>NC_092708.1:213692052-214372052 GCF_047496885.1 Scyliorhinus torazame | reverse complement strand
AGTAATAATTAATAAAGCTCGGGAGAGCCAAGCCCCCTTCTCCGTGGGTCCGTTCCAGGAGTGCCCTCCTTACCCTAGGGGTTTTACCCGCCCATATAAACCTCAATATCGCCGCATTCATACTTCTGAAAAAAGCCTTTGGGACAAAAATCGTGAGACACTGAAAAAAGAAAAGCAGTCTCGGAAGGACCGTCATCTTCACCGTCTGCACCCTCCCCGCCATCGTCAGTAGGAGCATGTCCCATCTAGGGAAATCCCTTCTCATGTGATGCAATTCTTTGCCCAAATTTAACTTGGAAGCTGCCCCCAACCCTTGGCCACTTGAATCCCCAGATACCTAAAACTCCTCCCAATCACTTTAAAAGGTAGCTCCTTCAGTCTCCTTTCTTGCCCCCGTGCCTGGATCACGAACATCTCGCTCTTTCCCATATTTAACTTATAGCCTGAAAATCGCCCAAATTCTCCTAATACCTCCATGATTTCGGCCATCACCCCCCACCGGGTCTGTGAAATAGAACAGCAAGTCGTCTGCATAGAGAGAGACCCTGTGTTCCACCCCCACCCCCCCTCCCCTCACTATACCCCGCCAGGCATTCGCTGCTCTCAGGGCCACTGCTAAGGGTTCTATGGACGGGGCAAACAGTAATAGGGAGAGCGGGCATCCCTGCCTTGTCCCCCAACATAGACTAAAGTATTCCGACGGACCTCGGTTAGTTTTTTCGTTTGCAACCGGGGCCCGGTACAATAACTGGACCCACTCCACAAATCCCTGCCCAAACCAAAACCTGCCAAAAATATCGCATAGATACTTCCAATCCACCCGGTTGAAAGCCTTCTCCGCGTCCATGGCGACTACCACCTCAGCCTCGCGCCCCTCCGCTGGCATCATAATAACATTAAGAAGCCGTCTAATGTTGGATGTCAGGTGCCTGCCCTTTACAAATCCCGTCTGATCCTCCCCAATTATCGCCGGGACACAATCCTCTATTCGAGTGGCCAGGATCTTTGCCAATAATTTGGCATCTACATTCAAGAGGGAAATTGGCCTGTACAATCCACAGCTCTCCGGATCCTTGTCTCATAGATTTCATTGAATTTAAAGTGCAGAAGGAGGCCATTCGGCCCATCGAGTCTGCACCGGCTCTTTGAAAGAGCACCCTACCCAAGCCCACACCTCCACCCTATCCCCATAACCCAGTAACCCCACCCAACACTAAAGGCAATTTTGGACACGAAGGGCAATTTAGTATTGACCAATTCACCAAACATGCACATCTTTGGACTGTGGGAGGAAACCGGAGCACTCGGAGGAAACCCACGCGCACACGGGGAGAACGTGCAGACTCCGCACAGACAGTGACCCAGCCGGGAATCGAACCTGGGAACCTGGAGCTGTGAAGCAATTGTGCTAACCGCCATGCTACTGTGCTGCCCTATCGCTTCAAGATGAGAGAATTTGATGCCTGTGAGAGCGTTGGGGGGGGAGTACTCCCAGCTCCTTGGACTCATTAAAAGCCTTAAACAGGAGCGGCCCCAGTAACGCAGAGAACGTCTTATAAAATTCCACTGAGAATCCGTCAGGTCCCGGGGCTTTACCCCATTGTATCGCCCCCAATCCATCTATCACCTCCCCAAGCCCAATCGGGCCCCCCAGGGCCTCCACCAACTCCTCATTTACCTTCGGGAACTCTAGCCTCCCCAGGAATTGATGCATGCCCTCCCCCCCAACCGGGGGTTCCGACTCGTATAGCTGGCTATAAAATTCCCGGAACACTTCATTCACATCCCCCAGGTCCGTCACTATCTTCCCTCTCATATCCCCCAGGGCCTCCACCAACTCCTTATTTACCTTCGGGAAGTCTAGCCTCCCCAGGAATTGATTCATGCCCTCCCCCCCAACCGGGGGTTCCGACTCTTATAGCTGGCTATAAAATTCCCGGAACACTTCATTCACATCCCCGGGTCCGTCACTATCTTCCCTCTCATATCCTTTATTTTCCCTATTTCTCTCACCGCCTCCTATTTCCTCAGCTGATGCGCCAGCATCCTGCTAGCTTTCTCCCCATGTTCATATATTGGCCCTTTTTCCCTCCTCAGCTGACCCTCTGCCTTACCTGTGGAAAGGAGCCCAAATTCCATTTGGAGTCTCTGACGCTCCTTCAGGAGCTCCTCATTTGGAGACTCCGAATATCTCCTGTCCACCTGTAAGATTTCTCCAACCAACCTGTCCAGCTCCGACCGCTCAGTTTTATCCCTGTGGGCTCGAATCGAAATACATTCCACTCTAATAACCGCTTTCAGTGCCTCCCAGACCACCCCAGCCGCAATCTCTCCCGTGTCACTGATCTTTATGTACTCCCGAATGGCGACTCTCAGTCGCTCACATATCTCCTCATCCGCTAACAGCCCTGTATCTAGTCTCCACTGTGGGCGCTGGGGCATTCCCGTGCCTGCCCTTAGGTCTGTCCAGTGTGGTGCGTGATCTGAAACCACAATTGCTGAGTACTCGGTGTCCTCAATCTCTGCTAACAGTGTTTTATCTAGCACAAAGAAATCTATCCTGGAGTACGCCTTATGTACATGGGAGTAGAATGAATATTCCCTGCTCCTTGGTCTCTCAAATCTCCACGGATCTACCCGTCCCATGCGCTCCATGAACCCCCACAGTTCCTTTGCTATTGCAGATAGTTTCCCCGACCTAGCACTCGACCGGTCCAATCTCAGGTCCAGGACCATATTAAAGTCACCACCCAAGATCAGCCGGTGCGAATCAAGGTCTGGGATATTTCCCAGCACCTTCCTGACAAATGTGACATCATCCCAGTTTGGGGCATATATATTCACCAGCACCACTGCCATTCCCTCTAGCTTCCCGCTAACCATAACAAATCTGCCTCCCGGGTCTGCCTCTATCTTCCCCACCTCGAATGTCACCCTTTTGTTAATCAGGATAGCCACCCCCCTTGTTTTAAAGTCCAGTCCTGAATGAAACTCTTGCCCGACCCATCCCACGAGCATTCTATGTAACCAATCTGGTCGGGGGGGGGGGGGGGGGGGGGGGGGCCTTGTCCCCCTCCCCTGTCGATTAGCCATGACCTTTCCTAGGCCAGTTCCTCACCTCATTTGATCCGCCCCATGGTGGCGACCGCCATCTGATCTTCATCTCCAGTCTCCTAGCTGTCCCTTACCCATCAGCAGCATCCCCCTTCCCCCACCCCCCCCACACCCCCCACCCCCACTTCGTGGAATCGTCATTTTTGACACACTGATGCAGTATGTAATTGAGCCAAGAGAAACTGCTTTCCTAGTACAGGGGCAACTACTCTTGCTCCCCAAAGTATGATGTCTTCACAACTTGATTTGTCTTTTCGAATACAATATGGCTTCATCTCTTCAGTCAGGACGGCACGGTGGCACAGTGCTTAGCACTGTTACCTCACAGTGCCAGGGTCCCCAGTTTGATTTCTGCCTTAGGGACTGTCTGAGTGGAGTTTGTGCGTTCTCCCCGTGTCTGCGTGGGTTTCCTCTGGATGCTCCAGTTTCCCCCCACCGTCCAAAGATGTGCAGATTAGGTGAATTGGCCATGATTAATGCAGGGAGTTACGGGGATAGGGCAGGGGGGTGGGCCTAGGCAGAATGCTCATTTGGACGATCAATTCAGACTCAATGGGCCAAATGGCCTCCTTCTGCATTGTCGGGATTCTTTGGACACTGGCTCATTTGTCCATCCTGTTAATATTCTGTGCTTCACTTTGGACAATAGTTGGGCTCTGCTGGTCCAATACTTGCTTTGCTGTGCCAAAACTGGCAATATATCCAAGACATTTATCACCATCACAATTTCCTGTGGCACTGGGGGGGTGATGCTCCACTCTCAGACAGTGGTAGGCAACTCAGTGCTTCCACATTTGATATCTGCGTTCCAGGTTAGTGTTGGAATGTATTCATGTGCACTGATAAGACTAATGCCAAAGCTGAATCCTTGCTGATGTGATCGGCAGAATAGCTCAGTCTTCCTTCCCAAAAGTAGTTTGTGGCCCATTACAAAGTTAAATGCCTTCAGTGCGCATACTAGTGGAATTGCTTTACTCCATACACGACAGCCAACCCTTCTTTTTCAATCTGAGAATAGCCTATCTCGGCCTCTGAGAGGGTTCTGGAAACGTCCTATAGGTTTTTCAGATTCATTATCCATTATATGAGACAAATCTGCACCAACGCCATAAGGAGAGGCATCACAATTTAACACCAATTTTCTGGACGGGTTGAAGTGCACCGATAACTAAGGCAAATATATTTACTGCTTTACCTTTGTTGTAAGCTTCTCCTTGGGACATCCTTCAAAACCGATGCTGGTGCTTCTTCAGTAACACATGTATGCGGGCCAACAATGTTGACAAATTCAGCAGAAAACACTCATTAAAATTCACCATTCATAAGAAGGACTTGAGCTCAGATGTGTTTTTGGGTGCCTCCTTAATTGCTCTGACCTTGTCTTCGATGAAGTGCAACCCATGTGCATCTACCCAGTAACCCAGGTAAGCCACTCCATTTCTTCTTCTTCATGCAAACCCCAGCCTCTTGAAAACTTCTTAGCACCTAGTTAGCTAGGTGCTTGGCTTCTGTCAATCCCACTATCAATATATCATCCAGGTATACTGTTACACATGGCAATACTTGCAAAAAACTTTCCATCGTTCTCTGGAATATGTCACAAGCTGACGACACACCGAAAAGCAGGCGTGTACACTGAAATGTGTGTGTTAATTGTAACATAACTTCAGGAAGCATCATCCAACAGATAAGCATGGTTCATGTCTAACTTCGTATAAGCTTGGCCTCCTGCCAGTTTTGCAACAAATCTTCTATCTTTGGAATGGGGTACTTGTCTAGTTTGCCAAGCTGATTCACTGTCAATTGTAGTCACCACAGATGTGGACAATCTGGTTTTATCTGGATCAATGTGCATCTTCGCCTACAGGCCCTGAATTTTCTCTAGCTCATTGCAAAATGCATCTTCATACTTCTTTATTAATTCTAGCAGTCACCTTCTTTTATTTGAAAAATTTCTGTCCAATTTAATTTAATTTCTTTGTGCCAGATACGGCCCAGCAGACTTCGCCTTCGGCCTGATACAACTTTTAGTGGGAGTTGGGCAAATTGCTTCTCATATCTCACTAGTACTGTGCCAGTACCCATGACCTCGATGGCCTCTCCCACCTAGGTCGCCAATTTTGCTGATGTACTCCTTAAATCCAAAGGCTGAACCACTTCCCGCAAGTACCTGTATGTGTTTTTCCCTATTATGATAGCGGCGCTCCAGTGTCTACTTCCAACTCTTAACGGTTTACCATGAACCAAAAGCACCACTGTGATGGGGATTACCTTGCCCACTTTCACGTTTCATTATTCAGTGAATGAACACTCAAATAAGTTGCAGAGAAATCTTCTACACTGTGTACTTGAGATGTGCTACTGCCTTTAGCGCTGAGCAGGCTTGGCTTGCTCTTGCATAGTGACCCTCCCTCTGGCATGAATAGCATTCTGCTTCCTTAAATCTGCAAGTTTCTGGGGAGTGATTAGCCCCACAACGGTAACACTCTGCTTCATTCCTTGGTGGTGCATTCACTTGCCAAAATCTTCTGACGCTGCTGGCTGCTACTTTTGCTTCCGGTTTAAAACTAGTGTCTTCACTTCAGTTGCCACTGCTGACTGCAGCTACCCACCCTAACTGATAAAACGCGCCACCATTTTGGGTGCTCTGAAGCTCCTGTGCGCCCTTCTCAGTGCTCTTCGCCACTAGCACTATCTCCAGCGCCTTTTTTAAATTAATATCTGTCTCCGTTAACAGTTTTCTCTCAATAGCCTCATTATTGACCCCACAAACTAAGTGACCCCACAACATATCGTTCAGGACGACCCTGAAGTCACAGTGCGAAGAAATTTCTCTTACCTTCATAATGTAAGTTGCAGTGGTCTCTCCTGGGATTCTCCCCATAGAATTAAACTTAATACACTGCAGGATAACGGAGGGCGTTGGATTGACAGTTCGCCTACACCAAATCCACTATCTCCCTGAATGACCTGGAATCGGGCGCATTCAGGGACGTAAGGCTGCAGATTAGTCTGTAGGACTGGGTCCCACATGGTTTCAAAGGATTATCTTCTTCTTCGCCATCTCCTCTATTCCATTGGCCTTAAAATAATAACCTAAACATTCTATATACTGTATCCAATCCTCAGCAGAGGCATCAAAGGGATCTAATTGACTGAATAGAGGCATTTTTCCTGGAGTACACTCCTGTTTTGCAACCTGACTTTAACCTCAACGGGTTCTGTACTCACAGTCTTGGGACCAAACATCCTCGGTTTTATCCTCATCACCAAGACAATACCTTTGAACAACTAATATTTATTTACAGCATACTATCTTAGAGTCTTACAGCTCTGAAATCAATCTGAGGAAAAAGCCCGCGCTTGCGAGGGTGAACCCCCATCCTGGTCCCCGATTGTTTTTATCCTGATCATGTGACTCTATCAGCTGATGGCTCCTTAAAGGGGCCAGACACACAGTGGGGATATACAGTCTGATTAAATATCACTCAAAGGTTGCAAACAGCTTGTGTAAGTCGCATCCAATTACCAGGGAGAGGCATGGATTAAAAAGCAGGGGAATAGAGTCTGGAGTGGGGACCAAAAACAATTACCTCAGTCTTCCCGATATTTAATTGGAGGAAATTTCTACTTATTAAGTTCTGGAGTCAGACAAGCAGTTTGATAATTTAACAACGGGAGAGGAGTGGAGATGGGGTGTTGGCAATATACATCTAAAAACTAAGACCGTACTTTCTGAGGGTCAAAATGGAGATGGGAAATAGGAGGCGGTCAAGGATCAATCTTTGGGGGACACCAGAGGTAATGGTGTGGGAGTGGGAAGAGAGGCCACTGAAGGTGGTAATCTGGTTATGGTTACCTAGTGAGACCAGACCCAGCCAGCAGGACATCAGAGGAGAGTCATTGGAGAATGATCATGTTCTCAAACAGGTCAAAGGTTGCAGGCAGGGCAGGAAGGCTGGAGGAGGAAGGTTTATCTTTGTCACAGGAAGATACATAGGAAGTGGAGAGCGTGACAGACAGAGGAGAGAGATGAGCAAGAGATAGGCGAGCAAGAGATAGGCAATGGAAGAACAATAGGGCTGAAACTTGTACAAACAGAGAGAGATGATACAAACCGAAGTGTGTCTTCTGAATCTGCGAGAGTATTTCTCACTGTCTTCCTGCAGAGCCAGGAGCAGAACAAAAGAGGCAGGAGTTTGTGAACAGTTCAAAGAGAGATACAGAAACATTCAGAAAGATTTCACAAGCTGAAGGCAGCAAAGGATCATAGTTTGTGAATTACACACACAACCCAAAATGTGAAACAGTGGTCCCCAAATCCTGGCCGGATCAAGGGTAGGAGGAGGGTGAGTGGTGAGAGGGAGGATTCATCCATTACCCGTGACAGGAAATTTAATAATAATCACTTATTGTCACAAGCAGGCTTCAATGAAGTTACTGTGAAAAGCCCCTAGTTGCCACATTCCGGCGCCTGTTCGAGGAGGCCGGTGCGGGGCGTATGTGGGGAGTAACTCAGAATCCACACAAATTGTAGTCTTTTTATGATCAATGTGGATCAGCGAGTGGAGCAAGTCCTTGCCTTATTCCTCATGTCAAAGGACAGGCCATGGAAGCTGAAGGAGGTGGGGGGGGTGTCTCCTCCACTGTTTTTGACACTCCGTGGAGCCAGATGTTAGTAACCCTAAAGCTTCAGCAAGAATGCATAATGGGAGCTACTCTGAGAGGCCTGAGACCAGAAGAGGACATTTTCCTTTTGTTTATGATATTCTCTGCAGGGTCCAGCTAGCAGCCCATCATTTAAAATAAATGCAATGTTTTCCGCTTGGAGCTAGAACACCAAATGGAGTGGACACCAAGAAATTCCAGGCTCAATGTGTACACAGAGGTACGCAAAGGTATAGTGGGTACACAGAGGTACATGGCGGTAAAGTGCATATGTAGTAGTATATGAAAGTACAGTGTGTACACAGAAATACATGAAGGTACAGAATGTACATTGAGATATGTGAAGGTACAGTGCGTATATAGATGTACATGGAAATACAGTGTGTACATAAAGGCATGTGAAGGCACACTGTACATTGTGGTCAATCATCAAAATAGGGTTAGGTCCAGCAAATACTTTCAATACTCACACAGTCTAACACCCACTGATAAGACAAGCTATTAACAGCAGTTAATTTAACCTCCCTTTTATTTCTGTCCAAATGAATCTTTAAGGAATAATCTGATCATCAGTGTGAAGGGTTTCAGTGCTGGGAATGAAACCTTTTAAAGTGAAGGTGGCAGTCACCAATATCAAACATTCCTAGGAGATATGCTGCATCGATTAGGTAAAGAGCAGTGCTCCCTCTCAACTCTTCCATTAAACATTCCAGGGAACGCAGTGCATCTCCATTGATAAAGCAAAGCTCAGAAAGCAGACTGCAGATCTGAATGAGGGGACTGACTGGAGGGAATGCATGGCCTCCTTCTGCCCCTACACTTCATTCCAATAAGTGTCTCCATCTCAACCCTTCCCACACCAGCCCCATCGGCCTCTCTCCATGTCCGATCACAAGGTCAGTGCTGAATGATTTTTTAAAAGAAATTTAAAGTACCCAATTCTTTTTTTCCAATTAAAGGGCAATTTAGCATGGCCTATCCACCTAGCCTGCACATCTTTGGGTTGTGGGGGTGAGACCCACTCAAACACGGGGAGAATGTGCAAACTACACACGGAGAGTGACCTGGAGCTGGGTCAGTGCTGAATGATGCATTGATTTGCATTTTGATGGCTGCCAAACCTGTTTCCCATTGACCCCTTGTAGCCACCAGCCATAGGTCCTCCATAGCCCCAGCCAGGGCTGTATTTTAACTCAGAGGGGGAAGACTTTGGATAAGCCCTCCCCTCCCACTCTTCTCACCCTCACCTTCCCAACCAAAAGTACTTTGGGAGCAAAGATGGGGAAACAGTCTTTCCAATCAGGAAATGGAGAATTACATTGGCCTTCTGGATAGAAAGGGAACTTCGACAACCCAGGCAGCACCTCATGGGTTCAAAGTATAACAGACATGAAAACCCGGCTGGCCTCATTGCTAATATCGAAGGTTACTTCCAAATGTGAGGGCTGGAAAATAAAATATTGTATAAATATTCTGATAGCTCAGACATTACCATCCACTGCTCGATATCTCCAAACTTTGTATCCAGCCCATAATATTTCTAAGAACAGAAAAGTAAGAGTTTAGGAGAGGGGGGGGGGGGGGAAGAGAAATGCAGGGAAATGTAAACAAGGAGTAGGACAGATTGTGTTAAATATCGTGCAGTGTTTCAGAACCACATGCAGCAGCAAGGCACTAACCCCAGCCCCGTATGCAGTTGAATCACCATAACACACATTAGAGAGCTATATGAGAGACACACTAACATAGAGACAGACTCTCTCGAGACACACTAGCATAAAGACAGACTGTCTAGAGGTAAAGGACTGGATTTATTTTCAGGCATCGAGACCCCTATGTAAGGGCGGAGACGTACCCACACACCCACAAAGACATATCCATTGAGACGCAGACACACAGCCACAGAGACGTACCCACGGACACACATCCACAGAGGCGTACCCACAGAGATGCAGACACACACCTAAAGAGACGCAGTCACGAACCCACAGAGACACAGACACACACCCACACAGGCCAGCACAAACCCACAGAGACGTGCCCACAGAGGGGGCATGGCCACGCCAACAGGGACACAGATCCACACAGGACTGATACAGACTCCTCACAAACACTTGTACACATGGTTCACAGTGATACAGACACACACGCAAACATAGACACATTTATATCATTCCAGTGAAAGCTTGACGTGGGATTCATCAGTAAAACTAGAGCCAGGCCAGTCAGGAGTGATATTAGCAAACACATTTTCACACAAAGTGTGGTGGAAAGGTGGAACTTTCTCTCCCAAAATTCTGTGGAAGTTGGGAGTCAACTGGAGCTTTGACGACAGAGAACAATATTATTCTGTTTGATAAGAGTATTGAAATTATGGACCAAAGGCTGTAAACAAAGTTAAGATACAATAACAAAACAGGCTGGATGGGCTGAATGGCCTCCTTTTGTTCATGTGTCAGCATGCAGGCTTAGCTGGAATGGTTCTGGCCTATGTCAAGTTTGCTACATTGCCAACAAGGTAGCTGGGAGCAGAGAAGACACCACACAGCCAGGGTTCCTGCTGCTGAATGCAATGGGTAGACAATAAAGTGAACAGCCCGCTGGCACACACTGCTCTGTACTCGAGAAAAACAGGGAAAACAAAAGAAAATATGGGTTTAAGCCAATAGTCAGGCAAATACTATTTTCTACAACCCCTGCTGACTGGCCCTGCCTCCAAAGGAATGCCAACAAAAGGGACGGTGGAAGTGAAGTCATTGCATGCAGTCATCTCACCTTCTGCACCTGATAAATCTACCAAAAAGTGGAAGCAGGAAAGAAAATAGGAAATGGTAGAGGTTAAGCAGAATGAATATAGACTTAAGCATTGAAGAGTTTCAGCTCAGAAAAAGCTATAGGTCACAGATGTGAAGTTTGATGATAAATTTGGACCCAGTTTATAGTTTTGTACCTCTGACCTGGAAGACCCAGATAGCGGCAACACACTATGTAGCCCAAAGCCTAAGACCCAAACCTCAGTGCAAGATGCCGGAGCCTCCACTCTGGGCCTCCTGTAGTTCAGGCCAGGACAGTGGTGCTCAGACCTACGTCTCTTTCACTCACACTCAAAATAAAAGAAATTCAACTGAGGTCATCATGGCATCATGCCAAATGGACAGCTCAGCAGCTTGAAGAAAGGAATCCTGTGCAACTGAGAATAGAGGCCAACAAAATAATCTAATCACAATTAACCAGAGTGTCCGCACAGTTAGTTCAGGAGATTTGATAAATGAGACTTTGCTGAGTCAGTGTTCAAACCTCCTTCAATGACACTGAATCACACAAAGGCAAGTAGCTACGCAGCAGCCACTGTAACCTGGACACTGTGCAGCCAAAAGTTCAAGGGAAAACATTGCAATAAACAAGAATGACAGAGCGGAATGGAATGAAATTGATAAGAATGTGGGGAGCGATTGCACAAATGCAATACAGTCGGGATCCCGGCCCAGCACCCACAATGGGCCATGGACCTGTGTCCACGGGAAATTACAGCCAAGCATCTATGCAGATTATTGGATTGTTACTAGTTTTTTAAAAATGTATTTGTGGGATCGGGCACCACTAGTAAGACCGGCATTTATTACCTATTCTAGTTGCCGGGGTGAAGGCAGTGGTTGATCTTAAACTGTTGTAGTCAACATGGTGAAGCTCCTCCCATAATGCTGTTAAGAACTCAGGTTGAAAGGATTATTTATGAATGTTGCTTGATTTGCATTTCTTAATAACAGGAGATTTGATCTGATCAAAATGCTTAAAATATTAAAAGGAAAAGGATTTTATCCGGTTGATGCAGAGAAATTCTTTCCTCTGGTGTGGAAACCCAGAACAAACTTGGGTACCTCTAGAACTCTCATCCTCAAAAGGTTGTGGATGGTGAGGAAACTGGTGCTTTCAAGACTGAGATTTTTACATTTTTGTTAGATTAGGATATCAAGGGATAGAGAACAAGGCAGGAAAATGAAGTAATCTCAAGTGACTGAATGGATGACTTTGAGTCCAAATGATCCTCAATACAGAGTTCCAAGACTTTGGCCCAGTGATGATGAAGGTATGCCAAAGACAGGCCATCTGATGACTTGGAAGAACTTGTAGGTGATGATGTTAATGGTATGACAGTCCATATGGAGTTAGGGCCTCTTCACTTTAACACAACCGGGCTCAGCTGTGAGACTATATTCTGCCTCAAACCAGAAATACAAACTCCATAACTGATCACAACCAAGGCAATCAATCCTCAGCCGATTACAGAGCAGCAATGGAGGAAACATCAATAAAATCGATCCCTTGACCGAGCATTGCCAACATCTGCACAATTCCAACTCACCTCTTTCTGCTGCCTCTCCAGCTCCTTCATTCGGATCTCTCTCGCCTCCGCCCGTGCTGCCCGTTTTGCAGCCAATCTGGCCTCCGCCTGTCAAAGACAAAGAAAAAGAATGGGATGTCGGTTTCAATCAGACCTCACTGCACTGGACAGATCTGGACTAGCTCGTGGGACAAATCAATGCAAATAGCCATGAGAGAAATCTCACACAATGAGCAGAATCTTGTATGGGGCCAAGAGGGTCTCAACTGCCGGCTTTCAAACCTGCAAGTTTCCCGAAGGACCCCAGGAGCAAAAGTCATACTCATGAAGAGGCGTCAGTCAATCAGAGGCCACAGCTCTGTTGATAAGCAGAGAAACCGGGGAGACGGTAGTTGCTGCTGATACGACTTGCAACAGAGGCCTAGAATTGTCACAGATCCCAGGCCAGAAGTTTGTGATGGTGAGATGGAGGTTGTGGAGGAATGGGTTCAAAAGCATGGCAGAGGGGTGGCTCATCATGGGCACCCACTTCCCAACACATGCTCCCTGGGTTAGTATTTGACCCCCCCCCCCCCCCCAACCACCAAGAGCCTTCAAGTGATTCTGCATGAGTTTTTTTGTCATGCTTCCCGCATGGCAAGCTTGCCCCCACCCACCGTTCGGTTAATACCAGCTGCAGTGGAATCAGACACTTAAGTGGGCATTAATTGGCAAAGGGGTGGAAAGATCATCATGAGCCTTGCAGTCAATGGACTTAATCGGAACCCTAGCGCCTAATTAAATGCCATTCCGCCCCCCCCCCCCCGGCTCCGCCACCATACTTCACTAGGCCCCCCCCCCCACCAACACAACGCCCGCCGCCAAACCTCACGGGGGGTGGGGGGGGGTGGATGGAGGACAAAATTCCACCAATACAATTAATCATCTCATCAGCACCCACTCCCAATAACACATTGGCCCCTAAAGTGTTATCGTGACAGATTTGTACTCACCATACAATCATGTTTACTATATACAACAGATTTCACATATCCTGAGACTATGAAAGATACCAAACAAATACAAGTTCAGTCTTTTTCTTTTCTTCTTTCCACCCCTGTGAACAGTCCAGATCACCACTCCAACTGGGGCCAAGGGACTAAAGAAAGGCTCCAATGCTGGGCCCACAGCCCAGTGTAAAATAAACTATTTGGGATCATTGTCAGTCCTGTCATCACCTATTTATTCGGTAATCATCAACGTCTCAACACTCCCTACGTTAAATTACAACAGCTGGCAGTTTACACCTTGGTCATGATTTTGGGGAAAAGAGTCAGAGTCATAGAGGTCTACAGCACAGAACAGGTCTATCGGCCCATCGCATCTGCGCCGGTCAAAAACAACCATCTAAGTACTCTAATCCTATTTCCCAGCACTTATCTCGTAACCTTGTATGCCTTGGCATTGCAAATACGCATCTAAATACTTCTTAAATGATATGAGGGTCTCTGCTTCCATCACCCTTTCAGGCAATGAATTCCAGACTCCCACCACCGTCTGGGTGTAAAAGTTTTCCTCACATCCCCTCTATACCTCCTGCTCCTTTCCTTGAATCTATGCCCCCGGTCACTGATCCCTGCGCCAAGGGGTAAAGTTTCTTCCTGTCTACTCTATCTATGCCTCTCATAATTTTACATATCTTAATCATGTCCACCCTCTGTCTCCTCTTCTCCAAGAAAAACAACCTCAGTCTATCCAATCTCTCTTCATAGCTAAAATTCTCCAGCCCAGACAACATACTGATAAATCTTCTCTGCACCCTTTCCAGTGCTATCACATCCCTCCCATAATATGGATTCCAGAACTGCACACAACACTCTAGCTGTGGCCTAACTAACGTTTTATACAGTTCCAGCATAACCTCCCTGCTCTTAAACTCTGTGCCTCGGCTAATAAAGGAAAGTATACCATATGTCTTCTTAACCACTGTATCCACCTGTTCTGCTACCTTCAGGGACCGGTGTACATGCACACCAAGATCCCGCTGATCCTTGGTGATTCCCAGCGTCCTGTCGTTTATCATGTATTCCCTTGTCTTGTTTGTCCTGCCCGAGTGCATCACCTCACACTTACCCAGATTGAATTCCATTTGCCACTGACCAGTCCGCCTATATCCTCCTGGACTCTAAGGCAATCCTCCTCACTATTTACCACCCCACCAATTTTCTGATCAACCCTCCTACATTCAAGTCTAAATCATTTACATAATTCACAAACAGCGAGGGTCCCACTGGACACAGGCTTTTCAAATAAAAAAGTTATTATTTTCAAGTTTGGGTAAGAAGATGTGAAAGGTGGGGCATGTGTGAACACAGTGCATAACATGGTCAAGCCCAACCATTATGTTTGGCCTGTGACCCAGTACTAACACAATAGAAGGACAGAATCACAAAATGATACAGATAATGGAGGCTATTTGGCCCACTGTTTCTGAGCCAGCTCTTTAGAGTTATCCAATTGGTTCCACTGTCCTTTTCATTTCCCATAGTCCTGCCATTTCTTCCTTTCATTCCCCAATCCTCATTTGAAAGTTACTGTGTAAACTGTTTCCACCGGCCTGTGAATTTCAGATCACAACAACATTCTGCAGAAAATGTTTTTTCCTCATGTTGCCTTCATTCTTCTGCTTATTTCCTTAAACTTGTGTTCTCTGGCTACCAACCTTTCAGTCTCAGGACACAACTCCTCCATAATTGCAAAATATACCAAAACACGTCTTGGTTTTGGAAACCTCGGACTGGATATTCACCCAGTCAGATTGACTCAGGAGCTCTTTAAAGCGGCGAGCGAATCCTGATTTAAAGATTCCCAACCCCATTGCTGGGCTGGGCTATTTTCAGGAGTGCCAATAAAGAGTGCAGGCTGCTTCATTACTGAAGCCTGTCCAACACTCAACAACCTTACCCGAGATAAGCAGGTCCTAATGCTCCCCAATTTTCATGAGTCGGTTCAGGTTTTAAAGAGTCATGTTTCATGGCTTCTTGGAGGCGTGAATCCTAGTCTGTATGAGGGAACCTTTTAAATGGCAAGTTCAGAAGTTCCCCAACACACCCCCATGCCAACTCTGCCTTTCCAGAGGCTCTCAGGCTCCTCATGTCGGGTTCTACCCTTCCACCAACCTTCTATGTTCCCTCATGCCCCTTCCATGCCCAGTGAACCACTGTACACTTTCAAGAACCAATAAATACCACAGTATAAAGTGATATATGTTTTTTTTTAAACGTTGAAAAGACTTCCGGTGGCGACTATGAGGGAGTAAGTCGTACATTTGGTGGCTCCCGCTCTGGCCGGACCTTTGGACCTTTCGCTCCGACTTTTTTGCATTTTTGAGCGCTGGCTTTGAAGGTGAAGTGAATCTGGCACTGGTTCCACACATTGGTGTATGGAACGAAGAACCCCAAGGGCTCAAAAAGGGACAAATAGGAAGACAAGCAAGGGCTGGGTGGAAGTTGCGTCAGAAGACAATATGGCTGATGTCCGAACCCCTGCTGTGACGGTCCAACCTTCAACGGAGGAGTTGATGCAGGTCATTCAAGAGGGCTTCGCTAGGCAGAAACGGGACTGTCTAGATCCGAAAAAGGAATCAATCGATCGGCTGGAGCACAGGCTGGATGCCAAGGACCTGACGATTCAGAAGCTGGAGAAAGCACTGGCGGACCAGGAGGTGGTGGAGCTGGAGGTGGGGATGCTGAAGGATCAGCAAAAAAGGCTGCTAGAGAAGGTAGAGGACCTGGAGAATAGAGCTCGCCGGCAGAACTTAAGAATTGTCGGTCTCCTGGAGGGGGCTGATGCTGGCGCGTTTGTGGCGAGTATGTTTCAGAAGCTTCTGGGGGAGGGGGCTTTTCCCCAACCGTTGGAGGTGGCTAGGGCGTACAGAGCGCTGGCGAAGAAGCCGCGGCCGGGGGACCCCCAAGGGCGATGGCGGTCCAGTTCCACAGGTTCCTGGACAAGGAGTGTGTTCTCCAGTGGGCCAAGCATACGCGGAGCTGCAAATGGGACAACAGCATTTTGCGTGTTTACCAGGATCTGAGCGTGGAGGTGGCCAGAAGGAGGGCAGGCTTTAATCAAGTTAAGGCGATCCCTGTTCAAGAAGCGGGTGAAATTTGGACTGCTATACCCGGCGCGTCTCTGGGTTATGCAACAGGTCCAGCACCATTATTTTGAGTCGCCTGAAGACGCGATGGACTTTGCCAAGAGGAAAGGGCTGGTGCTGAACTGAGAACTTTTTGTTTTAAATTGCAACTTTTTGAGGGATGTTTCTATATTTCTATTGTCGTTTCTCTTCTGTATTTGAGTTTGGTTGAAGAAGGGGGAAGTAAAAGTTATTCGGTTTCTGCAGGTTTTCGGTGTTTTGGTGGGGGTGGCTGGTGGGGCTTTTTACTTTGTATCACTTTGATTTACACTATTGTGGGGGTTTTTTGTGTGTTTTTCTTTGGGTTGTCTCTTATTTTAATTGGGCGATTGTTTGGGGTCGGTTTGATGAGGGAAGTGGTTTTGATGGGCAGGGGGGGGAGGGGAGTGAGGGAACAATAGGTGGGAGACTTCATGGCGCCGGAGGCGAGGGCCACCAGGCTAGCTGGGTGATCTAGTCTACGGAAGCAAAGTGGGGGGTGTGCATACAATTAGTCTATGGCAGGGGATAGGTTACAAAGTGTTGTTGCTGGGGGGGAGGGAGTTATTCTGCTGACGAGGGAGGGACTTAGGTTTCGGGACAAAGAGGAGGTCGGGGGTGGGGCTGCCATGAGGCGGGCCGATGGAGGAGCGGCGCATGGGCTGGTGGCGAACCCGGGAAAGGGGATGGTTGATCGGCGGAAGTGGGGGGGGGGGGGGCACCGTGCCCCCTAACTAGGCTGATCACCTGGAATGTTAGAGGGTTGAATGGGCCGGTCAAGAGGGCACGTGTGTTCACGCATCTGAGGCGGATGTGGTAATGTTGCAGGAGACACACCTGAAAGTGGCAGATCAAGTCAGGCTAAGGAAGGGTTGGGTCGGTCAGGTCTTTCACTCGGGGCTGGACACCAAGACCAGAGGGGTTGCGATTTTGATCAACAAGCGCCTGCAATTTCAGGTGAGCAGTATAGTCTTGGACGGGGGGGGGGGGGCGTTATGTCATGGTTAGCGGTAAGCTGGAGGGGAGGAAGGTAGTCTTGATTAATGTGTACGCGCCAAATTGGGATGACGTGGAATTTATAAAGAGGTTGCTGGGGAAGATATCTGACCTGGACTCGCACACGTTGGTTATGGGAGGGAATTTTAATACAATCATCGATCCCGGCCCGGCCTGGACCGGTCGTGTTCAAAAACGGGTAGGGTGCCAGCAATGGCAAAGGAACTGATAGGGCTCATGGAGCAGATGGGGGGGGTCGACCCTTGGAGGT
Organism: Scyliorhinus torazame; assembly: GCF_047496885.1. Lineage (NCBI taxonomy): Eukaryota > Metazoa > Chordata > Chondrichthyes > Carcharhiniformes > Scyliorhinidae > Scyliorhinus > Scyliorhinus torazame. The sequence goes on along the minus strand of NC_092708.1, from coordinate 214,354,511 downwards.
TTAGGCAGCCGACGGGAAGGGAGTTTTCTTTTTATCCGCATGTTCACAAGGTTTATTCCCGGATAGACTTTTTCATTTTGAGCAGGGATTTACTGGCGGGGGTGGTGGACATGGGGTATTCGGCCATCTCTATTTCGGATCATGCCCCACACTGAGTGGAACTGCAGGTTAGTGAGGAGAGCTTCCAGCGCTCGCAATGGAGGTTAGAGGTAGGATTGCTGGCGGACAAGGCGGTATGCGAGAGGTTGAGGAAGTACATGCCGAACTACCTGCAGGTTAATGACACGGGGGAAGTCTCAGCAGCGGTGGTCTGGGAGGCACTGAAGGCAGTGGTGAGAGGGGAGCTGATTTCGATCCGGGCTCATAGGGACAGGACGGATAGGGCAGAAACGGACCGACTGGTAAAGGATATCTTGCAGATAGACGGGAGGTATGCGGTGACCCCGGGGGTGGAGGTCTTAAGGGAACGTCGGAGGCTGCAGGCGGAGTTTGGGGTGTTGTCCACAGGTAAGGCAATGGAGCAGCTTAGAAAGGCGAGGGGTGTGTTTTACGAACATGGGGAGAAGGCCAGCAGAATGTTTGCACAGCAGCTTAGGAAGAGGGAGGCGGCCAGGGAAATAGAGAGGGTGGTTGATGGGGATGGGAACTTGGTAGGGGAGTCGACAGGTCTAAACAGGGCATTCAGTGACTTTTATAGCAGGCTCTATTGCTTGGAACCCCCCCAAGGGGCTGGAGGGGATGAGACGCTTTTTGGACGGACTGACCTTCCCAAGAGTGGGTAGGGAGCTGGTAGATGGGCTGGGGGCCCCGATTAGGGCTGAAGAAATAGTTGAGGGCTTGAAGGCAATGCAGTCGGGTAAAGCCCCGGGGCCGGATGGCTACCCGGTGGAGTTCTATAAAAGGTTCTCGGGGATTTTAGGACCGTTGCTGGTCAAGGTTTTCAATGAGGCAAGGGACAGAGGGGTGTTGCCTCCGACGATGTCACAGGCCACTATTTTGTTGATATTAAAGCGGGGCAAGAACCCGGAGCTATGCGGGTCATAAAGGCCGATCTCCCTGCTTAATGTGGATGCCAAGTTGCTGGCCAAACATTTGGCCTCCAGGATTGAAGATTGTGTGCCGGATGTTATTATGGAGGATCAAACCGGGTTTGTCAAGGGCAGGAAGTGGTGGCCAATATACGTAGGCTGCTCAATGTGATCATCTTGCCCCCGGAGAGTAGGGAGGTTGAGGTAGTTGTGGCAATGGATGCGGAAAAGGCATTGGACCGGGTGGAGTGGGTCTATTTATGGGAGGTGCTGGGACGATTTGGATTTGGAAAGGGCATTAGCGACTAGGTCAGGCTGTTGTACCAGGCCCCGGAGGCGAGTGTAAGGATGAATAGGACAACCTCGGACTATTTTAGACTGTACCGGGGGACAAGACAGGGGTGCCTCCTCTCCCCACTGTTGTTCGCGTTAGCTTCAATAGCCGCTGGCAATTGCTCCGAGAACTTAATGGGGCTGGTTCGGGGGGGGGGGGGGAGGGTGTAACATAGAGTCTCGCTGTACGCGGATGACCTGCTCTTAGGGATACAGGTGGCGCGCGACTGGAGCCGGTTACACAAGTTGAACTTGTCCCGGTTGGTTGAACAGATGAGGGGCGAGTTTCAGAGATGGGATGCACTCCCGTTGTCGTTAGCTGGGAGAGTGCAGACGGTCAAAATGATGGTCCTACCGAGATTGCTGTTCGTATTTTAGTGTCTCCCAATTTTCAATCCGCGGTTCTTTTTTAAGAGGGTCAATAAAATGATCCTGAGCTTTGTGTGGGCGGGTACGTCCCCGCGCGTGAATAAGGTGATGCTCGAGAGGAATCGGGGGAGGGGGGGGCTTGCGCTGCCGAATTTTAGCAATTATTACTGGGCGGCTAACATAGCCATAATAAGGAAGTGGGTGGTGGGGGCGGGGTGGTTTGGGAGCGGATGGACGCAGCTTCATGTAGGGACACTAGTTTGGGGGCATTGATAACGGCACCTCTGCCATTCCCGCCGGTGAGGTACTCCACCAGCCCCGTAGTGGTGGCGGCCCTGAGAATCTGGAGTCAGTGGAGGAGGTACGCTGGAGCAGTGGGAGCATCGGTCTGGTCCCCAATATGTGACAATCACTGGTTTGTCCCGGGGAGCTTGGATGGGGGGTTCCGAGTATGGCGAAGGGCGGGAATTGAGAAGATGGGGCACGTGTTTTTAGAAGGGAGCTTCCCTAGCTTGAGGGCGCTGGAGGAGAAATTTGGGTTGGCAAGGGGAACGAATTTAGGTATTTACAGGTGCGGGACTTTTTGCGCAGGCAGGTATCATCCTTCCCGCTCCTGCCACTAAGGCGGATCCAGGATAGGGTAGTGTCTAGGGGATGGGTGGGGGAGGGGAGCGTCTCGGACATCTACAAAGAGCTCATGGGGGCGGAGGAGACTCAGACCGAGGAGCTGAAGCGTAAGTGGGAGGAGGAGCTTGGTGATGAGATGGAGGATGGCTTATGGGTACACGCATTGAGCAGAATCAACACAACCGCAACATGCGCCAGGCTCAGCTTGATCCAATTCAAGGTGGTCCACCGGGCCCACATGACAGGAGGATGAGTAGATTCTTTGGGTAGAAGACAGGTGTGCAAAATGTGCGGGAGGACCAGCGAACCATGTTCACATGTTCTGGTTGTATCCAAAAATTAGGGAATATTGGCAGGGGTTTGCGGACGTCATGTCCAGAGTATTGAAAAAAGGGTGGCAATGTGTCCAGAGGTGGCGATTTTTGGGGCTTCGAAGGACCCGGGAGTCCAGGAGGAGACAGACGCAGATGTTTTGGCCTTTGCTTCCCTGGTCGCCCGGAGACGGATACTGCTAGCTTGGAGGGACACAAAGCCCCCGAAGTCGGAGACCTGGCTAACTGACATGGCGAGCTTTCTCGGCCTAGAGAAGATTAAGTTTGCCTTGAGAGGGTCACTTAGGGTTCGCCCGGAGGTCGCAATCATTCATCGACTTCTTCGCGGAGAACTAATCAGGGTGGGGGTGAGGTGGGAGGGGAGGTTAGGGTAGCGTAGAATAGGGGGTCAATCAGGCGGGTCTTGGCGGGATGGGAGTCGGTGATTGCATTGTTTATTGTTCTTTGTACATTGTTTTATACTGTTGTTGTTTGTAATGCCAAAAATACCTCATTGAAATTGTTTATTAAAAGAAAACTTTGAAAAAATGTAATCCCCCTATGCATGGGGCGGGATTCTCCCAAATGGAGGCAGAGTGTTCGCGCCGTCATGAACGCCGTCGAGGTTCACGATGGCGCGAAACGGCCCCTAACCCAACCGATTCAGGGCCTGATAATGGGCTAGGAGCGGCGCTGCGTCATTTACGCCCGCCAGGTCTTGGCGGCGCCGCATACATGACGCGGTCGGCTCCGCATAACTGGTGTCACCCGCGCATGCACGGGTTGGCCGGCGCCAACCCGCGCATGCGTGGTTGCCGTCCTCTCCGAGTCCGCCCCGCAAGAAGTCTGGCGGATCTTGCGGAAGAAAGGAGGTCCTCCTTCAGAGAGGACGGCCCGATGATCAGTGGGCACCGATCGCGGGCCAGATCCCATTTGAGGCCCCCCCCCCGGTGCAGGATGCCCCCCCCCCCCCCGCAGGCCGCCCCCCCCCCCCTCCAGCGTTCCCGCGCTGTTCCCACCGGCAGCGACCAGGTGTGGACGGCGCCAGGGTGAACTCGCCGTTTTGGGCAGGCTACTCGGCCCATCCGGGCCAGAGAATCGTGGGGGTACCGGTGAATCGCCATTTTGGCCGTCTCAGGCGATTTACTGTACCGCGCCGCGCAAAACGCGATTGTGCCGATCTGGCCGCTTCCGTGAATCGCGGGAGGGCGTCGGACCGGCGTCGCGGGAAAATTTGGCGACCCAGGCGATTCCCCCAACCAGCGGGGGAGCGGAGAATCGCGCCCATGAAGTCTGAGGTGCAAACTAACAAGTGTCAATCATCCAGGCCCTTTGAAGTTTCAAAAACCACCAACATTTGAAACTACATAACTTGTATCCACAGACATTGTGAAATTGACCACAGAGATCAGAGCTGTAAATCAAACAATGTTTCTTCTACAGAACAGGTATTTTATTCTAAAGATGTCTGGGCTCTCAGAAAAGTCTCATTATGTATTAGGCCTTCTAAACTGCCCACCTCAGCACCCTCCATGGCCACCTGCATACTTCTTCCCAGGTCTGCTGGCCCAACTCCAGTTCACAGCCAGCCCCCAGCAATGAAGTTCTCACCCTGGCAGGCCTTTTCTCCCGACACTGGGAATTTTCCCAGCTCCTTCTAATCACCTTGAGGATGAAAATCCAGCCATCCATTAGATCTTCCCTTTACCTTCTCTGGTCCAAGCAGAAAAATTGCAACTTCTCCAGGTCTGGATTCTCCTGCCCCGCCCGCCGCCAGAACGCCACAGTCAAGCCAAGTAGAACAGAGAACTCCATTGACCTCGGGCGCTGGGTGGATGCAGATGGAGAATCCCGCCCCCGGTCTCTACATATAATGGAAGTCCCTCATTACTGGCACTATTTACAATAATCTCTTCTATACCCTTTCTAAGGCCTTAACATCATTCCTAAAATGTGGTGTCCAGAATTAAATGTAATACTGCAACTTGGCCTGGCAAATTATTATAAAGGTTTTGCATGATTTTCCTGTTTTTATACTCCAGTTCTCAATTAATATGCCAGAATTTTATATATATTTTTAAAATAGCCTTCTCAACATGTCCTGTCACCTTCAAAGATTTGTATACCTTCCCTCCAAGTCTCTCTGTTTCTGCATCTCTTTAAAATTGAGTCATTTATCGTATTTTGTCTTTCCTCATTCCTCTTTGAAAATATGCCACTTCACTCTACTCTGCATCAAATTTCATCTGCCATGTGTCTACCCAGTTCAGCAGTCTGCCTATGCCTTCCTGATGTGTGTTACTAACATTGTTCACTCTGGCCGGAATTCTCCAGCCAGTCACACCAGCGGGATTCCCTGGTCCCACCGGCAGCACACCTACTCCCGCGAATTTCCTGGCACCGTGGGGTGGCATCAATGAGAATTCCCATTGAAATCGGCAGGAGCAGAGAATCCCGCCACCAGCAAACGGCACAAGGCCTCACGCTGCCGAGAAACACACAGCTGGGAGGCCGGAGAATCCTGCCATATATTTCAAAGTTTCAAGTCATCTCTTTGCCCTCTATACCCCAGTACAGGTCATTAATGTATGTTAAAGAGAGGAGTTGACCAACCACTGGAGAGCAGCACTGTATACATGCCTCATCACTGCACTCTGCTTCCTCTCCCTTAACCAAGCTTTAATCGCCTGGACTCCAATTTTGCTAACAAGTTTGTCATGATATTTAGATCAGCATATCATGGTGCAATCAAACACACACTGATGGACATGCAGTAGGACCAACCAACACACACACAACATCGCAGCCAATCACCAGTGAGAGCACACGCACTATAAAAACGGGACACTACAGTTCCCGCTCATTCCAGCAGCAGCCAGCTCAGAGCACTGAGCTAAGAGCCTGCCACTCAGACATTCACCATGTGCTGAGTGCCTCACCCAGATAGTAAATAGACAAGGTCCACAGATTAGCTGGTAATACACGTACCCAAGTTAGCAGTGTGTTGTTACAGTTAACAAGTTAATAAAATTGAGTTACACCATCTCCAGCCGTGTTGGATCGTTTGTACCTCAGAACACCCAACACGACAAAGTTTAGAATTGGATCTTTATCAAATGCTCTCTCATTGAGGTTCACGACGGCGCGAAACGGCCCCTATCCCGACCGATTCAGGGTCCGATAATGGGCTAGGAGCGGCGCCGCGTCATTTACGCGTGCCAGGCCTTGGTGCCGTGTAAAGGCGGCACCGCATACATGACGCAGCCAGCACCGCATAACTGGCGTCACCCGCGCATGCGTGGTTGCCGTCCTCTCCGAGTCCGCCCCGCAAGAAGATGTCAGACGGATCTTGCGGGGCTGCGGAAGAAAGGAGGTCCTCCTTCAGAGAGGACGGCCCGACGATCGGTGGGCACCGATCGCGGGCCACACCCCATTTGAGGCCCCCCCCCCCCCCCCCCCCCGGTGCAGGATCCCCCCCCCCAGCGTTCCCGCGCTGTTCCCACCGGCAGCGACCAGGTGTGGACGGCGCCTTGGGGAACCCGCCGTTTTGGGCTGGCCGCTCGGCCCATCCGGGCCTGAGAATAGCAGGGGTGCCGGAGAATCGCCATTTTGGGTGTCTCGTGCGATTCTCCGGCCTGAGCCGCGCGGAACTCGACGGGGCCGTTCTCGCCGCTTGGGAGAATCGCGGGAGGGCGTCGTGGGAAAATTTGGCGACCCAGGCAATTCTCCCAACCGGCGCGGGAGCGGAGAATCGTGCCCAATATTTATTTCTACTGCCTCCTTTCCTGTGAAACCAGTTTGTTGGGTACTGCCCAACAGCTGAAAAGGTCTCTCTGCTGAGTTTTTACTGGCATGCAAACAAACATCCCAGGGGTCATTTATATTCATCAGGCAGGGTTGAACAAGTTTTCCTTCCCTAAAGGGCATTAGTGAACCGGATGGGCTTTTACAACAATCAGGTTGTTTCATGATCATTGTCACTGAATTCCAAAGTTATTGGCAAAAGGACAGAAAACTGAGAAAAGCGGGTCATTTTCAGGTTGGCAGCCTGTTACAAATGAATTGCCGCAAAGATCAATGCTTGGGCCCCAGGCATTTACAATTTATAATGGTGATTTAGATGAGGGGCTCAAATGAGCTGATGATACAAAGTCTGGTCAGCAACTGTGAGGGAGCACACAAAGAGCATGTAATAGGATATGGACACGTTAAATAAATGGATAAGAAGGTAGCAGATGGGGAATGGTAGCGCAGTAGTAATGTTACTGGACTGGGAATCCAGAGAGATGGGTTAATGCTCTGGAGACACAAGTTCAAATCTCCCAAAACAGCCAATAGTACACCCAGAAACTGACAACTCAACCCTAACATTCTTAAATTTGACCACACCCACACGCAGCTTCCAATCCGCCAGCTGCACAGGCACCTCTGCAAACTTATGGCTATTCAGCTAAAGTAGGCACAACAAAAGTGACAGCGACTGACATTCTGCTCCCCCCTCTTGCAGGAAAAGGAGACCACAGCAGGAGGGAGACAAATGGAGGAGGCCTGCATCACTTCAGCATCCTTGAGAAAAGACAGTTCAAAATGATCAGGACACGTTACAGAGCCTGTGGCTCCCAGTGCCGTCGAGACCATGAAGGGTGATAGTAAGTTGCTGCTTTATGTGCCGTTTCCATTCAGTCCTCGCCCTCATCCTGAAAGGTGCTATCAAATGAAACCTACAGAAAGTTTCACCATGGAACTCCTGCCTTCCTCTCCCCTCCCTTCAATCCTTTCCTTTCATGTTTTTTATACTTCAAAACATTTGCTCAACATCCAGAGAACCACAAGAAAGAGGAAGAGTAATCCTACATCATTGTCACCTGAGCTTCGCAGCCACCAGCTCAGACAGTTGCACTGTGTGAATTTGAGGCTAATATAGTCAGAATCTACATGTGCTGTATCATCGGGCACAAGTGGGCCAGGCCAAGAAGAAAGGGTAGCTCATGTGTCAGCTACCAGGAGGGTGAGATTGCAGACAAGTCCTGCTGCAGGGGACTCAGATGAAGACCTTGTTGTGATGGACAATATAGAATGCTGCCGAGGGGCACCGAGATACTTTGTGCATTGGCAGGCCTTGCCGGTCATTGGTCAGGAGCATTGAAGAGTCGTATTCCACCGTGGAAATGGACATCATGGGGCACATCCTTTCCACTCTGAATCAGCGGGCATCTCCATGGCAGCACTGCCAGAGGAACTCAGGATGGAGTGTCTGCTGGCCATTGTCTGCTTCCACTGCCACACAGGCGGAGATCTTCTGACATGTTACTGCTACAGTGGAAATTCAGGTGGAGATCCGGAGGTCCATGGCTGCTGCCATTGTGGATGTAGATCTCAGCGCTCAAAGGGGTGTGCACACTCTCACCAGCAAACTGTGCCCCAGCGGAATCCAGAGGCTCCATAGGCATTGGTTCCGTGGAGCATGAACCTGACATCCTCTTTCTCTCTCTCAGAGTGACAGCCATCACTGTTCATTTCAATTGTGTTTTTGCAGTTACTGGACAACTAGCCAGACCAGGTAGGTGAAGTCCAAAATTAGACCCTCACAGCCCAGAGCTGCTCAAGGGTATCCCTCCAAGTCCAAGATCATCGACAGTCTCCCCAGTGTAAGTTAACAGCCTCTCTCCAGCAATGATGCAGCCACTGGTGTAGGAGTGCAAGGGCACCCATACAAAATACACTCAGGGGATGTACAAGGGTGAAGAGTTAAGGTTTTTTGTGTATTATTGAGGTGCTGCTGTACAAAGTTCTTGATTGAAGGATTTTGCAGTTTAACTTTATTGATTGATGTTAGCCAATAGGACTTTGTGATGGAGAGTCTGAAATGGATGTACTGCTGAGGAATGATGGCTCCAAGAGGTGGGTAGGGAACTTTCTTTACACTGAAGCAAAGCCTCACAATTTGATCCCATGGTGATTGTAGCCTCCATATTGCCTCCCTCTTTTCTTCCTCAAGCATCCCTGGAGGTTGAGGCTGGGTCCTCAGAATACCAAGCTTATGGAGGACATAACACACCTCCACAACTATGGACACCTTCTCTGGTACATACCATAGTGATCCTCCAGAAAAATCCAGACAGTGACGGCATTGCTCGAGGCCGATGGCTTGCTGTTATTGAAGGAGCCATATGGCTCCATGTGTTAGGATGACAGAATGGAGGCCTCAGCCATGTGTCAAGTGTTATTCTTAATCATCGAGCAGCCAATTCATCTTGGAAGATCAAAGGCAGTGTGGACTGCTGCAGGATAAATATTTTGAGCATGCTGTCAGGATGGTGGGCATTAAAAGATGAATTTCTTGATGTCGTCATGCACCAATGGATGTCCAGAGAATGGGAGCACCTTTGGTCCCTTTATTGCTCCCTACCCCGCACTCTCCGCCATCTAACTTGGATTATATATTCAGTTATGTTCAAGTTCTAATCACTCTAGATTTTTTAGCTTGTATTGACTCATCAGTTTATCTAGATGACCATATTGATTTAATTATACCCACTGCAGTATCCATTGTCCATCAGTAGCCCCTCTATATACTGTCCAGCAGCATGTATTATACTGTGGTACTCGATATACCAGCTCCTTATTTGATAATAATCTTGTGAAACTATCTGATTAAATGGAGTGGTTCTTCATTGGAAATTACAGGTGTGTTAACAAGAATCCTGCACAATCAGCTCCATCTTGTTACTCTGCTGATAATGACATTTCTCATATCCTCCTTTCAGGAGGAAAGATCATGGAACAGGGAAGAAATTGCCAACAAATCTTTTTTCTTCCTTTGTTCTGCTTTCTTCTTCGCAGATACCACTGAATCGTACAGTATGGGAATAATTCACGACCCTGGGGGTGGTGGGAAGGTCAGTGGAGGATTGCAAAAGGTACTGAGGCCAATTGCAGATTTCTCTTACTGTCACAACGGCTGAGATTATCTAACAGCACAGCTCAAGGATGGAACTGACACCTTTGAATTGCTCATTTCTACAGTGGGCAGTGCATTATCCAACTGGCACTGCACAGAGGAAACTGAGGTGACCCACCAGAGCCTAGCTTTTAGGCCTGATTAAAATTGACCATTTTAAATTGAAGAATTGGGCACTTTAAAACAAGCAACAGTCACTTCAGGACACAGCCCCATGGGAACTCGAACTGGCAAAGTTCACATACAGTAAAGGTCAAAGCAAAGACATGGCCGGACCTGCCCTGTCCATCGACCATCAAGAGATAATCGATCCGATTAATATGCAACGATCTACTGTGGCAAGCCCAGATCGGGCCAGACACTCGGGCGCTTAGAGTTCCCACCATCACCTTATTTGGTAAAGGTGTACGTGCGAATAACGCCACTGGAGATGGACACCTGGAGCGGGCCCAGGTGTCCTGTCTATCAGGCATCAATCAGATCATTGGACACTGAAACCCCCTCTCGATACTCCATTGATAAAAGGCCACAGGAAGTGGCAAAACGCATGAAGGCAAGGGGGGATAAAAATAGACACTCCGGACACCTCGGCAATGAAGACTCAACATGGGAGGTGACTTTGACCAGACCAGAGAAGGAAAGAAGGAAGGGAGGAAGGAAGATACTGCCAGCGAGAACTACCTTTGTGATGACAGACCAGAGGGACTCAGTGATCGGATCCACAGCCCTACCAAGCCACCTTTGCAGGTAGTATAAACCGATCTTGGGTACCTCTACATTTTTTTGAGGGTAATTTACGGGCTAATTGTGTGCTAAATAATGATTATTCAACATATATTTGTGTTTGTGCTTTATTCTCGTAGCTATTGAAAGACATCCAGGTTCAACCTTGCGTAAGTGAACTGGTTGGAAGTATCTGAATTGGTCGGATACAACAAAACAGACAAGCAGCAATGGATAGAGAGAGGCGGGAAGCTGGAAGGAAGGCGTGGAGGGAGGGTTGGGGTGCAGGGAGGGAGGAAGGGGCGGTGCGAAGGGAAGTAAGGAAGGTGGGAGCAGGGGAAGTAGGGAAGCAGGCAGACGAGGCAGGCAAGGGAAGTAGAAGATCCATAGAATGGATGGATCACATTTTTACTTTGCAAGTGGGCTAAGATTGGAAACTGGTTTTTTGAAGCTGGTTTCCTTCAGAGCCCTCCGAGCAAGTTCCACACATTGTTTCCCTAAATAAACAACAGAGACATCCTGTTTTGAAAGAGGTGAATCCAGTACAGGTGTAAAATGTCGCAGTTTAGAAACACGCCTCTACCCTCACCTAATTCTCACATTCATTCGCTCGACTCAGTCCCTCCAACACCTCCCAGGATGAATTCATCGTATTCTCCACACACTGCACCAGCTTAACAACAACACTGCGAGTCAATTGTAACTTCAGGAATAAACCGTTCAACTACCTGTCAACAGAGGAAAAAAAACAATGGCACGGAAACAGCTGCCAACAGGGAAAAATTACCTGTTTTTCCACTAACTCAGTGAATCGAAAGGAACCTAAAGGAAGAAGGCAGCAAGTTTCAAACAAGCTCTCAGTGCAGTCATCACACTGCTCAGCTTCGCTCAGACAAACTGAGCTGCAAATCCACCCGCACCTCACCTTGAGAAAGGCCTGCCCACCCTCATCCCTGTGTCACAGCTGATTGGCTCTTAACAGCGTCCATCACTGAACTTGCCTTTTATGATACCGCCAATCAAAGTAAAAAGACGTACAAGCTGGATAAGGGTGGTAAAGTCATTGGAACACTAGTAATCCAGAGTTTTAAAAAAATATTCATTCAAAGGATGTGGGCTTTGCTGGCAGGCCTGCATTTGTTGCCCATGAGAAGGTGGTGGTGAGCTGCCTTCTTGAATCGCGGCACTACAGGTACACTCACAGTGCTAGTGGAGAGGGAATTCCAGGATTTTGACCCAGTGATAGTGAAGGAACTGCAATATATTTCCAAGTCAGGGCGGCGAGTGGCTTTGAGTGAAACCTCCAGGTGTTGGTATTCCCAGGTATCTGCTGCCCTCAACCTTCTAAATGGTAGTGATCATGGGTTTAGAAGGTACTCTCTAAGGACTCTTGGTGAGTTCGTGCAGTGCATCTTTTAGATGGTACACACTGCCGCTACTGTGCATCGATGGTGGAGGGATTCAATGCTTGCGGATGGGGTGTCAATCAAGTAGGCTGCTTTGTCCTGGATGGTGTCAAGCATCTCGCATAGAAACATACAGAGAAAATAGAAGCAGGAGGAGGCCATTCGGCCCTTCGAGCCTGCTCCATTATTCATCATGGTCATGGCTGGTTATCAAGTTCAAGTTCTGCAGAAGGCCATGGAGGCCGAATCAAGTGTCTTTAAGACAGAGATAGATAGGTTCTTGATTAATAATGGGATCAGGGGTTATGGGGAGAAAGCAGGAGAATGGGGATGAGAAAATAGCAGCCATGATTGAATGGCGGAGCAGACTCGATGGGCCGAGTAGCCTAATTCTGTTCCCATGTCTTATGGTCTAAAATCCTGTTCCTGCCTTCCCACCATAGCCCTTGATCCCTTTAGCCTCAAGAGCTATGGGTGTAATTCTCCCCCCCCCCCCCCCCCCACGCCGGGTTGGAGAATCGCCCGGGCGCCGCGCGAGTCCCACCATGCCGTCCCGACGCCCGCACGCGATTCTCCCCCCCCCCCCCCCCCAAACCGGCGCGGCGCGAATCACAGCTGGCCGCTGGGAGAATCGCCGCTTGCCGTTGGTAATGGGCGAGCGGCGATTCTCCGGCCCGGATGGGCCGAGCGGCCTGCCCAGCACAACAGGTTCCCACCGGCGCCATCCACACCTGGTCGCTGCCGGCGGGAACAGCGCGGGGACTGCGCGGGAACGCTGGGGGGGGGGGGGGGGCGGCCCACGATCAGTGCACACCGATCGGCGGGCCAACCTCTCTGAAGGAGGACCCCCTTTCCTCCGCTGCCCCGCAAAGTCGATCCGCCATCTTCTTGCGGGGTGGCCGCGGGGAGGACAGCAACCGCACATGCGCGGGTGACGTCATTTACACGGCGGCGGTCGCATCATTTACGAGGCGCCGGTCGCGTCATTTACGCGGCGCCAAGGCCCGGCGCACGTAAATGATGCGGCGTCGCTCCTAGCCCCCCGGGAGCGGGAGAATAGGGGGCTGGGAACGGCCTCCGACGCCGGAGTGAAACACTCCGGTTTTCACTCCGGCGTCGGGACTTAGTATCCCGATGGGAGAATTGCACCCTCTATCTAATTCCTTCTTGAAATTACACAATACTTTGGCCTCAACTACTTTCTCTAGTAGTGAATTCTACAGATTCACCACTCTCTGGGTGAAGAAATTTTTCCTCACCTCAGTTCTAAAAGGTTTACCCTTATCCTCAAACTATGACCCCATGGGCGAAATTCCCACCCAACGGTGCGATGTCCGCCGACTGGCGCCAAAGACGGCGCCAATCAGACGGGCATCGCGCCGGCCCAAAGGTGCGGAATGCTCCGCATCTTTGGGGGCCGAGCCCCAACATTGAGGGGCTAGGCCGACGCCGGAGGGATTTCCGCCCCGCCAGCTGGCGGAAATGCCGTTTGTTGCCCCGCCAGGTGGCGTGGAAATGCGGCGCATGCGCGGGAGCATCAGCGGCCGCTATCAGTTTCCCGGCGCATGCGCGGGAGCGTCAGCGGCCGCTGTCAGTTTCATGCGCAGTGGGGAGAGTCTCTTCCGCCTCCGCCATGGTGGAGGCCGTGGCGGAGGCGGAAGGGAAAGAGTGCCCCCACGGCACAGGCCCGCCCGCGGATCGGCGGGCCCCGATCGCGGGCCAGGCCACCGTGGGGGCACCCCCCGGGGTCAGATCGCCCCGCGCCCCCCCCAGGACCCCGGAGCCCGCCCACGCCGCCTGGTCCCGCCGGTAAATACCAGGTTTGATTTACGCCGGCGGGACAGGCAATTTCTGGGAGGGACTTCGGCCCATCCGGGCCGGAGAATCCAGCGGGGGGTCCCGCCAGCCGGCGCGGCCCGATTCCCGCCCCCGCCCAATCTCCGGGAGCGGAGACTTCGGCGGGGGCGGGATTCACGGCAGCCAACAGCCATTCTCCGACCCGGCGGGGGGTCGGAGAATGACGCCCCTCGTTCTGGACTCCTCCACCATCGGGAACATTCTTTCTGAATCTACCCTGTCTAATCCTGTTAGAATTTTATACGTTTCTATGAGATCCCCTCTCACTCTTCTAAACTCCAATGAATATAATCCTAACCGATTTAGTCTCTCCTCATATGGCAGTTCCGCCATCCCAGGAATCAGCCTGGTAAACATTTGCTGCACTTCCTCCACAGCAAGAACAACTTTCCTCAGATAACAACACCAAAACTGCACACATACTCCAGGTGTGGCCTCACCAATGCCCTATGAGCTGCACTCATCCATCACACTCCTCATTGTACCTTGTAGGTTGTGGACAGACTTTGGGGAGTCCGAGGTGAGTTACTCACTGCAGGATTCCCAGCCTTTTACCTGCTCTTGTAGCACAGTATTTATATGGCTGGTCAATGGTAACCCCCAGGATGTTGATAGTGGGGGTATTTAGCGATGGCAATTCCATTGAATGTCAAGGGGTGAAGGTTAGATTCGCTCCTGTTGGAGATAGTCATTGCCTGGCACTTGTCTGGCACGATTGTTAATTGCCCAAGTCTTGCTGCATTTGGACAAGGACTGCTTCAGTATCTGAGAAGTTACGAATGGTGCTGAACATTGTGCAATCATTAGCGAACATCCCCATTTCTGACCTCATGTTGGAAAGAAGGTCATTGATGAAGCAGCAGAAGATGTTGGGCCTAGGACACTATCCGGAGGAACTCTTACAGTGATGTCCTCGAGCTGAGATGGTTGACCTCCAACAACCACAACCATCTTCCTTTGTGGCAGGTTATGATTCCAACCAGTGGAGAATTTTCCCCTGATTCTCATTGACCCCAGTTCTGCTAGGGCTCCTTGATGCCACACCCGGTCAAATACTGCCTTGATGTCAAGGGCAGTCACTCTCATCTGAAGTTCAGATCTTTTGCTCTCAGAACATAGGTTCAAATCCCACCACAGTAGCTGGTGGAATTTAAATTCAATGAATAAAAATCTGGAATTAAAAGCTTGTCTCGGTAATAGTGACCATGAAACTATTGTTCATCATCATCAAAAATCCCATCTGGTTCATTAGTCTGCCATCCTTGTCTGGCCTAGATGTCACTCCAGATCCACAGCAATGTGGTTGACTCTTAAATGTTAATTTGAAATGGCCGAGCAAGTCACTCAATTATACCAAACTGCCAAAATGTTTTTTAAAAGGGATTAAACCAGGCGGACCATACAGCATTGACGTAAGAACTAGGAGGACTAGGCAATTCAGCCCCTCGAGCCTGCTCCGCTATTCAATACGATCACGGCTGATCTCCTCTCAACCTCAACTCTACTTTCCTGCCCATTCTCCATAACCCTTCAACCCATTACTCATTAAAAATCTGTCTATCTACCTCCTTAAATTTACCCACTGTCCCGGCGTCCACCGCACTCTGGGGCAGTGAATTCCACAGATGCACGAC
Organism: Scyliorhinus torazame; assembly: GCF_047496885.1. Lineage (NCBI taxonomy): Eukaryota > Metazoa > Chordata > Chondrichthyes > Carcharhiniformes > Scyliorhinidae > Scyliorhinus > Scyliorhinus torazame. The sequence continues at coordinate 214,339,262 of NC_092708.1, read as the reverse complement.
CCTTTGAGAGAAGTAATTTCTCCTCATCTCTGTTTTAAATCTGCTACCCTTTATCCTTAAACTGTGACCTCTCGCTCTAGGTTGCCCGACAAGAGGAAGCATCTGCTCTAGGTCTACTTTGTCAATACCTTTTATCATCTTATATACCTCAATTAGATCTCCCCTCATTCTTCTAAACTCAAGAGACTATAGGCCTAAACTACTCAATCGCTCTTAATAAGACAAATCCCTCATCTCTCGAATTAATCCAGTGAACCTAGGCATCAGAAAGGACATCAGCACATAGAACATAGAACATAGAACGATACAGCGCAGTACAGGCCCTTCGGCCCACGATGTTGCACCGACATGGGAAGTCAAAAAACAAAAGCCATCTAACCTACACTATGCCATTATCATCCATACGCTTATCCAATAAACGTTTAAATGCCCTCAATGTTGGCGAGTTCACTACTATTGCAGGTAGGGCATTCCACGGCCTCACTATTCTTTGCGTAAAGAACCTACCTCTGACCTCTGTCCTATATCTATTACCCCTCAGTTTAAGGCTATGTCCCCTCTTGCTAGCCATTTCCATCCGCGGGAGAAGGCTCTCACTGTCCACCCTATCCAACCCCCTGATCATTTTGTATGCCTCTATTAAGTCTCCTCTTAACCTTCTTCTCTCTAACGAAAACAACCTCAAGTCCATCAGCCTTTCCTCATAAGATTTTCCCTCCATACCAGGCAACATCCTGGTAAATCTCCTCTGCACCCGTTCCAAAGCTTCCACGTCCTTCCTATAATGAGGTGACCAGAACTGTACGCAATACTCCAAATGCGGCCGTACCAGAGTTTTGTACAGCTGCAACATGACCTCATGACTCCGGAACTCAATCCCTCTACCAATAAAGGCCAGCGCACCCTAGGCCTTCTTCACAACCCTATCAACCTGGGTGGCAACTTTCAGGGATCTATGTACATGGACACCGAGATCCCTCTGCTCATCCACACTTCCAAGAATTTTACCATTAGCCAAATATTCCGCATTCCTGTTATTCCTTCCAAAGTGAATCACCTCACACTTCTCTACATTAAACTCCATTTGCCACCTCTCAGCCCAGCTCTGCAGCTTATCTATGTCCCTCTGTAACCTGCAACATCCTTCCGCACTGTCGACAACACCACCGACTTTAGTGTCGTCTGCAAATTTACTCACCCACCCTTCTGCGCCCTCCTCTAGGTCATTTATAAAAATGACAAACACAACGGCCCCAGAACAGATCCTTGTGGTACGCCACTTGTAACTGAACTCCATTCTGAACATTTCCCATCAACCACCACCCTCTGTCTTCTTTCAGCTAGCCAATTTCTGATCCACATCTCTAAATCACCCTCAATCCCCAGCCTCCGTATTTTCTGCAATAGCCTACCATGGGGAACCTTATCAAACGCTTTACTGAAATCCATATACACCACATCAACTGCTCTACCCTCGTCTACCTGTTCAGTCACCTTCTCAAAGAACTCGATAAGGTTTGTGAGGCATGACCTACCCTTCACAAAGCCATGCTGACTATCCCTAATCATATTATTCCTATCTAGATGATTATAAATCTTGTCTCTTATAATCCCCTCCAAGACTTTACCCACAACAGCCCTGTCAATCCTGCCAAGTCCTCCTTGCTAACATCTGGGGGCTTGTGCCAAAGTTGGGAGAGCTGTCTCACAGACTATTCAAGCAACAGCCTGACCTAGTCATACTCACGGAATCATACCTTACAGATAATGTTCCAGGCACCACTATCATCCTCTTGGGCATGTCCTGCCCAACCGGCAGAATTGATCCACCAGAGGTGGTGGTACATTGTATACAATCTGCTGAAATTACCTTGAGAGTTCTGAACATTGAGTCCAGACCCCATGAAGGTCTCATGGCATCAAAATCAAACATGGGCAAGGAAACCTCCTGCTGATTACCACCTACTGCACCCCTCCTAATCCGATGAATCAGTGCATCTCCATGTTGAACACCACCTTGGAGGAAGCACTGAGGGTGGCAAGTGCACATCATGTACTCTGGGTGGGGACTTCAATGTTCACCACCAAGACTGGCTCAGTAGCACCATTACTGGGTCCTAAAAGACACACTTGGTAGATTAGGTCTGCGGCAGGCAATAAGCGAACCAACGAGGGAAAAACCTACTTGACTCATCCTCAGCAACTTGCCTGCCGCAGATGCATCTGTCTATGACAGTATTTGTAGGAGTGACCACCACACAGTCCCTATGGAAATGAAGTCCGGTTGAGGATACCTGTGTTTTATGGCACTCACACCATGCTAAATGGGATAGACTTCAAACATGTCGAGCAACTCAAGACTGGCATCCATGAGGTGCTGTTGATCATCATCATGAGCGGAATTGTGCTCAATCACAATCTGTAACTTCTTGTTTCAGCATATCCCCCACTCTAGTGTTACCACCAAGTCCAGGATTCCACCCTGGTTCAATGAGTGCAGGAGGGCATGCCTGAACAGTTAGGTATAGGGTGGAATTAACGGGGCTGGAATTAAGTGGGGAGGATGACGGACGGTAGTGGGAATAGAGACGTAAGCTTCCAGTAAAGCTGGTGACATGGAACGTCCGTGGACTGGACCGGTTAAAAGATCGCGGGTGTTTGTGCACCTCAGGAGCTTGAAAGCGGAGGTGGTCTTTCTGCAGAAGACACACCTCCGCATGAAGGACCAGGTTAGGTTAAGGAAGGAGTGGGTTGGGCAGGTTTTCGACTCGGGATTCAATTTGAAATCGCGGGGAGTGGCAATTTTAATGAGAAAGAAAACGGGGCTTGCGAGCGCGAAGGCGGTGAGGGATCCGGGTGGGAGATTTGTGATTGTGAGTGGGGTATTGGAAGGGATGCTAGTGGTGTTGGTAAATGTGTATGCACCAAATTGGGATGATGTGGGCTTTATGAGGGGGTTTCTGGCAGCAATCCCGGACTTGGCCACGCACCAGGTAACTGGGAGGGGATTTTAACTTTGTCCTAGAGCCGAAGGTGGATAGGTCGAGCTCCAAGTCGATGGATAGGGTACGAATGGCAAAGGAGCTGGGTGGGTTGATGGAAAGGATGGGTATGGTGGATCTGTGGCACTTTAAGAACCCGGGGGAAGGGAGTATTCCTTTTTTTCACATGTTTATAAAGTGTATTCGAGGATCGATTATTTTGTGGTGAGCCGGGAGATTTTGGGTGGGGTGGATGGAGCAGAGTACGTGGGAATAGTTATTTCAGACCATGCATCCCATTGGCTGGAGCTTCGGCTTAGACTAGGACGAGAGGGTGGATCCGTATGATGTGTGGTGTAGGTGTGGTGAGAAGAGCCAGCCATTCATTGTGACCAGATTGGAGCCACATAGCACAGACTCCGAAATCTTGAAATACATCAGCAGTGCTGCAGAACGTGCCACCTCTGATTATTACTCTGGCACCTCCTCTGATGAGGAGAATGACAACAAGGAGCAGCTCTGCCAGCAACACTACTGCTTAACAGCCTGGGGATGAGGAAACCTTTAAAACAAAAACCAGACCAATAGTGAACAACCCAAACAGTACATACCAGTTTGAAGTATATACTAACTTCAAGGGTAGAGGAAGCCCTATTGAGGAGCCCCAAACCAACTCAACAGTGATTAATCCAAAGAACATCTACCAGGGAAATGATTATTACTCGCACCCTGCAGCAGCATGGCCCAAGATTGGCAAGAGGTTTCCTGTAGATTACAGCTTTTACTTCCAGAAGAATTACAGTGTTTCCAACTTGGTCACATATCCCCGGTTGGACAGTTACCACTGGGTGAACACCAAACGATGATCTAACCCTTTCCCCTCGGTTTTAACTTCTGAATAATTTTTGTGACAGTGTGATTCGTTGACGAGTCTGTGTTTCCTGACCCAACGGCTCAGCATTTTAAGCTCAAAACTGCACTTTGTTTGCACAATTTCTGTTCTTAACCGTCAGGTGGGGACTAAATATTTTATACACAATAGAGTTTGACATATCTTACAGAAAGAATTTATTATAATTGAAGGTGGGTGTTTAATTTTGCCTTTAAGCAATTTTAAAGGCTAGAATGGAAATGTTTGAAAATGTATATTGAATAAAAAGCTACTTTTAAAGAAAAAAAAATGGGTGGCAAGGTAGCACAGTGGGTAGCACAGTTGCTTCACAGCTCCAGGGTCCCAGGTTCGATTCCCGGCTTGGGCTACTGTCTGTGCGGAGTCTGTACGTTCTCCCCGTGTCTGCGCGGTTTTCCTCCGGGTGCTCCGGTTTCCTCCCACAGTCCAAAGATGTGCAGGTTAACCTGATTGGCTATGCTAAATTGCCCTTAGTGTCCAAAAAGGTTAGGTGGGGTCACTGGGTAATGGGGATGAAATGGAGGTGGGGGCTCAAGTGGGGTGCTCTTTCCAAGGGCAGGTGCAGACTCGAGGGGCCAAATGGCCTCCTTCTGCACTGTAAATTCTCTGATTCTATGAGAGCAGAGGCCGGGGTGGAGGTTTGATTCGGGGTTGTTGGCGTTTGGTGGCTTTTGTATCAGGGTGTGGGCGGCGATTAAGGATTATGTGGAGTTGAATCAAAATGGGGAGGTGTCAGTGGGCATTCTTTGGGACACTGAAGGCAGTGGTCCGGGGGGAAATTATCTAGTTCAAGACTCACGCGGATAGGGAAAGGAGGGAGGCATATAACCGCTTAATGAGCGAGACAGTGGAGGTGGATAGGGAGAATTCGAGGGTGTCCATCACAGAGGGATTGGCGAGGAGGAAAATATTGCAGGGGCAGTGTGACAGGCTGACAACGGGGAGGGCGGTAGGACAGCTACCTAGGGCAAGAGGGGTGCAATATGAGTATGGGGAGAAGGCGAGCCACATGCAGGTGCACCAGCTGTGGAGGCAGGCCACGTCCAGGGAAATATTGAGGCTATGGACTGGGGATGTGGTGTCAGAGACGGGGAAGTTAAATGAGGTGTTTAGGGAGTATTACCAGGGATTGTACAAGGCAGACCCGGGGGGGAGAGGAGGGGGACATGGGTCGGTTTTTGAACGAGCTGGAGATCCCCAGTTGGAGGAAGTAAAGAGGCAGGTGCTGGAGGAGCCTTTGGGGCTGATGGAGGTGCTGGATAGTATTAGGGGTATGAAGTCAGGGAAGGCCCCTGGGCCGGATGGGTACCCGGCAGAATTTTATAAGGAGTTTGTGACAGACCTGGCACCACATCTTTTGCTGGCGCTGAATGAGACATTGGAGAAGGGGGAACTTCCGGTGATGATGGCGCAGGCAGTGATTACGTTAATCCCGAAAAAGGGGAAGGACCCAGTAGAATGTGGGTTGTATAAGCCCATATCATTGTTGAATACTGATGTGAAAGTATTGGCTATGTTGTTGGCGGGAAGGATGGAGGTTTGTGTCCCGCAGGTGGTTGCAGAGAATCAAACGGGCTTTGTAAAAGGCAGGCAGCTCTCAAGCAATACAAGAAGGTTTTTGAATGTAGTCACAAATCCGTCGGGAGCCCTGATACCGGAGGTAGTGGTGTCTGTGGACGCGGAGAAGGCATTCGACCGGGTGCAGTGGCGGTACTTCTTTGAGGTTCTGAGAAGGTTTGGGCTTGGGCTGAGGTTTGTGGCATGGGTGTGCTTGCTGTATGTGGCACCAAGGGCAAGTGTGCGGACGAATGATATGAGCTCACGGTGTTCTATTACGTGATTGGAATATGTCGTTACTCTTTTGCTTACTTCCAGAATGGTCTGATGGTTGTAGTTCAGAAAAACTATCAGTCTTCAAATTAAGCAAATAACATTTATTGAATAACGAATATAAATAACTATGAATTTGTTCACTCTTCTACAACTATAACTGATGATTAAGTAAATAAGAAGTATAAATAAAGTTTAACTACACGTACCAACTAAGCTATATCTCTAACACTCTGCTCACTAGTCACTCCTGATAGAAAGAGGCGGGAATCTCCTCGGAGTGCAGTTTATATACATGGATCTGGTGCTGCCATCTAGTGGTTGTCTAGCAATATAATACAGATGTTAACCCTTTACATACCAGCAGATGTACAGATCACTACACACGGAGCTTCGAACTACACGGGAACAAGGCAGGGATGCCCGCTGTCACCGTTGTTGTTTGAGCTGGCAATAGAGCATTTGGCGATGGCTCTTAGGGGGTCGGCGGAGTGGCAGGGGATTATGAGGGGAGGGAGGGAGCATCGGGTGTCGTCCTATGCCTACTGTTGTATGTTTCGGACCCACTGGGGAGTATGGGAAGGATCAAGGGCCTGCTGGGGAGGTTTGGGGAGTTCTCGGGGTATAAGCTGAATGCAGGGAAAAGTAAAGTATTCCCAATGAATGAGTTGGTGAGCCAATTCAGCGGGGATGCCTTTAAGATGGCTCGGGATAGGTTCAGGTATTTAGGGATAAAGGTAGCGAGGGAATAGACGATGCTCCACAAGTGGAGCTTAATGAAGCTGGTGGAAGAGACCAGTGGGGATCTTAGAATACATAGCAATTGACTTTGGCAGGGAGGGTCCAAGTGGTAAAAATGAATATTCTGCCGAGGTTCCTGTTCATTTTTCAGACACTCCCAATCTTTATACTCAAGGCCTTTTTTCGGAAGCTGGACACGATTATTTTGGACTTTGTATGGGCGGGGAAGGTGCCATGGATTAGGAAGACCCTGCTACAGAGGCAAAGGCAGCAGGAGAGGTTGGCATTGCCAAACCTGCTTCATTATTATTGGGCGGCGAATGTGGAAAAGGTGCGGCGATGGTGGGAAGGAGAGGGGGTAGAGTGGGTTAGGATGGAGGAGGAATCTTGTAAGGGGTACAGCTTAAGTTCCATGGTGCCGGCAGTGTTGCCAATGGTGCCGAGTAAGTACTCAGGGAGCCTGGTGGTGCAGTCCATGGTGAAGATTTGGAACCAGTTGAGGAGGCATTTTAGGATGGATGGGATGTCGGTGTTAACGCCTTTGTGCGAGATTCATGGGTTTGAGCCGGGGGTGGTGGATAGTGTTTCCAGGAGGAGGAGGGAAGTGGGGCTGGCCAAGGTGAGGGATCTATATTTGGAGGAAGGGTTCGCCAGTCTCTAGGAGCTAAGGGAGAGGGTAGAGCTGCCGAGAGGGGGGGGGGGGGGGGGGGGGGGGGGGGGGTGAGTTCAGGTACTTGCAGGTAAGGGACCTAGCGCAAAAGATCCAGAAGGAGTTCCCTAGGTTGGTGAGATACACCCTGCTGGAGCAACTGCTGCTTCCAGAGGTGAAGGAGAGGGTAGAATTGGGGATATATATAGGTGGCTGGGAGAGTAGGGAGGTGAGCGGGTGGTGAAGATCAAGGAAAAATGGGAAGGGGTGTATGGAGTGAGGCAGTGCGCAAGGTAAACACGACTTCCTTGTGCGCAAGGATGAGCCTGATACAGTTTAAGGTGGTGCACAGGGTACATACGACTCGGGCAAGAATAAGTGGGTTCTTCCAGGGGTGGCCGGTGAGTGTAAGAGGTGTGGGCGGGGGCCAGCGAATCATGTGCACATATTCTGGGGTTGTGGAAAGTTGGGGGAAATTGTACAAACTGTATAGTTAAGTGTTGGGAAGCATGTTTCCCGGGGTGGTTATGTGTTGTAACCTTTTTGATACACATTTGTAATAAAATACTTTTTGTTTTTTAAATGCCTGGAACAGCACCAGGCATACCTAAATATGAGGCTTTAATCTGGTAAAGCTAAACACAGGACTACTTGCATGCCAAACAGTGGAAGTAGCAAGTGATAGACAGAGCTAATTATCCATTATCAACGGATCAGATCTAAGTTCTGCAGTCCTGCTACATCGAGTCGTGAATGGTGGTGGACAGTTAAACAACTAACAGGAGGAAGAGGCTGCACAAATATCCCTCAATGATGGGGGAGTCCACATAAGTGCCAAGTGGATAATCCATCTCAGCCTCCTCTGGAGGTCCCCAGCATTACTAATACCAGTCTTCAGCCAATTCGATTCATTCCATGTGATATCAAGAAACGGCTGAAGGCACTGGATACTACAAAGGCTGTACCGCCGACAACATTCCAGCAGTGGTGCTGAAGACATGTGTTCAAGAACTAGCCATACCCCGAGCCAAGCTGTTCCAGTACAGCTACAACATGTTTTCCACAAAACGCAGGACAAATCAAACCTGCCAATTACTGCCCCATCAATCTACTCTTAATCATCAGTAAAGTTATGGAAGGAGTTATCAACAGGGCAGCACGGTAGCATTGTGGATAGCACAATTGCTTCACAGCTCCAGGGTCCCAGGTTCGATTCCGACTTGGATCACTGTCTGTGCGGATTCTGCACATCCTCCCCGTGTGTGCGTGGGTTTCCTCCGGGTGCTCCGGTTTCTTCCCACAGTCCAAAGATGTGCAGGTTAGGTGGATTGACCATGATAAATTGCCCTAAGTGTCCAAAATTGCCCTTAGTGTTGGGTGGGGTTACTGGGTTATGGGGATAGGGTGGAGGTGTTGACCCTGGGTAGAGTGCTCTTTCCAAGAGCCGGTGCAGACTCGATGGGCCGAATGGCCTCCTTCTGCACTGTAAATTTTATGATTGTATGATTCTATCAAACGGCACTTGCTTCACAATAACCTGCTCACTGACGCTCTGTTTGGGTTCCGCAAGGATCACTCAGCTCCTGACCTCATTACAGACTTGGTTCAAACATGGACAAAAGAGCTGAACTGCAGAGGTGAGGCGAGAGTGACTGCCATTGATGTCAAGGCAGCATTTGATCAGAGTATGGCATCCAGGAACCCCAGCGAAACTGGTGCCAATAGAAATCAGGGGGAAATCTCTCTGGTTGGAGTTATTCCTGGCACAAAGTAAGATGGTTGGAGGTCAATCCTCTCAGCTCCTGAACATCACTGCAGAGGTTCCCAAGGTCCTCTGCCCAGCCATCTTCAGCTGCTTCATCAATGACTTCCCCTCATAAGATCAAAAGTTCACAATGTATCATTCAGAAATCCTGAGATACGAAGTCTGTGTCCATATGCAGCAATAAGAAGTCTTACAACACCATGTTAAAGTCCAACAGGTTTGTTTCGAATCACAAGTTTTCAGAGCACAGCCCCTTTTTCAGGTGAATGAAGAGGTGGGTTCCAGAAACATATATATATAGACAAAATCAATGATGCAAAACTATACTTTGAATGCGAGTCTTTGCAGGTAATTAAGTCTACAGGTCCAGACGTAGCAGCTGGAGAGAGGAATAATCACAGATTAAAGAGGTGTGAATTGTCTCAAGCCAGGACAGTTGGTAGGATTTCACAAACCCAGGCCAGATGGTGGGGGGTGAATGTAATGCGACATGAATCCAAGGTCCCAGTTGAGGCCGTACCCATGTGTGCGGAACTTGGCTATAAGTTTCTGCTCGGCGATTCGGTGTTGCCGCGCGTCCTGAAGGCCGCCTTGGAGATCTCTACTGCCTCCCGAAAATACACAAGGCCAACACACCAGGCCGTCCTATCGTATCAGGCAATAGGACCCTTTGTGAGAACCTCTCTGACTACATTGAGGGCATCTTGAAACCCATCGTACAAGGAACGCCCAGCTTCTGTCACGACACGACGGAATTCTTACAGAAACTCAGCACCCATGGACCAATTGAACAAGGAACATTCGTCATCACAATGGACGTCTCGGCACTCTACACCAGCATCCCCCATGACGACGGCATTGCTGCAACAGCCTCAGTACTCAACACCAACAATTGCCAATCTCCAGACGCAATTCTCCAACTAATTCGCTTCATTCTGGATCACAACGTCTTCACCTTCGACAACAAGTTCTTTATCCAGACAAACGGAACAGCCATGGGGACCACATTCGCATCCCAATATGTCAATATCTTCATACACAAGTTTGAACAAGACCTCCTCACCGCACAGGACCTTCTGCCGACGTTATACACCAGATCCATCGATGACATTTTTTTTCTTTGGACCCACCGCGAAGAATCACTGAAACGACTACACGATGACATCAATAAGTTCCATCCCACCATCAGACTCATCGTGGACTACTCTCCAGAATCGGTTGCATTCTTGGACACACACATCTCCATAAAGGACGATCACCTCAGCTTTACCGCAAGCCCACGGATAACCTCACGATGCTCCACTTCTCCAGCTTCCACCCTAAACATATTAAAGAAGCCATTCCCTATGGACAAGCCCTCCGTATACACAGGATCTGTTCAGACGAGGAGGAGCATAACTGACATTTACAGACGCTGAAAGATGCCCTCATACGAACGGGATATGGCGCACGACTCATCGATCCACAGTTCCAATGCGCCACAGCAAAAAACCGCACCGACCTCCTCAGAAGACAAACACAGTACGCAACCGACAGAGTACCCTTCATCGCCAGTACTTCCCCGGAGTGGAGAAACTACAACATCTTCTTTGCAGCTTTCAACACATCATCGATGAAGACAAACATCTTGCCACGGTCAACACCACACCCCCACTACTTGCCTTCAAACAACCACGCAACCTCAAACAGACCATTGTTTGTAGCAAACTACCCAGCCTTCAGAACAGCGACCATGACACCACACAACCCTGCCATGGCAATCTCTGCAAGATGTGACAGATCATCGACATGGGTACCACCATTACACGTGAGAACACCACCCACCAGGTACGTGGTACATACTTGTGCGACTCGGCCAACATTGTCTACCTCATACGCTGCAGGAAAGGATGCCCCAAAGCGTGGTACATTGGCGAGACCATGCAGATGCTGCGACAACGGATGAACGGACATCGCGCGACAATCGGCAGGCAGGAATATTCCCTTTCAGTCGGGGGACACTTCAGCAGTCAAGGGCATTCAGCCTCTAATCTTCGGGTAAGCGTTCTCCAAGGCGGCCTTCAGGACGCACAACAACGTAGAATCACCAAGCAGAAACTTATAGCCAAGTTCCGCACACATGAGTACGGCCTCAACCGGGACCTTGGATTAATGTTACATTACATTCACCCCCCATCATCTTGCAAAATCCTACCAACTGTGCTGGCTTGAGACAATTCACACCTCTTTAACCTGTGATTATCCCTCTCTCCAGTTGCTCTGTCTGGACCTGTAAAAACTTAATTACCTGCAAAGACTTGCATTCAAAGTATCGTCTTGCATCATTGACTTTGTCTATATATAAGACCATAAGACATAGGAGCGGAAGTAAGGCCATTCGGCCCATCGAGTCCACTCCACCATTCAATCATGGCTGATTTCAACTCCATTTACCCGCTCTCTCTCTATAGCCCTTAATTCCTCGAGAAATCAAGAATTTATCAACTTCTGTCTTAAAGACACTCAACGTCCCGGCCTCCACCGCCCTCTATGGCAATGAATTCCACAGACCCACCACTCTCTGGCTGAAGAAATTTCTCCTCATCTCTGTTCTAAAGTGACTCCCTTTTATTCTAAGGCTGTGCCCCCGGGTTCTAGTCTCCCCTGCTAATGGAAACAACTTCCCTACATCCACCCTATCTAAGCCATTCATTATCTTGTAAGTTTCTATTAGATCTCCCCTCAACCTCCTAAACTCCAATGAATATAATCCCAGGATCCTCAGACGTTCATCGTATGTTAGGCCTACCATTCCTGTGATCATCCGTGTGAATCTCCGCTGGACCCGCTCCAGTGCCAGTATGTCCTTCCTGAGGTGTGGGGCCCAAAATTGCTCACAGTATTCTAAATGGGGCCTAACTAATGCTTTATAAAGCTTCAGAAGTACATCCCTGCTTTTATATTCCAAGCCTCTTGAGATGAATGACAACATTGCATTTGCTTTCTTAATTACGGACTCAACCTGCAAGTTTACCTTTAGAGAATCCTGGACTCGGACTCCCAAGTCCCTTTGCACTTCAGCATTATGAATTTTGTCACCGTTTAGAAAATAGTCCATGCCTCTATTCTTTTTTCCAAAGTGCAAGACCTCGCACTTGCCCACTTTGAATTTCAGCCATTTCTTGGACCACTCTCCTAAACTGTCTAAATCTTTCTGCAGCCTCCCCACCTCCTCCATACTACCTGCCCCTCCACCTATCTTTGTATCATAGGCAAACTTAGCCAGAATGCCCCCAGTCCCGTCATCTAGATCGTTAATATATAAAGAGAACAGCTGTGGCCCCAACACTGAACCCTGCGGGACACCACTCGTCACCGGTTGCCTTTCCGAAAAAGAACCTTTTATCCCAACTCTCTGCCTTCTGCCTGACAGCCAATCGTCAATCCATGTTAGTACCTTGCCTCAAATACCATGGGCCCTTATTTTACTCAGCAGTCTCCCGTGAGGCACCTTATCAAAGGCCTTTTGGAAGTCAAGATAGATAACATCCATTGGCTCTCCTTGGTCTAACCTATTTGTTATCTCTTCAAAGAACTCTAACAGGTTTGTCAGGCACGACCTCCCCTTACTAAATCCATGCTGACTTGTCCTAATCCGACCCTGCACTTCCAAGAATTTAGAAATCTCATCCTTAACAATGGATTCTAGAATCTTGCCAACAACCGAGGTTAGGCTAATTGGCCTATAATTTTCCATCTTTTTCCTTGTTCCCTTCTTGAACAGGAGGGTTACAACAGCGATTTTCCAATCCTCTGTGACTTTCCCTGACTCCAGTGACTTTTGAAAGATCATAACTAACGCCTCCACTATTTCTTCAGCTATCTCCTTCAGAACTCTAGGATGTAGCCCATCTGGGCCCGGAGATTTATCAATTTTTAGACTTCTTAGTTTCTCTAGCACTTTCTCCTTTGTGATGGCTACCATATTCAACTCTGCCCCCTGACTCTCTGGAATTGTTGGGATATTACTCATGTCTTCTACTGTGAAGACTGACGCAAAGTACTTATTTAGTTCCTCAGCTATTTCCTTGTCTCCCATCACAAAATTACCAGCGTCATTTTGGAGCGGCCCAATGTCAACTTTTGCCTCCCGTTTGTTTTTAATGTATTTAAAGAAACTTTTACTATCATTCCTAATGTTACTGGCTAGCCTACCTTCATAATTGATCCTCTCTTTCCTTATTTCTCTCTTTGTTATCCTCTGTTTGTTTTTGTAGCCTTCCCAATCTTCTGACTTCCTACTACTCTTTGCCACATTTTCGGCTTTCTCTTTTGCTTTGATGCATTCCCTAACTTCCTTTGTCAGCCATGGCTGCCTAATCCCCCATCTGATAACCTTTCTTTTCTTTGGGATGAACCTCTGTACTGTGTCCTCAATTACTCCCAGAAACTCCTGCCATTGCTGTTCTACTGTCTTTCCCACTAGGCTCTGCTCCCAGTCGATTTTCGTCAGTTCCTCCCTCATGCCCCCGTAGTTACCTTTATTTAACTGCAACACCTTTACATCTGATTCTACCTTCTTTCTTTCAAATTGGAGATTGAATTCTACCATATTATGATCACTGCCTCCTAAGTGCTCCCTTACTTTAAGATCTTTAATCAAGTCTGGCTCATTACATAACACTAAGTCCAGAATGGCCTGTTCCCTCGTGGGCTCCATCACAAGCTGTTCCAAAAAGCCCTTCTGTAAACATTCAATGAATTCCCTTTCCTTGGGTCCACTGGCAGCATTATTTACCCAGTCCACCTGCATATTGAAGTCCCCCATGATCACTGTGACCTTGCCTTTCTGACATGCACGTTCTATTTCGTGGTGCATTTTGTGCTCCCGGTCCTGACCACTGTTAGGAGGCCTGTACATAACTCCCATTATGGCTTTTTTTGCCTTTGTGGTTCCTCAACTCTACCCACACAGACTCCACATCATCTGACCCTATGTCGTTTAGTGCTATTGATTTAATTTCATTCCTAATTAACAAGGCAACCCCGCCCCCCTGCCCACCTCTCTGTCTTTTCGATAGGTTGTGAATCCCTGGATGTTTAAATGCCAGTCCTGAACCCCCTGCAACCATGTCTCTGTGATGCCTACCACATCATACCTGCCAGTCACAATCTGGGCCACAAGCTCATCTACCTTGTTCCGTACACTGCACGCATTTAAATATAGCACCTTTAATTCTCTATTGACCGTCCCTTTTTGTTTTCTTAGTGTGGTGGACCTTGGTTTACTGAGCCTTTACATACACTGTGTCATATTTTGTGGGATGGGGACTATCGTAACCTCTCCTGAGTTTTGTCTGTTCGTGCTTTTTTGTATTCCTAAGCAGCTACGCTTCCCACTGATTACTTCACCTCTTGGTTCCCTGACTTTCCCTTCCCCCCCAATCTTTAGTTTAAAGTCCTATTGACCACCCTATTTACTCTTTTCGCCAGAACACTGGTCCCAGCTCGGTTCAGGTGGAGACCATCCCAACGGTATAGGTCCCCCCTGTCCCAAAACTGATGCCAGTGTCCCATGAAAAGGAACCCCTCTTTCCCACACCACTCTTTCAGCCACGTGTTAACTTCCCTTATTCTTGCCTCCCTATGCCAATTTGCACGTGGCTCGGGCAGTAATCCGGAGATTATGACCCTTGAGGACCTGTTTTTTTAATTTGAATCCTAGCCATTTATAATCTCTAAACAGGTCCTCTTTCCTAGACTTGCCTATGTTGTTGGTACCGACATGGACCACAACAACTGGATCCTCCCCCTCCCTCTCCACTATCCTTTCAAGCCTAGCACCGGGCAGGCAACATACCATGCGGGACTCTTTATCCTGCTCACAAAGGATACTATCTATCCCCCTGATAATAGAATCTCCTACAACTATATGTTTCTGGAACCCACCTCTTCATTCACCTGAGGAAGGAGCTGTGCTCCGAAAGCTAGTGATTCGAAACAAACCGGTTAGACTTTAATCTGTTGTTGTAAGACGTCTTACAGTGCTCACCCCAGTCCAACGCCGGCATCTCCACATCATATGCAGCAAGACCTAGACAGCATTCAAGCTTGGGCTGATAAATGGCAAATAACATTCATGCCATACAGGTGCCAGGCAATGACTACCTCGAATAAGAAACAATCTATGTCTCCTTGACATTCAATGGAATCACCATTGCTGAATCTCCCACAATCAATATCATGGAGGTTACATTGACCAGAAACTGAACTGGTCCAGCCATATAAAAACAAAAGCAAGTAAGAGACCAGGAATGCTGCAGCAGGTAATTCACCTTTTGACTGCCCAAAGCTTGATAGTTACAAGTCACAAGTCAAGGCATTTGGCTGCATGAGTGCAGCTCCAACAATACTCAAGAAACTAAAAACCAACCAGGACAAAGCAATCCCATGATTGGCACCCCATCCACCACCTTCAAATTCACTCCCTCCACCACCAGCACACAGTGGCAGTAATGTGTACCAACTACAGAATGGACTACAGTAACTCACCGAGGCTTCAGAAGCAGCGCCTTCCAAATCCTCGACCATTACCAGAAGGACAAAGGCAGCAGATGCATGGGGACACCACCACCGTATGTTCCACTCCAAGGAACACGCCCACCCTGATTTGAAAATATCCTGCTTCTTTCAGTGTCGCTGGGTCAAAATCCTGGAACTCCCTCCCCAAAAGCACTGTGGGTGTACCTACACCACATGGACTGCAGTGGTTCAAGAAGGCAGCTCACCACCACCTTCTCCAGGGTAATTAGGAATGTACAATAAATGCTGGCCTAACCAGTGACGCCCACATCCTGTGAAAGAATACATTTTTAAAAAGGTATGTTTCTGTCCAACCCATGATAGATTCTCCACTCTTGAAGACACTGGTTCTCATTGGAGTATAGAAGGAAAAACACAAGAGCCAAGCATCAGGTGGAAAAGCAATTGTTCTCCAATTGCCCTTAAAGAAATTGTTCTCTCACTACAAGTGCATTGGAATGTTTACTGAGTTAATTGAGCTGCATAAGTGCAAGTTGTTGTTTTGGGTTTATATACAGCAGCACTCCAACTCCAGGCAGCATAACACTCCGTCCTTTTTCAGCAGAGTACCCAATTATTTGTTTTCCAATTAAAGGTCAATTTAGTGTGGCAAATCTACCTAACCTGCACATCTTTGGGTTGTGGGGTGAAACCCATTAGGATTTACTGAAATACACAACCCACTACCCAACCCTTAGAATAAACCCAAGATCAGAGAACCATTTCAGATAAGGAGGAGGGATTTGTAACAGGAATGATGACAGGAGACGACCAGGACTGACCTAGGCTGCAAAGACGGGGAAGAGTTCTTGGAGCTTTGTCTACATTAACCCAACACAATGCAGCTCAAGCCGAAGGCAGCTGGTTCCCTTGCACCTGACCATTAATCTTGAAAAAGCACAAGATACACATGGCCATTTCACTCATGATAAGGCACATGAGTAATAACTGCCCAAACACAGATGAAAGTGATCTGTCAGGGCTCGGAGACCACCAATGGTACTAATACAACAGCAACCAATTGTCAGCCAACAATACACTGGCTGTTCAACATCCTTCCATCTGTCATAGGCTGTCGATAGTGCCCAAGAACATACAAATTAATAGCAGGAGTTGGTCATTCACCCCCGAGGGTCTGCTCCGTCATTCAATAATATCATGGCTGATCCGATTCTGGCCTCAACATCATTACTCTCCGTACCTCTTGATACCCTTTGATTCCCTTATTAGTCAACCTCTGCAAACACCACACACTCCCAGAGAACCCCAGAAAACATGCACGCTTTCAGAGATCCCCATCAAACACCACACACTCTCAGAGACCCTATTCAAACACCACACACTCTCAGAGACCCCCATCAAAACCACATTCCCACAGACCCTCATCAAACACCACACATTCCCAAAGACCCCCTCAAACACCACAGTCCTGATGTGTTGGGTACTCTGGATATGTGGAGACGCCGTTTGTGGAGCGGGAAAACTGATGCCCTCTGTCTTTATAGTGAGTGTGCTCTAACTGATGATTGGCTGTGGTGTTGTGTGTGTTGATTGGTCTTGCTGTGTGTCCATCAGTGTGTGTGTCTGCACCATGGAATATTGGTGTATATTATGACATCCCCACTTTTATTAAAAAATCTATGTTTGTGGCAATAAATAATGTGTGGTGATAATGTTCCTAACTACGTGTGGGGTGCAAAGACATATTTACAGGACGATGTACATGAGAACTAAGCTATTTACATGGGAAGGTGCCTGGTGCAGAGAAGCAGTATGCAATAAGAGTGACAAGATCAACACTATATATATATACCAGGGAAACGATCAAACAAAGCAACTAAACAATTCAGAGAGTCCATAAATTCAAAAAGTTCATAAATTTAGTCTATGAGGTGGGCGACGAATTCTGGTTGACCGCCTCAAGGGTGGGTCGAGAGCCGCCGGTTCAGGAGCGGGCTGGACTGTGTCAAAGTCAGGGGGAGGCAGAGTGTCAGGGAGCTCTGCATAGTCCGTGACAGGGTCAGCAGGAGGGCGAGGCGACACTGGAGGATCACGTGGTGAGCGTGGAACAAGACGAAGGGCGCGTCGATTGCGGCGCAGAATAGAGCCACCCGGTAGACGAACCAGGAACGAGCGGGGGGCCACCTGCTGAAGGACAACAGCGGTTGCAGACCAGCCACCATCCGCAAGATGGATGCGGACGTTGCCACCTGGAGCCAGAGCAGGGAGATCAGCTGCACGGGCGTCATGAGCCACCTTGTGCTGTGCACGAGACAGCTGCATCCAGCGAAGGATCAGATCGTGGTCGAGGTCTGGGACTTGGTTGGACGACACCGTCGTCCTCATGGGTAATTGGGCTGGCGACAGGCCAGTGGACAGTGGGGCGGAGCGATAGGCCAGCAAGGCAAGGTAGAAATCAGACCCAGCATCGGCAGCCTTGCATAGGAGCCGTTTGACGATATGTACTCCCTTCTCTGCTTTGCCGTTGGATTGGGGGTACAGGGGACTCGACGTCACATGGGCAAAATTGTGCCGCCTGGCAAAGCTGGACCATTCTTGGCTGGTGAAGCAGGGGCCATTGTCCGACATAACCGTGAGAGGGATGCCTTGTCGAGCAAAGGTTTCTTTACATGCACGAATGACTGCAGACGAGGTGAGGTCGTGCAACCGTATCACCTCCGGGTAATTCGAAAAGTAGTCCACGATCAGGACATAGTCTCTACCCAGCGCGTGGAACAGGTCGATGCCCACCTTGGTCCATGGTGACATGACCAACTCATGGGGCTGCAGGGTCTCACGTGGTTGGGCCGGCTGGAAGCGCTGACAAGTAGGGCAGTTGAGCACTGTGTTGGCGATGTCGTCATTAATGCCGGGCCAGTACACTGCCTCTCGGGCCCGTCGGTGGCACTTTTCCACGGCAAGGTGGCCCTCGTGGAGTTGTTCCAGGACGAGCTGGCGCATGCTATGCGGGATGACAATGCGGTCCAGTTTTACAAGAACCCCGTCTACTACCGCCAGATCATCTCTGACATTATAGAACTGAGGGCATTGGCCCTTGAGCCACCCGTCCGTTAGGTGGTGCATGACACGCTGTAGCAAGGGGTCAGCTGTCATCTCGCGGCGAATTTGGACGAGGCGTTCATCCGAGGCAGGTAGATTGGAGCCGCGAATGCCACATGGGCGTCAACCTGGCAGACAAATCCCGCTGGGTCACATGGAGTGTTGACTGACCTGGAGAGAGCGTCAGCAATGATGAGGTCCTTGCCTGGGGTGTATACCAGCTGGAAGTCGTATCACCGGAGCTTGAGAAGAATACGCTGGAGGCGAGGCGTCATGTCGTTCAAGTCTTTCTGCATTATATTGACCAGTGGGCGATGGTCGGTCTCGACGGTGAATTGAGGAAGTCCATAGACATAATCGTGAAATTTAACAACACTGGTCAGTAGGCCCAGGCACTCCTTTTCCATCTGCGCGTAGCGCTACTCCGTGCGGGTCATCGCACGTGCCGCATATGCAACTTGATGAGGGGCCCTTGATGAGGTCTCATCATGTTGAAGGAGCACTGCCCCAATGCCGGATTGACTGGCATCGGTCGAAATATTGGTCTCCTTTGCTGGATCAAAGAAGGCTAAGACCGGGGCCGTGGTCAGTTTTGTTTTGAGTTCCCTCCATTCGCGCAGGGAGCCATTGGAAGTCTGTCGTCTTCCTGACCAGGTTCCTGAGAGCCGTGGTATGAGAGGCGAGGTCAGGGATGAATTTCCCTAAAAAATTGACCATGCCCAGAAATCGGAGGACCTCCTTCTTGTCCTCTGGTGTTTTCATAGCTGTGATGGCAGCTACCTTGTCCGCATCCGGCTGCACACCCAATTGGGAGATGTGGTCCCCAAGGAACAAAGTTCTGTCTGACCAAAAGAGCATTTGGCCCTGTTGAGGCGGAGGCCATGCTCATGTATACGTCTGAATACGCGCTGGAGGCGATTAACATGCTCCTGCAGGGTGGTGGACCAGATGAATATGTCATCGACATAGACGCGAACACCTTCAATCATTTGTTCCATAATCCTATGGAACACTTCTAGATTCAGAGATGATCCCAAACGGCATCCTGTTGTAACAATATCTTCCAAAGGGGGGTGTTAAACGTGCAGAGTTTCCTGCTGGATTCATCGAGCTGGATTTGCCAGAATCCTTTTGAGGCGTTGAGTTTGGTAAAGAGCTTGGCGCGAGCCATCTCACATGTGAGCTCTTCGCGTTTGAGAATTGGATAGTGCTCTCATAATATCGCGATTGAGATCCTTGGGAAGTCTCAATTCGCCGGAAGGCTTTTTTACACTTACCATGGAACTGACCCAGTCGGTCGGTTCCGTGACTTTGGAAATCACTCCTTGGTCCTGGAGGTCCTGCAGCTGATGCTTGAGGCGGTCCTGAAGGGGTGTTGGACCCTGCGAGGTGTGTACACCACAGGTGTGGCATTCGGTTTTAATAATATCGTGTAGGTGTACGGGAGCGTGCTCATGCCCTCGAAGACGTCGTGGTGCTGGTTGATAATGGCGTCGAGCTGCGCCCTGAAGTCGGTGTCCTGAAAGGCAGACGCATCAGCAGGAGAGAGAGAGTGAACTTTCTGAACTAGGTTCAAAAGCTTGCATGCCTTCGCGTCAAGCAGGGAGGCTTTCGAGGAGCCCACAATTTCAAAAGGGAAGGATGGGTTTGCGTGGCCTGTGCGTCACTTCAAGTTGGCATGAGCCGCTGGCAGCAATGGCATTGCCATTGTAATCTAATAGCTGGCAGGCTGATGGCAGGATGGCTGGTTTGACACAAAGGCTTTGGAGATCAGACCGCACAATGAGATTGGCGGAGGCACCGGTGTCCAGGCGGTACCGTATTTGGGACCAGTTGACGGTAAGGGTAGCACACCACTCATCGTCTGGATCGATGCCGTATACTGGTAGAGGCTGGATTCTTTGCTTCGGGGACACCCTGTTTTTTGTAATGATACCGACTCGAAAAGGCGCCTTCGGGTCCTCGGTGTTAATATCGGGTAGCAGGTCCGAATCGGGCTCGGTGACCGTGGGTTGAATGGCCCGGACATCCCTGCGAGGCTGGCTGGTGTGACGAGAGTTCGCAGGCTGAGCTGATCTGAGCTGAGCATAAAACAGCATAGTGGCCAAGTTTGCCACATTGCAGGCATCGTCGGGACTTGGCAGGACATTGCCACTTTAAATGAGCAGAGCCACAGTTGCCGCACGTTGTAGCGTCAGTAAGTTCGCTGCGCCACCGCGCATGTGCGGTGCGGTCGTACTTGGTGCGCGCCTGCGCAGTACTTTGTCGACGTCGCCGTCCCCTCGTTCGGTGCGCACAAGCATGGGAGTCCGCGAAAAGCGCGCAAAATGGCTGCCCTCATCCAGGCTGAGGCCCTGGAGTTGCTTGATTGCTTGGACCCGTTCTGCCTCGTGGGGACCCTGCCGCGCCGTTTCAGCCGCTTGGATGTGGGAATACCGACTAGTGGCGTGTTCATGTAGCACGCAGGTCTCGATGGTAATCGCTAGGGTGAGCTGCTTTACCTTGAGGAGCTGCTGGCGTAGGGGGTCCGACTGAACACCAAAAACGATCTGGTCATGTATCATAGAGTCGGAGGTGGACCCGTAATTACAGGACTACGCAAAGATGCAGAGGTGGGTGAGAAAGAACTGGAAATGTTCATCCTTACCCTGCAAACGCTGTTGGAATACATAGCGCTCAAAACTTTCATTCACCTCGATGTTGCAGTGAGTGTCAAACTTAAGGAGGACCGTCTTGAATTTTGATTTATCTTCACCATCAGCGAAGGTGAGAGAATTGAAAATGTGGATGGCATGGTCCCCGGCCGTGGATAGGAAGAGAGCGATCTTCCTGGTGTCCGAGGCATCTTCCCGGTCTGTGGCTTCAAGGTAGAGCTGGAAGCGTCGTTTGAATATCTTCCAGTTGGCCCCCAGGTTACCGGTGATGCGGAGCGGCGGCGGCAGGCGGACGCTGTCCATTTTGCAGGATGGCTGTATGCTGGTGGAAGGCAGATCACTTGCAGGTAGGTCTAAGAAGTTCTAACATCCCTCAACTACTGGTACCATGATGTGTTGGGTACTCTGGATCTGTGGAGACTGCGTTTACCTTAGCAGTAACATAGACAGGCTACCAACACTTGTAATAGCACAATACTATTTTATTAAGCTAGAAACTGTTGAACATACTTTCACTGTGGGTTAACATGATGTTAGATTAAACTAAAGACCTATGCCTGTCCTAACCAGTTTATGCACTCAGCACATGGTGAAGATCTGTGCTGTAAGCTGTAAGCTCTGTCCTTCTTAGAGGCTGCATCCCGAATGAGCGGGAACTCTGATGCCCTCTGTCACGATAGTGAGTGTGCTCTAATTGGTGATTGGCTGCGGTGTTGTCTGTGTTAATTGGTCTTGCTGTGTGTCCATCAGTGTGTGTGTCTGCACCATGATATACTGGTGTATATTATGACAACTCCCACAGACCCACATCAAACACCACACACTCACAGACCCCCATCAAACACGCCCCCCCCCACCCACAGACCCCCATCAAACACCACACACTCTCACAGACCCCCATCAAACACCACACACTCTCACAGACCCCCATCAAACACCACACACTCTCACAGACCCCCATCAAACACCACACACTCCCACAGACCCCCATCAAACACCACACACTCTCACAGACCCCCATCAAACACCACACACTCTCACAGACCCCCATCAAACACCACACACTCCCACAGACCCCCATCAAACACCACACACTCTCACAGACCCCCATCAAACACCACACATTCCCACAGACCCCCGTCAAACACCACACACTCTCACAGACCCCCGTCAAACACCACACACTCCCACAGACCCCCATCATACACCACACACTCCCACAGACCCCCATCAAACACCACACACTCTCACAGACCCCCATCAAACACCACACATTCCCACAGACCCCCATCAAGCACCACACACTCCCACAGACCCCCATCAAACACCACACACTCTCACAGACCCCCATCAAACACCACACACTCCCACAGACCCCCATCAAACACCACACATTCCCACAGACCCCCGTCAAACACCACACACTCTCACAGACCCCCGTCAAACACCACACACTCCCACAGACCCCCTTCAAACTCCACACACTCTCACAGACCCCCATCAAACACCACACATTCCCACAGACCCCCATCAAACACCACACACTCTCACAGACCCCCATCAAGCACCACACACTCCCACAGACCCCCATCAAACACCACACACTCTCACAGACCCCCATCAAACACCACACACTCCCACAGACACCCATCAAACACCACACACTCTCACAGACCCCCATCAAACACCACACACTCCCACAGACCCCCATCAAACACCACACATTCCCACAGACCCCCATCAAACACCACACACTCTCACAGACCCCCATCAAACACCACACACTCTCACAGACCCCCATCAAACACCACACACTCCCACAGACCCCCAAACACCACACACTCTCAGACCCCCATCATACACCACCCCCCCACAGACCCCCATCAAACACCACACATTCGCTCAGACCCCCATCAAACACCACACACTCTCACAGACCCCCATCAAACACCACACACTCTCACAGACCCCCATCAAACACCACACACTCCCACAGACCCCCAAACACCACACACTCTCAGACCCCCATCATACACCACCCCCCCACAGACCCCCATCAAACACCACACATTCCCACAGACCCCCATCAAACACCACACACTCTCACAGACCCCCATCAAACACCACACACTCTCACAGACCCCCATCAAACACCACACAGTCCCACAGACCCCCAAACACCACACACTCTCAGACCCCCATCATACACCACCCCCCACAGACCCCCATCAAACACCACACACTCCCACAGACCCCCATCAAACACCACACACTCCCACAGACCCCCATCAAACACCACACACTCTCACAGACCCCCATCAAACACCACACACTCCCACAGACCCCTATCAAACACCACACACTCCCACAGACCCCCATCAAGCACCACACACTCTCACAGACCCCCATCATACACCACACCCCCTCCCCACAGACCCCATCAAACACCACACATTCCCACAGACCCCCATCAAACACCACACACTCTCACAGACCCCCATCAAACACCACACACTCTCACAGACCCCCATCAAACACCACACATTCCCACAGACCCCCATCAAACACCACACTCCCACAGACCCCCATCAAACACCACACACTCCCACAGACCCCCATCAAACACCACACACTCTCACGGACCCCCATCAAACACCACACACTCCCAAAGACCCTCATCATACACCACACACTCTCACAGACCCCCATCAAACACCACACACTCTCACAGACCCCCATCATACACCACACACTCTCACAGACCCCATCAAACACCACACACTCTCACAGACCCCCATCAAACACCACACACTCCCACAGACCCCCATCAAACACCACACACTCTCACAGACCCCCATCAAACACCACACATTCCCACAGACCCCCGTCAAACACCACACACTCTCACAGACCCCCGTCAAACACCACACACTCCCACAGACCCCCATCATACACCACACACTCCCACAGACCCCCATCAAACACCACACACTCTCACAGACCCCCATCAAACACCACACATTCCCACAGACCCCCATCAAGCACCACACACTCCCACAGACCCCCATCAAACACCACACACTCTCACAGACCCCCATCAAACACCACACACTCCCACAGACCCCCATCAAACACCACACATTCCCACAGACCCCCGTCAAACACCACACACTCTCACAGACCCCCGTCAAACACCACACACTCCCACAGACCCCCTTCAAACTCCACACACTCTCACAGACCCCCATCAAAAACCACACATTCCCACAGACCCCAATCAAACACCACACACTCTCACAGACCCCCATCAAGCACCACACACTCCCACAGACCCCCATCAAACACCACACACTCTCACAGACCCCCATCAAACACCACACACTCCCACAGACACCCATCAAACACCACACACTCTCACAGACCCCCATCAAACACCACACACTCCCACAGACCCCCATCAAACACCACACATTCCCACAGACCCCCATCAAACACCACACACTCTCACAGACCCCCATCAAACACCACACACTCTCACAGACCCCCATCAAACACCACACACTCCCACAGACCCCCAAACACCACACACTCTCAGACCCCCATCATACACCACCCCCCCACAGACCCCCATCAAACACCACACATTCGCTCAGACCCCCATCAAACACCACACACTCTCACAGACCCCCATCAAACACCACACACTCTCACAGACCCCCATCAAACACCACACACTCCCACAGACCCCCAAACACCACACACTCTCAGACCCCCATCATACACCACCCCCCCACAGACCCCCATCAAACACCACACATTCCCACAGACCCCCATCAAACACCACACACTCTCACAGACCCCCATCAAACACCACACACTCTCACAGACCCCCATCAAACACCACACAGTCCCACAGACCCCCAAACACCACACACTCTCAGACCCCCATCATACACCACCCCCCACAGACCCCCATCAAACACCACACACTCCCACAGACCCCCATCAAACACCACACACTCCCACAGACCCCCATCAAACACCACACACTCTCACAGACCCCCATCAAACACCACACACTCCCACAGACCCCTATCAAACACCACACACTCCCACAGACCCCCATCAAGCACCACACACTCTCACAGACCCCCATCATACACCACACCCCCTCCCCACAGACCCCATCAAACACCACACATTCCCACAGACCCCCATCAAACACCACACACTCTCACAGACCCCCATCAAACACCACACACTCTCACAGACCCCCATCAAACACCACACATTCCCACAGACCCCCATCAAACACCACACTCCCACAGACCCCCATCAAACACCACACACTCCCACAGACCCCCATCAAACACCACACACTCTCACGGACCCCCATCAAACACCACACACTCCCAAAGACCCTCATCATACACCACACACTCTCACAGACCCCCATCAAACACCACACACTCTCACAGACCCCCATCATACACCACACACTCTCACAGACCCCATCAAACACCACACATTCCCACAGACCCCCATCAAACACCACACACTCTCACAGACCCCCATCATACACCACACACTCACAGACCCCCCATCAAACACCACACACTCTCACAGACCCCCATCACACACCCCCCTACAGACCCCCATAAAACACCACACAGTCCCACAGACCCCCATCAAACACCACACACTCTCACAGACCCCCATAAAACACCACACACTCTCGCAGACCCCCATCATACACCACACACTCACAGACCCCCATCAAACACCACACACTCTCACAGACCCCCATCAAACACCACACACTCACAGACCCCCATCAAACACCACACCCCCACAGACCCCCATCAAACACCACACACTCTCACAGACCCCCATCAAACACCCCCCCACAGACCCCCATAAAACACCACACAGTCCCACAGACCCCCATCAAACACCACACACTCTCACAGACCCCCATCAAACACCACACACTCTCGCAGACCCCCATCATACACCACACACTCACAGACCCCCATCAAACACCACACACTCTCACAGACCCCCATCAAACACCACACACTCACAGACCCCCATCAAACACCACACCCCCACAGACCCCCATCAAACACCACACACTCTCACAGACCCCCATCAAACACCCCCCCACAGACCCCCATAAAACACCACACAGTCCCACAGACCCCCATCAAACACCACACACTCTCACAGACCCCCATAAAACACCACACACTCTCGCAGACCCCCATCATACACCACACACTCACAGACCCCCATCAAACACCACACACTCTCACAGACCCCCATCAAACACCACACACTCACAGACCCCCATCAAACACCACACACTCACAGACCCCCATCAAACACCACACCCCCACAGACCCCCATCAAACACCACACACTCTCACAAACCCCCATCAAACACCACACACTCCCACAGACCCCCATCAAACACCACACACTCTCACAGACTCCCATCAAACACCACACACCCACAAACCCCCATCAAACACCACACACTCTCACAGACCCCCAAACACCACACACTCCACAGACCCCCATCAAATACCACACACTCTCACAGACCCCCAAACACCACACACTCCCACAGACCCCCTCAAACACCACACACTCTCACAGACCCCCATCAAACACCACACACTCCCACAGACCCCCATCAAACACCACACCCCCCCCCCACAGACCCCCATCAAACACCACACACTCTCACAGACCCCCATCAAACACCACACACTCTCACAGACCCCCATCAAACACCACACGCTCTCACAAACCCCCATCAAACACCACACACTCGCACAGACCCCCTCAAACACCACACACTCTCACAGACCCCCATCAAACACCACACACTCCCACAGACCCCCATCAAACACCACACCCCCCCCACAGACCCCCATCAAACACCACACACTCACAGACCCCCATCAAACACCACACACTCTCACAGACCCCCATCAAACACCACACACTCTCACAGACCCCCATCAAACACCACACGCTCTCACAAACCCCCATCAAACACCACACACCCCCACAGACCCCCATCAAACACCACACACTCTCACAGACCCCCATCAAACACCACACACTCTCACAAACCCCCATCAAACACCACACACTCCCACAGACCCCCATCAAACACCACCCCCCCCCCACAGACCCCCATCAAACACCACACACTCTCACAGACCCCCATCAAACACCACACACTCCCACAGACCCCCATCAAACACCACCCCCCCCCCACAGACCCCCATCAAACACCACACACTCTCACAGACCCCCATCAAACACCACACACCCCCACAGACCCCCTGCAAATAAGACAGGCTGACAAACAGCCACTCAGCCAAAAGGTAAAAAGACAAGCTTTTGTCCACCTCCCAGTTACGTAACTAAATTCAAAACAAGATCCTGGAGTGTAATATTCAAATCTAACCTGGTGAGAGAGAGGGGGCGGGATTCTCCGACCCGCCTGGCGGGTCAGAGAATCGCCGGTGGACGGCATAAATCCCGCCCGTCCGCCTGCGATATTCTCCGGCCCCACAAAAATGTTCGAGGAGCGCCCCGCCCGGGATGAGGGGCTGGTTGCTGGGTGACAGGGGTTACCCGTTGCGGTCGTGGCTGATGACGCCTATATGGCGGCCCCAGACTGACGCGGACAACCGCTACAACGATGCCCATGCAGCGACCAGGGGTGTGATAGAGGGCTGCGCTGGGCTGCTAAAGATGCGCTTCAGGTGCCTGGACTGCTGTGGAGGGGCCCTCCAGTCCCCGTCAGATAGGGTCTGCCGCATCATTGTGGTCTGCTGCGTCCTGCACAACATAGCCCAGCAGAGGGGCAATGTGCTGGAGGCAGAGGAGGGGGAAGGGGAGGAGCAGCAAGACAAGGCGTGGACCTCCCCAGATGAGGAGGATGGGGGCAATGGTCGGGACAGACGGGCTGGACATGGCCGGGAGGCTGCCCACCGTTACCGGCTGGGCCAGCGGGTACGGGACAGGCTGATAGCCGCCCGGTTCGCGGACCACGGGGGCGTGGGAATCGCCGAGTATGGACACAGACTGCACACTACGGCACCAGCCTACCACCCTCACCCCACCCACCAGCCTACCATCCTCACCCCACCCACCCAACACCAACCACCCTCACCCCACCCGCATGTACACCACCCCTCCATTGCACATCCACCTGCGGCACAACGGGCCGGGCTCACACGGTCGCCGGTGGAAGCGTGTCTATTGCAGGTCTGGAAGATGATGACAACCCGCTCTGCGATGAGCTCTGGGCTCTACATCGTTGGACGATGTCTGACCCATGGCCACAGTACCACCCTCCACCCGGACCGTCCCTGCATGTGACTGGGACACTGCAGCACACGGTCCCGTCGTCTGCCCGGGGGAATGGCGAGGGCGACTCGCGGGGGGCACACTCACCTGAGGCCGACGTTCTATCACCCCTCACACACCCACTGGCGCTCACCTCACATCACACAGACGCATGCATCGGACAGAGCACAAAGGCAGCTTCTGTCGGTGTGAAAGTGATTTTAATAACAAACAGTTCATACACGTGCCCTAGCCCCAGAATTAATCTGTGCCCTGCACCCGTGCCAACTTACTCAGTGTCTAATTTTTTGGGCTTACGGGCCCTATGACTACGTCTAGGTGGTTCCCTAGACGGTACAGCAGAACTGGAGGTGGACTCCTGCCCTGTGACTAGGGACCCCTTTGGCAGCCGTTTCCTGGGGCGGCCCGGCCTAGATGAGCCAGGCTGCAGCTCAGGGGACTGGGATGGCGAGCTGCCAGACTGTCCTGACTGTTGCCCACCAGATGCACCTGGGACGGGGGGGTGGGGTGGGGGGGCTTCTGAGGTGTTGCGGTGTTCCGGGACCTCCCCTAGAGGGGGACCCGGACGGGCCCCAGCACCTCCTCCTTCCTTGAGGTGCTCGATGGCCCCCGTGCCTCTACATGGGTCGGGGATGTGAACGGACCGAGCACCCAACGCCCCCCCGACACCTGGCGCTGCGAGTCCTGGAGGCCCACTCTGGTATCAACAAGGGTCTGCAAGTTTGCAGCCATGGAGCTCAGGGAGTTGGCCATCCCTGTCTGTGTCTGGGCGACGCCAGCCAGCACCTGGGCAATGGCGCTGATGCCCTCAGCGATGGCCTGCTGAGACTGGGCCACAACGTGAGCGCCTCTGCGATCTGTTGCTGGCTCTAGCTCATGATTGCCTGTGAGAGGGCAGCCATGTCCTGGGCCACGAAAGCCCCACACCTTGCATACTGCAACCCATGTCTGACACCGTCGCACCCATTGCCTCCACCGAGGACACCACCCGTGCGGTGTCAGCCTGGGTGGCACGCATGACCGGCACCACCACCTGCTCCTGCACGCGGGTGGACTCCTCCATCTTTGTCTGCAGCAACCGCAAGCCACCCATCACCCCCTTCAGTCGTCCCTTGGTTCGTGCCTGCATCGGGTCTATGGGTGGGTGTGGTAACTCCAGGAACCCAGGACCCGTCTGGTCAGCAGATGGTTGCTTGCGCCGGGCTGGCCTCCAACTGCCCGGCCCCTCGGCTGCTCCTGCCTCCACCTGCTGTACCGGGACGGCTGTGTTGTGCGCACCAGGTAGTGTCCCAGATGCCTCATCGCTAAAGTGCCCAACCGAGGTGAGTGTCTCTGCGATGGTGATGGGTGTAGGAGATAGCAGTGGCACAATGGCGTGCTCCTCATCCGACCTGAAGTCCAAGGTCCCCTGGAGTGGTGATTTCTGTCCATCAATCCCCAGTGTGGGGGTATCCTGGGCGTCGGTGTCCTGTGTGTTAGGGTGCTGTGTGTTAGGGTCCTGTGTGTCGGTATCCTGGGCATCAGTGTCCTGTGTGTTAGGGTCCTGTGCGTCACTGGCCTGTGCGTCAGTTTCCTGGGTCGGCTGCGACAGGGGCCTGTTGCTGTGGCTGCCCTCCTCGTCGCTGGGTGTGGCCCGCCGGTGTCGCCGGACTCATAGAATCATAGAATCATAGAAGTTTACAGCATGGAAACAGGCCCTTCGGCCCAACCAGTCCATGCCGCCCAGTTTTTTACCATTAAGCTAGTCCCAGTTGCCCGCACTTGGCCCATAACCCTCTATACCCATCTTACCCATGTAACCATCTAAATGCTTTTTGAAAGACACAATTGTACCCGCTTCTACTACTACCTCTGGCAGCCCATTCCAGACACTCACTACCCTCTGAGTGAAGAAATTGCCCCTCTGGGCCCTTCTGAATCTCTCCCCTCTCACCTTAAACCTATGCCCTCTAGTTTTAGACTCCCCTACCTTTGGGAAAAGATGTTGACTATCTACCTTATCTATGCCCCTCATTATTTTATAGACCTCTATAAGATCACCCCTAAGCCTCTTACGCTCCAGGGAAAAAAGTCCCAGTCTATCCAGCCTCTCCTTATAACTCAAACCATCAAGTCCCGGCAACATCCTAGTAAATCTTTTCTGCACTCTTTCTAGTTTAATAATATCCTTTCTATAATAGGGTGACCAGAACTGCACACAGTATTCCAAGTGTGGCCGTACCAATGTCTTGTACAACTTCAACAAGACGTCCCAACTCCTATATTCAATGTTCTGACCAATGAAACCAAGCATGCCGAATGCCTTCTTCACCACCCTGTCCACCTGCGACTCCACCTTCAAGGAGCTATGAACCTGTACTCCTAGATCTCTTTGTTCTATAACTCTCCCCAACGCCATACCATTAACTGAGTAGGTCCTGGCCTGATTCGATCTGCCAAAATGCATCACCTCACATTTATCTAAATTAAACTCCATCTGCCATTCGTCGGCCCACTGGCCTAATTGATCAAGATCCCGTTGCAATCCTAGATAACCTTCTTCACTATCCACTATGCCACCAATCTTGGTGTCATCTGCAAACTTACTAACCATGCCTCCTAAATTCTCATCCAAATCATTAATATAAATCACAAATAACAGTGGACCCAGCACCGATCCCTGAGGCACACCACTGGTCACAGGCCTCCAGTTTGAAAAACAACCCTCTACAACCACCCTCTGCCTTCTGTCGTCCAGCCAATTTTGAATCCAATTGGCAACCTCACCCTGGATCCCGTGAGCTTTAACCTTCTGCAACAACCTACCATGCGGTACCTTGTCAAAGGCTTTGCTAAAGTCCATGTAGACAACGTCTACTGCACTACCCTCATCTACCTTCTTGGTCACTCCCTCAAAAAACTCAATCAAATTTGTGAGACATGATTTTCCACGCACAAAGCCATGCTGACTGCCCCGAATCAGTCCTTGCCTCTCTAAATGCTTGTAGATCCTGTCTCTCAGAATACCTTCTAGCAACTTACCTACTACAGACGTTAGGCTCACCGGTCTGTAGTTCCCAGGCTTTTCCCTGCTGCCCTTCTTAAACAAGGGCACAACATTCGCCACTCTCCAATCTTCAGGCACCTCACCTGTGGCTGCCGATGATTCAAATATCTCGGTTAGGGGACCCGCAATTTCCTCCCTAGCCTCCCACAACATCCTGGGATACATTTCATCAGGTCCCGGGGATTTATCTACCTTGATGCGCTTTAAGACTTCCAGCACCTCCTCCTCTGTAATATGCACACTTCTCAAGACATCACTATTTATTTCCCTTAGTTTCCTAACATCCATGCCTTTCTCCACCGTGAATACCGATGAGAAATATTCATTCAGGATCTCACCCAACTCTTGTGGCTCTGCACATAAATGCCCTTGTTGATCCTTAAGAGGCCCTACTCTGTCCCTAGTTACTCTTTTCCCCTTTATGTATCTGTAGAATCTCTTTGGATTCTCCCTTGCATTATTTGCCAAAGCAATTTCATGTCCCCTTTTTGCCCTCCTGATTTCCCTCTTAACTCTATTTCGACAATCTCTATACTCTTCAAGGGATCTACTTGATCCCAGTTGCTTATGTACGTCATATGCCTCCTTCTTCTTTTTGACCAGAGTCTCAATATCTCGAGTCATCCAGGGTTCCCTACTTCTACCAGCCTTGCCCTTCACTCTAAAGGGAATGTGCTTACCCTGCACCCTGGTTAACACATTTTTAAAAGCCTCCCATTTACCAGCCGTCCCCTTGTCTGCCAATAGTCTCCCCCAATCTACCTCTGCAAGTTCCTGTCTGATACCATCAAAATTGGCCTTGCCCCAATTAAGAATTTTAACTCTTGGGCCAGACCTATCATTCTCCATAGCTATCTTAAAACTAATGGAATTATGGTCACTTGTCCCAAAGTGATCCCTCACTAGCACTTCTATCACTTGCCCTTCCTTATTTCCCAAGACGAGGTCAAGTTTTGCCCCCTCTCTAGTCGGTCCATCCACATACTGAATGAGAAATTCCTCCTGAATACACTCAACAAATTTCCCTCCATCCAAGCCCCTAATGCTATGACTGTCCCAGTCAATGTTGGGAAAGTTAAAGTCCCCTACTACTACCACCCTATTATTCTTGCAGCTATCTGTAATCTCCTTACATATTTGCTCCTCAATTTCCCGCTGACTATTTGGGGGCCTGTAGTACAGTCCTACCAAGGTGATCTCTCCCTTCTTATTTTTCAGTTCCACCCATATAGACTCAGTGGGCGAACCCTCGGATATATCCCCTCTAAGTACTGCCGTGATGTTCTCCCTAATCAAAAACGCCACTCCCCCTCCTCTCTTACCTCCTGTTCTATCCTTTCTATAGCATCTGTAGCCCGGAACATTGAGCTGCCAGTCCTGCCCCTCCCTTAGCCATGTTTCAGTCATAGCTATAATATCCCAGTCCCATGTGCCCGTCCATGCCCTGAGTTCATCCGCTTTGCCCGTCAGGCCCCTTGCATTGAAATAAATGCAGTTTAATGTAGACCTTCCTTGCTCTCTGCCCTGCTTTCTCTGGTCATGCTTTACACACTCTCCCTTCCTGCCTTTTGTTTCTGTCCCCACTGACTTCCTACATCGGTTCCCATCCCCCTGGCACATTAGTTTAAACCCTCCCCAACTGCACTAGCAAACACCCCCCCGAGAACATTGGTTCCGGTCCCACCCAGACTCGTACTAGATGTGGGCGGCGTCCGCCTGGTGCTCCGGGTCTGTCCCTGGCTCGTGGCCACCCTGGAACGTCCTGGGGGCGGCATCCGCCTGATGGGCCGGGTCTGTCCCCCCTTCCCCCATATCCCTCTTCCCCTATATCCTTCATATGCGGGAAGGGGGGGATATGGGGAAGGTGTGACATGGGGGGATATGGGGGAAGGGGGGATATGGAGGAAGGGGGGGATATGGAGGAAGGGGGATATGGGGGAAGGGGGGATATGGGGAAAGGGGGGCAGGCAGTGGGGGGTCTCACTTGACGCTGCACGGCGTGCGGCCATTTTGCCGGGTCTCAAGGGGGGGGCGTCATTTGTGCAGTGACCATGTCCGTGATGGGTGACACCATCGCAAATGGCGTCATGCCGCTACTAGCCCATTCGGGGCCAGAGAATTGGCGACGTTTCGGGGGGCCCGACACCGGAGTGATTCACGCCGTTTTTGGCACCGGTTTCGGGCCATCGCGCCGATTCACAGAGAATCCTGCCCATGGTATCTATTCAAATCTATGTGACCCTTTACCCAGCTGCAAGAATCAATGCCTGTCTCCATCTTTAGAACAGGTTTCTGATTTCACACCGTCTCTCACTCTGACATGCAGCAATTCTTAGCAGGCTGGGGTTTCAACAATCTAAGGTTGTGATTGATTCCATACCCTTGCTCCAGGACCCTTTTCCATACCCCTCCAGGCCCGAGGTGTGGGGGGGCACAGAGAGATATGGGTTTAGGGTAGTGGGAGTTCGGGAGTTGGATGTTGTGTTGGGGGGAGGGGATTGGTTTGTGGCCATGATGATGTCTGAACCGGAATACCAAGATCCTTTTCCAACCAGCACCCACAACACCATTCACTCATACGTTCGTTGGCATACATGAGCTGCTGGTCTGGCTAAGCTTCAAGTTTAACATTCTCAGCCTGGTTTTCAAATCCCTTAATGGACTCGCCCCTCCCTATCTCTCTGTTCTCCTCCAGCTCCACAGCCCTCAGAGAGCTCCTCCAATTCTGCGTTACCCTTCATCCTACCACTGCTCCCAGCTGCCTGGGCCCAAAACTCTGGAATTTCCCCCCCTGAAGCTGTCCATATCCCATACTCCCTTTAGACCAGGCATGGTCAAACTCAGGGGCGCAACCTGCGGGTGGGTTGCGGGCGGGTGTCGGGAGGGTCGCAACTCTCCCGATCGCGCAAATCCGCGCACAACAGCTGCAGCAGCCAGCTTTTAATAATGCCGGCTGCGAGCGGCCTTCAGAATGGCCAGGAAGAGATAGAAAAATTTGGCCACACTGCGCATGCGCACCGATGATCGGGCACGCATGCGCAGTGCAGCCGCATTTTTTTTAATATGGTCACAGCCTTTTTTTTTCCAAGTTCGGGGGGCCAAGGACACCCAAAACCATTTCCTCCATTTTTGTCAGCAACAAACAAGGTAAGAGAAAATGGCGGGTCGTGCAGGTCGGCTGGCGTGGGTCACGAAGGTCAGCCGGTTGGTAAAAATGGGTCCCCGGAAAAAAAGTTTGAAAAACACTGCTTTAGACCCACGTAATACTGAGGGAGACCCTAAACTGAGGCGCCATTTGCCTCTCAGATGGATGAAAAGGATCCCAAGACGAATTGTGAAAAAGAGCTGGGGAGCTCTGTCCAATGAAAAGTCATACTGGACTCGAAACATTAGCTCTGTTTCTCTCTCCACAGAAGCTGCCAGACCCGTTGACTTTTTCCAGCACTTGGTTTTTATTTCAGCTTTATCCAATGTCCTAGCTGATATTTATCCTTCAACCAACATCACTTATCTGGTCATTCTTGCATTGCTGTTTATGGGAGCTTGCAGTATGCAAATTGTCTGATGTGCATCCGACCATAATGACTGTGTCAAAAGTACTTCATAGGTTAGAATGCACTTGGAGACATCCTGAAGTTGTGAAAGCTGCTTTCACAATATCAAACTTTCTTCATTTGATGAAGGTTTTACTCGCCCCTCCTAATGCCCCCTTCTCTAGTGTAGGAACGGCAGTGCGGGGCAAGATAATAAATAATTCTTCAAATTAATGAAGATATCTGGTCAAATCAACCTTTAGGGCAGCACAGGATGAAACCAGAGTGGCCACAGACGTCAGCAGACTCACCCTGGAAAACCGGGCAAAATGCAAGATTTTATATATGTCCTGTCCTATTCCAGATCACACAAGCTTTACATAATTCCTTTACGAGTCTCCATTTCAACACGGCTGGGACACAAACAGCAAGAAGAGTAAGGTGGAGACAGCATGCACAGGACGAACAAGAATGGGGGAAGTGTAAGAAAATCTGACCACAACAGCGATGGCATGAGCGGCTGAGAGTGAGAAAGAGTGGCATGGGGCTAGGCAGGCAAGAGGGTTGGGGGGGGGGTAGCGCGTGAGAGGGCAGCGTGAGAGAGAGGGCTGCGTGAGAGAGCGAGAGGGCTGCGTGAGAGAGAGGGCTGCGTGAGAGAGAGAGAGGGCAGCGTGAGAGAGAGGGCTGCGTGAGAGAGAGCGAGAGGGCTGCGTGAGAGAGAGGGCAGCGTGAGAGAGAGAGAGGGCAGCGTGAGAGAGAGCGAGAGGGCTGCGTGAGAGAGAGGGCTGCGTGAGAGAGAGGGCTGCGTGAGAGAGAGAGAGGGCAGCGTGAGAGAAAGCGAGAGGGCAGCGTGAGAGAGAGCGAGAGGGCTGCGTGAGAGAGAGGGCAGCGTGAGAGAGAGAGAGAGGGCAGCGTGAGAGAGAGAGAGGGCAGCGTGAGAGAGAGAGAGGGCAGCGTGAGAGAGAGCGAGAGGGCTGCGTGAGAGAGGGCTGCGTGAGAGAGGGCAGTGTGAGAGAGAGGGCAGTGTGAGAGAGAGGGCAGTGAGAGGGAGGGCAATGTGAGGGAGAAGGCAGTGTGGGAGAGGGCAGCGTGAGAGAGAGGGCAGCGTGAGAGAGAGGGCAGCGTGAGAGAGAGGGCAGCGTGAGAGAGAGGGCAGCGTGAGAGAGAGGGCAGCGTGAGAGAGAGGGCAGCGTGAGAGAGAGGGCAGCGTGAGAGAGAGGGCAGCGTGAGAGAGAGGGCAGCGTGAGAGAGAGGGCAGCGTGAGAGAGAGGGCAGCGTGAGAGAGAGGGCAGCGTGAGAGAGAGGGCAGCGTGAGAGAGAGAGAGGGCAGCGTGAGAGAGAGAGAGGGCTGCGTGAGAGCGAGAGAGGGCTGCGTGAGAGAGAGAGAGGGCAGCGTGAGAGAGAGCGAGGGCAGCGTGAGAGAGCGAGAGGGCTGCGTGAGAGAGAGCGAGAGGGCTGCGTGAGAGAGAGGGCAGCGTGAGAGAGAGAGAGGGCAGCGCGAGAGAGAGCGAGAGGGCTGCGTGAGAGAGAGAGGGAAGTGTGAGAGAGAGGGCAGTGTGAGAGAGAGGGTAGTGAGAGGGAGGGGAATGTGAGGGAGAAGGCAGTGTGAGGGAGAGGGCAGTGTGAGGGAGAGGGCAGCGTGAGGGAGAGGGCAGCGTGAGGGAGGGCAGCGTGAGAGAGGGCAGCGTGAGAGAGGGCAGCGTGAGAGAGAGGGAAGTGAGAGAGAGGGCAGCGTGAGAGAGGGGAGCGTGAGAGAGGGCAGCGTGAGAGAGGGCAGCGTGAGAGAGGGCAGCGTGAGAGAGGGGAGCGTGAGAGAGGGGAGCGTGAGAGAGGGCAGCGTGAGAGAGGGCAGCGTGAGAGAGGGCAGCGTGACAGAGGGCAGCGTGACAGAGGGCAGCGTGAGAGACGGGGATGAGAGAGAGACGAGGGTGAGAGAGACGAGAGTGAGAGAGAGACGAGAGTGAGAGAGAGACGAGAGTGAGAGAGAGAGACGAGAGTGAGAGAGAGAGAGACGAGAGTGAGAGAGAGAGACGGGGGTGAGAGAGAGAGAGACGGGGGTGAGAGAGAGAGACGGGGGTGAGAGAGAGAGACGGGGGTGAGAGAGAGAGACAGGGGTGAGAGAGAGAGACGGGGGTGAGAGAGAGACGGGGGTGAGAGAGAGACGGGGGTGAGAGAGACGGGGGTGAGAGAGAGACGGGGGTGAGAGAGAGAGACGGGGGTGAGAGAGAGAGACGGGGGTGAGAGAGAGAGACGGGGGTGAGAGAGAGACGGGGGTGAGAGAGAGACGGGGGTGAGAGAGAGACGGGGGGTGAGAGAGAGAGACGGGGGTGAGAGAGAGATGGGGTGATAGAGAGAGACGGGGTGAGAGAGAGAGAGACGGGGTGAGAGAGAGAGACGGGGTGAGAGAGAGAGACGGGGTGAGAGAGAGAGACGGGGGTGAGAGAGAGAGACGGGGGTGAGAGAGAGAGACGGGGGTGAGAGAGAGACGGGGGTGAGAGAGAGAGACGGGGGTGAGAGAGAGAGACGGGGGTGAGAGAGACGAGCGTGAGGGAGAGGGCAGTGTGAGGCAGAGGGCAGTGTGAGGCAGAGGGCAGTGTGAGAGAGAGGGGAATGTGAGGGAGAGGAGAATGCGGGAGTGAGAAAAAGGGGAGCGAGAGGGAAAAAGGGGGGAGCGAGAGGGAAAAAGGGGGGAGCGAGAGGGAAAAAGGGGGGAGCGAGAGGGAAAAAGGGGGGAGCGAGAGGGAAAAAGGGGGGAGCGAGAGGGAAAAAGGGGGGAGCGAGAGGGAAAAAGGGGGGAGCGAGAGGGAAAAAGGGGGGAGCGAGAGGGAAAAAGGGGGGAGCGAGAAGGAAAAAGGGGGGAATCGAGAGGGAAAAAGGGGGGAGCGAGAGGGAAAAGGGGAGCGAGAGGGAAAAGGGGAGCGAGAGGGAAAAAGGGGGGAGCGAGAGGGAAAAAGGGGGGAGCGAGAGGGAAAAAGAGGGGAGCGAGAGAGAAAAAGAGGGGAGCGAGAGAGAAAAAGGGGGGAGCGAGAGGGTGAAAAGGGGGAGTGAGAGGGAGAAGGAGTGAGAGATGAGGGGCGTGTGCGAGAGGGGAGTGCGTGTAAGATGAGAGTGCGTGAGAGGGGACTGCGTGAGAGGGGAGTGTGTGAGAGAGAGTAGTGTGTGAGAGGGAAATGGTGAGGGTGAAATGAAAAGGGTATGAATATGAGAGGAAGGTATGGAGATGGAAAGCTATGACCTGGAGCAATTCAATAATTATTTTGGAAATATTTCATTACATGTCCATTTCCAGATTCCTGGAAAAGATCTGCAATCAGTTGGATTATCAAGATCTTGGGACACCACCTGGTATGGGGATGCACATGCAGGTTGTCTAGGACTTATGAATGCCCCCACATTCGAATACTTTGTCCACAGAGAGCCTCGGCTCACACAGCTATTGGAATTGGAGGAAGGCAGGTGACTCTGGGACTGTACCCTAGGACAGAATCAACAGCCACAGGAGAGGTGAGGACAAACTGGCAGAAAAAGTAAACATGAAAAGTGCAGTCGAATGCCATGGAATTGTAGGAGGACCATGCCAGACTGAGGAGTTGGTGTCTGTCCAGTAAACAAGGTTTGAACCCAAGGGGAAACAATGCAACCATTATCCTGTTACACAGATTACAGCACAGACTGGAGGAACTTCCCTCTAAATGCATCACCAAAACAACAGCAATCAGCTTTCTCTGAACTCTTACAAGTTTTTTGCAAAGGCAGGAAATGTAAACTGTGGCACCAGTCCAAGCATCAGAAGCAAGCGACACTTCCGATTTAACTTCTGCCAACGTCATGCAGGTCCAGGCCGAAAAACACAAGCCAGAGCTCCTGCTGGTAAAAGAGCAGGTTTTAAGGAAGAGAGAGAAAGAGAGAGCGAAAAACAAAGAGTTGGCGTGCAAGAGAGACAGAGAGAGTGTGAGAGGGACAATGAGAGATAGAGACATTCAGACAGGGAGGGATAGAGTCCGAGCAAGGCATACAGCAAGAAGATAGTTTGTGAAACAGATAGAAAAAACTGTAATAGTTTGTGAGAGAGAGATAGAAACAGTGTGCATGGGTACAGAGAAAGGCAGGAGAATGGCACTAAGTCATAATGTTCATTTGAAGAACTGGTGCAGGCATGATGGGCCAAATGGCCTCCTTCTGTGCTATTGTGACAGACAGAGAGATCGTGTCATCTATGGAGAGGGAAGGGGTGTGAAATAGATATAGTGGACGCGACAGAAAGATTTCGAAGTGTCATTTCAGGCGGGTTCGGCTGGGAGTTTTCCGCCGGCTCTGACCCTACCGCCATATAAACACACTTAGTCACTTTTTGGGGGGAGTTCTCTCCGGGCTAGCCCACCACTTGGAATTTTTCTCATCGCTGGGGAGCTGAAATCACTGGCAAGACCGGCTCCTCAGAGATCCAGCCACCATTTTGAAAGGGCGTCCCGATCTCTAAGTGAACTCGAGAGGGTCCCCCCCCCCCCACCCGACACACACACACACAGGGCAATGCCACTGCCCACATACATGGGCAGTACCCCACAAACCCCTCCCTCCCAAAGTAAGGACAGCTCGCTTTGGGGTTGCTGAGAGCCTCCCTTTTCAGACCTTCTCACGCCCCCTTTTGGGATCCCTCTCACCCCATCACACACCACCCCCCCCCCCCCCCCCCGGTCCGGATGCCCCTGCATATCTGCCTTTTACCCCCTCACCCTTCATGCCCCACTCCCCTTTCAGGCCCTGACTCTTGGCAGTTCCACCCAGGCACTGCCACCTTGGCATCCTGGCAGTGCTCGTGCCAGCCTGGCAGGGCCATCTTGGTGATGCCAGCCTGATAATGCCAAGGTGCCTGGGGAGAGCCAGGGTGCCACCCTGCCCTATCCCTGACAACTCCAATGGCCTGGGAGACCAGATAGGTGACGTTCCACCTGGTCCACGTTTGCATGGATTAGTACAAAACAGTGCCCGGCTGGGGTCTTCCTGGGGAGGCCAATTAGATGCCAGGAGCCAGATTGATCTGGTGTCAGGACTGTTAAGTGGGTTCTTAAACAGGGCAGCATGGTGGCGCAATGGATAGCATTGCTGCCTCACGGCGCCAAGGTCCCAGGTTCGATGCCGGCCCTGGGTCACTGTCCGTGGGAAGTTTGCACAATCGTCCTGTGCTTGCGTGGGTTTCATCCCCACATCCCAAAGATGTGCAGGCTAGGTAGTTTGGCCAAGCTAAATTGCCCCTTAATTGGGACCAGTGAATTGGGTATTCAAAATGTGTTCTTAAAAAAGTGGGTTCTTGACTTCCGGTTGCGGCGATGCGGAGCTAAGCCGCACGATTCGGCAGCTCTCGCTATTACGGACTTTTGGGCTCTCTAGAGGAGCCCCAAAGGGAATTTTTTGAAGACGTTCCACGTGGGAAGGGAAGAGTGAGGTCCCCCTTCACCGTTTATGGACCGGACCAGAAGCGAAACGGCCAAAAAAGCGGCATTGGAGCGGCGGGAGAAGCGAGGGAAGAAAAACAAAATGGCGGCGGCCGGGGATAAAGTGGAATGCGGGCCGGAGCTGCAAGAGTTCATCAAGCGCTGCTTCAAGGAGCTGCGGAACGAGATGCTGGTGCCTATGCTGTAGGCGATTGAAGGACTAGTGATGACCCAGAAGGCCCACGAGGTAAAGATCCAGGAGGTGCAGAAAAAAGTCAATGAGAACGAGGACGAGATCTTGGGCCTGGCGGTGAGAGTGGAGGAGCACGAGGCGCTGCACAAGAGGTGGGCGGGAAGATTCGAAGACCTGGAGAACAGGTCGAGGAGAAAGAATCTTCGGATCCTGGGTCTCCCTGAAGGACGGGAGGGGGCCGATGCCGGGGCATATGCGAGCACGATGCTCGAGTCGATGATGGGTGCGGAGGCCCCTTCGAGGCCTTTGGAGCTGGATGGGGCACACCGGGTGCTGGCGAGGAGGCCCAAGGCTAATGAGCCGCCAAGGGTGATTGTGGTGAGGTTTCACCGTTTCACAGACAGAGAGAGGGTCTTGAAATGGGCCAAGAAAGAGCGGAGCAGCAGGTGGGACAATGCGGAGATCCGAATATACTCGGACTGGAGCACGGAGGTTGCAAAGAGGAGAGCGGGTTTCAACCGGGCCAAGGCGGTGCTGCACCGGAAAGGAGTGAGATTCGGAATGCTGCAGCCAGCGCGATTGTGGGCCATATACAAGGATCAGCACCATTATTTCGAAACGCCTGAAGAGGCGTGGACCTTTATTCAAACCGAAAAGTTGGACTCAAACTGAGGGTTTGTGAGGGTGGGGGGGATGGTTGATGTTTGATGGTTGTTGTATATAGGGTGTTAATCACGCGCAGGAAATGTTACACGGGCTGGGGGAGAGAGGGGGATGACGATGGGGGAAACGAGACAAGGCCGTGACAGGAGCTGCGCCAGAGGGGGTGGGGTAGGCTTAGGAAAGCGCGGGGGTTTTTTTTCCCCGTGCTAGGAAAGAAAGGCGGGAGGGGGAATGGAGGAACGCACACTGATTGGGAGATTCCCACACGGGGAGGTCAGTGGGACAGCTGACTTACGGGAGTGTTATGGGGGGAGCAAAAAAGCGGGGGGGGGGGGGGGGTTGCGGAAAGGGTTGCTGCTGCACTGGCCGAAGGGAATGGGACACAGAAGAGGTGGTCGGGGCGGGGGTCTCCCGTCTGGAGGGTGAGGGCGGCGCGGGCACGGGACTGGCCTAGAAAAGGAGATGGCTAGTCGAGGGCCGGTAAAGAGGGCCCGAGTGTTCGCGCATTTAAAGGGACTGAAGGCAGACGTGGTCATGCTCCAGGAGACACATTTGAAGGTGGCAGACCAGGTCAGGTTAAGAAAGGGATGGGTAGGACAGGTATTCCATTCGGGGCTGGACGCGAAGAACAGAGGGGTGGCAATATTGGTGGGGAAGCGGGTGTCGTTTGAGGCCAAGAATATCGTAGTAGACAACAGAGGGCGATATGTGATGGTGAGCAGTAAGTTTCAGGGGACGTGGGTGGTATTGGTAAATGTATACGCCCCGAACTGGGATGATGCCGGATTCATGAAGCGCATGGTGGGGCGCATTCCGGACCTGGAGGTAGGAAGCTTGATAATGGGTGGGGATTTTAATACGGTGTTGGACCCAGCACTGGTTCGCTCCAGATCTAGGAACGGAAAGAGGCCGGCGGCGGCCAAGGTGCTTAGGGGGTTTATGGATCAGATGGGGGGAGTGGACCCGTGGAGGTTTGCCAGGCCGCAGGCCAGGGAATTTTCTTTATTCTCCCACGTGCACAAAGCCTACTCCCGGATAGATTTTTTTGTTCTGGGCAGGGCGCTGATCCCGAAAGTGGAGGGAACGGAGTATTCGGCCATAGCCACTTCAGATCACGCCCCGCACTGGGTGGAACTGGAGTTGGGAGAGGAGAGGGACCAACGCCCACTGTGGCGGTTGGATGTGGGACTGCTGGCAGATGAGGTGGTGTGTGGGAAGGTGAGGGGGAGTATCGAAAGGTACTTGGAGATCAACGACAACGGGGAGGTGCGGGTGGGGGTGGTATGGGAGGCGCTGAAGGCGGTGATCAGGGGAGAGCTAATCTCCATCAGGGCTCATAGGGAGAAGATAGAGGGCATGGAAAGGGAGAGGTTAGTGGGGGAGATTTTAAGAGTGGACAGGAGATACGCCGAGGCCCCTGAGGAGGGATTACTTGGGGAAAGGTGACGTCTCCAGACGGAGTTTGACCTGTTGACCACAGGGAAGGCAGAGGCACAGTGGAGGAAAGCGCAGGGGGCGACTTACGAGTATGGGGAGAAGGCGAGTCGGATGCTGGCACACCAGCTCCGTAAGAGGATGGCAGCGAGGGAAATAGGTTGAGTCAAGGATGGAAGGGGAGCTACGGTGCGGAGTGCGACAAAAATAAATGAGGCATTCAAGGCCTTCTATGAGGAGCTGTACAGATCCCAGCCCCCAGCGGGGGAAGAGGGGATGATACGATTCCTAGACCAACTGAGATTCCTGAGGGTGGAGGAGCAAGAGGTGGCTG
Source organism: Scyliorhinus torazame (assembly GCF_047496885.1). Taxonomy (NCBI): domain Eukaryota; kingdom Metazoa; phylum Chordata; class Chondrichthyes; order Carcharhiniformes; family Scyliorhinidae; genus Scyliorhinus; species Scyliorhinus torazame. The sequence goes on along the minus strand of NC_092708.1, from coordinate 214,296,081 downwards.
GTTTGGGGGCGCCAATTGGGTTGGAGAAGCTGAGCAAGGGTTTGGGGAGTATGCAGGCAGGGAAGGCCCCGGGACCGGACGGGTTCCTGGTGGAGTTCTACAGGAAGTACGTAGACCTGTTGGCCCCGCTGCTACTGAGGACCTCTAATGAGGCAAGGGAGGGAGGGACCCTGCCCCCGACAATGTCGGAGGCGACGATTTCTTTGATCCTAAAGCGGGACAAGGACCCACTGCAATGTGGATCGTACAGGCCAATCTCGCTCCTCAACGTGGATGCTAAGTTGCTGGCAAAAGTGCTGGCTACGAGGATCGAGGACTGTGTTCCGGGGTGATTCACGAGGGCCAGACGGGATTTGTAAAGGGCAGGCAACTAAACACCAATGTGCTGCGGCTCCTAAACGTGATAATGATGCCATTGGTGCAGGGAGAGGCGGAGATAGTGGCAGCTATGGACGCGGAGAAGGCCTTTGACCGAGTAGAGTGGGAGTCCCTCTGGGAAGTGTTGCGTAGGTTTGGGTTCGGGGGTGGGATTATTAGCTGGGTTAAGCTCCTTTACAGAGCCCCGGTGGCGAGTGTGGTTACGAACCGGCGGAGGTCGGAGTATTTCGGTTTGTACCGTGGGACGAGGCAGGGGTGCCCCCTGTCCCCCCTGTTGTTTGCATTAGCAATTGAACCCTTGGCCATATCATTAAGGGAGTCTAGGAAATGGAGGGGGGTGGTCCGAGGGGGAGAGGAGCACCGAGTGTCGCTTTATGCAGATGACCTGTTTCTGTATGTGGCGGATCCAATGGAGGGGATGGTGGAGGTCATGCAGACTCTAAGGGAGTTTGGGGATTTTTCGGGCTATAAGCTTAATGTAGGGAAGAGTGAGCTTTTTGTAGTACAGGCAGGGGACCAAGAAAGGGGGATAGGCGATCTACCGCTGAGGAGGGCGGAGGGGAGCTTTCGGTACCTGGGGATCCAGATAGCCAGGAGTTGGGGGGCCCTACATAAACTGAATTTGACGAGACTGGTGGAGCAGATGGAGGAGGACTTCAAAAGATGGGACATGTTACCGCTCTCGCTAGCGGGTAGAGTGCAGTCGGTCAAAATGGTGGTCGTTCCGAGGTTTCTCTTTGTGTTTCAGTGCCTTCCCATCGTAATCACCAAGGCCTTTTTTAAGAGGGTAGGCAGGAGCATTATGGGGTTTGTGTGGGCGAATAAGACCCCGAGGGTAAGGAGAGGGTTTTTGGAGCACAGTAGGGACCGAGGAGGGTTGGCGCTGCCGAATCTGGGGAGCTACTACTGGGCAGCAAATATGGCGATGATCCGTAAGTGGGTGATGGAGGGAGAGGGGGCGGCATGAAAGAGGTTGGAGATGGCATCCTGCAAAGGAACGAGCCTGGGGGCGCTGGTGACGGCACCGCTGCCGCTCTCGCCGTCAAGGTACACCACGAGTCCGGTGGTGGCGGCAACGCTAAAGATCTGGGGCCAGTGGAGACGGCATTGGGGTGCAATGGGAGCCTCGGTGTGGGCCCCAATCAGGGGTAACCACCGGTTTGTCCCGGGGAGGATGGACGGGGGTTTCAGAGCTGGCATCGGGCGGGGATTAGAAAAATGGGGGACCTGTTCATTGATGGGACGTTTGCGAACCTAGGGGCGCTGGAGGAGAAGTTTGGGATACCCCCGGGAAATGCTTTCAGATACATGCAGGTGAGGGCGTTTGTGAGGCGGCAGGTGAGGGAATTCCCGTTGCTCCCGGCATAGGAAATTCAAGACAGGGTGATCTCGGGCGTATGGGTGGGAGAGGGCAAGGTGTCGGCAATATACCAGGAGATGAAAGAAGAGGGGGAGGCGTTGGTAGAGGAGCTGAAGGGTAAATGGGAGGAGGAGCTGGGGTAGGAGATTGAGGAGGGGCTATGGGCTGATGCCCTAGGTAGGATTAATTCCTCCTCATCGTGTGCCAGGCTTAGCCTGATACAATTTAAGGTGGTTCACAGAGCGCACTTGACGGGGGCGAGGCTGAGTAGGTTCTTTGGGGTAGAGGACAGATGTGGAAGGTGCTCAGGGAGCCCGGCGAACCATGTCCATATGTCTTGGTCATGTCCGGCTCTGGAGGGGTTCTGGAGGGGAGTGGCGGGAACAATATCTAAGGTGGTGAAAGCCCGGGTCAAGCCAAGCTGGGGCTAGCAATATTTGGAGCAGTGGACAAGCCGGGAGTGCAGGAGGCGAAAGAGGCCGGCATTCTGGCCTTTGCGTCCCTAGTAGCCCAGCGAAGGATCTTGCTAATGTGGAAGGAGGCGAAACCCCCCAGCGTGGAGGCCTGGATAAATGACATGGCTGGGTTCATTAAGCTGGAGAGGATAAAGTTTGCCTTGAGAGGGTCTGTGCAGGGGATCTACAGGCAGTGGCAACCGTTCCTAGACTATCTCGCGGAGCGTTAGATGAAGGTCGGTCAGCAGCAGCGCCAACCCGGGGAGGTGGGGGATGTCTTGTGAAGGGGGGGGGGTGGAGGGAGGGAGGGGGGGAAGGGGGGTCTGCCTGGGGGGGTATTTGAGCAAGAGAACACATGAAAGATCTGGAAAACTGGCATGTACGGGAGGAATCCAGTGTATAAAGCTCTGTAACATATCGTTTTACCATGTTTATATCTTGCTATGTGCGTTTTCTTTCTATTTTGTTACGGGGCGGGGGGGGGGGGGGGTTTGTTTGTAAGGGTGAAAAATTGTGTTAAAAAACTTCAATAAATATATATATTTTTTTAAAGTGGGTTCTTAAACACACTTAACTGTTTGGGACCCCAGATCGCGACACCTCACGAGATCTAGTTAGTTCCCGTGTGGCACTATGGCCGCTGGGAAGCCCGGTGAGGCCTCTCCCGGCCTTTACCGGCTGCGTGCTACTCCGATTCTGGCGGGATGCAGCTGGTAGATAGCACCAGTGTGTGCGGGGACGAAGGTGCGAAGGAGAGAGTGCATGAGCGAGTCAGGTTAGAGAAAATGATAAAGAGAAATAGTGGCAGGAGACAGAGCCAGAGAAATAAAAGGGGAGAGACATGGGCAGAGAGATAGAAAAGCAGAAGAAAAGGAGTGAGAAAAACATTCAGGAAATCATAAAGAGGAAGAGGGAGGCACAGAGAGAATTTAGACTGCTCGGAGATGAGAGGCGGGTTGAGAGAAAGAAGATAGCAGTAAAGAGAAAGCAATAAAAAGAAACAGATGTGCGATGTTGACCATTGGTCCAGCTAATTTTATCTTTTCACACCACCTCACCAATGGAAAAGGTCTACTTTGCAATCCAACCTCATCAGTGCAAGTGTCAGTCTCAGTTACCAAAGGCTGACCTCAAAGCTAGAACTCAAACCATGAAAAAATGTTTGGAAAACCATGAGCAGCTGGGTCCACCAGGCAACCTTCACCATCAAACTGGTCAACTCCTCGCCTCCCCAGTCTTCACTCATAAACTACTTAATGATCCACTGTTTTCCTCCTGATGCGTTGCCTGAGGGAGCTTAGCCCATCACCTGGATGATGAACTTCAAATTATTTAATCAGGCTGCATCTGAGTTGAGCCAATTTTCTGCCAAGGCCACAATGGAGGGAACGGGACCATCAGCAGCTAAATGAAAATAAACTTGATACGATAGAAACCACAGCATCCAATAAGTTCAGACCTAACAAACCGGCACTGCGAGTGTTAGGAATACTGAACAGGAGTTGGTCATTCAGAGCAGGAGTAGGCCATTCAGCCCATCGAGCCTGCTCCGCCATTCAAAATGATCATGGCTGATCATCCACTTCAATGCCTTTTATCTGCACCATCACCGGATCCCTTTATGTCTTTTGGATTTAGAAATCTCAATCTTTAAACATACTCAATGACTGAGCTTCCACAGAGAGAATGCGAAGGTTCACAGCCATCCCAAGTAAAAAGAAATTATCCTCACCACGGACCTAAGTGACTGCCCCCTTATTTTGAAATTGTGTTCCCTGGTTCAACTGCACATAGTACTCCAGGTACAAGAATTCCTTATTCCTGTACTCAAACCCTCTTGCCAGAAGGGCTAGCGCACCATTAGCCTTCTTAATTGCCTTCTGCATCTGCATGTTAGCTTTCAATGGCTTATTAATGAGGACACCCAGGTACCTTTGTACATCTACACTTTCCAATCTCTTGCTTTTTAAGAAATACTCTGTCCATCTTTTCCTCCTATCAAATTGGATTACCTCACATTTTTCTACATTATATTCCATCTGCCATATTCTTGTCCTCTGTTCAAATCCCCTCGCAATTTCTTTGCATCTTCCTCCCAACACACATTTCCACCTAGATTTGTGTTATCCGTGAACTTGTAAATATTACATTTTGTGCCCACGTCCAAATCTTTGATTTACATTGTGAACAGCAGTGGCACAAGTACTGATGTGCAGGTTAGGTGGATTGGCCATGATAAATTGCCCTTCGTGTCCAAAATTGCCCTTAGTGTTGGGTGGGGTTACTGGGTTATGGGGATAGGGTGGCGGTGTTGACCTTGGGTAGGATGCTCTTTCCAAGAGCCGGTGCAGACTCGATGGGCCGAATGGCCTCCTTCTGCACTGTAAATTCTATGATCCTTGTGATAACCAACTAATCATAGCCTGTCAATGAAAGATTGACCGGTTTATTCCTATTTTCTCTTTTCTGCCTATCAGCCTATCCTCAATCCATGCCAGTGTATTGCCTCCCATCCCATGTGCTTTAATCTTGCTAACCTCAACTTCCTGTGGAAAATTGTAATATTAGGGGGGGGGGGGGGGGGGTGGCCAGCAGTGGGACCTTGCTGTCAGCCCACCCGCTCAAAATGGCGACCAGATAACAGGATTCCCATGGGAATGCCTCACAATCCTCGCCATGCATAAATGTGCATGGCGATGGATTGGGAATCACATCAGGTGCAATTCAGTTCCAGTGGGAGAACATAGTCCCAAATGTAGAGTTTTGCCCAATGTTTCCATTTAGATGCCCCTGGTATATACTATTCTAATATAAGCCTATTGAGGTGAATACTACTCTAAAATAGGCAGCGTCCTACTATAATTTTCTAATAAAGGTATATACCGTTATATATTTTTCCTATATGGACCATGCTTAGGCATTTACTGTTCATAAAAAGGTGGGTCCTTGGTATATAATCATAGAATTTACAGTGCAGAAGGAGGCCATTTGGCCCATCGAGTCTGCACCGGCTCTTACAAAGAGTCCCCTACTCAAGCCCACGTATTTACCTTATCCCCTTAACCCAGTAACCCCCATTTAACCTTTTTGGACACTCAGGGCAATTTAACATGGCCAATCCACCTAACCTGCACATCTTTGGACTGTGGGAGGAAACCGGAGCACCCGGAGGAAACCCACACAGACATGGGGCGAACGTGCAGACTCCGCACAGACAGTGATCCAGCCGGGAATCGAACCTGGGACCCTGGAGCTGTGAAGCAACTGTGCTAACCACTATGCTACCGTGCTGCCCTAATGTCCCTATGTAGGCAGGACCCCGCTACATAATGATCCTACAGAGATGTAGTTCCCAGCCTATAATGTACCTGTAAAAGGTGTACATCACAGTACACCATTCCTTTACAGACATTATAGGCACATGTGGTTCTTCTATAAATGCCTCTTTTCCCCCCCAATTCTTTCATAGGGTATCGATGGCTAGGCCAGCATTTATTGCTCATCCCTAATCACCACTTGAGACAGTGGTGGTGAGACACCTTAAATCGCTGCAGTCCACGTGGAGTAGGTACACCCACAGTGCTCTTATGCAGGGAATTCCAGGATATTTGATCCAGTGGAGTAATGGCCATACAGTTCCAAGTCAGGATGGTGTGCGACTTGGAAGGGAACCTTTTAATAACAATCTTTATTAGTGTCACAAGGAGGCTTACATTAATACTGCAATGATGTTATTGTGAAAATCCCATAATTGGTGCCTATTGGGGAACTTGCAGGTGGTTGTGTTTCCATGCATCTGCTGCCCTTGTCCTTCACAGGTTTGGAAGGTGCTGTCGAAGGAGCCTTGGTGAGTAGCTGCAGGACATTGAACTTTGGAGGAGTTTGTGTGAGTGTATCTTTGTTTGTTCTCTGAAACTTCTACCCTTTGAAGTGTTTCTTTTGTTTTGATGGTGCGGTTTTTGGAGGGCAGGCCTTTCATGGGTGAACATCAAGGGCTGCTTTTGGGGGAGTGGGTTGCTGACAAGGATGTGGTTGATGTGGTGCAGTTGGAAAAGGATTGATGATGGTGGACATCCGAGGGTGGGCCTGGAGGGTCACGTGACATGGGCCTGAGGCTTGCCTAAAAAGGGATGTGGTTGATTGGCAGGGGATGGGGGCCCTGGGAGCCCCACCGACCAGGCTGGTCATGTAGAATGTGAGGATGGTGTGCGACTTGGAAGGGAACCTTTTAATAACAATCTTTATTAGTGTCACAAGGAGGCTTACATTAATACTGCAATGATGTTACTGTGAAAATCCCATAATTGGTGCCTATTGGGGAACTTGCAGGTGGTTGTGTTTCCATGCATCTGCTGCCCTTGTCCTTCACAGGTTTGGAAGGTGCTGTCGAAGGAGCCTTGGTGAGTAGCTGCAGGACATTGAACTTTGGAGGAGTTTGTGTGAGTGTATCTTTGTTTGTTCTCTGAAACTTCTACCCTTTGAAGTGTTTCTTTTGTTTTGATGGCGCCGTTTTTGGAGGGCAGGCCTTTCATGGGTGAACATCAAGGGCTACTTTTGGGGGAGTGGGTTGCTGACAAGGATGTGGTTGATGTGGTGCAGTTGGAAAAGGATCGATGATGGTGGACATCCGAGGGTGGGCCTGGAGGGTCACGTGACATGGGCCTGAGGCTTGCCTAAAAAGGGATGTGGTTGATTGGCAGGGGAGGGGAGCCCTGGGAGCCCCACCGACCAGGCTGGTCATGTAGAATGTGAGGGGGCTGAATGGGCCGGTCAAACAGTCACATGTGTTCGCACACCTGGAGTCTGAAGGAGGATGTGGCCTTTTTGCAGGGGATGCACTTAAAGATAGGGGACCAGAGGAAAGGTTGAGGAAAGAATGGGTGGGGCAGGTGTTTCACTTGGGACTGGATATGAAGAAGAGGGGGGTGGTGTTCGAGGTGGGGAGAATTGTGGCAGATTCGGGGTGGGGTAGTTTGTGATGGTGAGTGGGAAGCTGGAGGGGATGCCAGTGGATCTGGTAAACATTTATGCCCCAAACTGGGATGATGTAGACTTCATGAGGCATGTGCTGGGGAGGATTCTTGGCCTGGACTCACACCAGTTGATCATGGGGTGGGTGGGGGATTTTAACACAGTTATTCATCTGAGTTTGGATCGGTCGAGTCCAGGGACGGGAAAGGTGTCGGCAGTGGCGAAGGAACTGGAGGGGTCCATGGAACATATAGGGGGGTGGACCCTTGGATGTTTGGGAGGTCGAGGACGAAGGAATTTTCATATTTCTGTCATGTGTGTGTCCCTTTAAGAAAGGTTTTTGTCTTATCACATGGCTTCAGTGATGTCATTGTGTGGGTGGAGCTGGGCTGTGGCCCTGTGAGCGGTTTATGGCTTCGCTTTCACATTTGACTGCTGCGGACTCAGACAGGAGAAAGAAGTGTTTTGGCCTGTCTCTTTTATTTCCATTTTAAATATCTGTTCCAGTAAAAAAAAAACATTGATTGGAGCTACCTGCTGTTTTGGTAACTTCAAAGATATAGTTTGCTTTCCGGACGGGTTTTAACCTGCTGGTGAACGGGGTCAGAATCTCAGGGAAAGCCAGTCGCATTCAAGTGAAAATGCAGAGTGCTGCGCCATGCCCTTGAACAGGGTTTTTTTTTTTGTTTATGGGATTTTGTTTTTAGAATTGGAACAGTTAAGGGGGAATTCATTAAGTGTTATACATAGATTACTGTAGCTGTGGGGTGTCTTAATGTTTGTAATTGATTTTTAAAAATTTGCTGTTTATTTATATAAATGTTAAGGATTTAGTTATTTTGATTAGAGTGTCCAGGAAGACTGTTGAATCACACCTGAAGGAAAGGCTCACCCGAGCCAAATTCAACATTAAAAGTTATAGGTCAGGTGAACTCCATAATACACTTTGGAGTTTCTAAACCCTGGCCCATAACACTTCTCCCATGTGCACCAGGTGGTCATGTGGAACGTGAGGTGGAACACATGGTTTGGGGGGGGGGGGGTTGGACCAATGGAGGTTTAGAAACTCCATCCGGAGCCTCTGCCTCTCCTTCCACAGCTCTGCCTCTGGGGCCTCCGAATACCTTCTGTCCACCCTCAGAATCTCCTCTACCAACCTTGCCATCTCCACCTATTCCACCTTCTCCCTGTGCGCCCAAATTGAGATAAACTCCCCCTCTAACCACCGCCTTGAGCACCTCCCAAAGCGAGGCGACCGTGACCTCCCCTGTGTCTTTGAGCTCCACATACCTCCGCTTTCTGACATCACGCTGTTCGCGTACAGGGCGACCCCACTGTCCACTGGCATGTCGCCGGCTCAACTCCTGATGAACAGGGACCTGTGGACGACACTTCCAGCCATACACTTGCCCAACCTGGATCACCTCCTGGTGCTGCAGAAGGTGCAGCAGCTCCAAAATCAGCTAAAGCGGGGCTATGATGCTCATGCCACCGATTTGCCCGTGTTAACCCCGGCAGACACTGTCAGGATCAAGGTACCGGATGGTGGCTGGTCTGCTCCAGCTGTCGTTGTTCGACAGGCTGCGCCCCGCTCGTATGTTGTACGTATGGCTGATGGTTCTCGGTTGTGCGAAGAAACAGACGGGCACTGCGCAAAGTTGCCTGCCCGCAACCACTTTCTTCTCCGTTTCTGTCCGTTGTTTTGCCACCTCCTGATACCTCGGACCACAAGCCCACCAGTCAGGCTTCCATCCCGCCTGTCAAGGCTCCGTCGTCCCCACCACCACCTCTCCGGCGGTCGACGAGAATCAGACGCAAGCCCCAGAGACTGGACTTATGAACATTTGTTTTGTTTGCCATGTTCTGTTTTCTCACATTAGACAGCTGCCTTCACAAGTAAATACATTCACATATGCCACCGCTTGTAAATATGTCAATTTATGCCACCACATGCAAGTATGTTCCCATATGCCAACAAAACATTTTTTAAAAGGGAGATGTCACGATATGCAGACATGTAGATAATGATATACAGACAGGCAGCTAATGAACACAGAGAACAGGACATGACCAATGAGCAGGCAGGACACTCAGGGGTGGTATCTCACTATAAAAGGCACGAGGCGCTCACACTCCACCTCTTTCCACTGATGAACATCTAGAGTGAGTCAGGGTATATTTACAGTATCACACCTCCAGCATGTAGCTAAGAGCTAGTCTGATTCAGTCAGACAGAGGAACCACACTTAGATTAGCAGAGTCGAACTCATAGAGAACTGTACTAACTGTGCTACTGGTTCAATAAATCAGATTGAACTAACTTCAAGGTCTGGAGTATCTTTTGGTTAAAGCTGCATCCAGTTGCAGCCCATGTTATCCCAGAGTACATAACACGACACCCCTCACTATATTGTCTCAGTCTACCAACTACATTCTGATGTGCGCCTCCCACTTGAATGGCTTCTTCTACCAAGGTTCAATGGCCAGTCAGCTCATGCACCCTGCAGCCTCCATTCTCATCCAAAGAAGCTGACTAACCTCAAAACTGTTGGACAATTGCAGAGGCCGACACTCCTGCATGCTGGGTCCCCTTACCTGCTTCAGCTGCAGTCACACACCTCTAACCCTGACCACTTTCCAACTATTTCTATGAAAAACGATCACAGCAGCATTCAAACCTGCAAGCTTCTGACTAAAATTTCGAACTGACACCTTATCCATTGGGCTATGCGACCAACACAGTATACCTTGGACCCTATTCTAAGGTGTATATTCTAAGGTGCCTCCTGAAACAAAGTGTTCAGGTAACTCTTTCCCTCCCTGGTGTGTCCGCAGCTCAGCTTCCAGCTTCCAGCTTAATGAGTCTGAGCACAAGTTCCTCAATCCCCAAACACTTACCGCAGACGTGTTTGGCTTGGATCACAGTGTCACACGTGAGTTCCCGCATTCTGCAGCCGTGACACACCACCTGTCCTGTCATGCTTAATGTGTTTTAAATTACTTATTTAAATTATTTACTTATTTACTGTGTTTTTATATATTTTCAACTTATAAAAGAACAATTCCAATGCTATTTTAAACTTCAGGAATGTAATTAACCTAAAGATTTACCAGATACTCACCAAACAGTCACTTCTGCAGCAGGGCAAGACCACTTTCTGAAGAGTGAAAAAGTTAGAAAGCAAAATGCAAAAAAGCACCTCTTTCCCCTCTGCACAGAATGCCCACCTTGATTCAATTTCCCAAATGTACTCAATCGGGCAGAGTCTCACTCAGAATGTGGCCTTTCCCACTGCTCATGTACTTGAAACAGTCCCCTTCTTCTCTGGAACGGAGATGAATCACTTTGTAGCTTAGCCCCCTGCTACTGTAATCAACATCCATTGAGGCCCAATTCAAGGGAAGGCTTTCAGGTGATTGACAATAAACTGTCACTCAGTCAGCTACCTGTTTAACTCGGCTACTTAACTTAAAAAATACTTAAAAGCTTTATTCCCACTTTTATCTAAAATCCCTGCCATATATTCCTTTATTAGTATGCACTAGCCTGTTCCAGGTGTACATTGTTCTGACACAGAAGTGCAGCACATACGATTTATGGTATATTCTATCTCGATATAGGTGCACCCCCAGTTGCTATGTGGTGTGCCTCAGATATACACAGCTCCTACATGGACATGGATGTGTCTCCAGTATATATTGTTCCTATACATGCACGTCCTCTCATTTATACTAATCCACATAAGGGTTCCGGAATTGTAAACTGTTCTCACACTCATTAGCGTGCTGAATTGAATCAAACAGCATTCCTCTTTTACTCCATCAGACCTCAGTCTGAGTCATAGCACATAAAGAGGCCCTTCAGCCCATGGCACCTGCGCTGGCCATCAACACCTACATATTCCAATCTCATTTTCAGCACTTGGTCCGTAGCCTTGTATGCTGCGATGTTTCAAGCGCTCATCTGAATGCTTCTTTTTTTTTAAATTTAGAGTACCCAATTATTTACAATTAAGGGGCAATTTAGCGTGGCCAATCCACCTACTCTGCACATCTTTGGGTTGTGGGGGTGAAACCCACACAGACATGGGGTGAATGTGCAAACTCCACACGGACAGTGACCCAGGGCCGGGATTCGAACCCGGGTCCTCAGCGCCGCAGACCCAGTGCTAACCACTGATCTGAATGCTTCTTAAATGTTGCGAGGGTTCCTGTCTCTACTACCCTTTCAGACAATGAGTTCTAGATTCCCACCACCCTTTTCCTTAAACTCTTCCAAATTTCCTGCCCCTTACCTAAAGTCTATGCCTCCTTATTATTGACCCCTTTACTGAGGGGAAGGTTTCTTCCTATCTACCTGAGCTATATCCCTCAAAATGTTATACATCTCAAATCAGGTCCCCCCTCAGCCTTTTCTGATCCAAGGAAAACAAACCCAGCCTAACATCTGGTGAATCTCTTCTGCACCCTTTCTAATACAATCACATCCTTCCTATAGTGTGGTAGCCAGAACTGCACACAGTACTCTAGCTGTGGCCTAACAAGTGTTTTATACAGCTCCATCATAACCTCTCTGCTCTTGTGTACTATGTCTTGGCTAATAAAGGCAAGTTGCCTTCTTTTCTCAAATTATTTTATTCAGGCATTTTCATAGAAACAAACAAAGCTGAGAAAAATCATCCAACATTATAAATAACCAACACCCACTCCCCCCCCCCCCCCATCTGCTCCCACTATTGCCCCCTTCACCCATCCTCCTTTCCCCATTTTAACCCCCTTACTCTCCCTTTACCCCCCACTTTGTTGACCTCCTTAACTCTCCTTAAAGAAGTCAATGAATGGCTTCCACCTCTGAGTGAACCCATCGACCGACCCCTCAAGACGAACTTGACCTTCTCCAACCTCAGGAATTCCGCCAGGTCACTCACCCACACCCCCGCTTTCGGCGGCTCCGAGTCCCTCCATCCAAGCAAAATCTGTCTCCGGGCTATCAGGGAGGCAAAGACCAAGACATCGGCCTCTCTCATTTCCTGGACTCCTGGGTCTTCCGACACCCCAAATTTGCTCCCTCCGGACCACATTCACCCCAGCAGCTCGACATTACTTCCGCAAACCCTTGCTAGAACCCCTTTAGCTTCGGACATGCGCAAAACATATGGACATGATTCGCGGGCCTCCCTGCACACCGCTCACACCTATCCTCTACCCCCTCGAAAAACCTACTCATTTGCGCTACCGTCATATGTGCCGGGTGAATTACCTTAAACTGAATGAGGTTTAGCCTCGCACTTGACGAGGAAGCATTCACTCTCCACAGAGCCTCAGCCCACGTCCCGGCCCCCACCTCCCCTCCCAGCTCCTCCTCCCACTTATGCTTTATATCTCCCATCAAGACCCCCGCCCAATTCATCAGCTCCTTGTAGACCTTGGATACCTTCCCCTCCCCCATCTCCTCCTTCGACAGTACCCTATCCTGCAACCCCAGGGGCGGTAGCCCAGAAAAGATGGTACCTTTCTCCTCACAAAATCCCAGACCTGCAGTTTCATAAAACCGTTCCCCCTAGGAGCCCATATTCTTCCTCTGGGTCCTCCAGCTTCGCAATTCTGCCCCCTATAAACAGATCACAGAATTGCTCAATCCCAGCCTGCACCCCCCCCCATCCCCCCCCCCCACCCCCCCCCCCCCCAAAAAAAAACTTTCCATCCAGTACCCCCGGAGCATACCTATGATTGTCACAGATCGGTGTCCACACTGAGGCACCCTCCAATCCCAAATGCTGCCCCAAGCCCTTCAGGCTGACACCACCACTGGGCTGACGGAGTGTCCTGGCCGCTGAGAACGGCAGAGGCACAGTTAACAATGCCCTTAAGCTTGTTCCCCTGCAAGAAGCTGCCTCCATCTGCTCCCACGCCAACTCCAGCCCCCACTACCCATTTCCTGACCACAGCAATGTTCGCTGACCAGTAGTGGTTCATCATGTTCGGCAACGCAGCACCCCTACTCCTTGCCTCCACTCCAGAAAAGCCCTCCTGATCTGAGGGGTCTTCCCCTCCCACACAAACCCAGAAATCAGCACCTTAACCTTTTTAAAGAATGCCTTCAAGACGAAGATTGTGAGGTTCTGAAACATCAACAGAAGCCTTGGCAGCACCGTCATCTTCACTGACTGCACCAGTTCCGCCAGTGACAGTGGCAGCACATCCCACCTCAAAGTCCCCCTTCATCTGCTCCACCAACCGCGTCAAGTTCAGCTTGTGCAACTATGCCCAACCCCGCGTCACCTGGATGCCCAGGTATCTAAAACTCGCCCCCACTACCTTGAACAGCAGCTCCCCTAATCTCCTCTCCTGCCCACTGGTCTCATTCGGAACACCTCGCTCTTTCCCATGTTCAACTTGTACCCGGAAAACCAGCCAAATTCCTCCAGAATTCCCATTATGCCCCCAATCCCGCCTAATGGGTCCAAAATGTATAACAGCAGGTCGTCCGTGTGGTGATATACATCACTGTAAGTACACAGAGGGTTAATGTACATACACCACACCTAGCTAGACACTAGAGGGAACACCAGAGACATGACACACAGTCAACCAATAGGTCAGTAAGATAGGACACGACCAATGGACATTCACAATACACACAGAGGTGACACTACCACAGGGGGGCATTACACCAACCCATATATAAGGACACTGCACACATGATCTTCCTCTTTCCAGTGGAGACTCTCAGTGAGCACAGACACAGGGTTGATTGAAACACATCACTCCCACCACGTGGATTGTAGCAGACTGGTTAGTCAGTCTGAGTAACTATAGCAGGATTAACAGTAGCGTTGAATCCAAGTAGGAGAATTGTTAATAGTTTAATAAACGTGTTAAAGCTATCTCCAACTCTGAGCCTTCCTTTGTCAGAGTGCACATCAAGGAAGCAGCTTATGCCACGACAAGAGCATAACAAAACAGTCCGCATACAGCGCGACCCTATGCTCGGCGCTCCCCCCGACAATCCCTCTCCAATTCCGCCAATGCCCTAAGCGCCATTGCCAGCGGCTCTACTGCCAAAGAAAAGAGCAACGGGGAGAGCGGACACCCCTGCCTCGTCCCCCGATGCAGCCCAAAATATCCCAAACTCACTTGGTTCGCCCGCACCAAGTGCCTTGTACATCAATCGGACCAGGTCCACAAACACTTGCCCGAACCGGCCCAGCACCTCCCACAGATATTCCCACTCCACCCGGTCACACACTTTCTCCGTGTCCATCGCTATCACCACCTCCTGTCCATTGCTATCACCACCTCCACCTCCTGCCCATCTGAAGGCATCGTAATTACATTGAGTAGCCTCCTCACATTCGCCGACAACTGCCGCCCTTTCACGAAACCCGTTTGATGCTCGCATTTCACCCCTTCGACACAGTCCTCCATTCGCGAAGACAATACCTTCGCCAACAACTTGCCGTCTACGTTCAATAATGATATCGGGCAGTACGACCCACACTGCTTCGGATCCTTTCCTTTTTCAATATCAGGGAGATGGAAGCCTGTGACAATGTAGGGGGAGTTCCCCCCTCTTCCTAGCCTCGTTATACGCCCTCACCAGCAGTAGCCCCAGTTCCCCCCCAGACCTTTTATAAAACTCTAGCGGGAACCCGTCCAGACCCTGGGCCTTCCCTGCCTGCATCGCCCTCACACTCTCCATCACCTCCCTCAGCCCGATTGGGGTCCCCAATCCCTGCACCAACTCCTCCTCCACCCTGTGAAACTCCAGTTCCAGACTGCATCCCCAGAACTCCAGACTGCATCCCCTCCACCCCGACTGGGAGCACCGACTCATAAAATCTCCTGTAAAACGCCTCAAATACACCGTTCACCCCCTCCGGGACAACACCACCCTACCCATCTCTTTCTTTACTCTGCCAATCTCCCTTACCACCTCTTAATTCAACTGGTAGGCCAGCATCCTCCTCATCTATTCACCATATTCATATACTGTCCCCCTGGCCCTCCGTAGCTACCCCACCGCCCTCCCCGTGAACACTAAGCCGAACTCAATCCGGAGCCTCTGCCTCTCCTTCAACAGCCCTGCATCCGGGGTCTCCGAATACCTTCCATCCACCCTCAGAATCGCATCCACCAGACTTGCCATCTCCGCCTGCTCCGCCTTCTCCCTATGCGCCCGAATAGAGATAAACTTCCCCCCCCAAGCACCGCATTGAATGCCTCCCAGGGCCGTGACCTACCCAGTCTCATTTAGCTCCACATACCCAAAATGGCTGCCCTCACCCGCTCACACACCTCCTCATCTGCCAACGACCCCGCATCCAAACTCCACTGCGGACGCTGGTGCCCCCCACCCCGGTCCACCCGCAAGTTCACCCACTGAGGCGGGTTGTCTGAGACTACAATCGTCGAATACTCCGAGTCGACCAACCCCGCCAACAATGCCTTGTCCATCACGAAAAAGTCAATCCGGGATACATCCAGTGCACATGGGAGAAGTATAAGAATTCCTTCACCCTCGGCCTCCCAAACCTTCACGGGTCCACCCCCCGATGTGCTCCATAAACTCCTCCTTCACCACTGCCAACACCTTCACTGACCTCAGGCTTGGCGGTCCAAACTCGGTTCCATAACCATGTTACTATTCCACCCCCCCCCCCCCCCCCCCCCCCCCAACCCCGCCACCTGAAAATCTACATCATCCCAGTTTTGGGCACAAAAGCTTACCAGGACTACCGGCATCTCTTCCAGCTTCCCACTTACCAATACGAACCTCCACCCTGAATCTGCCACAATGTTCCCCACCCCGAACCCCACCTGCTTATTCACCAGCACCGACACCCCGCTCGTCTTCATGTCCAATCCCAAGTGGAACACTTACCCCACCCATCCTTTCCACAGCCTTGTCTGGTCCCCTCCTATCTTTAAATATGTCTCCTGCAGGAAGGCCACATCCGCCTTCAGACTCCTCAGGTGTGCAAACACGTGACCATTTGACCGGCCCATTCAGTCCCCTCACGTTCCATGTGGCCAATTTGTTCAAGGGGCTCCCCATCCCCCTCCCTAGCCGAGCATCCATATCCCTTTTTGGGCCAGAACCCGGCCCGTGTCACACGACCCTCCAGGCCCTCCCTCGGATGTCCACCGTCATCCTTTCCAACTGTGCCACATTAACCACACCCTGGTCAGCAACCCTCCCACACCACTCTTAAACAAAACATCAAACCTATCCGCCTTTCCTGCGCCTACCTCCTGACAACCCGCCACTGCACTCCCGTTAACTAGCCCACCCAGCTAGCATGGTGGCCCCGCCCAAGGCTTTCAACCTCCCTACCCCCCAATTCCCCTCCCCCTCTCCACTCCCCCAAAAAGCAGCAAAAGGTGCACTCACCCTCGATGTTCCCCTTGGGGGGGCCTGCCCTCCAAACACCCCGCCATCAAAAACAAAGGAAACACTTCAAAGTGAATCATTTTTCAAAAAACAATTACTCGCACAAACTCCTCCAAAGTTCAATGTCCTCACTCTCCTCCCAGTCCATCATCCCTCATGAACTCCATCGCCTCCTCTAGCGTGCCAAAATAGTACTCACGCTTCTGGAAAGTCACCCAGAGGCAGGCCGGGTACAGCACTCCAAAAGTCACCCCCTTCTTAAAGAGGGCAGCCATGGCCCAATTAAACCCGGCCCTCCTTCTCGCCAGTTCTGCTCCCAACTCCAGCTTGTTCCCTTCCCAGGTGCACTTCCTCATCTGCCTCGCCCACTGAAGGATCTTCTCCTTGTCCAGAAAGCGGTGCAACCAAACCACCGTCACCCTTGGCAGTTTGCCCGTTTGCGCCCTCATCAGCTCCCCGTGCGCTCGGTTGACCTTCTGGGGCCGATCAAAGGCCCCCTTCCCCATCAACTGCTCCAACAGTTTGGCCATGTACGTGCCGGCCTCCGCACCTTCTATGCCTTTGGGCATCCCCACGATCCTCAAGTTTTGTCTTCTAGAGCGATTCTCCAGATCCTCCAGCTTCTCCTTCAGTCTCTTCTGAGCCTCCCACATCATCCCCCCCTTGGCCACCAACAAGGACAACTGCTCCTCATGCTCCCCCAATCACCTCCTCCACTTTTGGATCACCCCTTGGACTCCAGCCTCTGCTCCACTCTCTCGATCCCAGATTTGATTGGTTCCACCACGTTGGCCAGGTCTTCCTTTCTCTGCTGGCTGAACTTAGCATTCAAAAACTCCACTAGCTGCTCCTTTGACCACTGGGCAGGCAGATCAGCCCCCTTGCCTTGCGCCATCTTATCCTGTGGTGCACCACAAAGACTCTCCTGTTCCAGCAGCTCATTTCTTCTCACTCCTAGTTCATGGATCCATCCACCAGCCACATGAGAGAGGTAACACCTTTTACAGGCACTTTTGCATCTCTTCCCATCAAAAACATCGCCTTTCGGATGGGGAAAAGATCAAAAAATATCGCTTTGAGCAGGAATCACCAAAAGTGCAACCACTCACTCCATGGCCACCTCCGGGAGTGCTTCCCATATGCCTCCTTTTTTTTTCCAATTAAGGGGCAATTTAGCATGGCCAATCCACCTAGCCTGCACATCTTTGGGTTGTGGGCGTGAAATCCACACAAACACAGGGAGGATGTGCAAACTCCACACGGACAGTGACCCAGAGCCGGGATCGAACCTGGGACCCCAGCGCCGTGAGGCAGCAGTGCTATTCACTGCGCCACCGTGCTGCCCCTATATGCCTTCTTAACCACCTTATCAATTTGTCCTGCTGTCTTCAGAAATCTTTGGATATATACCCAAAGGTCCCTCTGGTCTTCTGTACTTCCTAGGGTCCTACATTCATGGTGTATTCCCTTGCCTTGTTAGTTCTCCCAAAATGCATCACCTCACACTTTTTAAGGTTAAATTCCATTTGCCACTGTACTGCCCGTCTGACAGCCCATCTATATCATCCTGTAATCTAAGGCCTTCCTCCCCACTATTTACCACACCACAAATTTTCATGTCATCTGCGAACTTACTGATCATATCCTCCACATTCATGTTTAGATCATTAATGTACACTACAAACAGCAAGGGACGGAGCACCGATCCCTGCAGTACACCATTGTACGCAGGCTTCCAGTCACAAAAACAACCCTCGACCATCACCCTCTGCCTCCTGCCACTAAGCCAATTTTGGATTCAAATAGCCAAATTTCCCTGGATCCTATGGGCTCTTCCCTTCTTGATCAGTCTCCCATGCGGAACTTTGTCAAAAGCCTTACTGAAATTCATGTAGACTACATCAACTGCCCTGCCCTCATCTACACACCTAGTCACTTCCTCAAAAAATGCAATCAAATTTGTTAAACATGATCTCCTCCTGACAAGACCATGCAGATTATCCTTGATTAATTCTTGCCTCTCCAAGTGGAGATTAATTCTAGCCCTCAATGTTATCCAATAGTTTCCCTACCACTAAAATTAGATTCAATGGCCTGTAATTATCTGTTTTTTCCCTACTTCCCTTCTTGAATAATGGTGCCACATTAGCTGCCCTCCAGTCCTCTGGCCCCATGAGAGGTACGCGCTCAGCAATGTGATTGCCCCCTTTTTATTTTTAAGTTCCAACCATATGACCTCAATTGAGGAGCCTCCTCACTGCAGTAATGAACTCTTTGACACTGCCTCCTCTTTTAAACCACCCCCTGTCTCACCTGAAGATTCTATACCCCAGGACATTGAGAGCCAGTCCTGCTCCTCCCTCAACCATGTCTCTGTGATAGCAATAATAACATACTCCCATGTGTTAATCAATGCCCTAAGTTCATATGCCTTATCATAAGACTCCTTGCATTAAAATAAATGCATCTGAATTCCATATTCCTTGCCATATTCCCTTGTGCCTTAACATGTCTATCTTTGCTCTGCCTTCCAGACGGACTTGGATTTTCTTCTATATTTGGCTGTGCATCACCCCCCACTGCACCTCCTCTCCGTTACCCATCCCTCCCCCAAAAACAGCACTACTAAACCTCCCCACAATGATTTTGGTCCCATTCTGATTCAGGTACAACTCATCTGACTTGTACAGATCCCAACTTCCCCAGGAATGAGCCCAATGATCCATGAAACTAAAGTCCTCCCTGCTGCATGACCTCTTCAGCCACGCATTTATCTGCTCTATCTTCCTATTCCTATACTCACCAGCACATGGCTGGTATAGGAATAGGAAGATAGAGCAGATGAATGCGTGGCTGAAGAGGTCATGCAGCAGGGAGTAATCCAAAGATTATAACCTTTGAGATCCTACTTTTCAATCGGAGAGTTGTGTTTGGTCCATGTACAAGTCCCCAGTTAGTGCTTATGCTTGGATGACTCAGAGTATTTTTATTGAATTGCAACAAGATGCAAGTGCTGTAAATTATTACAGAGCGTTTACAACAAGCACAGGAAGCCGAGCACAAACATTGTTTAAAGGTGGAAGGCAGCTGTTTGCGTCCAGGGCTAAGATCCAGAAAAACAAGCTTTAATCTCAGCGAGGAATCTCTTCAAAACAAATAATTTGCTGAAATTAGCATTAATTCCTACAGCTAGTGTACAATTTAGAGGCAACAGTTATTACAGTTCCACTGCACAGTTCAGATTTTCTCTATGTGACACATTATTCCCATCATACTGTACAATTCATTTCCATGTTATGTGCTGGGATAGTTTAACACCACAACCAATACAATATAATATGAATGTACTGTACCGTCAGAGTTAGCAAAATGGGCTACCTCTTCCAGGACAGTCACTCAGGTTTCACACCCACTACAATTATAACTGTAGCCCAAACCAAAGTCCTGTGTGAAAAGCTCATTGGTCCAGTGGGCTCTCTCTTAAACCTCCACCCTCCATTCTAAAGCTGGAGAAAAATCTTGGTGGTGTCAGCCATGGTTTAGTGATAGCTCTTACTCCTCAGTACCGCATGGATCTGGTTTAAAGCCCACTCCAGAAACTTGAGAACAAACTCTCGGCTGCATTACTGAGGGACTGAGACACTGTCAGAGGCGTTTTTAGGATGAAATGTTAAGCCATGTTTGGATCCCTTGACACTATTTCAAAGAACAGCAGAGGAGTTCTCCCTAACATCCTGGCCAATATTATCCCTCAATCAACATCATTAAAACAAATGCACTGTTCATTATCACATTGTTTGTGAGATCTTGCTGTGCACAAATTGGCTGCCATTATAACAGTGACCACACTTAAAAAGTTTGTCATTAGCTCTAAAGCAGATTGGTGTGTCCAGAGGTCATGAAAGGTAGTATATGAATATAAATATTTCATTATTTTCAACGGAAATGTAACTCGATTCTGATCCATTTGATGAAGTCTCAGGTATAATGGGGTCTGAGGTCAATCCGTTGACTGTGCTACGTTCTGTAACTTGGTGTTACCTTAGACCAGAGTATCTCTTGGATTAAGATGAAAAATATCCTGACAGAGGGCATTCTGCCGCCCAAGGCACCAACCCCTCCACTCCCCACTGGACAATTGTATGTGAGCGCCTGCTGAGGAACCGCACAAGTCTCGGCCACCACATCCCACACTCATTAAATGGTGAGTGTGCTGTCGGACACTGGGGTCGGAGGGTGCTGACTGCGGCTGACTCCAGTGATTCAGTGTCAGGTTTTGTTTATTACAACTCCTGCAAAGAACCAGAGCCTGTTCACCATGGTCAAGGGGCAGTTGGACCACAAGCGATCGAAGGAAGCCCAGTCAACATGGATGGAGCCTGGTCACCGCGAGGGGAGCCTGGTCAATGCAGCTGGTGAGGTCAATCACCGCACGACCATGGTCACCACATTCGAAAGGTGATTGCAGTCCTGTCTCCATGGCCAGAGGGTGCTCTCTGCAGTTGGATTCCGGTCAATGCAGTCACAGTACCAGGGAATACACTGCGGTCGGAGGGTGCTGACTGCGGCTGACTCCAGTGACTGCGACTCAATCCGGTGACTGTGGTCAGAGGGCCATCACTGCAGTTGGAATCTGGACACTGTAGAATTTGGAGCAGGGTGCGTGGTTGGATCCGCAGGGATTGATGGTGCCTTTCGCCGAGTCAACAAGGCATAAATGCAAACTGATCACTTCACTCTCACTATAAAGATTGAACGATTATAGACCCAACCCTGAAACACAATGGACCTCGAATAGTATC
The DNA here is from genome assembly GCF_047496885.1 of Scyliorhinus torazame. Lineage (NCBI taxonomy): Eukaryota > Metazoa > Chordata > Chondrichthyes > Carcharhiniformes > Scyliorhinidae > Scyliorhinus > Scyliorhinus torazame. The sequence continues at coordinate 214,274,721 of NC_092708.1, read as the reverse complement.
TTCTCCTGGCCTTGTGCGCATACAACACATCGATTGGCCCATAATTGTCAAAAAGCCTTAAACTGCCCAGGCCCCACATGCTGGAAATCCCTCCCCAAACCTCTGTGCCTCTCTACGGCGCTCTCTTCCTTTAAGACCCTTCCTAAATCCTATCCCTTTTGCGATGAATGTAGGAAATTGTTACATATTATATATTTGTTGTAGTAATGTTATTAAACCCTGGGTTCAAACACATCGGAATGTGGCGACTAGGGGCTTTTCACAGTAACTTCATTGAAGCCTACTTGTGACAAGCAATTATTATTATGCAGGAAGTATGTCTGCTAAATCTGTGATTAAGGGGTTGAAAAGGTGAGATAATCATTGATTTTAACCATTTACTTGTTTACAGAGAGATGGCAAATAAAACATTTTTTTGATTTTGGAGGATCCCTGGGATGTAGATAATTTATGAGGGATGGTGTTTAGTCCTAGCTACGGCCACTTGCATTAATATCTCCTTTGGTGATTCGGTGACAGGTTTTGTTTATTAACACTCCTGCAAAGCACCTTTGGACATTTTACTGTATTCAAGACACTATTCAAAAGCAATAACCTGCTCACTTCCATTCTTTGGGTTCCGCCAGGGTCACACAGCTCCTGACCTCATTACAGCTTTGGTTGAAACATAGACAAAAGAGGTGAACTCCAGAGATGAGGTGAGAATGAGTGCCCTTGACACCATTTGATCGAGTATTACCTCAAAGAGCCCTCGCAAAACTGGAGTTAAAGGGAATAAGGGGGGACACTTTCTGGTTGGAGTTATACCTGGCACAAATAAAGATAGTTGTGGTTGTTGGAGGTCAGTCACTCATTCCGAGGGCATCACTACAGGAGTTCCTCAGGATAGTGTCCTAGACCCAACCATCTTCAGATGCTTCATCGATGACCTTCCTTCCAGCATAAGGACATGTGGGGATGTCCGCTGATGATTGCATAATGTTTAGCACCATTTGCGACTCCTCAGTCACTAAAGCAGTCCATGTGCAAATGCAGCAAGACCTGGATAATATCCAGGCTTGGGCTGACAAGTGAGGAGCAACATTCGTGACCATCTCCAATAAGAGAGAATCAAACCATCACCCTTGAAATTCAATGGCATTACCATTATTGAATCCCCCACTGTCAACATCCTGGAGGTTACCATTGACCAGAAACTGAACTGGACTTGCCATATAAATACTCTGGCTACAAGAGTATGTCATAGGCTAGGAATCCTATGGTGAATAACTCACCTCCTGACTCCCAAAGCCTGTCCACCACTTACAAGGCACAAGTCAGGAGTGTGAAGGAATACTCCCCACTTGCCTGGATGAGTGCAGCTTCAACAACACTCAAGAAGCTCAATACCATCCAGACAAAGCAGCCCGTTTGATTGGCACTCTTCCACAAGCAGTCATTCCCTCCACCACCAGCATACAGTAGCAGCAGAGCACCATCTACAAGAAGCACTGCAGGAACTCGCCAAGGCTCCTTAGGCAGCACCTTCAGATACATGGAAACACCACCACCTGGAGGTTCCCCTCAAAAGTTACTCACCATCCTGAATTGGAAATATATCACCATTCCTTTACTGTCGCTGGGTCAAAATCCTGGAACTCCCTCACTAATAGCAGAGTGGGTGTATCTACACAACATGGACTGCAGAAGTTCACACGAGCACCTTCCCAAAGGCAATTAAGGATGGGCAACAAATGCTGGCCTAGCCATCAAAGCCCACATCCTGTAAAAATGAATTTAAAAATATATAAATGTAAACTGCACTGTTGAGGAGGGAGCTGGAGACGAAGAGTTCCACTGCGACAGGAAGGTACAGAGCCAATGCCCACACACATGGATGAACCATCCTAATGAACTCCATCAATCCTCGGATCTTAAGCCTGAACAGTTAGAGATCATGTGCGCAATTATAGATTCCAATCAACCACGTCACCTTTAACTGGCCAACGTCAGATATCTGCGCTGGTGCTGGGACACAGGTTGAGGCGGAGATATGCTAGAAGAGAGGACGGTCAGGCAGCAAGCAGAAAGCTCCTATCCATGGGCGCACAGTGGTTAGCACTTCTGCCTTACAGCACCCGGGTTCAATTCTGGCCTTGGGTGACTGTCTGTGTGGAGTCTGCATGTACTCCGTGTCTGCGTGGATTTCCTCCGGGTGCTCCGGTTTCCTCCCATGGTCCAAAGATGTGCATGTTAGGTGGATTGACCATGCTAAATTGTCCCTTAATGTCAGAAGGTTAGGTGGGGTTACTGGGTTATGGGGTTAGGGTGGAGGCGTGGGTTTAAGTGGGGTGTTTCTTCCAAGAGCCGGTGCAGATTCAATAAGCTGAATGGCCTCTTTCTGCACTGTAAATTCTATGATCCAGGAGCAAGATATCAAGCTAGGCATCCATATGTCACCGCTCAATCGAGGCAGATTGCCAGGAGAGTGAAAAGAATCAGGCCAATTGGGAGGAGAGGTGAAAGGTCCTTTGGGGAGTGGTGTGACTGTGATGGGTCAGGCCTTTCAGGTGAGCGGAGGGTTGAAGACTCAGCTTTTTGAGGGAGGCCCTTGGAAAGCCGATTGAAACAGGGCCAATCTCAGGCACAGTCCCCCTCCTCCTCAGTGCTATGTTGCAATTGTTGATTGTTTTCTACAATTTGTAATGAGATGCCATGGCTCCATTTCTGGATTAGGCAGAATTCACAACAAAAGTAGTCCAGTTAATTGACTTCCTTTCACAGGGGAAGACAGAATGTGCTAACTTCTGCCTCTCGTCAGCTCACAAAGTCAGTTCAGGAAATGACACTTCCTTTAGTTCCGTATTTCAGTAACTAATTTAAAAAAGGGTAGGTTCGCCTAGGCTGTAAGGCTGAGGGAAAACAAGGCCCATTTCTCAACAGCTGCCCAGGTTGCCGGGGTGAGTCATGAACAGAATAACCCAGCCCTTCAACACTACACTCATACAAACTGCTAAATATAGACAGGCCAAGTAACTCCTGCTGCTCTCTCAACCTCAAAAACCTTCAAGTGTTCATTTTTCTAATTAATGTTGTTTTATTAGAAAAAAAGCAAATTCTTTGGATCTCCCATTGTGGAGGGCCTGTGAGTCATATAACACTCTCGTACATGTGCATGTCTCTCCCTCTCATTCTCATACTCCGTCTGTGTTAAACTCTGTCTTCTACATCTTGCTTTATTTCCATTTCCCTACCTTTCTCTTTCAGTAACTCCCTTCTTTCCCTCACTCTCACAGGCTCTTGCTCCCTCCGTCACCCACTCACTCCCTGCCTTTCACTGTCGGTCTGTCACTCTCACCTTTGCAAATTTGTGAAAGTTAGGGAACCGTTAGGAGTGACAGTCTAAGTCAGCAGGAATATTACAAATTGTGAGGCAGTGTTTGTTTCGAAATGTGACCCGTCCCTGAGATTTCAGGACCCAGTGCCAACATCAAACATTTACAGGACAGGCACAATATTGATTAGATACAGAGCACGACTTCTTCCTAGGCGGTCTCATCAAACACTCGCTGACCAGATGCAGCACGGCTTGAATACAGAGTCAAACTGGTGTCAAACAAGGGGGCAGGTTTGTACGCTGGAGCTACGTTCAAGAAGGGTTGCCCTGAGGCTACACAGAACTCATTTCCCTCACAGCCGGTGTGGGAGGCTTTAATTCCATTGGCTGGGCTGACCTTTGGCCCAAGTCCCACAGGCTGACATTCTTTTATTCATACAAGTCACAGGTCCAAAAATAGTAATGAGTTTCTAGTAACACTATGTCTCAGTTTACCAGGGTGCGACTGTTACTGAAAATGCTCGTCATTCTCTGCCGAGCTACAGTAACACCTCAACCTAGCTCAGTCTAGCTCCATTGTTACAGCCGGTACTCAGGCAACTGCACCAGTAATGGGAAGGACACATCCTACAGTCGCTACTGCGCGAACCGCCCCGAGTTAGTAAGCTCGGAGGTAAATTCGCTGCGTGATGCCAGTTTCATGGAACCCTTGCAAATGTGCATACAACACATTCTACCACCCCCCTCCCCTCTCAGCTGAACTGATCCAGGTTTCCCCATTCTGCCCAACTTTCATTGATATATCATAGACTTTACAGTGGAGGAGGCCATTCGGCCCGTCGAGTCTGCACCAGCCCTTGGAAAGCGTACCCTACTTAAGCCCACACCCCCTCCTTATTCCCGTAATCCAGTAACCCCACCTAACCTTTTTGCACACCAAGGGCAATTTAGCATGACCAATCCATCTAAACTGCACATCTTTGGGCTGTGGGAGGAAACCGGAGCAGCCGGAGGAAACGTGGGAGAACGTGCAGACTCTGCACAGACAGTGACCCAAGCGGAAATTGAACCTGGCACCCTGGAGTTGTGAAGCAACAGGGCTAACCACTGTGCTACCGTGCCGCCTTTCCTCTCCGCATTTGTTCCTAGGGCTCGGCCTATGTAGATGTTCCTTCCATTGAAGGACCAATTTGCGATCGGGAATTACAAATTCATCAGGTTTTCTATTAAATTACATTAGTAGCAAATTAAAGGTCATGGGTGAGAGTTTCTCTTTTGGGCTCAATCAGCAATTCTGGTGCAAAATGTGTCCAAAATTGGATCCACAGGTCTTTTTTCTTCCAAATTCATGCTCAAACACATTAAAATATCAGTGAAAACAGAATTTTTCATGAACCACCAGAATCATGGAATTGTTTCAAACATAATTCTAATTGACAGTTTACAAATGTCTCGATATATTTAAGGGTGATTACTTGGCAAAATTTAATCCTCTATAGCTGGAAAATAGGATTATCAAGAAGTAAGCATTTTAATTTGGTGTTAATCCTTCACCTGTCGGTAGCCAATCTTTATTGACTGAAAAAGGCTTTTTTTAAAACACACTCTTTTCCAGTTACATTGAGTTACAGTGTCTGTTCCTTTGTGAATATTTAAATTGATTTCACTTAATGTTGTGGATTAGTGTCTCCACACAAAAGTCTGCAATGGCAATGCCAGTGATGATTCATTCACCCTGATGGCATGGCCAGATTAACACGGATGAAATTCACTAATCACATACGGAAGAAAGGACAAATCGACCAGTCTATTCCTTAAGAAGCTTTATTAACAAAACCACAGAATACAAATAAAAGACTCCCTTACTAGCCCCCACTCCTGTTCTTATATACTTAATAATAATAATTTCCTAATCTTTCCTAATTAGTTAAAGTTGCTCTCATTCAAAGACTAAAGCATACACTTCATGGTTACAGAATTCCAACATTAACAGCATGTTGTTTTCAAATCTAGCACAACAATCTAGCACTGGAGCAGCGCCGAGTGCAATTTGTGCTTAAAGTTCAGCAATCCTGTGCACCACTTATACTGACGTCAGAGGAATTGTGACAAACAAGACCAGAGCAATTTAGCAGAAACTCCCATGGCCATAAGTCAAACCTTGGTCAACTGCCCATATTCACAACACTCCCTACTGCCCCACCCCCAACCCACTACAGCCACCCCCCCCCCTCCCTCCTATCATGTGCCATCCCATTTCTCAGTGCTGAACCTCACTCTACCCCAGCAGCAGGTCAGAAGTGGAGATTCTAACTGCTGCAAAAAGGGCCATGGCCTCCACTCACTTCTCTGCACCTTATGCCCTCCACCTCCCCCCACCCCCACCCCACCACACACACCAGAGCTGACCCCCATGCCGGCACTGGGGAGGACAACAGTGATGGCAAGGGAAGCCAGTAGACCATGGAGAAAACAAGAAAGCACAATGTTAGATCCAAGATTGTTATGGAAACAGACAAGGATGGGCATGAGATCAAAGTATCGGTGGCACGGTAGCACAGTGGTTACCACTGTTGCTTCATAACGCCCGAGTCCCAGGTTGGATTCCCGGCTTGGGTCACTGACTGTGCGGAGTCTGCACGTTCTCCCCGTGTCTGCGTGGGATTCCTCCGGGTGCTCCGGTTTCCTCCCACAAGTCCTGAAAGACGTGCTGTCAGGTGAATTGGACAATCTGAATTCTCTCTCCTTCAGTACCTGAACTAGCACCGGAGTGTGGCAACTAGGGTATTTTCACAGTAACTTCATTGCAGTGTTAATGTAAGCCTACTTGTGACAATAATAAAGATTATCATTTAAAAACTTCTAAATTGTGGGGGAAGGCCAATTTTAATATGACCAGATATGATTACGCCAGAGTAGACTGGGAGCGGACACTTTTGGGTAAATCTGTGGCAGAACGGTGAGACGAATTAAAGAAGGAAATGGGGAGAGTAAAGGGCCAATTTGTTCCAATAATGAAAAAGGGTGGGATCAACAAATCCAGTGAATCCTGGATATCGAGGGATATACAGCTTTGGATAAGGAGAAAAAGGGAGGTTTATGGCACATAGCAAGGGCTCAAAACAGCAGAAGCCCTAGAGGCAGATAGAATGTGCAAAAGGGAACATAAAAAGGAAATTAGGAGAGCAAAAAGGGGACATGAAAAGATATTGGCAGGTAAAATAAAGGAAAACCCGAGGTTGTTTTAAGGATAACTAGGGAAAGAGTAGGGCCAATGAAGGACCACAGTGGTAATTTGTGTGTCGAGCCGGAGGATGTAGTAGGTGTCTAAATGAATACTTTAGAGTTAGTATTCACTCGTGAGGGGAGGAGATGTAGGCATAGAAATCAGGGAGAACTGTGATGAAATTAAAGAGATTAACATAGACAGAGAGAATGTTCTGAGTGGTCCGGCCGGCTTAAAAGTAGATAAATCTCCAGGGCCAGATGAAATGCATCCAGGCTGTTGAATGAGGCAACAGAGGAAGTACCAGAAGCGCTGGCAATAATTTTCAATTCTTCTGACCACAGGAGAGGTGCCGGCGGACTGGAGGATAATCAATGTGGTACCTCAAGAAAGGAGGAAGGGATGAACCAGGAAACTACAGGCCAGTCAATCTGACCTCAGTGGTAGGGAAACTATTGGAAGCAATTCTGAGAGACAGAATTAATCTGCATTTGGAGAGGCATGGATTAATCAAGAACAGTCAGCATGGTTTTGTAAAAGGATGATTATGTCTGACCAACGAGTGAATTTTTTAAAGAGGTGGCCAGGTGTGTATGAGGGAAGTGGATTTGATGTAGTCTACTTAGACTTCAGCAAGGCTTTTGATAAGGTCCCACATGGGAGACTGGTAGTGAAGGTAAGAGCCCGTGGGGTCCAAGGTAATTTGCAAATTGGATCCAAAATTGGCTGTGTGGCAGGCCACAGAAGATGATAGTCGAGGGGTGTTTTTTTTTTTTGAATTTAAAGTACCCAATTCATTTTTTCTTCCAATTAAGGGGCAATTTAGTGTGGCCAATTCACCTACCCTGCGCATCTTTTTGCGTTGTGGGTGTGAGACCCACGCAGACACAGGGAGAAATGGTGTGTTTTTCTGACTGGAAGCCTGTGTCCAGTGACGGCCCACAGAACCAGCCCTTGCTGTTTGTGGTTTATCTAAATGATTCAGACATGGATGTAGGAGGACTAATTCACAGATAATACAAACATTTGTGGGGCAGTAAATAGTGAGGAGGATAGCCTTAGATTATGGGGGGATATAGACGGGTTGGTCAGATGGGTTGATCAGTGGGAAATGGAATTCAATCCAGATAAATGTGAGGCGATGCACTTGGGCAGGACAACAAGGCAAGGGAATACATGATAAACAACAGGATCCTGGGAAACACCAAGGATCAGCAGGATCTTGGTGTGCATGTACACTGGTCCCTTAAGCTAGCAGAGCAGGTGGATACAGTGGTTAAGAAGACATATGGTATACTTGCCTTTATTAGCCGAGGCATAGAGTTTAAGAGTAGGGAGGTTATGCTGGAACTGTATAAAATGTAGGTTAGGCCAAACTACAATCTTGTGTGCAGTTCTGGAATCCACATTATAGGAGGGATGCGATAGCACTTGAAAGGGTGCAAAGGAGATTTACCAGGATATTGCCTGGGCTGGAGAGTTTTAGCTATGAATCGAGATTGGATAGACTGGGGTTGTTTTCCTTGGAGTAGAGAAAACTGAAGGGGCAACACAGAACCTAGAGTGCAGAAAGAGGCCATTCACCCCATCGAGTCTGCACCGACCCGCTTAAGCCCTCACTTCAACCCTATCCCCTTAACCCAATAACCCCTCCTAACCTTTTTGGACACGAAAAGCAACTTAGTGCACGCCTTTGGATTGTGGGAGGAAACCGGAGCACCCGGAGGAAACCCACTCAGACACAGGGAGAACGTGCAGGCTCTGCACGGCCAGTGACCCAGCAGGGAATCAAACCTGGGACCCTGGCGCTGTGAAGCCACAGTGCTAACCACCATGCTGCCCAATGATTGAGATGTATAAAATTATGAGGGGCATAGATTGAGTAGACAGGAAGAAGGATTTCCCCTCGGTGGAGGGATAACTGACCAGGGGACATAGATTTTCGGTAAGGGGCAGGAGGTTTAGAGGGGATGTGAGGAAAAACCTTTTTACTAAAAGGGTGATGGGAGTCTGGAGCTCACTGCCTGAGAGGGTGGTGGAAGCAGAGACCCTCATAACAGCTGAGAAGTATTTAGTTGTGCACTTGAGATGCGAAGGCATACAATGCTATGAGCAAAGTTTTGGAAAATGTGATTTGAATAGTTAGGTTTTTGTTTTTGACCGGTGCCAACGCAATGGGCCGATGGGCCTTTTCTGTGCTGGAGACCTCCATGACTAATGTCTAATGTTATCCACTGAAATCTAGATAGAGGTTTTCAATATTTGGGATTCATTCAACTGAATGACAAAAAGCTTCCTACAAGGTTGTCAACTCTGATTGCACACATTCCTGGTGGTTTAATCACATGATCCTCCCACCTCGCACCCACAATTTTCCACCACCTCATCAAACAGAACTTTTCCCCAAACTTAATGCTCTACCCTCTATGAGCTACCATTTCCCCGTAACTCTCATCTTTCCTCTCAAATCTCCCAATAACCCCAATTTAAAATGTGCATCTGTTTATTTAAATCCCTTCATGCACTTGCCCATCCCTTTCTCTTTAATCACTCCCAGGACTTTTAAGGAATTAATTTATACTTCTCAAATTCCTTCCAGGGATTAAAAACCCTCTGGGAAAAGTGGTCCAACAGAAGTTAAAGATAGCAATAGATTAAATGAAAAGTTGCCAAAAGGAGGAGTACACCCCATGACTGGGAGCATTTTAAATGCAGCAAAGGATGGCCAATAAATTGATTAAAAAGAGAGAAAATAGAATCAGAATGTAAACTAGCAAAGGATTTTAAAAGCTTCTACATGGTTGTGAAAAAACTCAGCAAAGTAAAGGGTCCCTTCGAAGCAGAACCAGGAAAAATTACAATGAGGAAAAAGAAACGGCAGAAACACATACTTTGTCTTCCATAGAAACATAGGTGGAAAATAGAAGCAGGACGAGGCCATTCCGCCCTTCGGATTATCAGCAAGTTCAATACCCTGATCCCGCAATCCCCCCATATCCCTTTAGCCCCAAGAGTTATATCTAATTCCTTCTTGACATTACACAATGCTTTTGCCTCAACTACTTTTAGTGGTAGTGAATTTCACAGATTCACCACTCTCTGGGTGAAGAAATTTCTCCTCACCTCAGTCTTAAAAGGTTTACCCCTTATCCTCAAAATATGACCCCTAGTTCTGGACTAACATTCTTTCTGAATCTACCCCGTCTTCACGAGAGAAAGCGCAGGTGTGGAATCAGCAGTGGGATTCTCCCTTCTGGGGTACTAAATCCCCACCCCGGTGGAAGAATTGGCGCCTACCACTCCGGCATCAACAGCCCCCGACAGCACTTTCGGGGGCTAGGTGGACGGCGGAGGGGTTGGTGCTGCTGCAGCTGGCAGCGAAGGTGCTGCACAAGTTTGTGCATGCGCCGAAGGGCCATTGTGATCTTGCGCATATGCGGAACCGCCAGCATGGTTCCGTGCATGCACAGACCGGCCGGCGTATTTTGCCGCATGCGCGTGGAGTTCTCTTCTCCGCGCCGGCCATGGCAGAGCCCTACAGGGGCCAGCGCGGAATGAAGAAGAGCCCTCACGGAACAGGATCGCCCGCAGATCAGTGGGCCCCAAGCGCAGGCCAGGCCACCGTGTGTGTCCCCCCCCCCCCCCTCCTCCAACCACTCCGGGGTCAGATCCCCCCCCGCCGCCCCCCTCCCCCCCCCCCCCCGGCCCTCCGAGGACCACCCCTGCTGACTTACTTGCCGGGTCCTGCCGTGTGGGACCATGTTTAACCCACGCCGGAGAGACTGGCTAAAAACGGACGGCTACTCTGGCCATCGGAGCCGAGCCCTAAATCCCGCCCTAAAAACGGTGCCGGAGAATACAGCAGCCGGCGTCGGGGCAGCAGGGCGGGATTCACACTGCCCCCCGGGGATTCTCTGACCCAGCCGGTGGGGGGGGGGGGGGGGGGTCGGATAATTCCACCCCAGAAGTCTAAAGAAATTAAGCTATTTAAATAAATTATTAGTAAAGAAATAGTACCAGAAAAATTAATAGGACTATTAGCCAAGATCCCCAGATCTAATAGGCTGCATTCTGGAGCTTTAAAAGAGTTGGTTATAGAGATAGTTAAAGCATTGGATTGGATCTTCCAGAATTATCTAGATTTTAGAATTGTCCCTACCAATAGGAAGGTACCATATATAACTCTACTATACAAGAAAGGAAGGAGAGAGAAAAAACAGGGAAACATAGTCTGACATCAGCAGGAGGAAAAATGTTGGAATCTTATTAAGGACATGGTAACAGGGTACTTCGGAAAATATAATATGATTAGGCATGGTCAACATGATTTTATGAAAGAGAGATTGATTTTGGCAAATCTACGAGGGATCATTACACAAAATTAGCACTCATGAGATTGGAGGTGATAAATTAGCATGGATTGAGGATTGGTTAATGGACAGAAGGCAGAGAATAGGAGTAGAGGTCATTTTCAGGTTGGCAGGATGTAACCAGCAGGATACCACAAGGATCAGTACTTGCGCGTATTTTATTTACAATCTATTTTGATGACTTAGTTGAGCAGACTTGAATGTAATGTATCCAGGTTTGTTGATAACACAAAGTTATGTGAGGAAGTAATCTGCAGAGATTGCAAAGTGCAAAGGGATAGAGACGGGTTGGGTGATTGGTCAAGAATGCGGCAGATGTAATACAAGGTGGAGAACTGTGGATTATGCAGATTCGTAGGAAGAAGGAGAATATTTTTTGAATGGTGAGACTGGGAAATGTTTGCATTCAGAGAGCTCTGAGAGTCTTCATGCATGAGTCACAGAAAGTAACATGTAGGCAGAGCAAAAATTAGGAAAATGAATGATATGTTAGCCTTTATTGCCAAGGAATGGCGTGCAAGAGTAAATAAGTCATACTCGATTAAAAATGGACTTGTTAAGGCCCCATCTCGCGTACTCTGGACTGTTTTCGTCTCCTTCACCAAGGATGTTCTTGCCTCAAAGGGAACGTTAACGTGACTAATTCCCGGGTTGAGAGAATTGTCCAATGAGGAGAGATCAGATAGACAAGGCCGACAGTTTAGAAGAATGAGAGATGATCTTATTGAACTATGTAAAATTCTCAAAGGGATTGACAGGGCGGATACGGGGAAAATGTTTTGCTTGGCTGTAAAATCTAGAATACGGGGTCGCAGTCTCAAGACAAGGGGTCAGCCATTCAGGACTGAGATAAGGAGAAATTGCTTCAATCAAAGGATGGTGAATCTTCGGGAATCGCTACCCGAGAGAGCTGTGGATGCTCAGTTAGTCGAGACATTCATGACAGAGGTGGATAGATTTTTGGATACAAAGGAAATCAAGGAATATAGATTCGAGCAAGAAGGTGTAGTTAACAGAGAGGCCATGATTTTACTGAATGACAGAACGGATTTGAAGGGCTGAATGGCTTACTCCAACTACTATTTATTGCATTCTAATGTTGTTATAATAAACAAGTGTTAAAAGAAAATGAAAATAAAACACAATTTTCCTTCAGGATTGCTCACAGCAGTATCCAGGACAATTATGGAAAGTTGGCAAACCTAGCTAGCCAGTCAGGAGGCTCGGGTAAATATTAGTGACCTTACCCCTCCCCCGCAATGTACAAACTGACACACATCCTATCAGCCCTCAGTAATCTGAGGGCCAAGTAAGATTTAAAAATAGGCCAAATGCATTTTCTAAAGTAGCATGAGAGAGAGAGAGAGAAATACAGGCAGATTCCACAGAGGGGCAGAGAAAGGCAGATTCTAGAGAGAGGGATAGAAAGAGAGAGACAAACAGACACAAGGAGAGACAGAGAAGTCAGAGAGAGACACAATGGAACAGACTGAGGGAGAGACAGAAAGAGGCAGAGACAGATAGAGAGAGATACAGAGACAGACAGAGAGGGACATATCCCACTAAGCAATGCAATGTTCACTCCCGTTGTGTTCCCTGCTGTCTGCTGCTTTCACACAGGCACTTCCTGTGTGGCTGCTATGTTCAGGCTAGGCTCTGTCAACACAATTAGCAGTGGATGTAGTCAGCTCCACATGTGCAGCACAGGCCTGAATGAGTGCTGCTGGGGGCAGTGGGGAGCAGATAATATTCCAGCTCCATTGCCCCAAGCAGTGCTCAGCAAGACTTGTGCTGCACATTGTTTAATGTAGACACTCTCATCATGGGCCACTGCTGTAGTTTGTATCCAATTGAGTTCACAAAAGGGGCTCTATCCATCCAAAAACCCTAGAGGCATCCTACAAGCCCTGGGACCAGACAGTTTTGCCTTTGAAACATCTTCCTTCAGTTAAGTGTCCAGCAAAAGAAAATCCAGACTGGAAGAATAGAATTTACATTTCTGGGAAAAACATGTATGTGACGCACCTGATTTGGGGAATAACATGCAGGTGACACTTAGAGCAGGAGGAATAATAAAAATGGCTGTGACACTTGACTCGGGGAAGGTATACCTGGCATACAGGGCTGGGGATGTTAAACGGTGTGTGATGCGCCAGACTGAGAGTGAATACGGAAGCAGAGAATTTACACCACGTGACAGTCAAGTCCACAGATCCAGTCTAGCTGCCATGACCATTTCTATGGTAAAATCCCAAATGAGATCATTACAGGGACACAACAAACATGCTTCCTTCACCAGTCCCAGTGATGAGCTGACATAGATCATCTGTAAAACAATTCCCTTCCCTGGGAATCTGCTGTAGTCAGATCCATTGGAGCCAACTGGTACTACAATACGTCCCAAAAGCAATCAACAATGGGGTAGTGTAACAAATCCATTCCATTCTTATTCAATGCAACCCAGTTTCCTCCCAACACACACACAGCTATACAGCTTCCTCAGCCATCTGCACCACAAGCTCAAGGCAGGCTATTAATCTGTAGTTATCTGTGTTTACCTGCAGAGGCTCCTCGCCAAGGCCTTTACATCCTCCCCAAATTGCAATGCCCAGAATTTGACAGAATATTCCAGCTGAACCCAAATTAGTGTTTTATAAAGGTTCAATATAACAGAGTTGGACTCTGTGTCTCCGTTTATAAAGCCAGTCATCGTGTATGTACTGTTAAACAGCCTTATCAAATTGGCCTGCTACCTTCAAAAAATTTTGTCTGCAAATCTCCAGATCTCTCGACTCATATACCCTGTTTAAAATTGTACCATTAGATTACCTCTTCTCATTCCTTCATCCAAAAGGCACCACTTCACACTTCTCTACAGTAAATGTGATCAGCCATATGTCTGTTCATTTCCCCAATCTGTCTGTTCATTGTTCATTTTCAAGTTGTGTGTCACCTGCAAACTTTACAATCAATTCCTGTATATCCAATTGCAGATCATTAAATATATATCAGAAAGAGATTGGTCCCAATACTGATCCCTGGGAAACACCATTTCATAAGTCCCTCAATCTGAAGGAAGTACCTCAATCTGAAGGACAACCTTCACCAATATTCTCAGCTTTCTGTCTCTTACTCAATCTCATATCCACATCGGCACTACCCCTTTAATAATAATAATCTTTATTAGTGAAACAAGTAGGCTCACATTAACACTGCAATGAAGTTACTGTGAAAAGCCCCTAGTCGCCACATTCTGGAGCCTGTTCGGGTACACAGAGGGAGAATTCAGAATGTCCAAATTACCTAACAAGCACGTCTTTTGGGACTTGTGGGAGGAAACCGGAGCACCCGGAGGAAACCCACGCAGACACGGGGAGGACGTGCAGACTCCACACAGACAGTGACCCAAGCCGGGAATCGAACCGGGGTCCCTGGCGCTGTGAAGCAGCAGTGCTAACCACTGTGTCACCTAGAGCCATGGCTTCAATTCTACACACAAATCCATGATGTGGTACTTTACCAAAGGCCCTTTGAAAGTTCACTTATACACACACATTCACCCTCTCTGGGATATCGAGATAGACAGAGAGAAAGAGAGAGAGAGAGAGTGTTAGAGAGACAGAAAAAAAGAGAAAGGCAGAGACACATGATTGCATAATGTTCAGAACCATTTGCAACTCCCGGGATAATGAAATAGTCTGTGCCCGTATGCAGCAAGATAATATTTATGCTTGGGCTGATAAGTGGTAAGCAAAATTCACACTGCACAAGTACCATCTCCAACATGAGAGAATCCAACCAGCTCCCCTTGACATTCTGTGGCATTACCATTGCTGAATCCCCAACTACCACCAACATCCTGGGGTTACCATGGACTAGAAACTAAATACTGTGGTGACAAGGGCAGCCCAGAGAATTTTATGGCCAGTAACTCCCGTTCTGACTCCTCAAAGCCTGTCCGCCATCTGCAAGACACAGGTTTGGGGTGTGATGGAATACTCTCCACTTGCCTGGAAGAGTGCAGTTCCAGCAACATTCAAAAACCCAACACCATCCCCAATAGTCCGGGGCTGGTCACTTCCACCCCGTCTCTTTTCCATCCCGCCCCCTTCTCTCTTGCACCCCCTCTCTCTTCCAACCCTCTCACTCTCTCTTCCACCGCATGCTGCGGGAGCGAGTTTATTTTCAGTTTTAAATAAACCAGTTTGGCCTTCCTCGCTTCACCTTCTGCAATTATTACAGTAGGCAAGGAGAGAGAGTAGCAAGCAGGGTGAGGGAGAGAGTGTGAAACAGGCAGCTAAGAGGGAAAGAGAAAAGGGCAGGTGGAGAGCGCAAAAGGAAGACATGGGAGGGAAGAGAGAGAGAAAA
Organism: Scyliorhinus torazame; assembly: GCF_047496885.1. Lineage (NCBI taxonomy): Eukaryota > Metazoa > Chordata > Chondrichthyes > Carcharhiniformes > Scyliorhinidae > Scyliorhinus > Scyliorhinus torazame. The sequence goes on along the minus strand of NC_092708.1, from coordinate 214,259,441 downwards.
GGAGAGGTGAGCAGAGAGAGAGAAAGGTGACGGCAGAGAAGACAAAGATGGAGGCAAGTGGAAAGAAGGAGGCAGAGAGAGAAAAAGATGCAGGCAGGGAAGACAGTGAGAGCGATAGGCAAGGAAAGAAAGAAAGAGCAGGGCAGCAAGGTGGCGCAGTGGGTAGCACTGCTGCCTCACAGCGCCGAGGTCCCAGGTTCGACTCCCGGCCCTGGGTCACTGTCCGTGTGGAGTTTGCACATTCTCCCGTGTTTGCGTGGGTTTCGCCCCCACAACCCAAAGATGTGCAGACTAGGTGGATTGGCCACGCTAAATTGCCCCTTAATTGGAAAAAATGAATTGGGTACTCTAAATTTTTATTAAAAAGAAAGAAAGAAAGAGCACGGGAACAGCATGGGAGAAGAGAGGGATAAGAAAGAGACAGATGGGGAGGGAGAGGGAAATAGGGAGATCGAAGAGTGAAATAGAAATGGATAGGTGGGGAGATAGAGGTGTATGAATGGAAAGAGAGGAGCAGGCAATGAGAGAGGAATAGTGAGAGAGAAGCATATGATGAGAAGGAGCGAAAGAAAGTCGCAGACATGGAAAGAGAAAAGCAAGTAGAGAAAGAACATGTTAGGAGTAGGGGAGAGAGAGAGAGAACATGACAGGCAGGCTGAGAGAATGAGAGCGAGAGAAAGGGAGCGAAAGAGTGAAGCAGACGAGGAGAGAGAGAGCCAAGCGGGGTCGAAGAGAGAGAGAGAGAGGGGGTTGGAAAAGGGAGAGGGGTAGAGGAGAGAGAGAGAGGGGGGGCATGGTGGAAGAGAGAGGGGAGTGCAAGAGAGAGAGAGAGAGAGGGGGGTGGATGGGAGAGAGAGAGAGAGGGGGGGGATGGTAGAGAGAGAGAGAGGGGGATCGAAGAGAGAGAGGTGGATGGAAGAGAGATAGAGGGAGGGGTGTGGGAGAGAGAGAGAGAGAGAGAGGGGGATGGAGGAGAGAGAGAGAGAGAGAGGGGGATGGAAGAGAGAGAGAGAGAGAGAGAGGGGGATGGAAAAGAGAGAGAGAGAGGGGGAATGGAAGAGAGAGAGAGGGGGTGATGGAAGAGAGAGAGAGGGGGAGATGGAAGAGAGAGAGAGGGGGGGATGGAAGAGAGAGAGAGAGGGGGGATGGAAGAGAGAGAGAGAGGGGGGATGGAAGAGAGAGAGAGAGGGGGGGATGGAAGAGAGAGAGAGAGGGGGGATGGAAGAGAGAGAGAGGGGGGATGGAAGAGAGAGAGAGAGGGGGGATGGAAGAGAGAGGGGGGGATGGAAGAGAGGGGGGGGATGGAAGAGAGAGGGGGGGATGGAAGAGAGAGGGGGGATGGAAGAGAGACGGGGGGGATGGAAGAGAGGGGGGGGATGGAAGAGAGAGGGGGGATGGAAGAGAGAGGGGGGGATGGAAGAGAGAGGGGGGAATGGAAGAGAGAGGGGGGAATGGAAGAGAGAGGGGGGAATGGAAGAGAGAGGGGGAATGGAAGAGAGAGGGGGGATGGGAGAGAGAGGGGGGATGGGAGAGAGAGGGGGGATGGGAGAGAGAGGGGGGATGGGAGAGAGAGGGGGATGGGAGAGAGAGGGGGGGGATGGGAGAGAGAGGGGGGATGGGAGAGAGAGGGGGGTTGGAGAGAGAGGGGGGGTGGGAGAGAGAGGGGGGATGGGAGAGAGAGGGGGGATGGGAGAGAGAGGGTGGGATGGGAGAGAGAGGGTGGGATGGGAGAGAGAGGGTGGGATGGAAGCGAGAGGGTGGGATGGAAGCGAGAGAGGGGGGGATGGAAGAGAGAGAGGGGGAGATGGGAAAGAGAGAGGGGGGGATGGGAGAGAGAGAGGGGGGGATGGGAAAGAGAGAGGGGGGGATGGAAGAGAGAGAGGGGGGGTGGAAGAGAGAGAGGGGGGGATGGAAGAGAGAGAGGGGGGGATGGAAGAGAGAGGGGGGGATGGAAAAGAGAGGGGGGGATGGAAGAGAGAGAGGGGGATGGAAGAGAGAGAGGGGGGATGGAAGAGCGAGAGTAGGGATGGAAGAGCGAGAGGGGGGGTTGGAAGAGCGAGAGGGGGGAATGGAAGAGAGAGGGGGGAATGGAAGAGAGAGAGGGGGGGATGGAAGAGAGAGGGGGGATGGAAGAGAGAGGGGGGATGGAAGAGAGAGAGGGGGTGGAAAAGATAGAGTAAGGGAATGGAAGAGAGAGAGGGGAGGAAGAGATGGGGCGGTCATGGAATAGGGAGAGGGGTGTGGAAGAGAGGGGGTAGAAGAGAGAGACGGAGGGGTGGAAAAGAGAGAAAGAGAGACGGAGGGGTGGAAAAGAGAGAAAGAGAGAGGGGGGGCGGGACAGAGGGGGAGAGGGGGCGGGACAGAGGGGGAGAGGGGGCGGGACAGAGGGGGAGAGGGGGCGGGACAGAGGGGGCGGGACAGAGGGGGGAGAAGGGGCGGGACAGAGGGGGCGGGACAGAGGGGGCGGGACAGAGGGGGAGAGGGGGCGGGACAGAGGGGGAGAGGGGGCGGGACAGAGGGGGAGAGGGGGCGCGACAGAGGGGGAGAGGGGGCGCGACAGAGGGGGAGAGGGGGCACGACAGAGGGGGAGAGGGGGCGCGACAGAGGGGGAGAGGGGGCGCGACAGAGGGGGAGAGGGGGCGGGACAGTGGGGGAGAGGGGGCGGGACAGAGGGAGAGAGGGGGCGGGACAGAGGGGGAGAGGGGGCGGGACAGTGGGGGAGAGGGGGCGGGACAGAGGGAGAGAGGGGGCGGGACAGAGGGGGAGAGGGGGCGGGACAGAGGGGGAGAGGGGGCGGGACAGAGGGGGAGAGGGGGCGGGACAGAGGGGGAGAGGGGGCGGGACAGAGGGCGGGAGAGGGGGCGGGACAGAGGGGGAGAGGGGGCGGGACAGAGGGGGAGAGGGGGCGGGACAGAGGGGGTGAGGGGGTGGGACAGAGGGGGAGAGGGGGTGGGACAGAGGGGGAGAGGGGGCGGGACAGAGGGGGAGAGGGGGCGGGACAGAGGGCGGGAGAGGGGGCGGGACAGGGGGAGAGGGGGAGGGACAGAGGGAGGGAGGGGGCGGGACAGAGGGAGGGAGGGCGGAAGCGGGAGGGGGCGGAAGAGGGAGGGGGCGAGGGGACGGAAGGGGGAGGGAGCGAGGGGACGGAAGAGGGAAGGAGCGAGGGGACGGAAGAGGGAAGGAGTGAGGGGATGGAAGAGGGAAGGAGTGAGGGGACGGAAGAGGGAGGGAGCGAGAGGACAGAGGGAGGGACGGGACGGAAGATGGAGGGGTGGGCCTGAAGATGGAGGGAGGGAGGGGGCGGAAGATGGAGGGAGGGCGGGGCGGATGATGGAGGGAGGGAGGGGGCGGAAGATGGAGGGAAGGAGGGGGCGGAAGATGGAGGGAGGGAGGGGACGGAAGATGGAGGGAGGGCGGGGCGGATGATAGAGGGAGGGAGGGGGCAGAAGATGGAGGGAAGGAGGGGGCGGAAGATGGAGGGAGGGAGGGGGCGGAAGATGGAGGGAGGGAGGGGGCGGAAGATGGAGGGAGGGAGGGGGCGGAAGATGGAGGGAGGGAGGGGGCGGAAGATGGAGGGAGGGAGGGGGCGGAAGATGGAGGGAGGGAGGGGGCGGAAGATGGAGGGAGGGAGGGGGTGGAAGATGGAGGGAGGGAGGAGGCGGAAGATGGAGGGAGGGAGGGGGCGGAAGATGGAGGGAGGGAGGGAGGGGACGGGAGATGGAGGGAGGGAGGGAGGGGACGGAAGATGGAGGGAGGGAGGGAGGGGACGGAAGATGGAGGGAGGGAGGGAGGGGACGGAAGATGGAGGGAGGGAGGGGACGGAAGATGGAGGGAGGGAGGGGACGGAAGATGGAGGGAGGGAGGGAGGGGGGTGGTAGAGAGAGGGCGGGGTGGAAAAGAGGAGGGTGGAAGAGAGAGAGAGAGCGAGAGAGGTGTAAGAGAGTGAGGGGGTGGAAAAGACAGAGAGGGGTGGAAGAGATGGGGAGGTCGTGGAATAGAGAGATGGTGGGTCGTGGAAAAGAGAGGGGTCTGGGAGAGAGAGAGAGGGGGGGTGGAAGAGAGAGAGTGGGGGTGGAAGAGAGAGCAAGTCGGGGGTGGAAAAGAGAGGGGGGGTGGAAGAGAAAGGGAGACGGGGGGGCCGGGATTCTCCGAAATGGAGGCAGAGTGTCCCCGTCATTGTGAACGCCGTCGTGAAACGGGCGCGGGCACTACCGATTCTGGCCGCTACAGCCTCCCTTCCCGGCGCCAACTGGGTGCCGTGCCAACCTATGCATGCGCAGTGGCGCCGCGCCAGACCGTGAACGGGCGGGGGACTTCCTCAACGCACCGGCCCCAACGCAACATGTCATGGGGGTTCAGGGGCCGGCCGCTTAATAAAATAGGTCCGGGGCTGTAGAGGCTGGCCCGCCGATCGGTGAGCCCTGATCGTGGGCCAGACCACATTGGAGGGCCCCCCCCCCGGTGAAGGAGCCCACTTTTCCTCCCCCCTCCCCCCCACAGGCCGCCCCCTGACCATGCGCACAGAGTTCCGGCCGGCTGCGCGCAGGTGTGGACGGTGCCAGCGGGACTCCGCCGTATCCCCACAGCTGCTCGGCCCATCAAGGCCGGAGAATCGGCGGCCCAGCCACGGACAGCGACCAGCGCCGCGCCAAACGTGCTGGAGCAAATGGAGCCGATTCTCCGCTCCTGAGAATTGCCTGCGGGCGACGGGGCGGCATGGCACGGTTGCGGTGAATTACCGGCCCGGCGCAGGGCTCGGAGAATCCTGCCCAGGGGGGGGGGGAGAGAGAGACGGGGAGGGTGGGGTGGATGGAGGGGGCGGAAGGGGGGGGGATGGGATGGGGCGGAAGAGGGAGGGAGGGATGGGGCGGGAGAGGGAGGGAGGGATGGGGCGGAAGAGGGAGGGAGGGATGGGGCGGAAGAGGGAGGGAGGGATGGGGCGGAAGAGGGAGGGAGGGATGGGGCGGGAGAGGGAGGGAGGGATGGGGCGGAAGAGGGAGGGAGGGATGGGGCGGAAGAGGGAGGGAGGGATGGGGCGGAAGAGGGAGGGAGGGATGGGGCGGGAAAGGGAGGGAGGGATGGGGCGGAAGAGGGAGGGAGGGATGGGGCGGAAGAGGGAGGGAGGGATGGGGCGGAAGAGGGAGGGAGGGAGGTGGCAGAAGAGGGAGGGCGAGGGCAGAAGAGGGAGGGTGAGGGCAGAAGAGGGAGGGAGGGGGTGGGAGAGAGAGAGGGACGGGGCGGGAGAGAGGGAGTGAGGGGGCGGAGGAGGGAGGGAGGGGGTGGAAGAGAGAGGGAGAGGGTGGGAGGGGGCGGGAGAGGGAGGGAGGAAGGTTGGAGGGTGGGAGGGAGGTTGGAGTGTGGGGTGACGCGCAAGAGGGAGGGCGGCAGGCAGAAGAGGGAGGGAGGGGGGGGGCAGACGAAAAAGGAAGGAGGGTACGGAAGAGGGAGGAAGGGGGATACGGAAGAGGGAGGAAGGGGGGTACAGAAGAGGGAGGGAGGGTGGACGGAAGAGGGAGGAAGGGAGGACGGAAGAGGGAGGGAGGGTGGACGGAAGAGGGAGGGAGGGTGGACGGAAGAGGGAGGGAGGGTGGACGGAAGAGGGAGGGAGGGTGGACGGAAGAGGGAGGGAGGGTGGACGGAAGAGGGAGGGGGTGGAGGAGGGAATGGGCACAGAAGAGGTGGCAGTACCTGGCGGGAGGGATGGGCGGAAGACAGAGAGGGAGGGGGGGCTGGAAGAAACAGAGACTGAGAGGGCATGGAAGAGGGAGGGAGAGAGAGAGAGAAAGAGAGGAACAGGAAGAGAGAGCGAGTGAAAGAAAGATCCAGGCGGAGAGAGAAGCAGGTTGAAAGAGAGATAGAAGCAGATTTTAAAAAGTGAGCACGGGAAGGTGTGAGAGGTAGGGGAGAGAAAACGGCAAAGTGTAGAGGGAAGGAGAGAGAGAGAGAGAGACACACACAGACAGACACACAGACAGAGCCTGTATGATCAGAATTCTGTGATATGATCCAGTGAAAAATGTGCTTTACCTCTCTGGCGATTAGATTTAGGGCATCATCTTCAGCAGATAGTCGCTCTCGGTTGGCAATCCTTTTTCTACCTGGTCCTTGAGTCCCCATTTCCTAATTTTTTGGAAATAAAAATTGGAATTCTAGTTTACAATAAAGGTAAATTACACAGTTGAAGTTTGCGTGTTTTGATCGGAGAACCAGCAAGAAAGGGAATTAATGCAGGTGGAGTAATTCTGATTGAGACAGTGGACAGCTGCATAGCCCCTGTACACATACTGTGTTGGACTTGGGGATCGCAGACACTGCAATCCAGTTTACTCACTCTGTCACTCCACTCACTCCCTTTGATATTCTCTCTCTCGTTCCCATTGAAGTATTCTCTCATTCTCTCTCATGGTATTCTGTCTCTTGCCCATTGACATGGTCATCCTTTTCTCTGACTTTGATATTTTATGACTCCCTGGGCGAAATTCTCCCCCAACGGCGGGATGCCCGCCGACTGGCGCCAAAGCTGGCGCAAATCAGACGGGCATCGCGCCGGCAAAAAGGTGCGGAAGTCTCCGCATCTTTGGCGGCCTAGCCCCAACATTGAGGGGCTAGGCCGACGCCGGAGGGATTTCCGCCCCGCCAGCTGGCGGAAATGGCGTTTGTTGCCCCGCCAGCTGGCGCGGAAATGCGGCGCATGCGCGGGAGCGTCAGCGGCCGCTGTCAGTTTCTCCGCGCATGCGCGGGAGCGTCAGCGGCCGCCGAAAGTTTCCCGCGCATGCGCAGTGGGGAGAGTCTCTTCCGCCTCCGCCATGGTGGAGGCCGTAGCGGAGGCGGAAGGGAAAGAGTGCCCCCACGGCACAGGCCCGCCCGCGGATCGGTGGGCCCCGATCGCGGGCCAGGCCACCGTGGGGGCACCCCCCGGGGTCAGATCGCCCCGCGCCCCCCCCCAGGACCCCGGAGCCCGCCCACGCCGCCTGGTCCCGCCGGTAAATACCAGGTTTGATTTACGCCGGCGGGACAGGCAGTTTCTGGGCGGGACTTCGGCCCATCCGGGCCGGAGAATCCAGCGGGGGGTCCCGCCAACCGGCGCGGCTGGATTCCCGCCCCCGCCCAATCTCCGGGAGCGGAGACTTCGGCGGGGGCGGGGGCGGGATTCACGGCGGCCAACGGCCATTCTCCGACCCGGCGGGGGGTCGGAGAATGACGCCCCCTTTCTCCAATTCATACACATCTCTGTTGCTGTCTCAATCAGACACTCTGCCTCTCTCTTGCTCCAACATCCTGCCTCTTTCTCTCTCCCTGCGTGCTTTGCCCCTCCCTTCGACACTGTCCTTCTCTCTCCCTTCAATATTTTTCTTGTCTTTTCCTCAGAGTCTGTCTTTCCCTCCCTCCAAAGATCTGTCCCTTTTTCCCTCTGACATTGTGTCACTCTTGTACTTTCAAAACAGAGGGCGCGATTCTCCCGTGCTACACCGCCGTCTGCGGCCGGGCCGCGATTCTCCCGTGCTACACCGCCGTCTGCGGCCGGGCCGCGATTCTCCCGTGCTACACCGCCGTCTGCGGCCGGGCCGCGATTCTCCCGTGCTACACCGCCGTCTGCGGCCGGGCCGCGATTCTCCCGTGCTACACCGCCGTCTGCGGCCGGGCAGCGATTCTCCCGTGCTACACCGCCGTCTGCGGCCGGGCCGCGATTCTCCCGTGCTACACCGCCGTCTGCGGCCGGGCCGCGATTCTCCCGTGCTACACCGCCGTCTGCGGCCGGGCCCCGATTCTCCCGTGCTACACCGCCGTCTGCGGCCGGGCCGCGATTCTCCAGTGCTACACCGCCGTCTGCGGCCGGGCCGCGATTCTCCCGTGCTACACCGCCGTCTGCGGCCGGGGCGCGATTCTCCCGTGCTACACCGCCGTCTGCGGCCGGGCCGCGATTCTCCCGTGCTACACCGCCGTCTGCGGCCGGGCCGCGATTCTCCCGTGCTACACCGCCGTCTGCGGCCGGGCCGCGATTCTCCCGTGCTACACCGCCGTCTGCGGCCGGGCCGCGATTCTCCCGTGCTACACCGCCGTCTGCGGCCGGGCCGCGATTCTCCCGTGCTACACCGCCGTCTGCGGCCGGGCCGCGATTCTCCCGTGCTACACCGCCGTCTGCGGCCGGGCCGCGATTCTCCCGTGCTACACCGCCGTCTGCGGCCGGGCCGCGATTCTCCCGTGCTACACCGCCGTCTGCGGCCGGGCCGCGATTCTCCCGTGCTACACCGCCGTCTGCGGCCGGGCCGCGATTCTCCCGTGCTACACCGCCGTCTGCGGCCGGGCCGCGATTCTCCCGTGCTACACCGCCGTCTGCGGCCGGGCCGCGATTCTCCCGTGCTACACCGCCGTCTGCGGCCGGGCCGCGATTCTCCCGTGCTACACCGCCGTCTGCGGCCGGGCCGCGATTCTCCCGTGCTACACCGCCGTCTGCGGCCGGGGCGCGATTCTCCCGTGCTACACCGCCGTCTGCGGCCGGGCCCCGATTCTCCCGTGCTACACCGCCGTCTGCGGCCGGGCCCCGATTCTCCCGTGCTACACCGCCGTCTGCGGCCGGGCCGCGATTCTCCCGTGCTACACCGCCGTCTGCGGCCAGGCCCCGATTCTCCCGTGCTACACCGCCGTCTGCGGCCGGGCCGCGATTCTCCCGTGCTACACCGCCGTCTGCGGCCGGGCCGCGATTCTCCCGTGCTACACCGCCGTCTGCGGCCGGGCCGCGATTCTCCCGTGCTACACCGCCGTCTGCGGCCGGGCCGCGATTCTCCCGTGCTACACCGCCGTCTGCGGCCGGGCCGCGATTCTCCCGTGCTACACCGCCGTCTGCGGCCGGGCCCCGATTCTCCCGTGCTACACCGCCGTCTGCGGCCGGGCTGCGATTCTCCCGTGCTACACCGCCGTCTGCGGCCGGGCCGCGATTCTCCCGTGCTACACCGCCGTCTGCGGCCGGGGCGCGATTCTCCCGTGCTACACCGCCGTCTGCGGCCGGGCCGCGATTCTCCCGTGCTACACCGCCGTCTGCGGCCAGGCCCCGATTCTCCCGTGCTACACCGCCGTCTGCGGCCGGGCCGCGATTCTCCCGTGCTACACCGCCGTCTGCGGCCGGGCCGCGATTCTCCCGTGCTACACCGCCGTCTGCGGCCAGGCCCCGATTCTCCCGTGCTACACCGCCGTCTGCGGCCGGGCTGCGATTCTCCCGTGCTACACCGCCGTCTGCGGCCGGGCCGCGATTCTCCCGTGCTACACCGCCGTCTGCGGCCAGGCCCCGATTCTCCCGTGCTACACCGCCGTCTGCGACCGGGCTGCGATTCTCCCGTGCTACACCGCCGTCTGCGGCCAGGCCCCGATTCTCCCGTGCTACACCGCCGTCTGCGGCCGGGCCCCGATTCTCCCGTGCTACACCGCCGTCTGCGGCCGGGGCGCGATTCTCCCGTGCTACACCGCCGTCTGCGGCCGGGCCCCGATTCTCCCGTGCTACACCGCCGTCTGCGGCCGGGCCCCGATTCTCCCGTGCTACACCGCCGTCTGCGGCCGGGCCGCGATTCTCCCGTGCTACACCGCCGTCTGCGGCCGGGCCGCGATTCTCCCGTGCTACACCGCCGTCTGCGGCCAGGCCCCGATTCTCCCGTGCTACACCGCCGTCTGCGGCCGGGCCGCGATTCTCCCGTGCTACACCGCCGTCTGCGGCCGGGCCGCGATTCTCCCGTGCTACACCGCCGTCTGCGGCCGGGCCGCGATTCTCCCGTGCTACACCGCCGTCTGCGGCCGGGCCGCGATTCTCCCGTGCTACACCGCCGTCTGCGGCCGGGCCCCGATTCTCCCGTGCTACACCGCCGTCTGCGGCCGGGCCCCGATTCTCCCGTGCTACACCGCCGTCTGCGGCCGGGCCGCGATTCTCCCGTGCTACACCGCCGTCTGCGGCCGGGCCGCGATTCTCCCGTGCTACACCGCCGTCTGCGGCCGGGCCGCGATTCTCCCGTGCTACACCGCCGTCTGCGGCCGGGCCCCGATTCTCCCGTGCTACACCGCCGTCTGCGGCCGGACCGCGATTCTCCCGTGCTACACCGCCGGCTGCGGCCGGGCCGCGATTCTCCCGTGCTACACCGCCGTCTGCGGCCAGGCCCCGATTCTCCCGTGCTACACCGCCGTCTGCGGCCGGGCCCCGATTCTCCCGTGCTACACCGCCGTCTGCGGCCGGGCCGCGATTCTCCCGTGCTACACCGCCGTCTGCGGCTGGGCCCCGATTCTCCCGTGCTACACCGCCGTCTGCGGCCGGGCCACGATTCTCCCGTGCTACACCGCCGTCTGCGGCCGGGCCGCGATTCTCCCGTGCTACACCGCCGTCTGCGGCCGGGCCGCGATTCTCCCGTGCTACACCGCCGTCTGCGGCCGGGGCGCGATTCTCCCGTGCTACACCGCCGTCTGCGGCCGGGCCCCGATTCTCCCGTGCTACACCGCCGTCTGCGGCCGGGCCGCGATTCTCCCGTGCTACACCGCCGTCTGCGGCCGGGGCGCGATTCTCCCGTGCTACACCGCCGTCTGCGGCCGGGCCGCGATTCTCCCGTGCTACACCGCCGTCTGCGGCCGGGCCCCGATTCTCCCGTGCTACACCGCCGTCTGCGGCCGGGCCCCGATTCTCCCGTGCTACACCGCCGTCTGCGGCCAGGCCGCGATTGTCCCGTGCTACACCGCCGTCTGCGGCCGGGCCGCGATTCTCCCGTGCTACACCGCCGTCTGCGGCCGGGCCCCGATTCTCCCGTGCTACACCGCCGTCTGCGGCCGGGCTGCGATTCTCCCGTGCTACACCGCCGTCTGCGGCCGGGCCGCGATTCTCCCGTGCTACACCGCCGTCTGCGGCCAGGCCGCGATTCTCCCGTGCTACACCGCCGTCTGCGGCCGGGCCGCGATTCTCCCGTGCTACACCGCCGTCTGCGGCCAGGCCGCGATTCTCCCGTGCTACACCGCCGTCTGCGGCCGGACCGCGATTCTCCCGTGCTACACCGCCGTCTGCGGCTGGGCCCCGATTCTCCCGTGCTACACCGCCGTCTGCGGCCGGGCCCCGATTCTCCCGTGCTACACCGCCGTCTGCGGCCGGGCCGCGATTCTCCCGTGCTACACCGCCGTCTGCGGCCGGGCCGCGATTCTCCCGTGCTACACCGCCGTCTGCGGCCGGGGCGCGATTCTCCCGTGCTACACCGCCGTCTGCGGCCGGGCCCCGATTCTCCCGTGCTACACCGCCGTCTGCGGCCGGGCCGCGATTCTCCCGTGCTACACCGCCGTCTGCGGCCGGGGCGCGATTCTCCCGTGCTACACCGCCGTCTGCGGCCGGGCCGCGATTCTCCCGTGCTACACCGCCGTCTGCGGCCGGGCCCCGATTCTCCCGTGCTACACCGCCGTCTGCGGCCGGGCCGCGATTCTCCGGCCTTGATGGGCTGAGCGGCCGCGCGGAGACGGCGGAGTCCCGCCGGCGCCATCCACACCTGCTCGCAGCCGGCGGGAACTCTGCGCATAGGGTCGGGGGGCGGCCTGTGGGGGGGGGGGGGGGGGGCGGGGGGGTGGAGAGAGAGGTGCTCCTTCACCGGGGGGGGGGGGCCTCCGATGGGGTCTGGCCCACGATTGGGGCCCGCCGATCGGCGGGCCGGCCTCTCCAGCCCCGGCCCTATTTTATTACACGGCCGGCCCCTGAACCCCCACGCCATGTTGCGTCGGGCCGGCGGGTTGAAGAAGTCCCACACGCATTCACGGGTTGGCGTCGCTCCCAGTGCACGCCACGAAGTGAGGCTGGAGCGCCGTGAACCGCTCCAGCGCGACTCATGAGTGTTCGCGCCGTCATGAAACACAACGGCATTCACGATGGCACGGACACTCTGTCCCGCGATCAGAGAATCGCGCCCTCTGTTCCTCTCTCCCTCCAACACTCGCCCCTTTCTTTCTCCAATGCTCCGGGTCTCTCCCTTTGGTATTCTCTATCTAGGGTGGCGTAGTGGACTAGTCATCAAGAGAGGGGGGGGGGGGGGGTTAATGCTCTGGGTTAAAACCCACCACAGCAGATGGTGAAATTTATATTAATAACATCTGAAATGAAAAATCTAATGATGGCTGCGATATTCACTATCTTTGGAGTCTGCCCCTTTGGTATCCGTTACCTTTGGGCTCTGTCTGAGGAAGCGGAGTCTTTGAATATTTTTAAGGCAGAGCTAGATAGATTGTTGATAACAAGGGGGGTGAAAGGTTATCAGGGGGTTAGGCAGTAATGTGGGGGTGAAGTTACAATCAGATCAGCAATGATCTTATTGAATGGAGGAGCAGGCTCGAGGGGCCGAGTTCCTGTTCTGTTCCTGAAGCTCTCTCCAGCTGATACTCTGGATCTCTCCTCCGTCTCTCGCTCTCTCTTCTGTATCTATTTCATCTTCCTGCTTGCTACACCATCTGACACACGGTATCTCTCTGATTTCTACACTGTATCCTGTGTCTCTCTCCATTAGACAGAATGTATCCTGCCTTTGATACTTACTCTCTATTCACCCGGCGCCGATACCCCAATGCCTGGCCTGATCTGATCTCCTCACCGGCCGGAGATCGCTGTCCTCGCCGGGCTGCTGCTGCTGTCACTCCGCCGCCTCCCCGGGCCCGGCTCCCACTCCGGCTCCGGATGGACTCCTCGCCGCCGCCTGCAACATATTCCGGGGTCGGCCTAACTGCTTAAAGGCGCCGTCTCCGCGCTGCAATAAATGTCGGCCGTCGGCGGAAACCCCTTTAAATCTGTCGATCCAGAGACTCAACAAGTGAAGTAACCCAACCCCCGAATTTATAACAATTCATTTTGCATTAAGTTACTCGATCCACGATGTAATTTAATTAACCCCGTGTATAAAATTATCCCTGACCCTTTATATATTAAATCAACTCAGCCCCTATACATATTAAACTAACCCCTCGACATAACAGTCTCCCAATTCTTTTGGATATTAAAATAACCCAATCACCCTTTATATATTAAATTAACCCAGTCCCAATAAATATTTAATTATCCCATCGCTGTATAAAAATAGCCGTCCCTATATATATTATCCCATCCCTATATATGAAATGACTCTCCAGACCTATACACAATAAATTATCCCAGCCACTGTGTATATTAAATTTCCTTGCCCCGATATACATTAAATTATCCAAGTTCCTTTATATACGTATATTAAATTATCCTAGCCCCAAGTATATTAAATGTCCATGGCCACTATATATTATTTTAACAGCTATATATACATATATGAAATTATTCTAGTCCCCATATATATATATACATTAAATTGTCTTAGCCCCTATATGTATTAAAGTAACCCAGCTGCTATATTATCAATGTAACCCTGCCTCTTTCTATTTATTAAAATAATCTAGCCCCTTTCCGGATTGAACATCACAGTTTGCAGTTCGCTGTTCTATCAGAGAGGTCACCATGACTCTCCACCAGGAGAAACACTCATGTCACCTTCCCTCGTTACAGAATGAAGCACAACTCAAGAACATTTGTTGCACCCACATGGAAGGTCATGGATGATACTCTGTGCACACGCATTACTGTGGGTGCTTCCTATATACATATGTTAAATTATTCCAACTCCTCATATATTAAATTACCCGATCCACTATGTCCCCCAAGGGGAAGGCGGTGGTGTAGTAGCATTGTTCACTAGGCTAGTAATCTAGATACCCAGGATAATGCTCAAGGTATAAAGGTTCCAAATCCTGTTAGTTAATCTGGTGGACTCTTGCTCAATGGGTGCATATCAAAAGCATTGATGAAGAAGCCCAATGTGAAGAAGGCTCAGGAGGGTAGCCCATCGAAGGAACATTACATTGGACACACCGTGGTGCTGCGCAGGAGCTTGAAATGTTCGACACTCAGGTGGATGGGCAGTTAGAGCAGCAGGGCAAGGATATAAAAGAATCAGTTAAAGCCACTGTTGAGGATCCTTCTGACAGGGCAGCATGGTGGCGCAGCGGTTAGCACTGCTGCCTCACAACTCTGAGGATCTGGGTTCGATCCTGACCCCACAACCCAAAAAAGGTGTGCAGGCTCGGTGAATTAGCCACACTAAATTACCCCTTAATTGAGAAAAAGAATTGGGTACTCTAAATTTATATTAAAATGCTTTTAAAAACCTCAAATGTGTTGAAAGCGCAAGTTGAGACATTGAAGGGTATGGAGGAGGCCTTGTTGCATCATGAGGATCAGTTTGCCTTGCTGGGAGCAGAGTTGCTGCTCGTGGCAGATAGGGACTGAGATTAAAAGTAGAGGATCTGGAGGCTTCCAGTGGTGGTATGGAGTGAGTGGTCACACACAGGGCAGCTCCAGCTCAAAGGAATTGGTTTGAGCTCTTTTTACTCAAAAGTGGGGTAGTTTCAGCAAGAAAGTGCAGCAGAAGGTGTGGAGGAGAAGTTACCTCCTATGAGTGGCATGTCTGCTGGTTACCAGACCCGGCAAAAAAAGGTGGAACACCTGGCCAAGGAATTGGAGGAGACCTGTTGCGCATAAACCAGGGGCTGGTTTAGCACACTGGGCTAAATCGCTGGCTTTTAAAGCAGGCCAGCAGCACGGTTCAATTCCCGTAACAGCCTCCCCGAACAGGTGCCGGAATGTGGAGACTAGGGGCTTTTCACACTAACTTCATTTGAAGCCTACTTGTGACAATAAGCGATTTTCATTTCATTTCATTTCATTAGCAATTGGGAAGATGGCAGAGGGGGAAAGATTGTTGCAAGTTGGAAAGCCCTGGATAGAGCAGTCAATGGCATTTATTATAGAAAAGTTCTGCCAGCAACGAAAGGAGATGAATGAGGATCGGTCAAAGGCCATTGAGGGAGCAGTAGCACCCCTGAAAGGATTGTTGGAGTAAGTGGAGAAATGCCTCGCAGCACAGGGGTCACAGATCTGGGAGATGGAGAAGGCGGTGTCCGATCATAGTGATCAGGTGGTGGTGTTGGATGTAGAGGTGTGGCTCCTGGGGGACCTTTGCAAGTCACTGAGAGCAAAGGTAGAGAAGCAGGAGAACAGGTGCAGAAGGCAAAATTTGTATATTGTCAGCCTGCCGGAGGATGTGGAAGGTACAAGCGCCACAAGATACGTCTCAAGCATGCTGGTGGCGGAGGGGTTGCTGGACAAGGCCCCAGAAGTGGATAGGGCACTAAGGTACCTAAGGCAAAAGTCAAGACGCCATGGGCAGTGATTGTGAGGCTCCACAGGTTTGTGGAGAAGGAGAAAATCCTACAGTGGGCCAGGGAGAAGCAGAACTACGAATGGGAGGGGAGCCGTGTCCGAATTTACCAAGATATTGGAGCAGAGCTGGCGAAGTGGTGTGCTGGATTTAACAAGGTCAAAGTGGTGCTATACCGAAGGCAGACTCGGTTCGGGTACTGGGCCCAAAACTATGGGTAACGCTCGACAGTCAGGAGTACTATTTTGAAACACCAGAAGAGGCCAATGTCTTTATAAGAGACCGTAAATTGGGAAAGTACTGAATGTTGACCAGAGATGGAGGAGCTGGAACACCAGAGGTCGGAAGATTTGGGTACTGTGGGGGGGAGGTGTTTTTTGGTTGTGTGGTTTGTTGTTGTTCTTTAGGGGGCTATAAGTTTGTAAGGAGGCAACTGCCCCACCCCCCGCCGTCTGCGGTGACTTTTTTGGAGGGTGCGACCTGTAGTTTTTGATGTTTTTTTGTTTATATGGGGGATGGTGGGGTCCACAGGGAGCCGTTTGCACAGACCAAGGAGGGAAAGGTGGGGAGGGGTGGAGGGGTAGATAGGAAGGGCCTTTGGGCAGGAGCTGCCACGCTGGCAGGTAATGCTGATGAATGGAGGTAAGGTGGGGGAGGTGGCCACGGGGGATGGTCAGGTGGAGGGGGCTGCTGGGGGAGGGACCAAAGGGGGAGGGCGAGACGTGACATGGCAGAGCTGGAGACTGTGCGTGGTCATGAGCAAAGAAGGGGGCCATCTTGAATGGGAGCGGTTCAGGGCAAGATTAAATAAGGTAGAATCGGAAAGGGATGCTGGCGGACGGTAGAGGGGAGTAAGTCTCCAGTAAGGTTCATAACATGGAATGTACGGGACTGAACGGCCGGTGAAGAGGTCTCGGGTCTTCGCGCACCTGGCGAGTCTGAAGGTCTTTCTGCAGGAGACGTATCTCCGACTGAAGGATCAGGTCAGGTTGAGCAAGGGATGGGTGGGTCAGGTATTCCACTGGGGCTTTGATTCAACGTCGCCAGGTGGGGGGGTCCTGATGAACAAAAGGACGGGGTTTGTAGGGGCCAAGGAAGTGCGAGACCCGGGGGGGGGGGGGGGGGGGGGGCGGGGGGAGGTAGGTACGTGATAATGAGTGGGGTGCTGGAGGGGACGCCAGTGGTGCTAGTCAATGTATATGCGCTGAATTGGGACAACATGGAGTTTGTGAGGGGGTTGCTGTGGGTGACCGCGGTCCTGGACACCCACCAGTTGATTATGGGGGGTGATTTCCAATTCTGTGTGCTGGAACCGAGGGTGGACAGGTCGAGCTTGAGGTCAATGGGAAGGTTGAGAATGGTGAAGGAGCTGGGAGGGTTTATGGAACAGATGAGAATGGTGGACCCGTGGAGGTTGAGGAACCCGGGGGAGAGGGAGAACTCCTTCTTCTCACATGTGTACAAGGTATACTCCAGAATTGATTATTTTGTAGTGAATCGAGTGGTGTTGGGTGGGGGTGAAGTACACGGGAATTGTGATCTCAGACCACGCATCGCACTGGCAGGAGGTCAGGCTTAATTCGAGGCAGAAGAAGAGGCCGGAATGGAGGTTGAATAGGGGCTTTTGCCGGAAAAGGGGTTCTGTAAGAAGGTGCGGTCGGTGATTAGAGATTATATGGAGTTGAATCAAAATGGGGAAGTATCGGGGGCCAAATTCTGGGAGGTGTTGAAGATGATGGTTCGGGGGGAGATTACCTTGTCAAGGCACACAGAGACAGGAGGAGGAGGGAGGAGAATGGACAGTTTTGGGATGAGATAGTTGAGGTGGACCGGAAATATTCTAGAGCTCCCACCAGGGATGGGTGGACAGAGAGAAAAAGGTTCCAAGGCAGTTTGACTGACTGATAACGGGAAAGGCAGAGAGCGAGGGCGGTGCAATATGAAAATGGAGAGAAGACGAGCTGTATGCTGGCTAACCAGCTATGTAGGCAGGAAGCATCCAGGGAAATTTTGAGGGTGTGGACAGGGAAGGGGGAGGTAGTGTTTGAGCCAGGGAAGATGAATGAAGCATTTCGGGAGTATTATGAGAAGCTGTACAGGGCCGAGCCGAGTGGTGAGGCAGGAGATATGGGGCGATTTTTGGATGAGCTGGAGTTCCCGAGGCTGGATGAAGAGAGGAGGCAGGTGCTGGAGGAGCCGCTAGGGCTGACGGAGTTTATGGATAACAGAAGGAATATGATGTTGGAAGGCCCCGAGGCTAGATGGCTACTTGGCGGCATACTATAAGGAGTTCGCAACGGAGTTCGCACCGTATTTGCTGGGGATGTTTAGCGAGGCGCTGGAGAAGGGGAAGCTACTGAAGACATTGCCACAGGCATCTTATACGCTAATCCCGAAGACGGGGAAGGACCTGTTGGAGTGTGGGTCATATAGGTCCATTTCACTGCTAAACACGGTGTGGTAGTCGGTATTAGAGGTATTACGGTACCCTGTAATGCTGTAAGACCATTGGTGTAGGAGGTACTGTTTTCATTGGCTAAGCCTGCCTGCTGGTTCCGCCCAGTAAGGAGGAGTATAAGAGCCCATGTCTCCCCAGCAGCTGCCTTCTGTACCTGCGCTGTTGGGGGAAACATCTAGTGTAATAAAGCCTTCAATTGTCTCCAATCTCGCTTCTGGAGTTATTGATCGAGCATCAATTTATTACACTAGATTTTAAAGAATGGAGGTCCGAATCAAGCCGGAGTGTCTGCAACTCAGCCCCCACGCGGCAAACTCAGCGGCAACCTTCAAGCACTGGCTGGCGTGTTTCAATGGATATCTCAGGACGGCCACAATTACACCCACGGAGGACCAGAAAATACAAGTTCTGCACTCGAGGGTGAGCCCAGGGATCTACACTCTCATTGAGGATGCGGACGATTTTGAGGCCGCAATGAATCTACTGAAAGGACACTATATTCGCCCTGTATACCAGGTCTATGCCCGACATCTACTAGCGACAAGGCGACAAATCGACAAATCCCTAGGGAATCACTGGAGGAGTTCTACCGTGCACTCCTGGTGTTGGGGAGGAACTGTAACTGCCCGCAGGTTTCGGCCAGCGACCATACAGAACTTTTGATCCGGGACGCATTTGTTGCAGGTATGCTGTCCTCCCAAATCCACCAGCGATTGCTGGAGAAAGAGACACTAGGCCTCAAGGAGGCATGGGCCCTTGCTAGCTCCCTGGATGTGGCCTCCCGAAACGCCCGAGCTTACGCCCCTGACGGCGCGGCAGCCCCTTGGGCAGCGTGGAACCCCCCCCACGACCGACTCCGATGCATCGCCCATCCCCCCACAAGCTTGTGCTGCGAGACTGCCAGGCAACCCCGGGGGGCCCCGCTGCTATTTTTGCGGGCAAGCTAAGCACCCCCGACAGCGCTGTCTGGCCCGCTCATCCCTCTGCAAAGAATGCGGCAAAAAGGGCCACTTCGTGGCTGTGTGCCAGGCCCAGGCGGTCGCTGCGGTTTCCGGAGGCGAATCGGGATCGCCACCACACCCCTTTCCACGGGCCACGTGCGGCCAGCGGGCGCCGCCATCTTCCACCTTCAGGGCCACGTGTGGCCTCCGGGCGTCGCCATCTTGTGCACCCCCAGCCATGTGCGACTAGTGGGTGCCGCCATCTTGGCTGAACTCTCAGGACCCCGACTTGGATGACCACACACTTGGAAGGGGAGGGACTCATCGATGAGAACATCCAACTTCTGCCACGACTAGCCTCGGTGACCCTGGACCAGTCTCGGCCCCGAACACGCTCGACTGCAACGACGACCGTGCTCATCAATGGGCATGAAACTCCTGTCTGATCGACTCTGGGAGCACGGAGAGCTTCATACACCTTAACACGGTAAGGCGCTGTTCTCTCCCCATTCATCCAGTTAACCAAAACATCTCCCTGGCCTACGGGTCTCATTCAGTGGAGATCAAGGGGTTCTGCATAGCAAACCTCACGGTCCAGGGAAGGGAGTTTAAAAATTACCGGCTCTACGTCCTTCTCCACCTCTGCGCTGCCACACTACTGGGGTTAGATTTTCAATGCAACCTCCAAAGATTAAAGTTTAAATTCGGCGGCACTATACCCCCCTCCCTGTCTGCAGCCTCGCGACTCTCAAGGTCGAACTGTCTTCCTTGTTTGCGAACCTCACCCCGGATTGCAAACCCGTCGCCACCAGGAGCAGACGGTAAAGTGCCCAGGACCAGACCTTTATTAGGTCGGAGGTCCAGCGATTACTGAGGGAAGGTATTATTGAGGCTAGCAACAGTCGCTGGAGAGCTCAAGTAGTAGTTGTAAAGACCGGGGAGAAGCATTGGATGGTCATCGATTATAGCCAGACCATCAACAGGTATACGCAGCTTGACGCATACCCTCTCCCCCGCATATCCGATCTGGTCAACAGGATCGGTCAATACAAGGTCTTTTCCACGGTGGATCTAAAGCCCGCCTACCACCAGTTTCCCATCTGCCCTAGCGACCGCAAATACACTGCTTTCAAAGCAGATGGGCGGCTCTACCACTTCCTAAGGGTTCCCTTCGGTGTCACTAATGGAGTCTCGGTCTTCCAACGAGAGATGGACCGAATGGTTGACCGGTACAGTTTGCGGGCCACGTTTCCGTACCTCGATAATGTCACCATCTGCGGCCACAACCAGCAGGACCACGACACCAACCTCCGCAAATTCCTCCATACCGCAAAAATCCTTAATCTCACATATAACAAGGATAAATGCGTGTTCAGCATCGACCGTCTAGCCATCCTTGGCTACGTAGTGCATGATGGAGTTATAGGCCCAGACCCTGAACGCATGCGCCCCCTCATGGAGTTCCCCCTCCCTCACTGCTCCAAGCCCCTGAAACGCTGCCTGGGATTTTTCTCTTATTATGCCCAATGGGTCCCCAACTTTGCGGACAAGGCCCGCCCGCTAATCCAATTCACGTTTTTTCCCCTGTCGACAGAGGCCCGCCAAGCCTTCAGCCGCATCAAAGCGCACATCACAAAGACCACGATGCACGCCATCGATGAGTTCCTCCCCTTCCAAGTCGAGAGCGACGCGTCCGACGTAGCTCTGGTGGCCACCCTCAACCAAGGGGGCAGACCCGTGGCCTTCTTCTCACGCACCCTCCACGCTTCAGAAATCTGCCATTCCTCAGTTGAAAACAAGGCCCAGGCCATAGTAGAAGCTATGCGGCATTGGAGGCATTACCTGGCCGGCAGGAGATTCACTCTCCTCACTGACCAACGGTCGGTGGCCTTCATGTTCGATAATGCACAGCGGGGCAAGATAAAGAACGACAAGATCTTACGGTGGAGGATTGAATGCTCCACCTACAACTATGAGATCTTATATCGTCCCGGGAAGCTAAATGAGCCTCCTGATGCCCTATCCGCCACCGTACAAGTGGACCGCCTCCGAGCCCTCCACAAGGACCTCTGCCACCCGGGGGTCACTCTATTCTTCCATTTCATTAAAACCCGCAACCTGCCCGACTCCATCAAGGAGGTCAGTACAGCCACCAGGAACTGCCAAATCTGCGCGGAGTGCAAGCCGCACTTCTACAGACCAGAGAAAGCGCACCTGATAAAGGTTTCCGGTCCTTTTGAACGCCACAGTATGGACTTCAAAGGGCCCCTCCCCTCCACCGACCGCAACACGAACTTACTGAATGTGATTGACGAGTACTCCCGGTTCCCATTCGCCACTCCCTGCCCCGACATGACTGCAGCCACCGTCATAAAAACCCTCCACAGTATCTTTATGCTGTTCGGCTTCCCCGCCTACATACACAGTGATAGGGGATCCTCCTTTATGAGCGACGAACTGCGTCAATTCCTGCTCAGCAAGGGCATTGCCTCGAGCAGGACGACCAGTTACAACCCCCGGGGAAACGGACAGGTAGAGAGGGAGAACGGAACGGTCTGGAAGACCGTCCTACTGGCCCTACGGTCCAGGAATCTCCCAGTCTCCCGCTGGCAGGAGGTCCTCCCGGATGCCCTCCACTCCATCCGGTCACTGCTGTGTACCATAACCAACCAAACACCTCACGAACGTCTCCTTGTCTTCCCTCGGAAGTCCTCCTCCGGGACCTCGCTCCCAACCTGGCTGGCAGCTCCTGGACCCATCCTGCTCCGCAAGCACGTGCGGGCGCACAAGTCGGACCCATTGGTCGAGAGGGTCCATCTGCTCCATGCTGCCTACGTGGCATACCCCGACAGCCGAATGGATACGGTCTCCCTACGGGACCTGGCACCTGCTGGATCCCCACACACACCCCACAGCCGCCCCCTTCCCAGGTGGATCGGTCCTCCCACCGGTCCTGTCTAGGGGTGATGAAGCTGCCGAAGAAGCCAAAGCCACGCTCTCGGAGCCACAGATGCCCGAGCCGGCGCCTGTATCACCGCCGAAGCTACGATGATCACAGAGGATGGCCAGGGCCCCCGATCAACTAATTGCTTCATTCTGAACTGTAAGTAAATTTTGTAAATAGTTGCGATGTAACGAGGCAAAACCACTGTACTGATGTATATCGGGTACCTCCATAACCTTAACCTCTACCACTGTGTAATGCGAGACCACCACCCCCGCCGGACTGTTTTTTAATGGGGTGAATGTGGTAGTCGGTATTAGAGGTATTACGGTACCCTGTAATGCTGTAAGGTATTACGGTACCCTGTAATCCTGTTTGGGTACACAGAGGGAGAATTCAGAATGTCCAATTTACCTAACAAGCACGTCTTTCGGGACTTGTGGGAGGAAACCAGAGCACCCGGAGGAAACCCACGCAGACACGGTGAGAACGTGCACTTCAACGCGGGTGGCATTGGCTGCCCTGTGGCTCACCCTCCCGGAACCTCAGGGGAACAGGACCCCCCTTTGAAGTCCATACTGTGGCGTTCAAAAGGACCGGAAACCTTTATCAGGTGCGCTTTCTCTGGTCTGTAGAAGTGCGGCTTGCACTCCGCGCAGATTTGGCAGTTCCTGGTGGCTGTACTGACCTCCTTGATGGAGTAGGGCAGGTTGCGGGTTTTAATGAAATGGAAGAATAGAGTGACCCCCGGGTGATAGACAAACTCCTTTTATTCCATTTTATTTGTCAAAAATTCAAAATTTGTTTTCTTATCCCCTTTTATATGAGTTGCTATTTTCCACACACTCAATTTAATTGATCAATTAAATCTCACGAGCAATTGTATCCAGACATGGTAGTTTCAAGAGAAGTCAAATTATCAGACCTACAATTGGTATAGAAATGAAGTGTATCTAATCACAAACACTTTGGCTGCGATTCTCCGGAAAGATTTCGAAGTGTGGTCACGAGCAGGAGCTGCCGCAAGCTTCCCACGCTCGGCCCGGAGAGGGCGGGAATGCTATTCAACGTTAATTGGTCCACTTAACGAGGCCCCACGGGCTTCACACCGTAAATGAAGGCGCGCCAGCCAATTCGCCGGGACTGCACTCACCAGACCCCCGCTAACAAGGTCGAGCACTTAAACAGCACTTGCACAGCCAACACCACTCAGCTCACGGCCGTGGCGCCTAGACAACCAACCTCAAGATTTGGAGACGCAGACCTGGGAAGGCTCTTAGATGCAGTCGAGACCAGGAGGAATGTCCTGTTCCCCTGAGGTTCCGGGAGAGTGAGCCACAGGGCAGCCAATGCCACCCGGGTTGAAGTGGCAGCAGCTACAGCTTGGGAAGTGTGATCAGGAGGACTGGCCTCTAGTGCAGCAAGAAGGTCAACGATCTACACTGGGCAGCAGAGGCTTTCCGCCCTCTCGCGAGCAATCCCTCCAACTCTCCATGCAGCCGCCAATTCTCCCTTCACCCCCCTCACCCTTCAAACCCCCCCAACACTGGTACACTGGGGGAGAATTCAGAATGTCCAAATTACCAAATAAGCACACCTTTTGGGACTTGTGGGAGGCAGCCAGAGCACCCGGTGGAAACCCACGCAGACATGGGGAGAACGTGCAGACTCTGCACAGACAGTAACCCAAGCCAGAATCAAACCTGGGGCCCTGGTGCTGTGAAGCAACAGTGCTAACCACTGTGCTATCGTGCCGCCCATAGAGCCCTTGGCAATGGCCCTTAGGGGGAAAATGGAGGGGCATGGGATTGGGAGGGGGAGTAGGGAGCACTGGGTGTCACTGTACGTAGACGACCTGCTGCTGTTTGTGTCAGACCCGCTGGAGAGTATGGTGTTCCAGGTGAATGCAGCGGGTCGGGGAGCCAATCTGGGGGCGTTGATATTTAGGGTAACCAGGGACAGGCTCAGGTATTTGGGGGTCCAGGTGACGGTGAAGTGAGCGAAGATGCAAAGTGGAATCTGACAAAGTGCACCCAACTGGAGTTCCTCACAGACCGCATGGTTCGGTTGGAGCAGCAATTGGATGCACTTAGGAGCATGCAGGTGGCGGAAAGCGTCATAGATCGCAGTTATGTAAATGTGGTCACACCCAAGGTGCAGGCAGAGAAATGGGTGACCACCAGAAAGGGCAGGCAGTCAGTGCAGGAATCCCCTGTGGTTGTCCCCCCCTCGAACAGGTATACCCCTTTGAATACTGTCGGGGGGGATAGCCTATCAGGGGAAAACAGCAGCAGCCAGAGCAGTGGCACCACGGCTGGCTCTGATGTTCAGAAGGGAGGGTCAAAGCGCAGGAGAGTAATAGTAATAGGGGACTCTATAGTCAGGGGCACAGATAGGCACTTCTGTGGACGTGAAAGAGACTCCAGGATGGTATGTTGCCTCCCTGGTGCCAGGGTCCAGGATGTCTCCGAACGGGTAGAGGGCATCCTGAAGGGGGAGGGCAAACAGGCAGAGGTCGTTGTACATATTGGTACTAACGACATAGGCAGGAAGGGGCATGAGGTCCTGCAGCAGGAGTTCAAGGAGCTAGGCAGAAAGTTAAAAGACAGGACCTCGAGGGTTGTAATCTCGGGATTACTCCCTGTGCCACGTGCCAGTGAGGCTAGAAAGAGGAAGATAGAGCAGATAAACACGTGGCTAAACAGCTGGTGTAGGAGGGAGGGTTTCCATATTCTGGACCACTGGGAGCTCTTCCGGGGCAGATGTGACCTGTATAAGAAGGACGGGTTGCATCTAAACCGGAGAGGCATAAATATCCTGGCCGCGAGGTTTGCTAGTGTCACACGGGAGGGTTTAAACTAGTATGGCAGGGGGGTGGGCACGGGAGCAATAGGTCAGAAGGTGAGAGCATTGAGGGAGAACTAGGGAATAGGGACAGTGTGGCTCTGAGGCAGAGCAGACGGGGAGAAGTTGCTGAACACAGCGGGTCTGGTGGCCTGAAGTGCATATGTTTTAATGCAAGGAGCACTACGGGTAAGGCAGATGAACTTAGAGCTTGGATTAGTACTTGGAACTATGATGTTGTTGCCATTACAGAGACCTGGTTGAGGGAAGGGCAGGATTGGCAGCTAAACGTTCCAGGATTTTGATGTTTCAGGCGGGATAGAGGGGGATGTAAAAGGGGAGGTGGAGTTGCGCTACTTGTTCGGGAGAATATCACAGCTGTACTGCGAGAGGACACCTCAGAGGGCAGTGAGGCTATATGGGTAGAGATCAGGAATAAGAAGGGTGCAGTCACAATGTTGGGGGTATACTACAGGCCTCCCAACAGCCAGCGGGAGCTAGAGGAGCAGATAGGTAGACAGATTTTGGAAAAGAGTAAAAACAACAGGGTTGTGGTGATGGGAGACTTCAACTTCCCCAATATTGACTGGGACTCACTTAGTGCCAGGGGCTTAGACGGGGCGGAGTTTGTAAGGAGCATCCAGGAGGGCTTCTTAAAACAATATGTAGACAGTCCAACTAGGGAAGGGATGGTACTGGACCTGGTATTGGGGAATGAGCCCGGCCAGGTGGTAGATGTTTCAGTAGGGGAGCATTTCGGTAACAGTGGCCACAATTCAGTAAGTTTTAAAGTACTGGTGGACAAGGATAAGAGTGGTCCGAGGATGAATGTGCTAAATTGGGGGAAGGCTAATTATAACAATATTAGGCGGGAACTGAAGAACATAGATTGGGGGCGGATGTTTGAGGGCAAATCAACATCTGACATGTGGGAGGCTTTCAAGTGGCAGTTGAAAGGAATACAGGACCGGCATGTTCCTGTGAGGAAGAAAGATAACTACGGCAATTTTCGGGAACCTTGGATGACGAGTGCTATTGTAGGCCTCGTCAAAAAGAAAAAGAGGCATTTGTCAGGGCTAAAAGGCTGGGAACAGACGAAGCCTGCGTGGAATATAAGGAAAGTAGGAAGGAACTTAAGCAAGGAGTCAGGAGGGCTAGAAGGGGTCACGAAAAGTCATTGGCAAATAGGGTTAAGGAAAATCCCAAGGCTTTTTACACGTACATAAAAAGCAAGAGGGTAGCCAGGGAAAGGGTTGGCCCACTGAAGGATAGGCAAGGGAATCTATGTGTGGAGCCAGAGGAAATGGGCAAGGTACTAAATGAATACTTTGCATCAGTATTCACCAAAGAGAAGGAATTGGTAGATGTTGAGTCTGGAGAAGGGGGTGTAGATAGCCTGGGTCACATTGTGATCCAAAAAGACGAGGTGTTGGGTGTCTTAAAACATATTAAGGTAGATCAGTCCCCAGGGCCTGATGGGATCTACCCCAGAATACTGAAGGAGGCTGGAGAGGAAATTGCTGAGGCCTTGACAGAAATCTTTGGATCCTCGCTGTCTTCAGGGGATGTCCCGGAGGACTGGAGAATAGCCAATGTTGTTCCTCTGTTTAAGAAGGGTAGCAAGGATAATCCCGGGAACTACAGGCCGGTGAGCCTTACTTCAGTGGTAGGGAAATTACTGGAGAGAATTCTTCGAGACAGGATCTACTCCCATTTGGAAGCAAATGGACGTATTAGTGAGAGGCAGCACGGTTTTGTGAAGGGGAGGTCATGTCTCACTAACGTGATAGAGTTTTTCGAGGAGGTCACTAAGATGATTGATGCAGGTAGGGCAGTAGATGTTGTCTATATGGACTTCAGTAAGGCCTTTGACAAGGTCCCTCATGGTAGACTAGTATAAAAGGTGAAGTCACACGGGATCAGGGGTGAGCTGGCAAGGTGGATACAGAACTGGCTAGGCCATAGAAGGCAGAGAGTAGCAATGGAGGGATGCTTTTCTAATTGGAGGGCTGTGACCAGTGGTGTTCCACAGGGATCAGTGCTGGGACCTTTGCTCTTTGTAGTATATATAAATGATTTGGAGGAAAATGTAACTGGTCTGATTAGTAAGTTTGCAGACGACACAAAGGTTGGTGGAATTGCGGATAGCGATGAGGACTGTCGGAGGATACAGCAGGATTTAGATTGTCTGGAGACTTGGGCGGAGAGATGGCAGATGGAGTTTAATCCGGACAAATGTGAGGTAATGCATTTTGGAAGGTCTAATGCAGGTAGGGAATATACAGTAAATGGTAGAACCCTCAAGAGTATTGAAAGTCAAAGAGATCTAGGAGTACAGGTCCACAGGTCATTGAAAGGGGCAACACAGGTGGAGAAGGTAGTCAAGAAGGCATACGGCATGCTTGCCTTCATTGGCCGGGGCATTGAGTATAAGAATTGGCAAGTCATGTTGCAGCTGTATAGAACCTTAGTTAGGCCACACTTGGAGTATAGTGTTCAATTCTGGTCGCCACAATACCAGAAGGATGTGGAGGCTTTAGAGAGGGTGCAGAAGAGATTTACCAGAATGTTGCCTGGTATGGAGGGCATTAGCTATGAGGAGCGATTGAATAAACTCGTTTTGTTCTCACTGGAACGAAGGAGGTTGAGGGGAGACCTGATAGAGGTATATAAAATTATGAGGGGCATAGACAGAGTGGATAGTCAGAGGCTTTTCCCTAGGGTAGAGGGGTCACTTACTAGGGGGCATAGGTTTAAGGTGAGAGGGGCAAGGTTTAGAGTAGATGTACAAGGCAAGTTTTTTACGCAGAGGGTAGTGGGTGCCTGGAACTCGCTACCGGAGGAGGTAGTGGAAGCAGGGACGATAGGGACATTTAAGGGGCACCTTGACAAATATATGAATAGGATGGGAATAGAAGGATACGGACCCAGGAAGTGTAGAAGATTGTAGTTTAGTCGGGCAGCTTGGTCGGCACGGGCTTGGAGGGCCGAAGGGCCTGTTCCTGTGCTGTACATTTCTTTGTTCTTTGTTTTGTAATGTTAGTGGAGGAGGTTAGGGGGCGATTTTTGGAGGTGGGATACGTTGCACCTGACATTGGTGGGGAGGGTCCAGGTAGTTGAGATGAACGTGCTGCCGAGGTTCCTGTTTGTATTCCAGACCCTCCCAATCTTTATCCCTAAGGCCTTTTTTCGGAAATTGGATGCAGCGATCTCGGAGTTTATATGTGCGGGGAAGGTACCTCGAATAAAGAGGGCCCTGTTGCAGAGGTAGAGGTAGAAAGAGGGGCTGGCGCTACTCCTGTTGCTTTACTATTGGGCGGCGAATGCGGAGAAGGTGAGGCAGTGGTGGGAAGGAGATGGGTTAGAGTGGGTTAGGGTGGAGGAGGAGTCCTGTAGAGATCCATCCTGAGGGCCATGGTGATGGCATCGCTTCCGCTGGCAGCAGGGAGGTACACGGTGAGCCGAATGATGCAGTCCACGATTAGGGTGTGGAACCAGCTAATGAGACACTTTGAGATGGAGGGGATGTCGGTGCTGCCACCATTGTGCGGGAACCATGGGTTAAGCCAGCAGAGACGGATGGCATGTATAAGAAGTGGAGGGAGGTGGGGCTGGTGAGGGCAAGGGATCTGTATCTGGAAGAGAGGTTTGCAGATCTGGAAGAGCTGCGGGAGAGGGTGGAGTTGCCGAAGGGAAGTGAGTTCAGGTACATGCAAATGAGGGACTTTATGCGGAAGGAATGGAGAAAGTTTCCCAAGCTGCCGGAGTATAAACTGTTGGAGCGGCTGCTGCTCCCACATGTGGAAGGGGAGGGAAGGATTGGGGATATATATGGTTGGCTGGGGGAGCAAGGGGTGCACAGGTGTTGAGGCTCAAGAATAAATGGTAGGAGTTGGGGGGGGGGGGGGAGATAGAATAGGGAGTGTGGAGTGAGGCGATGTGTAGGGTAAATTGCACCTCGTCGTGCACAAGGATGAGCTTGATTCAATTTAAGATGGTGCACAGGGTGCAGATGACCCGGGCGAGGATGAGTGGGTTCTTCCAGGGCATGGCAGACGATTGTGAGAAGTGTGGGCGAGGGCCAGTGAACCATGTGCGCATGTTCAGGGGCTGTGAGAAGTTAGGGAGATGGGAGGTGGTATTTGTGATCCTATTGAAGACTGTGTGGATAGAAGTCAGGCCGGACCCAATGGTAGCGATCTTTGGGGCATGGGAAATGCTGGAGCTGGTGGAGGGGAAGAGGGCCAACATCGTGTCCTTTGCCACTCTAATTGCCCGGCAAAGGATATTGGTGGATTGCCGATTGGCAATGCCACCGGGGGGGGTGGCGGCCTAGCTGGGGGATCTGTGTGACTTCCTTTGGCTGGAAAAGATCAAGTTCGAGTTGAGGGGATCAGTGGAGGTCTTTGAGACACGATGGGGACTGTTCATGACACTGTTTGAGGAATTGTTTGTCACGGGTGGATGTAGGAGGGGGAGGGGGTGAAAAGGAAGAAAAATATACAAACTGTGAACTGTGGAGGTGTTGATAATGTTATTGATTTGTGTTTGTGTATTTTTGAACATGTTTGGAATAAAATATATTTAAAAATAAAGAAGTGGAGGACCTGGAGAACAGTTGAAGGTGGATGAAATTCAGGTTGGTTGGGCTGCCAGACGGAGTGGAGGGCTCGAAGCCGACCCAGTATTTTTTGGTGACGTTTTCTCAGTTGGTGGGAGGGGATGAGGTGGTCTCCCCTCCGGAGTTGGATAGAACTCATCGGGCGCTCAGGCAGAAGCTGAACGAGCCACCTCGGGCTGTGATTATCCACTTTCACAGTTATCAGAGGAAGGAGAATGTCTTGGTGTGGGCGAAAAAGATACGGAATGTTGACTGGGATGGGCACATGTTGCAGATATATCAGGACATTAGGACTGAGCTGGCAAAGAGACGTGCGGCCTTCAACAAGGCAAAGGCAGTGTTTTACAGCAAGGGTGTGCGATTTGAGATGGTGGACCGGCGTGATTGCAGGTCACAAAGGACTTGAAAGATCACTTTGTCAACACAACGAAGATGGCAGAGGCCTACATCAGAGGGAGAAGCTGAGGTCAGTCTGAGGAGGACTGTTTGGGACTCTGTGTACGAAGGGCGTGTTTGTGTAGTGTACTCATGCCTCTCATGTCCCGCTCATTGTCCCCCTCCCCCTCATCCTCCTCGTCTGACGAGGCCTGCCCTTCCTCCTCATCCTCCTCCAGCATGTCGCCGCTCGGCTGGGCTATATTGTGGAGGATGCAGTAGACAACCACGATGCGGCTGACCCTCCTGGCCTTGTACTGGAGAGCGGTCCAGGCACCTGAAGCACATCTTCAGGACCCTGAAGCACCTCTCGACCACACCCCTGGTCACACAATGGGCATCATTGTAGCGGATCTCCGCGTCGCTCTGTGGCCTCCGTATCGGCGTCATCAGCATGGCCACAACTGGTAACCCCTGTCGCACAGCAACAAGCCCCACAGTCGGGGGAGGGGGGGTGTCCCTCGAACATGTCAGGGATCACAGAGTGCGTCAAGATGAAAGAGTCATGTACACTTCCCGGATGTCAGCGCAGACGTGTAGGATCTGCATCTGATGGTCACTGGCCACCTGAATGTCCATGGAGTAGTACCCCTTCCTGTTGGTGAATAGTGGCCTCTTATCCGCCAGTGGCCGCAGGGCGACATGCACCCCACCGAGACCCGGGGCATCCCGGTGATGACAGCGAACCCTGCTGCACGGGCATCCTGGTGGGCGCGGTCCACTGGGTACTGGATGTACCGCTCCGCCTGGGCATACAAGGCATCAGTGACGGCACGGATGCACCTGTGCGCTGATGCCTGGGAGATGCCGGTTTTGTGCCATAGATGGCATGTATAAGAAGTGGAGAGAAGTGGGGCTGGTTCAGGTGAGGGATTTGTATTTGGAGGAATGGTTTGTCAGTATAGAGAAATTGAAGGAGAGGGTAGAGCACCTGAGAGGAAGTGAGTTTAGGTACCTGTAGGTAAGGGAACTCGCATGGAAGATTTGGAAAGAGTTCCCCAGGTTGCCGAGGTACACCCTGTTGGAACAACTGTTGCTTCTGGATGTGGAAGGGGAGGGCCGGATCGGAGACATATACAGGTGGCTGGGAGAGCAGGGAGGTGAGCAGGTGGTGAAGATTAAGGAGAAGTGGGAAGGGGTGCTGGGAAGGGAGATAAACCGAGGAGTATGGAATGAGGCGCTACGAAGGGTAAATGCGACCTCCTTGTGCGCAAGGATGAGCCTGATACAGTTCAAGGTGGTACACAGGGTAAATATGACACGGGCAAGAGTGAGTGAGTTCTTTCATGGGGTGGCAGACGAGTGTGAGAAGTACAGGCGGAGACTAGCGAATCACACACACATGTTCTGGGGCTGCGAAAAGTTGGAGAGATTCTGGGCGGGAATGTTCGCGGCACTAACAAGGATACTGGGGGAGAAGGTGGAATTAGACCCTTTGGTGGCGATATTTGGGATATCAGAGAAGCTGGAGCTGATGGAGGGGAGGATGGCCGATGTTATGGTCTTGGCCGATGTTGTGGCTTTCACCTCTCTGATTGCTTGGCGACTACTTTTATTGGAGTGGCGGTCAGCAACACCACCGGGGGTAGCGTCCTGGCTGGGTGACTTATATGACTTTCTTCGGTTGGAAAAGATCAAATACGAGTTCAGGGGTCCAGCAGAGGGTTTCGAGGCAAGGTGGGGCATGTTCATGACCATGTTTGAGGAGTTGTTCATTGCGGGAGGTGGGGGAGGGTGAAAAAGGGGAACATTTGTACAAAATGTATAGTTGCGTGTTGGGAAGTTTGTTTCCCCAATTGTTTATGTGTTGTAACATTTCATGTACGTTTGGAATACAATACTTTAAAAAAAAAATCTTATAAAAATACTTAAGTCTTAGATCCTTGGCTGTCCAATAATTGCAGTCACCAGGTTTGTAAGTTTAAACATAATTACTGTTTATTCATAACAAGAATAAATATGAAATGCACAAAAAATACAACTGCTTAACGACAAGCGAATACCTGACTCCTCCTTTAACTGCCCCACCCTCTACCCACACACACATGACAGATAAACACAGAGGGGTGAAAAGGGGTAAAAGTAAGAAGGATATCAGGTCAAAAGATAAGAGTCCTTGCTTCAGGCGATGAGTTCTTTAGTGCACATTCTTCAGAGTATGAGTGTGGATTACAATCTCTGGTTAATAGCCTATAATAATCTTCCTTGCAGTTAGCAATATCTTACAGCATTTCCAAGAGAGGTCCCTGGCTTCACATCAGCTTTTTCTGCAGAGAGAGTTATCAGATTCTGGATTCTGCTTGCAACAGCCTTTCCTGGAGAGAAAGTTGGTTCCCATGGTGACCTTTTGATGAGAATTAGCTGGTTATTTCTGGAGAAAACAGAGTGAGAAAACGAGAGGTCTTCTCTCTTAGCTGCCAAAGTGAAACTGAAAGCTTCTTTGGTCTCTGAACCATTTGAAATGAAATGAATGAAATGGAAATCGCTTATTGTCACAAGTAGGCTTCAAATGAAGTTACTGTGAAAAGCCTCTAGTTGCCACATTCCGGCGCCTGTTCGCGGAGAATTGAACCGTGCTGTTGGCCTGCCTTGGTCTGTTTTCAAAGCCAGTGATTTAGCCCAGTGTGCTAAACCAGCCCCATTTCAGTGGGAACAGATCCAATCACCATCTGTTACTAGGCAGAGCACTGCCTTTTGGGCCTATTCATTGGCCACCAGCCAAATCAGTCAAACAGAGTCATTGCTGAAGCCAACCAATCTTCAATTCACAGTTTAAATCAGTACAGCCTGCTGGAATCTACTTGTTTGAATTAAAGGTACAGTTCATTGCGTCCGTCTGCTTGAATTAAAGATATAGGTTGTCTTAAAGACACATGTCCATAAATCATCCATGGACCAAAAATATAATGGCAAAACGAAAAGAAAAAGGGAAATAAGGAAATAAACAGGGAATAAACAAGAAGGACCCTTACAGGGCCAGATTCTAACCCATTAGCAAAGCATTGAGACAATCACTTGGGTTCTCAACTGGGTGGAGACAAACCATGAAATACAATCCTTTGGACAATGTGACTCTTGCTCTAAGTGTCCATATATCATCTAAGTCATGCACCTGGAATCCACTCTACTTCAACTATATTAGGGAAGACTGGGCAGTTGGAGATAGAAGGTTATGTGATATGTCAGTTAACCATTTGGTGTGCTTACATCATAGAGGTCATAGAGGTATACAGCACACAAAATGCCCTTCAGCCCATCATATTTGTGTTGGTCAAAAACAACCACCTAAATATTGTAATCCTCACATCCCCTAAAACCTCCTACCCCTACCTTAAATCCCTACCTTAAATCTATGCTTCCTGGTCATTGGTCACATGGAAAAAGTTTCTCCCTGTCTACACTATCTATGCCCCTCATAATTTTATACATCTCAGTGTCCCACCTCAGTCTCCTCTGCTCCAAGGAAAATAACCCCAGTCTATCCAATCTCTCTTCACAACTAAAACTCTCAAGCCAACTTAGCACTGCTGCTTCACAGCGCCAGGGCCCCAGGTTCGATTCCCGGCTTGGGTCACTGTCTGTGCGGAGTATGCACATTCTCCCCGTTTCTGCGTAGGTTTCCTCCGGGTGCTCCGGTTTCCTCCCACAAGTCCCGAAAGACATGCTGTTTGGTAATTTGGACATTCTGAATTCTTCCTCAGTTTACCTGAACAGGTGCTCGAGTGTGGCGACTAGGGCCTTTTCACAGTAACTTCATTGCAGTGTTCATGTAAGCCTACTTGTGACAATAATAAAGATTATTATTATTATCCTGGTAACTCTCCACTGCAGCTTTTCCAGTGCTATCACATCCCTCTTATATTGTGGATTCCACAATTGCACACAATACTGTAGCTATGCCATACCAACATTTTATACAGTGCCTCCCTGCTCCCAGTTCCTCCCTTCCCCCTGCCCTTAAACTCTTTGCGTCGGCTAATAAAGGTAAGTATATCATATGCCTTCCTAACCACTGTATCCACCTGCTCTGCTACATTAAGGGACCACTGTACATCCTCACCAAGGTCCCTCTGATCCTTGGTGCTACCCAAGGTCCTGCCGCTTATCATGTATTCCCTTGTCATGTTTGTCCTGCCCAAGCACATCAGCTCACACCTATCCAGATTGAATTTCATTTGCCACTGATCAGTCCATCAGACTAGCCTATCTATATCCTCCTGTAATCTAAAGCTATCCTCTTCACTATTTACCATCTCACCAATTTTCGTAGCATCCATGAACTTACTGATCAACCCTCCTCCAATCACGTCTGAGTCATTTATATTAACCACAAACAGCAAGGGCCCCAACACTGATCCCTGCAGGACCCCACTGGACACAGGCTGCCAGTCAGAAAAACTCCACTCGACTATCATCCTCTGCTTCCTGCCACTCAGCCAATTCTGGATCCCATGGGCTCTTACCTTCGCTATCAGTCTCCAAAGTGCTACCTTTTCAAAAGCCTTGCTGAAGTCCAAGTAGACTACATAAATGCATTGCCCTTATCTACACAGACCAATGCAGATTAATTCTGTTTCTCAGAATTGATTTCAACAGTTTCTCTACCACTGAGATTAGACTGACTGGCCTGGAGTTCCCTGATTTATCCCTTCCTCCCTTATTGAAAATGGTACCACATTGGTTATCCTCCAGTCATTTTCCCTGATTTCTATACCCACACCGTTCCTCTCATGAGTGAACACCAACATGAAGTATTCATTTAGAACCCTACCAACATCCTCTGGCTCCACACACAAATTACCACTGTGGTCCTTAATGGGCCCTACTCTTTTCCTAGTTATCCTTTTACCTTTAATGTACTTGTAAAATAACTTAGGATTTTCCTTTATTTTACCGGTCAGTCACCTTTCATGTCCCCTTTTTGCTCTCCTAATTTCCTTTTTTAGTTTTCTCTTACACAGTCTACACGCCTTTAGGGATCCTGCCATTTTGAGTTCTCAATATCTGCAATCAGCCTTCCTTTTTCTCTTTAACCAATGCTGTATATGATGATATGCATGTACACATCAATGTATACAGTTTCTAACAGTGCACATAGTCATCGGTATGACCTCCGACCAGCAGGTGGCGTTAGAGATACATCACGTGACTGGGGACACTGGGCAGTTGGTAGTGAGTCGTACAAGAAGACAGTCGCACTTAGAGTCGCTCCAGGAGAATTCACTGAATTCATTTAATAGCCATCTTCTGCATTATAATTCCTTAGTTATCTTTACCACGTGTTTATTAATAAATCATCTTCATAGTTAATCAACTATATGTCCTGTGTCCATCATTACAATGACTGTATCAAAGAGCACAACATGGAACCAGGCATGCAGAACACTAAAAGATAACAACGGAGAAGACGGGGTGAAGTTTGCTGAAGAATGAAAAAAAAGAAGATTCTACCACCAACACGGTGAACTTTGGTGATCTGCAACTCAACGCAACAAAAGACTGTGAAGTTAGAGATGGAAGATTTGATGGCACCCTACCAGCTTCAAGTCTCGGGTAATGTAGATGAAAATTAGGGTGTGTTCCAGCAGCAATTTAGACTCTATGTTTCTGCCCTTGGCCTGCAGGCACAGCCTGATGAGAGGTGTATTGTGTTGCTGCTCACGATAGCAGGTCCTCAAGGACTAGAAATACACAATACTTTCGTCTTCAGCAACGAAGACAAAAGCAAAAGCTTTGATGCAGTAATAAGGTTCTTTGATCGGAGTTGCTATCTGAAGAAAGATGAAACATTTGAATGTTATCTATTTCGTACATGTACCCAAAAAGCAGGCTAACCTGTTGACTCTTTTGTTACCGACTTGCGGTTGAAGACGCAGTCGTGCAGTTTTAGAACTTCAAACTTGTCGATGATTCGCGACCAGATGGTGTTCGGCGTTTTGATTAACAAAGTATGTGAGAGGTTATTGAGGGAAGAGGACCTGAAATTAGAAAATGCTATCAAGATCTGCCAGACAAGTGAGCTAGCTGCACAGCAGATTAGTACGCTCAACCTGCAACATTTTGGCCCAATCGGGCAGAAGCCGGCAGCGCCATAAGCACTGTGACGTGGTCAAGAAAGAAACGTGATCTCAGTGAAGGCGCCCATTTTGGGTGCACTGTGACACAGTCCAAAACGAAATGTGGCCTCAGTGCTGGCGCCCATTTTGAGCACACCATGATGCAGTCGAAAAAAAACGTAGTCTCAGTGTCGGCAACCATTTTGAGCGGCCGGCCAGATCCGCCATTTGTGCCCACAATACGGCAATCGACATTTGCCACGACGATGTCCCGCACTCGGAAAGATCTGTTATAAGTGTCGCAGAACGAGTTATTTCGCCAGGCAATGCTCCTCATGACCAACAGTTGACCAAATAGTGTGGATAATGAGATATGCCTCGGCGACCTGGCTGCTGTGAACATGATTTTGGTGAGGACACGAATAGTCCGGCCTTCCAACATGGCAAATTTTTACTCCCCATTTGCAGCCACAATGATGCAGATGCAAAGACCATAGAGGACAGAAGAACGATTCCATTGTTGGTTAATGGCAAATTAATCAGATGCAAGCTCGACACAAAAGCGAGGACCAATCTGATCATTTTGGCAGCGTTGAAACGACTGAAAATCAAACCCAAAATTGTCCCAAGAACAGTACTACTTGAAGGATGATAATGGTCACCAAATCACAACGTTAGGAGCCTGTGTGCACGCAGTAACTGTCAAGGGCAGAATGTCCATGATCACATTTTCCATGGTGGAGATGGAGTGCAAATCGCTCACAGGAGTGGAAATGTATGAAGAGCTTGGGCTCATTAGAGGGTGCACACTGCAGAAAGTATGGCACCCCACCAACATGCATCCGTAGAATCCATCGCAAAGGACTTTCTGGAGATAATTCAAGGTCTTGGCATTCTGCCTTTTACGTACCGCATCCAATTGAAGGAGAATGTGAAACCAGTCGTGCACGTGCCGAGATGTGTGCCTGCTCCACTGAAGGACAAACTGAAGGCCGAGTTATACAGAATGACAACTCCAGGAGACATCAGGCGCATAGAGGAGCACATCGACTGGGTTAACTCCATGGTGTGTGTAAAAAAGAGGAACAGTGACCTGAGGACATGCATGGACCCCAAAGACCTGCTGAACTCTAACATCAAAAGGGAGCACGACCCAATTACTAAGAGGGAAGAAATAGCGTGCGAGATGGCTGGAGCGACATTTTTTAGTAAGTTGGATGTGTCACCGGGCTTCTGGCAGCTCAAGCTGGACAAAGCAAGCACAACAAGGCTGTGCACATTTAACACACTCTTCGGGCGTTACTGCTCCTGAGAATGCCGTTCGGCATAATTTTGGCGTCTGAAATTTTCCATTGTGTCATGGAGCACATAGTTGAAGGCGTCTGTGTTTATGTCGATGATATCATAATCTGGGGTTCCACACGGGAGGAGCATGAAGGAAGGCTTCTCAGAGTCCTGCAACAGGTAACAAAAAATGGTCTCAAGCTCAATAAAACAAAATGCCAATTCGGGTATGTTACCATCGTCGTTTTGGGGGACAAGCTCTCGGCACAAGGTGTGCAGCAGGATAACAAAAAGATAAAGGTCATTCTGATGATGCCACGTCCCACAGACATAAAAGCCATTTTATGCATACTAGGGATGATCAACTTTGTTGGCAAGTTTATTCCCAACCTGGCCTCCAAATGTCCCAACTATGAGAATTCATAAAAAAGAAAGTAGTGTTTTAATGGTCTCCCAAACACGAACAGGAGTGGCAAGCATTGCGTATCTCGCTGACGACAGCGCCAGTCCTTGCGTTCTTTGACCTGCTGGAAAAGACAAAAATCTCGACCGATGCGTCTCAAGATGACCTAGGAGCGATATTGCTGCAGCAGGGTGCAGATGACTACCGGTGGCAGGCGATGTCCAAAATGGAGTGCAGGTATGCGCAAATTGAAAAAGAGTGCCTTGGGTTAGTCACGGGTTTGGAAAAATTCCATGATTATCCAACGTTTCTGCTGGAGACTGACCACAGGCCACTTGATACCATTGTGCAGAAGAATTTGTGCCAAATGTCTCAGAGAATCCAGCGCATGATGATGAAGCTTCTGCGCTATGATTTTGACCTCTATACACTCGGCAAACACCTTACAGTCACTGACACGCTTTCTCAAGCCACAGCTATCAAAGATGTACACCTGTAGATGAAGATGTGCAACGACCTGTCAATCTCGCCGCTGAATCGTTTTCAGTCTCTGATGAGAAGTCGCGCCTAATAAAGGCAGAAACAGCCAAGGACATAGTCCTACAAAAGGTAATCAAATGTCTCTGAGAGGGATGGCCTGGAGTTTTCTGCTCGGGTTACTACAATGTTCGGTCAGATTGAGGGGGGCAAATGGCCTTCTTCTGCAACAGCATAGGATTGTGATTCTGCATTCCTCGAGGCTGCTCTTGCTCAAGAAGCTCCATGCAGGGCACCTGGGCATTGAGAAGTGCAAGCGCAGGGTTAGGGATACAGGCATCACCCAAGACATTGCGGTAATGGTCGACCACTGTGACACGTTTCAGAAATTCCACTGTAAGAAATGCAAAGAGCCGATGTACGCGGGTGAAATCATAGCAGGTCCATGGCAGAAGGTGGTAGTCCCATTTCAATGGGAAAGACTACCTTTTAGTTGTTGACTACTTCTCAAACTATCCTGAGGTAGCACAGTTGACGAACACGACCCTGCTTTCCATTGCACCTCACCCTGTGGATTGAGGACTGGTGTGGAAATTGCTCTTTCAAAAGAGAAGACAGAAAGGGTTCTATGTCAGATCCACAAGGAAGTTCCAGCCTCTGAATCCAGGTGACACGGTCAGACCCGAGGATGCAAATGGCAATGGATGGTCAAGGCTCGCAAAGATATTGCAACAGGCAGGTCCACATTAGTTTATGGTTCTTACTGAGGATGGTTCAGTCTCGCGAAGGAATCGAAGAGCACTGTTAAAAGTGCAATGTCATTTTGTGTTGAGTCCAGCAGAAGAGCTGGTATGCAATCCCAAAACACTTGAGGAGGACACAGACCACACAGCAGAGCCAGTGATCAGAGAAGCATTCGCAGCAGTGAATACGGAACAAGCAGGAATACCAACAACAAATGAAGGTGGTACACGATCGGCAATTCAGCCATCATGTATAACGTAATCATGCATATCAGATTGTTTAAAGAACAGTCACATTTGTAAATATTAATACTTCCAAAGGAAGGGGGATGTGGTGATATGCATGTACACATCAATGCATATAGTTGTCTATCAGTGCACATAGCCATTGGTACGAGTGTATCTCCAGTTGAGTGTATTGAAGTAAATATATAAATGTGCTCAGCCCATTTGAAGCTGCTCCCGGGATTCACTGCCCTGCCATCAGCGTGAATCTGACAGGGATTACTACTGGTCTCCAGCAATAGAGACGAGATGTGCTGATGATGCTGGGAGGCTCGGAGGTCATTGGAGCCCCCAGGTGGTCGGGGTCAGGGCAGGTCAGCGCCACAGCCCAACCCTATGGGGTGCCATGTTGGAACTTCTGGGTGGGCCAAGGATCGCTGCCAGGAGGCCAGGGTGCCAAGGGGCAATGCCAAGGGATGTGGCCTGAGAGAGGCATGGCCATAAAAGGGGGGGAATTGAGGGGGAATGAATGGGACTCTCAAGGAGATCCTGAAGGGGGTCCTGAAAGGGGGGGGGGGGAGAATTGGGGGAGCCTGAAAGGGGGGCAAGGAGGGGTTGGGACAGAAAGCCATCCGAGACCCTATAACGGGCCGTCAGTCACTTGGGAGGGTGGAGCGCAGGTACCGGTGAATGAGGTGCCTGATACATGCGAATGGCGGGGGGCGGAGGTCTCTTCCCGGGAGTAGGAGGGGTGGGGGTGTAGGGTTGTCTGGGATCAGGGCACCCTTATCTCTGAGGAGCTGGCCTGCACAACCTGGCGGGAATCTCCCCATGTTTTAAAAGAGTAGACTAAGTATTCTCCCGTTAATAGCTGGTGATTGGATCCTACCCAAGTCGGATGATTTTTCAGTAAACTATTTTTTTAACAAACATTTTATTAAGGCATTTATGGTTTTATAACAAAAAAAGATACAAATACAAATGTCAACATAACATTTTTACCCCCCCCCAACCAACAACCATACCCCGCCAACATAGCCAACACACTTCCCAAGTCCCTCCACCTCTTCTCGTTGTTCCCGCCTGAACTAAACTAAACTAAACTAAGCTAACTCCCCCTGCCCCCCTTATTCCCTGACCCACCCTTATTGCATCTGCTGACAGTTTAGCTTTCCTGAAGAAATCGATAAACGGCTGCCACCTCCGAACGAACCCTAACATTGATCCTCTCAATTTAATTTTCTCATGTCTGAGAAACTCGGCCATGTCGCTAATCCATAGCCCCGATTTCAGGGGCTCCAAGTTACTCCACACTAATCGTAGAATTTACAGTGCAGAAGGAGGCCATTCGGCCCATCGAGTCTGCATCGGATCTTGGAAAGAGCACCTTACCCAGGTCCACATCTCCACCCTATCCCCATAACCCAGTAACCCCATCCAACACTAAGGGCAATTTTGGACACTAAGGGCAATTTATCGTGGCCAATCCACCTAACCCGCTAACCCACCCATCTTTGGACTGTGGGAGGAAACCGGAGCACCTGGAGGAAACCCACACGCACACGGGGAGAACATGACCCAAGCTGGGACTCGAGCCTGGGACCCTGGAGCTGTGAACCAATTGTGCTAACCACTATGCTACCATGCTGCCCATTAATAATAAGCCCACTGCTAGTAAGATCTGTCTCCGGGCTACCAAGGAGGCAAAGGCCAAAACGTCAGCCTCTCTCCCCCCCTGGACTCCCAGGTCTTCTGACAATCCAACATTCGCCACACCTGGACTCGGCGCCACCCTCGCTTTTAGAACCGTGGAAATGACATCGGTAAATCCCTGCCAAAATCCCCTAAACCTCTGACATGCCCAAAACATGTGGACATGATTTGCGGGCCCTCCTGCACATCTCACACGCCTGTTCTCTATCCCAAAAAACCTGCTCATCGGACCACTGTCATGCCTGGTGAACCACCTTGAATTGTAGCAGGCTGAGCCTGGCACATGACGAGGACGTGTTGACTCTGCTCTGCTCCTCCCACAGACCCGCCTCTACTTCCTTTCCCAACTCATCCTCCCATTTAAAACTAAGGAACGCACAGTCAGATCCTGGATGCAGAGGAGCAGCTGTGAGTGCCCGTCAGCGCCAGGGACCCGGGTCAAATCCAGCTTCGGGTGACTGTCTGTGTGGAGTTTGCACGTTCTCTTCGTGTCTGCGTGGGTTTCCTCCGGATGCCCCAATCCAAAATCCACAGTCTAAAGATGTGCAGGTTAGGTGGATAATGGATAATGTTGTGCTGACCCACGGCTCACAGTAGGGAGAGTGGTCAACACCTAGAATGCAGGAAGGGTGTTCGAGGCCATGAACACGAATAATATTTGAGAACCAGCCCAGCACCATATCAGAGAGACAATCAGGTTCATGGGATCAATTGGGGTAGAAGGGCTTCTCTATTTGACTCCACCTTATTTTTATGCAGCAACACCAGTGAGAGTACTGTGAGCCTGTTCCTGATGGTACACAGGCGTTGTAACAGTGCTCACCCGTGTCGTGTGGCATACAATCCCTCTCATTCATTCACCTTCTCTCCATTTGTTCAGGATACAATGTATTGCACTCTGAAGCCCTCTGCTGGTCACAGGATGCAGTGCAGTTGGGATCATCCCCAGATTTTAAAAGATGAAATGATGACGTCACAATGCATAAACTTGGCTTTTACTTCATTCAGTTCAGAGGCAGAGGTACTGCAAATCTGCAGGCCACAGAGTAAATAACAACATTTCAGAGAAACTCAGAAATAACATCAGGGACACATCCCTTTAAGGGTAAAAGACATACGGAGGAATTCTCCTTTTCTGAGACTTGGGGCGAGATTCTCTGGTCGGCAACACCAAAATCGTGTTTGGCGATCGGCCGGAGATTTAACATTCGCGCCAAAATCGGGGGCGGCGCTGCTTTTGCGATGCTCCGCCCCCTCCAAAGCAGCGTACTCTAGGAGAATGCCGCACGCCATATCTTATTTTTGTTTTACTTTTTTTTTTCAATTTAGTGTAACCAATTCATTTTTTCCAATTAAGGGGCAATTTAGCGTGGCCAATCCACCTACCCTGCACATCTTTGGGTTGTGGGGGTGAAACCCACGCAAACACGGGGAGAATGTGCAAACTCCACACGGACAGTGACCCAGAGCCGGGATCGAACCTGGGACCTCGGCGCCATGAGGCAGCAGTGCTACCCACTGCGCCACCGTGCTGCCCCGCCGCACGCCATATTGACAGCTTCAGGACGTTGCCTGAGGCCCACCCCCGATGCTCCGTCCCCAACTGGCCAAGTTCCTGACGGCATGGGTCTCTCGTGCTATTATTTGTCAGAAACTCGGCGTGGCGGCTGTGGATTCAACCAGCATCGACACGGTTGGGGGAGAGCCGACCCACGGGCAGGGGGACTTTGACAGGGGCTGGGGGCATTGTTGGGGGTGGTCTGGGGGTCCCGAGCGGCCAAACGGGGGCACTATTTTGCAGGTCAGGTCCACGGGCGGCCGGCGCCATGTTGCATGCCACGGCCGCTACAGGCTGACACCGTGCGCATGCCAGGCCACGGCCCCGTCAATTCTCCGGCTGGATCGGCAGCTCAAGCCAGGCGCTCTATGCTGACTACCTAATAGCCCCCCACCAAACGGAGGATCGGTGGTCGTTTTGCACCAAATTCTCGGTCGTAAAACGCCACCGTTCCCTCACCGGCGTCAGGATAGCCTGAAAATCGAAGAATCCAGCCTTAAGTGTTGATGCAGCGAACTTCTACGACAGCAAAACTGCGTCTGGACCAATTCAACGACTGCTAAGGAGCTATCACCGGTCCCACGTGGAACACAATCGATTCCAATGAGAAACAGTGTGGGATTTGCCACTCAGGAGGCTGACAAGCTGCAGGTGCATATACACACTGCACACACCACAAACACCATCCCAGCCAACAAGATGGCAGCGAGGAGAGCGGCACCCCTGCTGCTGAGCTCGAGACCCTGCTGGATGTCATGGAGGAGAGATGGGCGAGAGGTCGGTGACCTTTTACCTCGGTCGCCGTTCGCTGTGCCTGGGCGCAGGTGGTAAAGGCTGTAAGTACCATGAGCAACCCTATCCAGTCCAGCCTG
The DNA here is from genome assembly GCF_047496885.1 of Scyliorhinus torazame. Taxonomy (NCBI): domain Eukaryota; kingdom Metazoa; phylum Chordata; class Chondrichthyes; order Carcharhiniformes; family Scyliorhinidae; genus Scyliorhinus; species Scyliorhinus torazame. Next base: position 214,216,634 of record NC_092708.1, on the reverse strand, counting down.
CAGTGCCGTACGAAACTGCACAACCTCCTCAGGGTGGCCAGGGTGAGCAGGCAACACTATGCTCCAGGTACCAACCCAAACCCCACACACCCATAACCCTATCCCCCCACCAGGAGGGCAGCCAAACCCCACGGCACCACATGCCGGCACCCATAGCAGCCGCCATTCCCACCAGCTACCCACCCCCTGGGCTGCATGTGTCAGACTGTCTGACACTGTCGTTTTCTGGAGCTGCTGGTGATGGGGCCGGTCCTTCTGGTGGCCCCGCCCCCAGACACAGCCAGAGCCACAGGTACCGAGCAGGACACCCTGGAGCTCGGGTCCGAGGATGATGACACAGACTTCCCATCACAGCTGTCTCCAACATCCCAGAGACACTCATCTCGGTTGGGCACTTTGTGAAGAGGCTCCTGTGACACTATCTTGTGCGCACCATACACATACTCATGCACATCAGATGGAGGTAGGTACTCCCGAGGGGGATGGTCGGAGGGTAGGCCATTCCCAGGGACTAGCTGCCCTCCAGACGGGCTTCTGGAGATGCAGTCACAGAGCCAGGGACTACATGAGGAGTTGTCGGCGAGCGTCCAGCACCTGCAGGTGCAGGTGGAGGAGTCCAACTGCGTGCAGGAGCATGCTTGCCACCCAGGCCAACACCGCACGGATGGCGCTAACAGTGGAGGCCTTGAGGGTGAGGGTTTTGGCCATGGATCAGCATGTCCAAGGCCTGGGGCAATATGTGCAGGTGGTGGCTGAGGCCCAGATCAGGGCTGCCCTATCACAGGCAGCCATGCGCCAGAACCACCTGGACATTGCAGCGGTGCTCCAGAGTCGGCCTGTACGATCCACATTGCAGTGGGTCCTTGTCTCGCTTCAGAATCAAGGAAATTGTCGCCTCCGACATTGTCGGGGACAGGGCCCCCTCCTCTCTTGCCTCGTTAAAGGTCCTCACTAGTAGCGGGGCCAGCAGGTCCACATACTTTCTGTAGAACTCCACCGGGAACCAGTCTGGCCCCGGGGCCTTCCCCGCCTGCATACTCCCCAGACCCTTGCTCAGCGCCTCCAACCCGATTGGTGCCCCCAAACCAGCTGCCTCTTGCTCCTCCACCCTCGGGAACCGCAGTTGGTCTAGGAACCGTCTCATCCCCTCTTCCCCCACTGGGGGCTGGGATCTGTACAGCTCTTCATAGAAGGCCTTGAATACCTTGTTTATTTTCGTTGAACTCTGAACCGTGGCTCCCTCTCCATCTTTGATTCCCCCTATTTCCCTCGCTGCCATCCTCTTAGGGAGCTGGTGTGCCAGCATCCGACTAGCCTTTTCCCCGTACTCGTAGGTCGCCCCCTGCGCCTTCCTCCACTGTGCCTCCACCTTCCCCGTGGTCAACAGGTCAAACTCCTGGAGCCGTCGCCTTTCCCCAAGTAATCTTTCCTCCGGGGCCTCTGCGTACCTCCTGTCCACTCGCAAAATCTCCCCCAGTAACCTTTCCCTTTCCATGTCCTCTGTCTTCTCCCTATGAGCCCTGATGGAGATTAGCTCTCCCCTGATCACCGCCTTCAACGCCTCCCATACCACCCCCACTCGCACCTCCCCGTTGTCATTGGCCTCCAAGTAACTTTCGATACACCCCCTTACCTTCCCACACACCACCTCATCTGCCAACAGTCCCATGTCCAGCCGCCACAGCGGGCGTTGGTCCCTCTCCTCTCCCAGCCCCATTTCCACCCAGTGCGGGGCATGGTCCGAAACAGCTATGGCCGAATACGCCGTCCCCTCCACCCTCGGGATGAGCGCCCTGCCCAGAACAAAGAAATCTATCCTGGAGTAGGCCTTGTGCACGTGGGAAAAGAAAGAAAATTCCCTGGCCTGCGGTCTTGTAAACCTCCATGGGTCCACTCCCCCCATCTGATCCATAAACCCCTGAGCACCTTGGCCGCCGCCGGCCTCTTTCCAGTCCTTGATTTGGAGCGGTCCAGTGCTGGATCCAACACTGTATTGAAGTCCCCTCCCATTATCAGGCCTCCTATCTCCAGGTCCGGAATGCGCCCCAACATGCGCTTCATGAATCCAGCATCATCCCAGTTCGGGGCGTATACATTTACCAACACCACCCACGTCCCTTACAACCTACCGCTCACCATCACATATCTCCCTCCATTATTCGCTACAATAGTCTTGGCCTCAAATGACACATGCTTTCCCACCAGAATTGCCACCCCTCTATTTTTCGCTTCCAGTCCCGAGTGAAATACCTGTCCTACCCATCCCCTTCTTAACCTAACCTGGTCTGCCTTCAGGCCCCCCACCCCCCCGGGCGACTAGCCATCTCCTTTTCTGGGCCAATCCCGTGTCCGCGTCTCCCTCACCCTCCAGTCCCCCAGCCGGGGGACCTCTGTCCCGACCACCTCTTCTGTGTCCCATTCCCTTTCGGCCAGTGCAGCAGCAACCCTTCCCCCCCACCTCCCCCTCCCCCCCTTCCCCCCTCCCCTCCCCCCCCGCTAGATCCCTGTCTAGCTTTTTTGCTCCCCCCATATCACTCCCGTAAGTCAGCTGACACCTGCTGACCCCGGCTTCCCCCGCCATCCCTTTGACCCCCCCGTGTGGGAGTCTCCCATCAGTATATGTTCCTTCATTCCCCTTCCTGCCTTTCTTCCCGCGTGCGGGAAAAAAAAACGCGCTTTCCAATGCCTGCCCCGCCCCCTCTGGCGCAGCTCCTGTCGCGGCCTTGTCTCTCTCCCCCAGCCCATATAAAAATCCCTGCGCGTGATTGACCCCCTATATACAACAACCATCATACTTCAACCCTCAAACACCCCCCACCCTCACAAACCCTCAATTAGAGTCCTACTTTTCAGTTAGCATAAAGGTCCACGCCTCTTCGGGCGTTTCGAAGTAGTGGTGTTGGCCATTATGTGTAACCCACAGTCGCGCTGGCTGCAACATTCCAAATTTCACTCCTCTCCGATGCAGCACCGCTTTGGCCCAGTTGAAACCCGCTCTCCTCTTAGCGACCTCCGCGCTCCAGTCCGGATATATTCTGATCTCTGCATTGTCCCACTTGCTCCTCTGCTCCTTCTTGGCCCATTTCAGGACCCTCTCTCTGTCCGTAAACTGGTGAAATCTCACCACTATCGGCCTTGGCGGCTCATTTGCCTTGGGCTTCCTCGCCAGCACCCGGTGCGCCCCATCCAGCTCCAGCAATCTCAGGGGGGGGGCCTCCGCGCCCATCATCGCCCCGATCATCGTGCCCGCATATGCCGCGGCATCGACCCCCTCCACTCCTTCTGGGAGACCCAGGATCCTCAGATTATTTCTCCTCGACCTGTTCTCCAGGTGTTTGAGTCTTCCCGCCCACGTCTTGTGTAGCGCCTCGTGCCGCTCCACTCCCACCGCCAGGCCCAAGAGCTCATCCTCATTCTCACTCACTTTTTCCTGGATCTCCTGGATCTTCACCTCGTGGGCTTTCTGGGTTGCCCCAAGTCCTTCAATTATTGCCAACATAGGCCCCACCATCTCCTTACGCAGCTCCTCGAAGCAGCGCTTGATGAATTCCTGCATCTCCTCTTTGTCCCCAGCCGCCGCCATTTTGCTTGTTTTCCCTCTCTTCTCCCGCTGCTCCAATGCCACTTTTTTGGCCGTTTCGCTGCGGGTCCGGTCCATACAAGTTAGTAGGGGACCTCTCTCCTCTCTTCCCCACGGGTTGGCTGTAAAAACGTTCTGTTGGGGCTCTTCTATCGAGCCCGAAAGTCCGTGTTCGCGGGAGCTGCCGAATCGTTCGGCTTAGCTCCGCATAGCCGCAACCTGAAGTCCTGTTTGTTAACGTTATTATTAAGTGTCATTTGAACTACTTAGGGTGCTTAATTGGAGTTAGTAGCAGGCATAGATAGTAAATTTAGGGTTTTACTCACGTTTAAGAACGATTTAACTGATAGTTGTCAAACTATTGATGTTTGTTTGACCATAAAAGATGCCTATTGGTCAGAGTAATCACTCCTGGGGCGAAATATCCGTTCCTCGCAGTATTACAAATTAAAAAATACTGTTTGGAGTTCTCGTCCAGTATCCTAACAGATGTTGGGGTCTAGTCCTGTGTCCTAACAAATGTTGAGGTCTGGTCCAGTATCCTAACAGATGTTGGGGTCTGGTCCGGCTCCAGGGTCCCAGGTTCAATTCCGGCCTCAGGTAACTGCCTGTGTGGAGTTTGCATGTTCTCCTCGTGTCTGCGTGGGTTTCCTCCGGGTGCTCCGGTTTCTCCCACAGTCCAAAGATGTGCAGGTGAGGTGGATTGGCCATGCTCAATTGCCCCTTTGACCGGGCAGCATGGTGACGCAGTGGTTAGCACTGCAGTCTCACGGCGCCGAGGTCCCAGGTTTGATTCCAGCTCTGGGCCACTGTCCGCGTGGACTTTGCACGTTCTCCACATGTTTGCGTGGGTTTCGCCCCCACAACCCAAAGATGTGCAGGGTAGGTGGATTGGTCACGCTAAATTGCCCATTCATTGGAAAAAATGAATTGGGTACTCTAAATTTATTTTAAAAACTTGCCCCTTTGTATCCAAAAATTTAGGTGGGGTTACTGGCTTACGGGGATAGGGTCGAGGCGTGGCTTAAGTGGGGGCTCTTTCCAAGGACCGGTGCAGACTCAATGGGCTGAATGGCCTCCTCCTGCACTGTAAATTCTATGAATCATTTCCGGTGGTTGCCATGGTGTGAGTGGTCACACACAGGGCAGCTCCTGCTTGAAGGCACAGAAAATAACTCTTTGTACCCGATACTGGGTGGAATTTTGATGAAAAGGCGCAGGTGAATGTTGGAGGAGTGGTTTCCCCCAGGAATGGTATGTCCGCTTGGTCCCAAACCCGGCAGAAAACAGTGAGAGACCCGGCCAAAAAGAGTTGGAGGAGGCCTTTAATGCAGCAGCAGCCAGTGTAAGCATGGCTCCGGGGAAAGGGCTGCTGCAAAGTGGAAGGCCCCAGTTGAAGAAGCTGATGGCTTTTATTAAGGAGGAATTCTGCCAGCTGTGGAAGGAAATGTAGGAGGATCACTCGAAGGCCATCGAAGGAGCTGTAGCAGCCCTGGAGAGTTTTTGGAATGGATGGAGAATTGTTTGGAGGTGCAGGGGTCGCAGATTCGGGAGATCAAAGGAGCGATCTCGGACCACAGCGATCGTGTGGTGGCTCTGGAGGCAGAGGTGGACTCCTGGGAGACCGTTGTAAAATGTTGAGGGCAAAGGTGGAGTAGCAGGAGAATACCTCGAGAAGACAGAACCTGCGAATAGTGGGCCTGCCTGAAGGAGTGGAAGGTGTGAGTGTCACGAGGTACGTCTCAAAGGTGCTGGCGGGGCTGGTGGCAGAAGGGGTGCTGGATAAGGCACCTGAAGTGGACCATGTGCATAGGTCCCTGAGGCAGAAGCCTAGACTTAGTTAGCCGCCGTGGGCGGTGATCGTGAGACTCCATAAATTTGTGGAGAAAGAGAAGATTCTGCGATGGGCCAGGGAGATGCATACCTGCGACTGGGAGAGGAATAAGGTCTGAATTTATCAGGACATCGAGCCAAGTTGGCAAAGCGGCAGGCAGGCTTCAACAAGGCCAAGGCGGTGCTGTACCGGCGGCAGATCAGGTTTGGGGTGCTCTACCCAGCAAAATTATGGGTGACGTTCGGAGGCTGGGAGTATTATTTCAAAACCCCAGAAGCGGCCGAAGAATTCATTAAGGAGCATAAATTGGGGGAGAACTGAGCGGACAATGCTTGGGAACCGGGGTGCTGAGCATGTTTGAAGTCAGGGTACGGATTGGGGGATTTTCATCTTTTTTTGGGGGGGTTTGCTGTTTACTGTTGGGATTGTAAGGGGTTGTAGGGGTGAACGGTTTATGTGGGGATGGATGTTCCCATTCCCGCCCTCTCCTATTTTATGGGACTGTTTGTGTTTAACATCTGTTTGTTTGCTTTTGGAGAAGGCTGCCTGGAGTGCAGGAGAAGTCTTGGTTTGGGTGGGGGAGGGTAAGGCCAGCAGGAGGCCTTTTTCTTTGAGCTGAGTAGTAGGGGGTGGGAAAGGGGAGGTCATTGGGAGGTGCCTTTGGGCAGGGGCAGCCTCGGTAGCAGGTGACGCTGGTGAACAGAAGTGAGGTGGTGGGGGAGAAGGCCGAGGGGCGTGGCGGGTGGGGGAGTGGGCGAGGTTGTTGCGACATGGCAGGGGGTGAGAGATGACATGGTCAGGACGGAGAAGGGGGTAGGTATATTAAGGGGGGAGGAATTAAATGGGGAAAATGACGGACGGGAGAAGGGATTGGAGGCATAAGCCTCTGGTAAAGCTGGTAACGTGGAACGTCTGGTGACTGAATGGGCCGGTAAAAAGATTGCAGTTGTTCGCGCACCTCAGGAGCTTGAAAGCGGGGGTGGTCTTTCTGCAGGAGTCGCACCTCCGTGTGAAGGACCAGGTTAGGTTAAGGAAGGGGTGGGTCGGGCAGATTTTCTACTCGGGGTTTGATTCAAAATCGAGGAGAGTGGTGATTTTAATGAGCAAAAAAATGGGATTTGTGAGTGCGAAGGAGGTGAGGGATCCGGGTGGGAGATATGTGATTGTGAGTGGGGTATTGGAAGAGGCACCGGTAGTGTTGGTAAATGTGTATGCCCCAAATTGGGATGATGTGGGTTTTATGAGGGGGTTGCTGGCAGCGATCCCGGATTTGGCCACGAACCAGTTGATCATGGGAGGAGATTTTAACTATGTCCTGAAGCCGAGGGTGGATAGATCGAGCCCCAGGTCGATGGGTAGGGTATGAATGGCGAGGGAGCTTGGCAGGTTTATGGAGAAGATGGTTATGGTGGATCCATGGCGCTTTCAGAACCCAGGGGGGTGGGAGTATTCCTTCTTTTCACACGTCTATAAGGTGTATTCGAGGATTGATTACTTTGTAGTGAGTCGGGAGATTTTGGTTGGGGTGGAGGGGGCAGAGTATGCGGGGATAGTTACCTCGGACCATGCTCCCCACTGGCTGGAGATTCGGTTCAGTACGGGACGAGAGCAGAGGCCGGGGTGGAGGTTTGACTCGGGGTTATTGGCGGATGGAGGTTTTTGATAAGGTGCGGGCGGCGATTAAGGAGTATGTGGAGTCGAATCAGAACGGGGAGGTGAAGGCAGCCATTTTTTGGGAAGCACTGAAGGCAGTGGTCCAGGGAGAAATTATTTTGTTTAAGGCTCGTGCGGATAGCGAAAGGAGGGAGGAACATGACCATCTAGTGAGCGAGATAGTGGAGGTGGACAGGGAACATTCAAGGGTGCTCACCATGGAGGGATTGGCGAGGAGGAAAAGGTTGCAGGTGCAGTTTGACAGGCTGACAATCAAGAGGGCGGTAATTCACAGCATAGGGCAAGAGGGGTGCAGTACGAGTATGGGGAGACGGTGAGCCCCATGCTGGCGCACCAGCTGCGGAGGCAGGCTGCGTCCAGGGAAATATTGAAGATATTGAAGGTTTGGGTTTGGGCCGAGATTTGTGGCATAGGTGCGGTTGCTGTATGTGGCACCAAGGGCAACTGTGAGGATGAATGATATGAGTTCAAGAAGCTTTGACTTACACAGGGGTACTGTTGATGTTTGCGCTGGCCATAGAGCCATTGTCAATGGCTCTCAGGGGGTCGGCAAAGTGGCAGGGGATTATGAGGGATGGAGGGAGCATCGGGTGTCGCTCTATGGCGCTGACCTCTTGCTGTATGTTTCAGATCCATTGGAAAGTATGGGAAGGATTATGGGCCTGCTGACGAGGTTTGAAGACAGTAAGAAGTCTTACAACACCTGGTTAAAGTCCAACAGGTTTGTTTCGATATCATTAGCTTTCAGAGCGCTGCTCCTTCCTCAGGTGAATGAAGAGGTCTGTTCCAGAAACATATATAGACAAATTCAAAGATGCCAGACAATGCTTGGAATGCGAGCATTAGCAGGTGATTAAATCTTTACAGATCCAGAGATGGGGTAACCCCAGGTTAAAGAGGTGTGAATTGTGTCAAGCCAGGACAGTTGGTAGGATTTCGCAGGCCAGATGGTGGGGGATGAATGTAATGTGACATGAATCCCAGGTCCCGGTTGAGGCCGCATTCATGTCTGCGGAACTTGGCTATAAGTTTCTGCTCGGCGATTCTGCGTTGTCGCGCGTCCTGAAGGCCGCCTTGGAGAACGCTTACCCGGAGATCAGAGGCTGAATGCCCTTGACTGCTGAAGTGTTCCCCGACTGGAAGGGAACATTCCTGTCTGGTGATTGTCGCGCGATGTCCGTTCATTCGTTGTTGCAGCGTCTGCATGGTCTCGCCAAGGTACCACGCTTCGGGACATCCTTTCCTGCAGCGTATGAGGTAGACAACGTTGGCCGAGTCGCACGAGTATGTACCGCGTACCTGGTGGGTGGTGTTCTCACGCGTAATAGTGGTATCCATGTCGATGATCTGGCACGTCTTGCAGAGATTGCCATGACAGGGTTGTGTGGTGTCGTGGTCACTGTTCTGAAGGCTGGGTAGTTTGCTGCAAACAATGGTTTGTTTGAGGTTGCACGGTGGTTTGAAGGCAAGTAGTGGGGGTGTGGAGATGACCTTGGCAAGATGTTCATCTTCAGCGATGACGTGTTAAAGGCTGTGAAGAAGATGTCGTAGTTTCTCCGCTCCGGGACCCCTCCTGAAGGCCACTGCCCTAGACTCGACATGTATGCTCAAGCCGTCAGGAATCGCGTCAATGCCAGATTCATCAGTTGCATTCACAAGACAGCCCCGAACGTCACCCAAGCACAACGCAATGCCATCCGCAATCTCAAGACCAACCGCAGCATCGTCATCAAACCAACAGAGAAAGGAGGGGCCACTGTCATACTGAACAGAACGGACTACTGCAAAGAAGTATACCGACAACTCAACAACCAAGAACACTACAGACAGTTACCCGCAGATCCGACCAAGGAACACATCCGCCAACTTAACAGATTGATCAAGACCTTGGATCCAGATCTTCAGAGTACCCTACGTGCTCTCATCCCACGTACTCCCCGTATTGGAGATCTCTACTGCCTCCCGAAAATTCACAAGGCCAACACACCAGGCCGTCCTATCATTTCAGGCAATGGGACCCTGTGTGAGAACCTCTTTGGCTACATCGAGGGCATCTTGAAACCCATCATACAAGGTATGCCCAGCTTCTGTCGCGACACGACGGACTTCCTACAGAAACTCAGCACCCATGGACCAGTTGAACCAGGAACATTCCTCGTCACAATGGACATCTCGGCACTCTACACCAGCATCCCCCATGACAACGGCATTGTTGCAACAGCCTCAGTACTCAACACCGACAACTGCCAATCTCCAGATGCAATTCTGCAACTCATCCCCTTCATTCTGGATCACAACGTCTTCACCTTCGACAACAAGTTCTTCATCCAGACGCACGGAACAGCCATGGGGACCAATTCCGCACCCCAATACGCCAACATCTTCATGCACAAGTTTGAACAAGACCTACTCACTGCACAGGACCTTCAACCGACGTTATACACCAGATACATCGACGACATGGGAGCTCTTCCGGGGCAGGTGTGACCTGTATAAGATGGACGGGTTGCATCTAAACCGGAGAGGCATAAATATCCTGGCCGCGAGGTTTGCTAGTGTCACACGGGAGGGTTTAAACTAGTATGGCAGGGGGGTGGACACGGGAGCAATAGGTCAGAAGGTGAGAGCATTGAGGGAGAACTAGGGAATAGGGACAGTGTGGCTCTGAGGCAGAGCAGACGGGGAGAAGTTGCTGAACACAGCGGGTCTGGTGGCCTGAAGTGCATATGTTTTAATGCAAGGAGCATTACGGGTAAGGCAGATGAACTTAGAGCTTGGATTACTACTTGGAACTATGATGTTGTTGCCATTACAGAGACCTGGTTGAGGGAAGGGCAGGATTGGCAGCTAAACGTTCCAGGATTTAGATGTTTCAGGCGGGATAGAGGGGGATGTAAAAGGGGAGGCGGAGTTGCGCTACTTGTTCGGGAGAATATCACAGCTATACTGCGAGAGGACACCTCCGAGGGCAGTGAGGCTATATGGGTAGAAATCAGGAATAAGAAGGGTGCAGTCACAATGTTGGGGGTATACTACAGGCCTCCCAACAGCCAGCGGGAGATGGAGGAGCAGATAGGTAGACAGATTTTGGAAAAGAGTAAAAACAACAGGGTTGTGGTGATGGGAGACTTCAACTTCCCCAATATTGACTGGGACTCACTTAGTGCCAGGGGCTTAGACGGGGCGGAGTTTGTAAGGAGCATCCAGGAGGGCTTCTTAAAACAATATGTAAACAGTCCAACTAGGGAAGGGGCGGTACTGGACCTGGTATTGGGGAATGAGCCCGGCCAGGTGGTAGATGTTTCAGTAGGGGAGCATTTCGGTAACAGTGGCCACAATTCAGTAAGTTTTAAAGTACTGGTGGACAAGGATAAGAGTGGTCCGAGGATGAATGTGCTAAATTGGGGGAAGGCTAATTATAACAATATTAGGCGGGAACTGAAGAACATAGATTGGGGGCGGATGTTTGAGGGCAAATCAACATCTAACATGTGGGTGGCTTTCAAGTGTCAGTTGAAAGGAATACAGGACAGGCATGTTCCTGTGAGGAAGAAAGATAAATACGGCTATTTTCGGGAACCTTGGATGACGAGTGATATTGTAGGCCTCGTCAAAAAGAAAAAGGAGGCATTTGTCAGGGCTAAAAGGCTGGGAACAGACGAAGCCTGTGTGGCATATAAGGAAAGTAGGAAGGAACTTAAGCAAGGAGTCAGGAGGGCTAGAAGGGGTCATGAAAAGTCATTGGCAAATAGGGTTAAGGAAAATCCCAAGGCTTTTTACACGTACATAAAAAGCAAGAGGGTAGCCAGGGAAAGGGTTGGCCCACTGAAGGATAGGCAAGGGAATCTATGTGTGGAGCCAGAGGAAATGGGCGAGGTACTAAATGAATACTTTGCATCAGTATTCACCAAAGAGAAGGAATTGGTAGATGTTGAGTCTGGAGAAGGGGGTGTAGATAGCCTGGGTCACATTGTGATCCAAAAAGACGAGGTGTTGGGTGTCTTAAAAAATATTAAGGTAGATAAGTCCCCAGGGCCGGATGGGATCTACCCCAGAATACTGAAGGAGGCTGGAGAGGAAATTGCTGAGGCCTTGACAGAAATCTTTGGATCCTCGCTGTCTTCAGGGGATGTCCTGGAGGACTGGAGAATAGCCAATGTTGTTCCTCTGTTTAAGAAGGGTAGCAAGGATAATCCCGGGAACTACAGGCCGGTGAGCCTTACTTCAGTGGTAGGGAAATTACTGGAGAGAATTCTTCGAGACAGGATCTACTCCCATTTGGAAGCAAATGGACGTATTAGTGAGAGGCAGCACGGTTTTGTGAAGGGAAGGTCGTGTCTCACTAACTTGATAGAGTTTTTCGAGGAGGTCACTAAGATGATTGATGCAGGTAGGGCAGTAGATGTTGTCTATATGGACTTCAGTAAGGCCTTTGACAAGGTCCCTCATGGTAGACTAGTACAAAAGGTGAAGTCACACGGGATCAGGGGTGAACTGGCAAGGTGGATACAGAACTGGCTAGGCCATAGAAGGCAGAGGGTAGCAATGGAGGGATGCTTTTCTCATTGGAGGGCTGTGACCAGTGGTGTTCCACAGGGATCAGTGCTGGGACCTTTGCTCTTTGTAATATATATAAATGATTTGGAGGAAAATGTAACTGGTCTGATTAGTAAGTTTGCAGACGACACAAAGGTTGGTGGAATTGCGGATAGCGATGAGGACTGTCTGAGGATACAGCAGGATTTAGATTGTCTGGAGACTTGGGCGGAGAGATGGCAGATGGAGTTTAATCCGGACAAATGTGAGGTAATGCATTTTGGAAGGGCTAATGCAGGTAGGGAATATACAGTGAATGGTAGAACCCTCAAGAGTATTGAAAGTCAAAGAGATCTAGGAGTACAGGTCCACAGGTCATTGAAAGGGGCAACACAGGTGGAGAAGGTAGTCAAGAAGGCATATGGCATGCTTGCCTTCATTGGCCGGGGCATTGAGTATAAGAATTGGCAAGTCATGTTGCAGCTGTATAGAACCTTAGTTAGGCCACACTTGGAGTATAGTGTTCAATTCTGGTCGCCACACTACCAGAAGGATGTGGAGGCTTTAGAGAGGGTGCAGAAGAGATTTACCAGAATGTTGCCTGGTATGGAGGGCATAAGCTATGAGGAGCGATTGAATAAACTCGGTTTGTTCTCACTGGAACGAAGGAGGTTGAGGGGCGACCTGATAGAGGTATACAAAATTATGAGGGGCATAGACAGAGTGGATAGTCAGAGGCTTTTCCCCAGGGTAGAGGGGTCAATTACTAGGGGGCATAGGTTTAAGGTGAGAGGGGCAAAGTTTAGAGTAGATGTACGAGGCAAGTTTTTTACGCAGAGGGTAGTGGGTGCCTGGAACTCACTACCGGAGGAGGTAGTGGAAGCAGGGACGATAGGGACATTTAAGGGGCATCTTGACAAATATATGAATAGGATGGGAATAGAAGGATACGGACCCAGGAAGTGTAGAAGATTGTAGTTTAGTCGGGCAGTATGGTCGGCACGGGCTTGGAGGGCCGAAGGGCCTGTTCCTGTGCTGTACATTTCTTTGTTCTTTGTTCTTTGACATTTTTTTCCTTTGGACCCACGCCGAATAATCACTGAAACGACTACACAATGACATCAATAAGTTCCATCCAACCATCAGACTTACCATGGACTACTCTCCAAAATCAGTTGCATTCTTGGACACACTCGTCTCCATCAAGGACGGTCACCTCAGCACTTCGCTTTACCGCAAGCCCGCGGATAACCTCACGATGCTCCACTTCTCCAGCTTCCACCCTAAACCACATTAAAGAAGCCATCCCCTATGTACAAGCTCTCCGTATACACAGGATCTGCTCAGACGAGGAGGAGTGTGACAGACATCTACAGACATTGAAAGATGCCCTCGTACGAACGGGATATGGCGCTCGACTCATCGATCGACAGTTCCAACGCGCCACAGCGAAAAACCGGACCGACCTCCTCAGAAGACAAACATGGGACACAACCGACAGAATACCCTTCGTCGTCCAGTACTTCCCCGGAGCGGAGAAACTACGTCATCTTCTTCACAGCCTTCAACACGTCATTGATGAAGATGAACATCTTGCCAAGGTCATCCCCACACCCCCACTACTTGCCTTCAAACAACCGCGCAACCTCAAACAAACCATTGTTTGCAGCAAACTACACAGTCTTCAGAACAGCGACCACGACACCACACAACCCTGCCATGGCAATCTCTGCAAGACGTGCCAGATCATCGACATGGATACCACTATTACATGTGAGAACACCACCCACCAGGTACGCGGTACATACTCGTGCGACTCGGCCAACGTTGTCTACCTCATACGCTGCAGGAAAGGATGTCCCGAAACATTGGCGAGACCATGCAGACGCTGCGACAACGAATGAACGGCCATCGCGTGACAATCACCAGGCAGGAATGTTCCCTTCCAGTCGGGGAACACTTCAGCAGTCAAGGGCATTCAGCCTCTGATCTCCGGGTAAGCGTTCTCCAAGGTGGCCTTCAGGACGCGCGACAACGCAGAATTGCCTAGCAGAAACTTATAGCCAAGTTCCGCACACATGAGTGCGGCCTCAGCCGGGACCTGGGATTTATGTCGCATTACATTCACCCCCCACCATCTGGCATGCAAAATCCTACCAACTGTCCTGGCTTGACACAATTCGCACCTCTTTAACCTGGGCTCACCCCATCTCTGGATCTGTAAAGGTTTAATCACCTGCTAATGCTCGCATTCCAAGCATTGTCTGGCACCTTTGAATCTGTCTATATATATGTTTCTGGAACATACCTCTTCATTTACCTGAGGAAGGAGCAGTGCTTCGAAAGCTAGTGATATCGAAACAAACTGTTGGACTTTAACCTGGTGTTGTAAGACTTCTTACTGTGCTCACCCCAGTCCAACGCCGGCATCTCCACATCGAGGTTTGAAGAGTTTTTGGGGTACAAACTGAATGTTGGTAAAAACAAGGTTTTCCCAGTGAATGAGCTGGGAGAGTGGGCTAATTTAGGGGGGATGCCATTTACGGTCGCAAGGGATTGGTTTAGGTGTTTGGGGATTCAGATAGAGAGAAAATGGACGGGCTCCATAAGTGGAACTTAACAAAGCTGTTGGAGGAGGCCAGGGAGGGTCAGAGGTGGGATACACTGCACTTAATGTTGGCGGGGAGGGTCCAAGTGGTGAAAATGAATATTCTGCCGAGGTTCTTGATTATTTTTCAGGTTTTTTAACATAGGCTTTCCTGATCTTTATACCAAAGGCCTTTCTCAGAAAGTGAGCACGATCATTTCTGACTTTGTATGGGCAGGGAAGGTGCCGAGGGTGGGGAGGACCCTGCTACAGAGGCAGAGGCAGCAGGTGGGGTGGTGTTGCCGAACTTGCTTCATTATTATTGGGCGGCGAATGTGGACAAGGTGCGGCGGCGGTGGGAAGGAGAAGGATAGAGTGGGTTAGGATGGAGGAGGAATCTTGCAAGGGGTCTAGTTTGAGGGCTATGGTGACGGCAGCATTGCCAATGGCTCCGAGTAAGTAATCAGGGAGCCCAGTGGTGCAGTCCACGGTGAACATATGGAATCAGCTGAGGAGGCATTTTAGGGTGGAAGGGATGTCGGTGCTAACGCCGCTGTGGAGAATCATGGGTTTGAGCTGGGGGTGGGGGGGGGGGGGAGGTGGATAGTGTATACATGAGGTGGAGGGAAGTGGGGCTGGTCAAGGTGAGGGATCTGTATTTGGAGGAAGGGTTCGCCAGTCTGGAGAAGCTAAGGGAGAGGGTTTAGCTGCCAAGGGGGAGTGAGTTCAGGTACCTGCAGGTTAGGGATTTTGCGTGAAAGGTCTGGAGGGGGTTCCCTAGGTTGCTGGGATATATCCTGCTGGAGCGACTGCTGCTTCCAGATGTGGAAGGGAAGGGAAGAATTGGGAATATATACAAGTGGCTGGGGGAGCAGGGAGATGAGCGGGTGGTGAAGATCAAGGAGAAATGGGAAGCGGAGTTGGGAGGGGAGATCAATTGGGGAGTGTGGAGTGAGGCGCTGCGTAGGGTAAACAGGACCTCCTCTTGTGCAAGGATGAGCCTGATACAGTTCATGGTGGTGCACAGGGTGCATATGACTCGGGTGAGAATGAGAGGGTCCTTTCAGGGGACAGCAGATGAGTGTGAGAGGTGTGGGCGGGGGCCAGCGAATGACGCACGCATGTTTTGGGGTTACGAAAAATTGGGAAGATTCTGGGCGGGAGTGTTCGCTGGTTTAGCCTCTCTAACAGTTTTACCGTTATTAGTAATAAATACTGTCTAGATGAAAAACTCTCTCACCTCAGTTGTGTTCGTGCCAAAACTAAACTAATTAGCACAGATATAGATATGTTTACAAATGATTGCAGTGTCCACTCTTTATAATATTTGCAAGCCACTCGATTCTGCTTCAATTCTGATTTCAAGAAACTTGTCCTGTCCTTGAATGTTGCTAAAACAAAACTCATGAATCAGCCCATGCCAGGGCAGCCATATTTTCCACCTCCTGTATCTGTTGAAGGAGAAACTGGAATAGAATCCTAGAATCATAGAATTTACTTTTTTTTCAATGTATTTTATTATAAACATGTATCAAAACAGGTTCCAACAAATAAACACCCCGGGAAACATACTTCCCAGCAATCAACTACACAGTCTGTACAGATTTGTCCCCTTTTCCTGGCGGGTGCAGCTCAGGTTGGGGTTGGCTGCCATGGGGAGCTCGGAGGATCGGGGCTCGAGGGGGCCCTGCGCGTCGGTGGTTTTGGTGGGGCGGATGTGCGCGGGTTTGCTATGCTGACCCCTGTACCGTGTGTTCCCGTACCGGGGGCAACCCTAGGCCCTGCCTGTCTGCCCCACTGACCACCTATAACTCCCACTGACCACAGAGGCCACTGGCCTTGCGGCTGAAGGTTATTGCTAATGGGGAATTGGCAATCGTGGTAAAATGAGCACTTCACACATTCCAAGTGGAACCCCATGGGTGGGCAGTCATATAGCATATGGGAATCATTGCCTAGCATCCCAATGGCACCTTAAATTTTTTTTTTAGAATACCCAATTATTTTCTTCCCAATTAAGGGGCAATTTAGCGTGGTCAATCCACCTAACCTGCACATCTTTGGGTTGTGGGGGTGAAACCCACGCAGACATGGGGAGAATGTGCAAACTCCACACGGACAGTGACCCACGGCCAGGATTCAAATCCGGGTCCTCAGCGCCTCAGTCCCAGTGCTAACCACTGCGCCACATGCCGCCCTATCACAAGGACACTTTGTTGCATGGACACTGTGCTTGAACACTGCGGGAGGCAGCACCACAGACGCAGCAGCCAACCTCTGAATACCCAGGGGATGGACCCAATAAAACGGGCACATGTTTGCGGCCGGTTGTGCCTGGGCAGGGCGTGTCAGGTGGGGAGCATATGTTCGGCCTTCCTTGCTCTACGGCTACGTGTGTCCCCAGGTTGCACATCAGAGGTGGAACAGCCAGTTGCTTACCTCGTCCTGTGGCCTTCGCTGCCCCTGGTGGGCATCCTCTGCGGGCTCTGGAGCCGGAGGGATCCGCCATATTTGTCGGCAGCACCTGCACTGCTGTGCCGCCCTGTTCTGATTTAGCTCACTGGGGCTGATTTAGCTCACTGGGTTAAATCGCTGGCTTTTAAAGCAGACCAAGCAGGCCAGCAGCACGGTTCAATTCCCGTACCAGCCTCCCCGAACAGGCGCCGGAATGTGGCGACTAGGGGCTTTTCACAGTAACTTCATTGAAGCCTACTCGTGACAATAAGCGATTTTCATTTCATTTCATTTCTAGGTGCTGGTTGCTGTCGTGTTATTCAACCTGGGGTAACACGGACTGCAGCTGGATGCAGATGTACTGTAAAGTAGACTCCAAACTTAGACGTTAGTTCAATACTTTTATTGAACTTTTGGAGCAGTGCACACAGCTTGCTGTGGGTTGACACTCTACTAATCTAAGTGTGCTAACTATAACTAACTAGACCAGACTAGCTCTGAGCCACGTGTAGAAGGTGCTAACTGATATATACACCCTGACTGTCACAACAGTTGTCACCAGTGGAAAGAAGCAGAGTGTTGATGCCTCGTGTGTTTTATAGTGGGAAACCACCCTCTAGTGTTCTGCCTTGTGACTGGTTGTGTTCTGTCCTGTGTGTTGATTGGCTGTGCTGGGTGTCTGTCACTGCCTGTCTGTATCTCACATTGTGCATGAATGCATATCATGACATCCCCCTTTTTCAAGAAAATTCATCGGTTGCTTGGAGCATATGTGACTGTTTGTACATGTATAACTATTTACATTAAATGGCGAGTGGATGAATATATACATGAGAGGTGTCTAGCGTTCAGATACAGAACAACATTTACAAGATAAATGTCTATAAGTCCAATCTTTGGGGCTTGCGTCGGATCCTTGTTGACTGCCTGTGAGGTGGAGGTGGGACGACGGTGCCTTGACAGGCGGGATTGCTGCCAGATTGGTGGCCTCGTGGAGCGAGGTGTCCGGAGGAGGCATACAACATCTGGAAAAGTAAGATTTGGTGGTGGGCAGGCAAGTTTGCGCAGTGCCCTTCTGTTGTGCCTGACAATGGAGCCATCAGCCATACGAACTACAAACGATCTGGGAGCAGCCTGTCGAACAACAACAGCTGGAGCTGACCAGCCTTCACCAGGAAACCTGATGCGAACAGCATCTTCCGGAGATAACACAGGCAAATCGGTAGCATGAGCATCGTACGTCAGCTTTTGCCAGTTCCTGAGTTGCTGCACCTTTTGCAGCACTGGGAGATGATCCAGGTAAGTGTATGGCTGGAAACGCTGGCAGGTCACACAATTGAGGACCATGTTGGATATGTCCTGGTTGATTCCAGGCCAATAGACAGCCTGCCGGGCCCTGCGCCTACACTTTTCGACACATAGGTGTCCCTCGTGGATTTGTTTGAGCACTAAGCTCTGCAGACTGCGAGGAATAACAATACGATCTAGCTTGAGGAAGATCCCCTCGACGACTGTCAGGTCGTCCTTCACATTAAAGAACTGAGGGCATTGCCCTTTTTGCCAGCCATTTGCAAGGTGGTGAATTATACGCTGCAGTAGAGGGTCCTTGGCAGTCTCTTCACGAATGCTGATCACTCTTTCTTCTGAGGCCGGGAGGTTGCTGGCACACAGTTGCACCTCTGCCTCAATTTGGCGGATGAAGTCAACCTGTTCACAGGACGAGGTGATGGAGCGGGACAGGGCATCCGCAATTATCACCTCCTTGCCTGGGTAGTATACTAACTCAAAATCGTACCTGCGGAGTCGAAGGAGAATGCGCTGAAGCCTGGACGGCATGTCATTCAAGTCCTTATGAATGATATGGACCAAGGGTCTGTGGTCAGTCTCCACTGTGAAGGTTGTTAGACCGCAGACGTAGTCATGGAACTTTACAATGCCAGTTAGGAGGTCCAGGCACTCTTTTTCTATCTGGGCATACCTCTGTTCAGTAGTAGTCATGGCCCTTGATGCGTTAGCAACTGGAGCCCAGGACGAGGAGTCATCCTTCTGGAGGAGCACCGCACCAATGCCGTCCTGGCTTGCGTCCGTGGACATTTTTGTTTCCCTGTCCGGGTCAAAAAACATTAGTACCGGAGCAGTGGTGAGCTTTGCCTTTAGCTCGAGCCACTCTGCTTGATGTGTGGGTAGCCACTAAAAGGCAGTGGACTTCTTCACCAGATGTCTGAGAGCCGTGGTGTGTGAGGCCAGGTTGCGAAGGAATTTCCCCAAGAAGTTCACCATACCGAGGAAGCTCAGTACCGCCTTTTTGTCTTCCGGGGTCTTCATGACGTTAATGGCCTTGACTTTGTCCGAATCTGGTCGCACACCCTACTGAGATATCTGGTTGCCCAAGAACTTGATGGATGACATGCCAAAGGAGCACTTGGCCTTGTTCAGCTTGAGGCCATTTGCATGGAAACGTTGAAAGACTTGTTTGAGACGGGATACGTGTTCCTCAGGGGGTCGTGGACCATATGATTACATCATCTAAGTAGACACGCACACCTTCAATGCCCTCCATCATCTGCTCCATGATCCTGTGGAAGATTTCAGAGGCTGAGACAATGCCGAACGGCATACGGTTATAACAGTACCTGCCAAATGGTGTGTTGAACGTGCAGAGCTTCCTGCTGGACTCGTCCAGTTGTATCTGCCAGAAACCACGCGATGCATCTAGCTTCGTGAAGAATTTGGCGTGTGCCATCTCACTGGTCAGTTCCTCCCGCTTCGGGATCGGGTTGTGTTCCCGCATTATGTTCTGGTTAAGATCTTTGGGATCTATGCATATCCGCAACTTTCCAGGGGGCTTCTTCACACAGACCATCGAGCTGACCCAGTCAGTCGGTTCCGTCACTTTGGAGATGATGCCCTGGTCTTGGAGCTCCTGGAGCTGCGCCTTTAAACGTTCCTTCAGAGGAGCCGGCACCCGGCGTGGTGCATGGATTACAGGCGTGGCATCAGGCCTGAGTAAGATTTGTAGCAGTACGGCAGCGTACCCATTCTGTTAAACACATCCGGGTATTGCGGCAGGATGTCATCAATGTCAGCCTGAAGATCCACATTGGAAGAAGACATGGCATGGACTCGCTGTACGAGGTTGAGTAGCTGGCACGCATGGGCACTCAGTAAGGATGCCTTGTCAGGCTTGACGATTTCAAATCGCACTGTGGCATTGATGGTCTTGTTGGAGACAAACAGATGACAAAATCCTAATGCAGTTATGGCATTGCCATTATAATCGAGGAGCTGGCAGGCTGGCGGAAGAATTTTGGGTTGCTTTTTAATGCAGTCAAAATCAGCTTGAGAGATGAGATTGGCAGAAGCACCAGTGTCCAGCTTGAACTGGATGCTGCATTGATTTATGTGTATGACAGCACGCCATTCGTCCGCAGAATCCACATTGAGGATAGATAGGCGTCTTGCTGAATTTGAGGAGGCATACTCACATGTAGTGATGATGCCCACACGATATGGGGACTCCAGGCAGTCGTCCTCTGGATCCGTAGTGCTACCAGGATCAGACCTTGCTGTACACATCAAATGCGTTTGTGTTGGAACTGGGATCGCTGGCCCTTGACCGGTGGTGCAGACCTGCACAAGGCTGCATAATATCCAGGCTTCCCGCAATTTAAACATCGCCTGCCTTTTGCAGGGCATTGCCGCTTTAAGTGGGCGGTGCCGCAGTTCGGACACGTCATGACGTTGACGTCATTACGCTCCGTGCGTCGCCGCACCTGCGGTGTGCGGTCTTCGGCCACTTCGTTCTCCCCTTCGTGTTGCGCATGCATGGGGCCCCGGGAAAGCGCGAGAAATGGCCGCCTTCATCGATACTGAGGCGTTGCATCTGGGCGATGGCCTGTACACTCTCTGCCTCGTGGGAGGCAAGTTGTTCATGTTCTGCCGATTTCTCGCCTGTTCATGCACTTTACACGTCTCGATTGAGACTGGCAGGGTCATGTTTTTAATTTTGAGGAGTTGCTCCCGCAAAGAATCGTAGTGGACCCCAAACACGATCTGATCCCTGATGATGGAATCAGTGGTGTCACCATAATTGCAGGACTGCGCTAATATACGGAGATGAGTTAGAAAGGATTGGAACGGTTCATCCTTACCCTCAAGGCGTTGCTGGAAGATATAGCGCTCAAAGATCTTGTTTGTTTCGACTTCACAGTGACTGTCGAACTTCGCTAAAACGGTCTTGAAATTGGTCTTATCCTCGCCGTCGGTAAAATTAAGCGAGTTGAAAATCTGGACAGCTTGGTCCCCCACAGTCGATAGGAGCAGCGCGGTTTTTCTGGCATCGGACGCATCCTCGAGGCCTGTGGCCTCAATGTAGAGAAGGAACCTCTGCTTGAAGACCCGCCAGTTGGCGCCAAGATTGCCAGAGATCCGTAGCTGTGGAGGGGCCTGGATCTTCTCCATGCCGCTGGAAGGCACTTGCTGGTCGTCACTGAATCACTCGAGGTAAACCACTTAGATAAAGTAGACTCCTGGTACCATGTCGTGTTATTCACCCTGGGGTAACACGAACTGCAACTGGATGCAGTTGTACTTGAAAGTAGACACCAATTCCCGAGGGTGGAGGAGGGGCAGGTGACAGGGCTGGGGGGCGTTGGTTGGGTTCGAGGAGTTGGTCAAAGGGATAGGAAGCATGCAGGCGGGGAAGGCACCGGGGCCAGATGGGTTCCCGGTCAAATTTTACAAGAAGTATGCGGACCTGCTGGGCCCTCTGAGGACCTTTACCGAGGCAAGGGAAGGAGGGTCTTTGCCCCCGACGATGTCTCGGGCACTGATCTCCTTGTTCCTGAAGCGGGACAAGGATCCCCTACAATGTGGGTCATACAGGCCGATCTCACTCCTAAATGTCGATGCAAAGTTGTTGGCGAAGGTTTTAGCCACGAGGATAGAGGACTGTGTGCCGCAGGTCATTCACGAGGATCAGATGGGGTTCGTGAAAGGGAGACATCTGAATACGAATGTACGGAGACTCTTGAATGTTATAATGATGCCGGCAGTGGAAGGGGAGGCGGAGATGGATGCGGAGAAGGCCTTTGATAGGGTAGAGTGGGAATACCTGTGGAAGGTGCTGAAAAGGTTCGGGTTTGGGGAGGGTTTTGTCAGGTGGGGTAAGTTGCTGTATGAGGCCCTGGTGGCAAGTGTGGCCACAAACAGAAGGAGGTCAGAGTATTTTCGGTTACACCGGGGGGCGAGGCAGGGGTGTCCCCTGTCCCCCCTGCTCTTTGCGCTGGCGATTGAGCCCCTGGCCATGGCATTGAGGGAGTCGAGGAACTGGAGGGGGCTGGTGCGGGGTGGGGAGGAGCATAGGGTGTCGCTCTATGCGGACGAATAGCTGTTATATGTGGCGGACCCGGTGGGGGGAATGCCGGAGGTGATGAGGATTCTCAGGGAGTTTGGGGATTTCTCCGGGTATAAGCTCAACATGGGGAAGAGCGAGTTGTTCGTTGTTCACCCAGGGGACCAGGAGAGGGGGATTGGCGAGCTCCCACTAAAAAGGGCGGAGAGGAGTTTCAGGTACCTGGGGGTCCAGGTGGCTATGAGTTGGGGCCCTGCATAAGTTAAACTTCACGAGACTGGTGGAGCAAATGGAGGAGGGGTTTAAGAGGTGGGACGTGCTGCCGCTGTGCTTGGCGGGTAGGGTGCAGTCAGTCAAAATGACGGTGCTCCCGAGACTTTTGTTCCTGTTCCAGTGCCTCCCCATCCTGATCCCTAAGGCCTTCTTCAGGCGGGTCAATAAGAGCATTATGGGGTTTGTGTGGGCGCAGGAGACCCCGAGGGTGAGAAGGGTGTTCCTAGAGCGGTGCAGCGATAGGGGGGGTTTGGCGCTGCCTAACCTCTGTGGGTATTATTGGGCCGCCAACGTGGCGATGGTGCATAAGTGGGTGATGGAGGGGGTGGGGACGGCATGGAAGAGATTGGAGATGGCGTCCTGTGTGGGCACGAGCCTGGAGGCACTGGTAACGGTGCCGCTTCCTCCAACGAGGTATACCACGAGCCTGGTGGTGGCGGCTACCCTCAAAATTTGGGGGTAATGGAGACGTCACAGGGGGGAGATGGGGGCCTCGGTGTGGTCCCCGATACGGGGGAACCACCGGTTTGTCCCGGGGAGGATGGACGGAGGGTTCCTGAGTTGGCACAGGGCAGGTATTAGAAGGATGGGGGACCTGTTTGTGGAGGGATGTTCGCGAGCCTGGGTGAGCTGGAGGAGAAGTTCTGGCTCCCCACGGGGAACACCTTCAGATATATACAGTGTCATGATATTCAAACACACATCACAACACACACATCATGATAGACAGACCAACAGACCAATTAGCACACATAACACGACAGTCAATCACAGACAAGAGCAGACACAGTATAAGACAAGAAACACGACACCTGCTGGCTAGTCCATCTGGAGACAGGACAAGGCCAGGACCTCATTAACAAAACACTCACACAGTCACCATGTGCTGAGTACCAAGTCAGATGTGTAACTAACTAGTTGGGATAAAACTGCGTTGTACCAATCGCAACCGTGTTGGTTCGTCTGTACCTCAGAGCACCCAACACCACATGGTACCAGTGAGTGAATCGATACTTACTGGCAAATCTGCCATCCTGAGCCATGGACACCCACAACAAACCGCAGCCGTTGCAAGTCGCTGGGAACCTGGGCACCAATTGGAAGCTCTTCAAGCAGCGATTCGAACTGTTCATGCGAGCCAACGAAAAACAGGGCGCCTCGGACGAAACAAAGATTGCCATGCTCCTCACTACCGCAGGTCAGCACGCCATCGATGTATACAACTCCTTGGTGTTCGCGGAAGGCGAGAACAAATCTAAATATGACACGGTCCTCCTCAAGCTCGACCAGCACTTCAACGTTGAGGTCAATGAAAGCTTTGAGAGGTATATCTTTCAGCAGCGCCTACAAGGTAAGGGTGAGCTCTTTCAGTCCTTCCTGACGCACCTCCGCATACTCGCGCAGTCCTGCAGTTACGGCACCACCTCAGAGTCCATGATCCGGGACCAGGTCGTTTTTGGCGTTGCCTCCAGTGGCCTACGCCAGCAGCTTCTAAAAATTAAAGGCCTGACCTTAGCATCTGCAGTTGAAGCCTGTGTCCTGCATGAAAATGCGACCAGCCGCTACGCCCAATTTCAGGCGACCGAATCGGCACGGAGGGGGTCCCAAGCGATCGAATCGGCAAGCCAGGCCGCCCACGAGGCCGAACGCATCCAGGCAATCGAGTTTCTCCCGGCCGGTGGCCCGGACGAGGGCGGCCGTTTTGTGCGCTTTTTGAGGCCTCCCGCGTTTGTGCGTGCCAAAACCTACGGCAACACTGAGGGACGGGCTGCGCAGGCGCCACCGACGCAAGACCGAACTGCGCATGCGCAGTGGCGTAATGAACGCCATGACGTCATGACGTGCGGCAACTGTGGAGCTGCACATTTAAAAGGGCAATGTCCTGCAAAAACCCGACAATGCCTACGCTGTGGCAAGATGGGCCACTACGCTGCCTACTGTCGAGCGGCTCAACCTGTGGATCTTCCACATCTCCGACAACCTCGCAGACACGTGCGGACCATCCAGCCTCCACATCACGACATCCAAACCGACGACACAGATGACCAAGACGCCTTCCGGGTTACGGTCATTGATGGGAACCGGGTCAACACCATCAATCTGGCCGATGAATGGAGTGCCACCCTGACGGTCAACCGATCGCAGATCACTTTCCGCCTGGACACTGGCGCCTCCGCCAACCTCATAGCATGGTCAGCCTTCTACGCCATGAAGGTCAGACCACCAATCCAGCCATCCCGGTGCAAGATGGTCGACTACAACGGGAACGTTATCCCGGCCATGGGATCCTGCCAGCTCCAGGTGACACACAAAACACACACGGCCACACTCTTGTTCGAGATAGTTGGCTCATCGAAGGACTCCCTGCTGGGCGCACAGGCATGTAAGGCTCTCCACCTTGTGCAACAAATTCTCTCTCTCTCTCCAGACGGCACGTCTGACTTCCCGGATGCAGAGTTCTACACACAGCTCCAATCGCTCCTCGCCCACAACCAGGAGGCATTCGAAGGCATGGGAACACTGCCATACACCTACCGAATTCGCCTCAAACCGGACGCCATCCCGGTCATTCACGCACCTCGCAGGGTTCCTGCGCCACTTAAAGACCGCCTCAAGCTGCTGCTGCAGGATCTCCAGGACCAAGGGGTCCTATCCAGGATCACGGAGCCCACGCCATGGGTCAGCTCCATGGTGTGTGTCAAGAAGCCCACTGGCGAGCTCGCATCTGTAAAGACCCCAAAGACCTCAATAATAACATTATGCGGGAACATTATCCCATACCCAAACGGGAGGAGATCACCAGTGAAATGGCCCAAGCAAAGATATTCACGAAACTGGATGCTTCTAAAGGATTTTGGCAGATCCAACTGGACTCGTCCAGCCGAAAGCTATGTACCTTCAACACCCCTTTCGGCAGATTCTGCTACAACCGGATGCCATTTGACATCATCTCGGCATCCGAGGTCTTCCACAGAATCATGGAGCAGATGATGGAAGGCATCGAAGGGGTGCGCGTATATGTGGACGATGTCATCATCTGGTCCACCACACCGCAGGAGCACATACATCGTCTCCAACGCGTTTTTGCCCGCATACGGGAAAATGGCCTGCGCCTCAACCGAGCCAAGTGCGCCTTTGGCCAGACCGAATTGAAGTTCCTGGGGGACCATATCTCCCGGTCAGGGGTCCGTCCGGATGCAGACAAGGTGAGCGCCATCACAGCCATGCCGCAGCCGGCCGACAAGAAGGCTGTCCTACGCTTCCTTGGAATGGTCAACTTCCGAGGGAAATTAATTCCCAACCTTGCCTCCCACACGACGGCTCTGTGCCACCTCGTCAAAAAATCTACAGAGTTCCAGTGGCAACACACGTACCAGCTGGAATGGGAGGAGCTCAAACACAAACTCACCACGGCACCAGTGTTGGCGTTCTTCGACACGTCTCGTCCCACCAAAATCTCAACTGATGCCAGCCAATCCGGCATTGGAGCAGTGCTCTTGCCAAGGGATGACACGTCATGGGCCCCGGTTGCCTAGGCATCAGGGGCCATGACCCCCACAGAGCAGCGCTACGCGCAAATCGAAAAAGAATGCCTGGGCTTGCTAACCGGCTTAGACAAGTTCCACGATTACGTCTATGGTCTTCCCCGGTTCACGGTCGAAACTGACCACCGCCCCCTGGTCAGCATAATAAACAAGGACCTGAATGAGATGACCCCTCGCCTCCAGCGCATCCTACTTAAACTCAGGAGGTACGACTTCCAACTGGTCTACACTCCAGGGAAGGACCTCATCGTGGTGGATGCCCTATCCAGAGCAGTGAGCACGCCGCCAGATGCGGAGGGGTTCGTATGTCAGGTCGAGGCACAGGTGGCCTTGACAGCGGCAAATCTGCAGGCTGACGACTCCAGTCTGGCCCGCATCCGCCGAGAGACAGCGGCCGACCCCCTTTTACAGCGAGTGATGCGCCACATGACGGGAGGATGGCTCAAAGGGCAGTGCCCGCAGTTCTATAATGTACGAGATGACCTAGCCATCATTGATGGGATCCTTCTGAAGCTGGACCGGATTGTGATTCCGCACAGTATGCGCCAGCTGGTTCTCGATCAAATACACGAAGGCCACTTGGGGGTCGAGAAGTGCAGACGGAGGGCCCGAGAGGCGGTATACTGGCTGGGCATCAGTGACGATATTGCCAACATGGTCATCAACTGTACAACCTGCCAAAGGTTTCAGCCGGCGCAACCTCCTGAGACGCTTCTGCCCCATGAGCTGGTGACGTCCCCCTGGGCGAAGGTGGGTGTCGACCTATTTCATGCGCTTGGCATGGACTATGTTATCATAGTTGACTACTTCTCCAATTACCCAGAAGTCATACGCCTGCACGATCTCACGTCGTCTGCTGTCATCAGGGCCTGCAAAGACACCTTTGCTCGCCACGGCATTCCGATGACTGTCATGTCGGACAATGGGCCCTGTTTTGCCAGCCATGAATGGTCGTCCTTTGCGGCCTCGTATGGCTTCACACACGTGACGTCCAGCCCTCTGCATCCCCAGTCCAATGGAAAGGCGGCGAAGGGCATTCACATTGCCAAGCGGCTCCTCTGCAAGGCTGCTGCTGCCGGATCGGACTTCTACCTCACCCTGCTGGCCTATCGCTCGGCCCCACTAGCCACGGGTCTCTCACCAGCACAGCTGCTGATGGGTCGCGCCCTCAGAACCACTGTGCCTTCCATCCTGGCACCAACAATAGACCATGCTCCGGTGCTGCATAGGATGCAACTGCAGCGCGATCGCCAGAAGAGATCGTACGACACAAGGGCAACTGATCTTCCCTCCCTGGCCCCTGGAGACAACGTCCGCATTCACCTACCTGACGGTGGCTGGTCAGTACCTGCCGAAGTTCTCCGACGCGTGGCTCCCCGCTCGTTCCTGGTACGCATGCCGGATGGATCCGTGCGTAGGCGCAATCGCCGAGCCCTTCGCCTACTTCCACGCTCGCAACGGAACCATACACAGACGCCGTGTCCTCCACTGGTTCCTGATAGCGACTTCGTGGAGCTGCCATATACCATGCCCCTTCTGTCGCCGCCTGTGGCCAGGCTCGCACCTCAGCCGGTGGTTCTCGACCCACCCTTGAGGCGGTCAACCCGAATTCGTCGCCCACCTACTAGACTGGACTTATGAGACTGTTCACACGTCACATTTTAGCAACTACTGTATTGTAACATGTCACTGTTTTATCGTTCCAGGCCTCGTCTGATCGGTCCAAATTTCAACGTTCTTCTTTTGTTATGGTACAACCTCGTTAGCATGTCACACCTGACATCGCCCCTTGTGTATAGTTACGCCACATGTACATGCTGTAAATATCACGCACACACACCTTGAGCTGCACTCAAGACACATTTATATTTATAACCACGTAGGCGCATAATCTTGTAAAAAAGGGGGGATGTCATGATATTCAAACACACATCACAACACACACATCATGATAGACAGACCAACAGACCAATTAGCACACATAACACAACAGCCAATCACAGACAAGAGCAGACACAGTATAAGTCAAGAAACACGACACCTGCTGGCCAGTCCATCTGGAGACAGGACAAGGCCAGGACCTCATTAACAAGACACTCACAAGTCACCACGTGCTGACTACCAAGTCAGATGTGTAAATAACTAGTTGGAATAAAACTGCGTTGTACCAATCGCAACCGTGTTGGTTCGTCTGTACCTCAGAGCACCCAACACCACATGCAGGTAAGGGCGTTTGTTCGGCGGCAGGTGGCGGAATTCCCACTGTTGCCGCCATGCGGGGTCCAGGACAGGGTGCTGTCGGGGTTGTGGGTTGGAGAGGGGAGGATCTCGGCAACGTATCAGGTGATGCAGGAGGAGGAGGAGGCCTCGGTGGAGGAGCTAAAGGGTAAGTGGAGTTGGATGAGGAGATTGACGAGGGGATGTGGGCGGATGCCCTGGGGAGGGTGAACTCTTCCTCCTCTTGCGCGAGGCTCAGCCTCATACAATTTAAGGTGCTGCACAGGGCTCACATGACCGGGGCAAGGATAAGCCGGTTCTTTGGGGGCGAGGACAGGTGTGTTAGGTGCTCAGGGAGCCCAGCAAATCACACCCACATGTTCTGGGCCTGCCCAGCGCAGGAGGACTTTTGGAAGGGTGTAGCGAGGACGGTGTCGAGGGTGGTAGGTTCCAGGGTCAAGCCAGGCAGGGGGCTCGCAATATTTGGGGTGGCAGAGGAGCCAGGAGTGCAGGAGGCGAAAGAGGCCGGAATTCTGGCCTTTGCGTCCCTGGTAGCCCGGTGAAGGATTCTTCTTCAGTGGAAGGATGTGAGGCCCCCAAGCGTGGAATCCTGGATCAACGATATGGCGGGGTTTATTAAATTGGAGAGGGTGGAATTTGCCTTAAGGGGATCGGTGCAAGGGTTCTTCAGGCGGTGGCAACCTGTCTGTATCTCCTTATGTGCATGAGTGCATATCATGACAGTTGCAAGGCGCCGCCTCATCATAGGGGTGGAACTCGAGTGACCTGATAGCGACCTACGCCAGTCCCTATGATGGGTCCAGGTTGCCCCCTCCTCCCGCTCGGTGCCCATAGGACCCTGTGGTTAAGCTTAGGATGGAGGGGCAGCTGGTTTGAGCCCAGGCTGACTGCGCCCTCTGGCTGTGCCAGCCCTGGCGACTCCCCAATGCCTGCACCATGGTGTCGATGCCCTCGGCGATGCTCCTCAGTGACTGGGACAAGCTCCGCCGTACCTCGGCCATTCCCATCTGAGAGCGGGTCATGTCCCGCAGAACCTCATCAAGGTCAGCCTGGTACTGGGTCACATCCCCCAGCGAGACAGACATTCTGCCGAGACCCTCAGCCATGGCCGTCACCGACTGCACGACGCCTTGGACACCTTCACTAATGGTGCCGATATCGTACACCAGGCTCTCCAATGTGGTCGCCACCCTAGCAGTGTTTGCCTCGGTGTCACTCATTGCCGGCAACATCTCCTGTGCCTGCAGCCTCTGGACTCCTCCAATTGGCTATGGACCTGCTGGTGTGCCGCTGACATCTCCTTCTGAATGTCCCAGCCACTCCCTATCATCTCCATCAGCTCCAGTTAAACCTGTTCCAAAGACTCAGCATCAGGCTAGGACCCAGCTGGGTCCTGCCATCCAGCAGACCTCCGACTGCTGTCTCCCACCTGGGTTTTTTTGCCTCCACCTGATGTACATCATCAGCTGTGTGGTGCTCACCAGATTGTGCCCCAGAATCTGACCACTAACATTTCCCACCGAGGTGGGTGTGTCTGCACTAGTGGAGGTGGGGAGGACAGCTGTGACGCATCGATTGTGGCATTCTCGGAGCTCTCCTCCAAGGTGGTCTCATGAGAGGCAGGGGAGGGGGTCACCCTGGATGACCTGGCACCGCTGGCTGGGGGACCTGTTGGAGAATGAGCATGTGGTCAGTGGGAGGGATGGGTCAGTCTGTATGGAAATAACAACTTATGTGTGATTGTCCATCCAGGTGGGGCCTGGTGGTTCCTCACCTCTGCGGCGTATGCCGACTTCCGCATTGGTGACTGCTTTGACCTTGGCCATCCCCCGTCAGCGCCAGGGCCCATTCCTTGAATGTCATGCGGATTCTTATGTCCGGCACCCCACTGCCAGTCTGGGCCCTCTCCCAGGGATTGTGGGAGAGCCTCTCCTGCAGAGACACAAAGATCGCATCATTAGCCGCACAAGTGGGTCACTATGCTGGAGGGGTTGTGAAGGAAGGGTTGGGGTGATGGGAGGGTTGGGGTGAAGCGAGGGGGGGGTGGTATGAAGGGTGGGTTTGGGGCCAGATGGAGGGCTGAGGGGGTAGCTGATGCACAATCAATTACTCGTGAGACAAGGAGAGTCATACTAATCGGCTTTAATCAGCTAGAACTGTACCCAGCAGCTTCGATACAGAAAGTGAAGGCTGCTGGGACGGCATCGGTTCTTATACCCCACCTCTCAGGGCGGAGCTACGTAAGTTGGCCAATGGTAGAGTCCTAGGTCTAGCCAATGTGCATCCACCTCTCAGGTACTGCAATACCTGGTATTACCTCAGTAGGGTTGGGGGTTGGTTGCGTTGCGGGTTGGGATAGCTCCGGCAGGGGGAGGGTGCGGTGGTGTCAACTCATCCGTGCTGCCCAGTGAAGGTCGTTGACCTCCTTGCGGCACTGGAGGTCAGTCCTCCTAGTCATGCTGCCCGAGCTGACGGCCGCTGCCACTTCATCCCAGGCGGCACTGGCTGCCCTGTGGCTCACCCTCTGGGACCCTCGGGGGGAACAGGGCATCCTTCCTGGCCTCGACTGCATCTAGGTGCCTCCCAGGTCTGCAACCCCGAGGTGTGGGGGTGGTCGTCTCGTCGTCATGGCTGCGAGCTGAGTGGGGTTGGCTGTGCAAGTGCTGTTTAAGAAGTGCTGCTTGACCTTGTTGGGGGGGGGGGGGGGGGATGCGCGGGGGTGGGGGCACTGGCTAACGTTGAATAGATTGCCGGCCTCGCTGGGCCTCGCACAAGGAAGCTTGCGGCAGTTCCCGCTCGCCACCACACTTAGAAATCTTTTCGGAGAATCGATCCTTTGGTTTCAGACAAACATACTACAGATAGTAAATGGTTAAATTTGTACATTCTTCTTATTAGGCACTGCCTCAGGACTGAGTAGAAGAATGTATGCGTGCAAAGTGTGTGAAGTTCAAACTAGTTCAAATAAACTGGCTCTTGGCCCTTTCCCTGCCATTCAAATATTCCACCAGAAAGCAAAACAGAACCGTGAATCATTCCATTTTAAAGAGTAACTCCAACATCAAACCAGTGACTCAATCACAGAGCGGCTTCGAAATCATTAATGACTGACAGAAACACATGGCATAAAAGGAAGATTTTGCACTGTCTCTTGAGCAGGGAATAGCCTGGAAGTTCAGGAATCTGCAAAGACCAGAGGGTATCTCTCGGGATGTCTCAACACATCATTGCAGATGAGCTTGTGTTCTTTGTAAATGGGCGCAAGGTAAGGTCAAAGCACATCGAGGGAACCAGGCCCTTCAGATTTTTTAACTGAAACTGGTAAACAGATTGCTTTTTCTCCGGAGATTTGAACAGCTGCTAGAGGCCGACATTCCAGTATAGTATGAGAGAGTGTGGCAACCTAATATCTTTTCATCGTGGTGTCTAACTGCTCTCTGTCTCTCTCCCTGTGTGTGTCTCTCACTTTGACTCGAGCTACTTTTCTGTGTTCTTTTTCTATTTCTTATGTTATCTTCATTCCTATGTTTGGTGTGTTTCGTTTGTATGTGTCTGTGTGTGTCTTTTCCCTGTGTCTATGTCTCTCTCTCTCTGCCTCTCTCTCCCGGTGCCTGTCTGTCTCTCTGTGCCTCTCTCTCCCTGTGTCTGTGTGTGTGTCTCTCTCTCTCTGCCTCTCTCTCCCTGTGACTGTGTGTGTGTCTCTCTCTCTGCCTCTCTCTCCCTGTGTCTGTGTGTGTGTCTCTCTCTCAGCCTCTCTCTCACTGTGTCCGTCTGTCTCTCTCTCTGCCTCACTCCCTGTGTATGTCTGTCTCTCTCTCTCTCTCTGTGCCTCTCTCTCCCTGTGTCTGTCTGTCTCTCTGTGCCTCTCTCTCCCTGTGTCTGTGTGTGTGTCTCTCTCTCTGCCTCTCTCTCCCTGTGACTGTGTGTGTGTCTCTCTCTCTGCCTCTCTCTCCCTGTGTGTGTGTCTCTCTCTCTGCCTCTCTCTCCCTATGACTGTGTGTGTCTCTCGCTCTCTGCCTCTCTCTCCCTGTGTGTGTGTCTCTCTCTCTGCCTCTCTCTCCCTGTGTGTGTGTCTCTCTCTCTGCCTCTCTCTCCCTGTCTGTGTGTCTCTCTCAGCCTCTCTCTCTCCCTGTGTCTGTCTGTGTGTCTCTCTCTCAGCCTCTCTCTCCCTGTGACTGTCTATCTCTCTCTCTGCCTCTCTCTCCCTGTGACTGTGTGTGTCTCTCTCTCTCTGCCTCTCTCCTCCTGTGTCTGTGTGTGTGTCTCTCTCTCTGCCTCTCTCTCCCTGTGTGTGTGTCTCACTCTCTCTGCCTCTCTCTCCCTGTGTGTGTGTCTCTCTCTCAGCCTCTCTCTCCCTGTGACTGTGTGTGTGTCTCTCTCTCTGCCTCTCTCTCCCTGTGTGTGTGTCTCTCTCTCTGCCACTCTCTCCCTGTGACTGTCTGTCCCTCTCTCAGCCTCTCTCTCCCTGTGACTGTGTGTGTGTGTCTCTCTCTCTGCCTCTCTCTCCCTGTGTGTGTGTCTCTCTCCCTGTGTGTGTGTCTCACTCTCTCTCTGCCTCTCTCTCCCTGTGTGTGTGTCTCTCTCCCTGTGTGTGTGTCTCACTCTCTCTGTGCCTCTCTCTCCCTGTGTCTGTCTCTCTCTCAGCCTCTCTCTCCCTGTGACTGTGTGTGTGTCTCTCTCTCTGCCTCTCTCTCCCTGTGTGTGTGTCTCTCTCTCAGCCTCTCTCTCCCTGTGACTGTCTGTCTCTCTCTCAGCCTCTCTCTCCCTGTGTCTGTCTGTCTGTCTCTCTCTCAGCCTCTCTCTCCCTGTGTCTGTGTCTCTCTCTCAGCCTCTCTCTCCCTGTGACTGTGTGTGTGTCTCTCTCTCAGCATCTCTCTCCCTGTGTCTCTGTGCCTCTCTCTCTCTCTGCCAGCCTGTGTGTCTCTCTCTCTGCCTCTCTCTCCCTGTGTTAGTGTGTGTGACTCTCTCTCTGCCTCTCTCTCTCTGTGTCTGTCTGTCTCTCTGTGCCTCTGTCACCCTGTGTCTCTGTGTGTGTCTCTCAGCCTCTTTCTCCCTGTGTCTGTCTGTCTCTCTGTGCGTCTCTCTCCCTGTGACTGTGTGTGTGTCTCTCTCTCAGCCTCTCTCTCCCTGTGTCTGTGTGTGTGTCTCTCTCTCAGCCTCTCTCTCCCTGTGTCTGTGTGTGTGTCTCTCTCTCTGCCTCTCTCTCCCTCTGTCTGTGTGTGTGTCTCTCTCTGTGCCTCTCTCTCCCTGTGTCTGTGTGTGTGTCTCTCTCTCAGCCTCTCTCTCCCTGTGTCTGTCTGTGTGTCTCTCTCTCTGCCTCTCTCTCCCTGTGTCTGTGTGTGTGTCTCTCTCTCAG
The DNA here is from genome assembly GCF_047496885.1 of Scyliorhinus torazame. Classification (NCBI taxonomy): domain Eukaryota; kingdom Metazoa; phylum Chordata; class Chondrichthyes; order Carcharhiniformes; family Scyliorhinidae; genus Scyliorhinus; species Scyliorhinus torazame. The sequence continues at coordinate 214,183,204 of NC_092708.1, read as the reverse complement.
CCTCTCTCTCCCTGTGTCTGTGTGTGTGTCTCTCTCTCTGCCTCTCTCTCACTGTGTCTGCCTGTCTCTCTGTGCCTCTCTCTCACTGTGTCTGTGTGTGTGTCTCTCTCTCTGCCTCTCTCTCCCTGTGTCTGTCTGTCTCTCTCAGCCTCTCTCTCCCTGTGTCTGTCTGTCTCTCTGCTCCTCTCTCTCCCTGTGTCTGTGTGTGTGTCTCTCTCTCTGCCTCTCTCTCCCTGTGTCTGTCTGTCTCTCTGTGCCTCTCTCACTCTGTGTCTGTCTGTCTCTCTGTGCCTCTCTCTCCCTGTGTCTGTGTGTGTGTGTCTCTCTCTCTGCCTCTCTCTCCCTGTGTCTGTCTGTCTCTCTGTGCCTCTCTCTCCCTGTGTCTGTCTGTCTCTCTGTGCCTCTCTCTCCCTGTGTCTGTGTCTCTCTCTCTGCCTCTCTCTCCCTGTGTCTGTGTGTGTGTCTCTCTCACTGCCTCTCTCTCCCTGTGTCTGTCTGTCTCTCTGCTCCTCTCTCTCCCTGTGTCTGTGTGTGTGTCTCTCTCTCTGCCTCTCTCTCCCTGCGTCTGTCTGTCTCTCTCTCTGCCTCTCTCTCCCTGTGTGTGTGTCTCTCTCTCTGCCACTCTCTTCCTTTGTCTGTCTGTCTCTCTCTCAGCCTCTCTCTCCCTGTGTGTGTGTCTCTCTCTCAGCCTCTCTCTCCCTGTGACTGTCTATCTCTCTCTCTGCCTCTCTCTCCCTGTGTGTGTGTCTCTCTCTCAGCCTCTCTCTCCCTGTGTTTGTGTGTGTGTCTCTCTCTCTGCCTCTCTCTCCCTGTGTCTGTGTGTCTGTCTCTCTCTCAGCCTCTTTCTCCCTGTGTCTGTCTGTCTCTCTGTGCCTCTCTCTCTCTCTGTCTGTCTGTGTGTCTCTCTCTCTGCCTCTCTCTCCCTGTGTTTGTGTGTGTGTCTCTCTCTCAGCCTCTCTCTCCCTGTGTCTGTGTGTGTGTCTCTCTCTCTGCCTCTCTCTCCCTGTGTCTGTGTGTCTGTCTCTCTCTCAGCCTCTTTCTCCCTGTGTCTGTCTGTCTCTCTGTGCCTCTCTCTCTCTCTGTCTGTCTGTGTGTCTCTCTCTCTGCCTCTCTCTCCCTGTGTTTGTGTGTGTGTCTCTCTCTCAGCCTCTCTCTCCCTGTGTCTGTGTGTGTGTCTCTCTCTCTGCCTCTCTCTCCCTGTGTCTGTGTGTCTGTCTCTCTCTCAGCCTCTCTCTCCCTGTGTGTGTGTCTCTCTCTCAGCCTCTCTCTCCCTGTGACTGTGTGTGTGTCTCTCTCTCAGCCTCTCTCTCCCTGTGTCTGTGTGTGTGTCTCTCTCTCTCAGCCTCTCTCTCCCTGTGTCTGTGTGTGTGTCTCTCTCTCTGCCTCTCTCTCCCTCTGTCTGTGTGTGTGTCTCTCTCTGTGCCTCTCTCTCCCTGTGTCTGTGTGTGTGTCTCTCTCTCACCCTCTCTCTCCCTGTGTCTGTCTGTGTGTCTCTCTCTCTGCCTCTCTCTCCCTGTGTCTGTGTGTGTGTCTCTCTCTCAGCCTCTCTCTCCCTGTGTCTGTGTGTGTGTCTTTCTCTCTGCCTCTCTCTCACTGTGTCTGCCTGTCTCTCTGTGCCTCTCTCTCGCTGTGTCTGTGTGTGTGTCTCTCTCTCTGCCTCTCTCTCCCTGTGTCTGGGTGTGTGTCTCTCTCACTGCCTCTCTCTCCCTGTGTCTGTCTGTCTCTCTCAGCCTCTCTCTCCCTGTGTCTGTCTGTCTCTCTGCTCCTCTCTCTCCCTGTGTCTGTGTGTGTGTCTCTCTCTCTGCCTCTCTCTCCCTGTGTCTGTCTGTCTCTCTGTGCCTCTCTCACTCTGTGTCTGTCTGTCTCTCTGTGCCTCTCTCTCCCTGTGTCTGTGTGTGTGTGTCTCTCTCTTTGCCTCTCTCTCCCTGTGTCTGTCTGTCTCTCTGTGCCTCTCTCTCCCTGTGTCTGTCTGTCTCTCTGTGCCTCTCTCTCCCTGTGTCTGTGTCTCTCTCTCTGCCTCTCTCTCCCTGTGTCTGTGTGTGTGTCTCTCTCACTGCCTCTCTCTCCCTGTGTCTGTCTGTCTCTCTGCTCCTCTCTCTCCCTGTGTCTGTGTGTGTGTCTCTCTCTCTGCCTCTCTCTCCCTGCGTCTGTCTGTCTCTCTCTCTGCCTCTCTCTCCCTGTGTGTGTGTCTCTCTCTCTGCCACTCTCTTCCTTTGTCTGTCTGTCTCTCTCTCAGCCTCTCTCTCCCTGTGTCTGTCTGTGTGTCTCTCTCTCAGCCTCTCTCTCCCTGTGACTGTCTATCTCTCTCTCTGCCTCTCTCTCCCTGTGTGTGTGTCTCTCTCTCAGCCTCTCTCTCCCTGTGTTTGTGTGTGTGTCTCTCTCTCTGCCTCTCTCTCCCTGTGTCTGTGTGTCTGTCTCTCTCTCAGCCTCTTTCTCCCTGTGTCTGTCTGTCTCTCTGTGCCTCTCTCTCTCTCTGTCTGTCTGTGTGTCTCTCTCTCTGCCTCTCTCTCCCTGTGTTTGTGTGTGTGTCTCTCTCTCAGCCTCTCTCTCCCTGTGTCTGTGTGTGTGTCTCTCTCTCTGCCTCTCTCTCCCTGTGTCTGTGTGTCTGTCTCTCTCTCAGCCTCTCTCTCCCTGTGTGTGTGTCTCTCTCTCAGCCTCTCTCTCCCTGTGACTGTGTGTGTGTCTCTCTCTCTGCCTCTCTCTCCCTGTGTGTGTGTCTCTCTCTCAGCCTCTCTCTCCCTGTGTCTCTGTGTGTGTCTCTCTCTCAGCCTCTTTCTCCCTGTGTCTGTCTCTCTGTGCCTCTCTCTCTCTGTCTGTCTGTGTGTCTCTCTCTCTGCCTCTCTCTCCCTGTGTCTGTGTGTGTGTCTCTCTCTCAGCCTCTCTCTCCCTGTGTCTGTGTGTGTGTCTCTCTCTGTGCCTCTCTCTCCCTGTGTCTGTGTGTCTCTCTCTGTGCCTCTCTCTCCCTGTGCCTGTGTGTGTCTCTCTCTCAGCCTCTCTCTCCCTGTGTCTGTGTGTGTGTCTCTCTCTGTGCCTCTCTCTCCCTGTGTCTGTGTGTCTCTCTCTGTGCCTCTCTCTCCCTGTGTCTCTGTGTGTGTCTCTCAGCCTCTTTCTCCCTGTGTCTGTCTGTCTCTCTGTGCCTCTCTCTCCCTGTGACTGTGTGTGTGTCTCTCTCTCAGCCTCTCTCTCCCTGTGTCTGTGTGTGTGTCTCTCTCTGTGCCTCTCTCTCCCTGTGTCTGTGTGTGTGTCTCTCTCTCATCCTCTGTCTCCCTGTGTCTCTGTGTGTGTCTCTCTCTCAGCCTCTTTCTTCCTGTGTCTGTCTGTCTCTCTGTGCCTCTCTCTCCCTGTGTCTGTCTTTGTGTCTCTCTCTCTGCCCCTCTCTCCCTGTGTCTGCGTGTGTGTCTCTCTCTCAGCCTCTCTCTCCCTGTGTCTGTGTGTGTGTCTCTCTCTCTGCCTCTCTCTCCCTGTGTCTGTGTGTGTGTCTCTCTCTCAGCCTCTCTCTCCCTGTGTCTGTCTGTCTCTCTCAGCCTCTCTCTCCCTGTGTCTGCCTGTCTCTCTGTGCCTCTCTCTCCCTGTGTCTGTGTGTGTGTCTCTCTCTCTGCCTCTCTCTCCCTGTGTCTGTCTGTCTCTCTCAGCCTCTCTCTCCCTCTGTCTGTCTATCTCTCTGGTCCTCTCTCTCCCTGTGACTGTGTGTGTGTCTCTCTCCCTGCCTCTCTCTCCCTGTGTCTGTCTGTCTCTCTGTGCCTCTCTCTCCCTGTGTCTGTCTGTCTCTCTGTGCCTCTCTCTCCCTGTGTCTGTGTGTGTGTCTCTCTCTCTGCCTCTCTCTCCCTGTGTCTGTCTGTCTCTCTGTGCCTCTCTCTCCCTGTGTCTGTCTGTCTCTCTGTGCCTCTCTCTCCCTGTGTCTGTCTGTCTCTCTGTGCCTCTCTCTCTCTGTGTCTGTGTCTCTCTCCCTGTGTGTAGCGCACAAAGACTCCATGAGACGAATATAGTGAAGTCGATGAGGCTTTATTAAGCGTGTCTGTTCCCCAGCAGCCCGATAGTAAACTGGCCTGCGGGGGAAGACACCGGCTTCTTATACTTCGCCTTCAGGGCGGAGCTTGAGGTCAACGGCCAACCAGGACCCGGGATCTGTCAGCCAATGACATTAGGGCTTCCAGTCCCACATGACCTCCAATACATACTACCACATTCACCACTTGTCAAAAATGAACCCGGCGGGGTGATGCTTCGTATGGTGGTAAGGGTTTACAGGGCTGGCCCTGGGAGGATAGAACATTCACATGGTAGTACAGTATTGGACAGTTCCGTCCTGTTGCAACTATTTACAGAGGGTATAGGAAAAAAACAAAATGTTCTTTGAACAGTCCATCTTTGTTTTACATCGACGCCACGAGTCGGTCGGGCGGTCTGGTCGTCCGAGTCGATCGCCTCGGCCCCGGCGGTGGTGGTGGTGCTTGTACCAGTGTTGTCGCCTCCAGGAGCCGTACGGTTTCAGCTGTCAGTGCAAAGGGGAGGGGGACTGATCCTCCTGGGAAGGGGGCGGTCGCGGGGTGCGGCGGTGGCAGGAAGGGGGGCGGTTGGGTTGATGGTGTCGGGGGGGTGTGCGTGGTGCCGGCGGGCGCCAGATCCCGCAGGGAGACCGTGTCCTGTCGGCCGTCGGGGTACTCCACGTAGGCGTACTGGGGGTTTGCGTGGAGGAGGTGAACCTTTTCGACCAACGGGTCCGCCTTATGTGCCCGCACATGCTTTCGGAGCAGGATGGGTCCTGGGGCCGCCAGCCAGGTCGGCAGCGACGTTCCAGAGGAGGACCTCCTAGGGAAGACAAGGAGACGCTCGTGCGGCGTTTGATGAGTGCTTGTACATAATAACGACCGGATGGAATGGAGAGCGTCCGGGAGGACCTCCTGCCACCATGAAACTGGGAGATCCCTGGACCGTAGGGCCAGTAGGACGGCCTTCCAGACCGTGCCGTTCTCCGTTTCTACTTGCCCGTTCCCCCGGGGGTTGTAGCTGGTCGTCCTGCTTGAGGCTATGCCCTTGCTGAGCAGGAACTGGCGCAGCTCGTCACTCATGAAAGAGGACCCCCTGTCGCTGTGGACGTATGCGGGGTAACCGAACAGTGTGAAGATGCTGTTCAGGGCTTTAATGACTGTGGCCGCGGTCATGTCGGAGCAGGGAATGGCAAAAGGGAAGCGGGAGTATTCGTCCACTACATTAAGAAAATATGCGTTGTGGTCGGTGGAGGGGAGGGGCCCTTTGAAATCGAGACTGAGGCGTTCAAAGGGGTGGGAAGCCTTAATCAGGTGCGCTCCATCTGGCCTGAAAAAATGCGGCTTGCATTCCGCGCAGATGTGGCAGTCCCTTGTGACTGTACGGACCTCTTCTAAAGAGTATGGGAGATTGCGGGACTTGATGAAGTGGTAAAACCGAGTGACCTCCGGGTGGCAGAGGTCCTCGTGGAGGGTTTGGAGGCGGTCAATTTGTGCGTTGGCACATGTGCCGCTGGATAGGGCATCGGACGGCTCGTTCAGCTTTCCGGGCCGGTACAAGATCTCATAGTTGAAGGTGGAGAGCTCGATCCTCCACCTTAAGATCTTGTCATTTTAAATTTTGCCCCGCTGTGCATTATCGAACATGAAAGCTACCGACCGTTGGTCAGTGAGGAGAGTGAATCTCCTGCCGGCCACGTAATGCCTCCAATGTCGCACAGCTTCCACTATGGCTTGGGCTTCCTTTTCCACTGAGGAGTGGCGGATTTGTGAGGCGTGGAGGGTTCGGGAGAAAAAGGCCACGGGTCTGCCCGCTTGGTTAAGGGTGGCCGCTAGAGCTACGTCGGAGGCGTCGCTCTCGACCTGGAAGGGGAGGGACTCGTCGATGGCGCGCATCGTGGCCTTTGCGATATCCGCTTTGATGCGGCTGAAGGCCTGGCAAGCCTCTGTCGACAGAGGGAAGGTCGTGGTCTGTATTAGGGGGCGGGCCTTGTCTGCGTACTGGGGGACCCACTGGGCGTAGTTCGAAAAGAACCCCAGGCAGCTTTTCAGGGCTTTTGGGCAGTGCGGGAGGGGAAATTCCATGAGTGCGCGCATATGTTCGGGGTCGGGGCCTATTATCCCATTGCGTACTATGTAGCCCAGAATGGCTAGCCGGTCGGTACTAAAAACGCACTTGTCCTCGTTGTACGTGAGGTTCAAGGCTTTGGCGGTCTGGAGGAATTTTTGGAGGTTGGCGTCGTGGTCCTGCTGATCGTGGCCGCAGATGGTTACATTGTCGAGATACGGGATCGTGGCCCGTAACCCATGTTGATCAACCATCCGGTCCATCTCCCGTTGGAAGACCGAGACCCCGTTGGTGACACCAAAAGGGACCCGTAGGAAATGGTATAATCGCCCGTCTGCCTCGAAGGCTGTGTACTTGCGGTCACTTGGGCGGATGGGGAGCTGATGGTAGGCGGACTTGAGGTCCACGGTGGAGAAGACTTTATACTGGGCAATCCGATTGACCATGTCGGATATGCGGGGGAGAGGGTACGCGTCTAGTTGTGTGTACCTGTTGATGGTCTGGCTATAGTCTATGACCATCCTTTGTTTCTCCCCTGTCTTCACTACTACCACCTGCGCTCTCCAGTGACAATTGCTGGCCTGGATTATGCCTCCTTTAGGGCCTCGCACAAGGAAGCTTGCGGCAGTTCCCGCTCGCCACCACACTTAGAAATCTTTTCGGAGAATCGATCCTTTGGTTTCAGACAAACATACTACAGATAGTAAATGGTTAAATTTGTACATTCTTCTTATTAGGCACTGCCTCAGGACTGAGTAGAAGAATGTATGCGTGCAAAGTGTGTGAAGTTCAAACTAGTTCAAATAAACTGGCTCTTGGCCCTTTCCCTGCCATTCAAATATTCCACCAGAAAGCAAAACAGAACCGTGAATCATTCCATTTTAAAGAGTAACTCCAACATCAAACCAGTGACTCAATCACAGAGCGGCTTCGAAATCATTAATGACTGACAGAAACACATGGCATAAAAGGAAGATTTTGCACTGTCTCTTGAGCAGGGAATAGCCTGGAAGTTCAGGAATCTGCAAAGACCAGAGGGTATCTCTCGGGATGTCTCAACACAACATTGCAGATGAGCTTGTGTTCTTTGTAAATGGGCGCAAGGTAAGGTCAAAGCACATCGAGGGAACCAGGCCCTTCAGATTTTTTAACTGAAACTGGTAAACAGATTGCTTTTTCTCCGGAGATTTGAACAGCTGCTAGAGGCCGACATTCCAGTATAGTATGAGAGAGTGTGGCAACCTAATATCTTTTCATCGTGGTGTCTAACTGCTCTCTGTCTCTCTCCCTGTGTGTGTCTCTCACTTTGACTCGAGCTACTTTTCTGTGTTCTTTTTCTATTTCTTATGTTATCTTCATTCCTATGTTTGGTGTGTTTCGTTTGTATGTGTCTGTGTGTGTCTTTTCCCTGTGTCTATGTCTCTCTCTCTCTGCCTCTCTCTCCCGGTGCCTGTCTGTCTCTCTGTGCCTCTCTCTCCCTGTGTCTGTGTGTGTGTCTCTCTCTCTGCCTCTCTCTCCCTGTGACTGTGTGTGTGTCTCTCTCTCTGCCTCTCTCTCCCTGTGTCTGTGTGTGTGTCTCTCTCTCAGCCTCTCTCTCACTGTGTCCGTCTGTCTCTCTCTCTGCCTCACTCCCTGTGTATGTCTGTCTCTCTCTCTCTCTCTGTGCCTCTCTCTCCCTGTGTCTGTCTGTCTCTCTGTGCCTCTCTCTCCCTGTGTCTGTGTGTGTGTCTCTCTCTCTGCCTCTCTCTCCCTGTGACTGTGTGTGTGTCTCTCTCTCTGCCTCTCTCTCCCTGTGTGTGTGTCTCTCTCTCTGCCTCTCTCTCCCTATGACTGTGTGTGTCTCTCTCTCTCTGCCTCTCTCTCCCTGTGTGTGTGTCTCTCTCTCTGCCTCTCTCTCCCTGTGTGTGTGTCTCTCTCTCTGCCTCTCTCTCCCTGTCTGTGTGTCTCTCTCAGCCTCTCTCTCTCCCTGTGTCTGTCTGTGTGTCTCTCTCTCAGCCTCTCTCTCCCTGTGACTGTCTATCTCTCTCTCTGCCTCTCTCTCCCTGTGACTGTGTGTGTCTCTCTCTCTCTGCCTCTCTCCTCCTGTGTCTGTGTGTGTGTCTCTCTCTCTGCCTCTCTCTCCCTGTGTGTGTGTCTCACTCTCTCTGCCTCTCTCTCCCTGTGTGTGTGTCTCTCTCTCAGCCTCTCTCTCCCTGTGACTGTGTGTGTGTCTCTCTCTCTGCCTCTCTCTCCCTGTGTGTGTGTCTCTCTCTCTGCCACTCTCTCCCTGTGACTGTCTGTCCCTCTCTCAGCCTCTCTCTCCCTGTGACTGTGTGTGTGTGTCTCTCTCTCTGCCTCTCTCTCCCTGTGTGTGTGTCTCTCTCCCTGTGTGTGTGTCTCACTCTCTCTCTGCCTCTCTCTCCCTGTGTGTGTGTCTCTCTCCCTGTGTGTGTGTCTCACTCTCTCTGTGCCTCTCTCTCCCTGTGTCTGTCTCTCTCTCAGCCTCTCTCTCCCTGTGACTGTGTGTGTGTCTCTCTCTCTGCCTCTCTCTCCCTGTGTGTGTGTCTCTCTCTCTGCCACTCTCTCCCTGTGACTGTCTGTCCCTCTCTCAGCCTCTCTCTCCCTGTGACTGTGTGTGTGTGTCTCTCTCTCTGCCTCTCTCTCCCTGTGTGTGTGTCTCTCTCCCTGTGTGTGTGTCTCACTCTCTCTCTGCCTCTCTCTCCCTGTGTGTGTGTCTCTCTCCCTGTGTGTGTGTCACACTCTCTCTGTGCCTCTCTCTCCCTGTGTCTGTCTCTCTCTCAGCCTCTCTCTCCCTGTGACTGTGTGTGTGTCTCTCTCTCTGCCTCTCTCTCCCTGTGACTGTCTGTCTCTCTCTCAGCCTCTCTCTCCCTGTGTCTGTTTGTGTGTCTCTCTCTCAGCCTCTCTCTCCCTGTGACTGTCTGTCTCTCTCTCAGCCTCTCTCTCCCTGTGTCTGTCTGTCTGTCTGTCTCTCTCTCAGCCTCTCTCTCCCTGTGTGTGTGTCTCTCTCTCAGCCTCTCTCTCCCTGTGTGTGTGTCTCTCTCTCAGCATCTCTCTCCCTGTGTCTCTGTGCCTCTCTCTCTCTCTGTCAGCCTGTGTGTCTCTCTCTCTGCCTCTCTCTCCCTGTGTTAGTGTGTGTGACTCTCTCTCAGCCTCTCTCTCCCTGTGTCTGTCTGTCTCTCTGTGCCTCTCTCTCCCTGTGTCTGTCTGTCTCTCTGTGCCTCTCTCTCCCTGTGTCTGTGAGTGTGTCTCTCTCTCAGCCTCTCTCTCCCTGTGTCTGTCTGTCTCTCTGTGCGTCTCTCTCCCTGTGACTGTGAGTGTGTCTCTCTCTCAGCCTCTTTCTCCCTGTGTCTGTCTGTCTCTCTGTGCGTCTCTCTCCCTGTGACTGTGTGTGTGTCTCTCTCTCAGCCTCTCTCTCCCTGTGTCTGTGTGTGTGTCTCTCTCTCAGCCTCTCTCTCCCTGTGTCTGTGTGTGTCTCTCTCTCTCTGCCTCTCTCTCCCTCTGTCTGTGTGTGTGTCTCTCTCTGTGCCTCTCTCTCCCTGTGTCTGTCTGTCTCTCTGTGCCTCTCTCTCCCTGTGTCTGTGTGTGTGTCTCTCTCTCTGCCTCTCTCTCCCTGTGACTGTGTGTGTGTCTCTCTCTCTGCCTCTCTCTCCCTGTGTGTGTGTCTCTCTCTCTGCCTCTCTCTCCCTATGACTGTGTGTGTCTCTCTCTCTCTGCCTCTCTCTCCCTGTGTGTGTGTCTCTCTCTCTGCCTCTCTCTCCCTGTGTCTGTCTGTGTGTCTCTCTCTCAACCTCTCTCTCCCTGTGACTGTCTATCTCTCTCTCTGCCTCTCTCTCCCTGTGACTGTGTGTGTCTCTCTCTCTCTGCCTCTCTCCTCCTGTGTCTGTGTGTGTGTCTCTCTCTCTGCCTCTCTCTCCCTGTGTGTGTGTCTCACTCTCTCTGCCTCTCTCTCCCTGTGTGTGTGTCTCTCTCTCAGCCTCTCTCTCCCTGTGACTGTGTGTGTGTCTCTCTCTCTGCCTCTCTCTCCCTGTGTGTGTGTCTCTCTCTCTGCCACTCTCTCCCTGTGACTGTCTGTCCCTCTCTCAGCCTCTCTCTCCCTGTGACTGTGTGTGTGTGTCTCTCTCTCTGCCTCTCTCTCCCTGTGTGTGTGTCTCTCTCCCTGTGTGTGTGTCTCACTCTCTCTCTGCCTCTCTCTCCCTGTGTGTGTGTCTCTCTCCCTGTGTGTGTGTCTCACTCTCTCTGTGCCTCTCTCTCCCTGTGTCTGTCTCTCTCTCAGCCTCTCTCTCCCTGTGACTGTGTGTGTGTCTCTCTCTCTGCCTCTCTCTCCCTGTGTGTGTGTCTCTCTCTCAGCCTCTCTCTCCCTGTGACTGTCTGTCTCTCTCTCAGCCTCTCTCTCCCTGTGTCTGTTTGTGTGTCTCTCTCTCAGCCTCTCTCTCCCTGTGTCTGTCTGTCTCTCTGTGCCTCTCTCTCCCTGTGACTGTGTGTGTGTCTCTCTCTCAGCATCTCTCTCCCTGTGTCTCTGTGCCTCTCTCTCTCTCTGTCAGCCTGTGTGTCTCTCTCTCTGCCTCTCTCTCCCTGTGTTAGTGTGTGTGACTCTCTCTCAGCCTCTCTCTCCCTGTGACTGTCTGTCTCTCTGTGCCTCTCTCTCCCTGTGTCTCTGTGTGTGTCTCTCAGCCTCTTTCTCCCTGTGTCTGTCTGTCTCTCTGTGCATCTCTCTCCCTGTGAGGGTGTGTGTGTCTCTCTCTCAGCCTCTCTCTCCCTGTGTCTGTGTGTGTGTCTCTCTCTCAGCCTCTCTCTCCCTGTGTCTGTGTGTGTCTCTCTCTCTCTGCCTCTCTCTCCCTCTGTCTGTGTGTGTGTCTCTCTCTGTGCCTCTCTCTCCCTGTGTCTGTGTGTGTGTCTCTCTCTCAGCCTCTCTCTCCCTGTGTCTGCCTGTGTGTCTCTCTCTCTGCCTCTCTCTCCCTGTGTCTGTGTGTGTGTCTCTCTCACAGCCTCTCTCTCCCTGTGTCTGTCTGTCTCTCTCAGCCTCTCTCTCCCTGTGTCTGTCTGTCTCTCTGCTCCTCTCTCTCCCTGTGTCTGTGTGTGTGTCTCTCTCTCTGCCTCTCTCTCCCTGTGTCTGTCTGTCTCTCTGTGCCTCTCTCACTCTGTGTCTGTCTGTCTCTCTGTGCCTCTCTCTCCCTGTGTCTGTGTGTGTGTGTCTCTCTCTCTTTTCATCGTGGTGTCTAACTGCTCTCTGTCTCTCTCCCTGTGTGTGTCTCTCACTTTGACTCGAGCTACTTTTCTGTGTTCTTTTTCTATTTCTTATGTTATCTTCATTCCTATGTTTGGTGTGTTTCGTTTGTATGTGTCTGTGTGTGTCTTTTCCCTGTGTCTATGTCTCTCTCTCTCTGCCTCTCTCTCCCGGTGCCTGTCTGTCTCTCTGTGCCTCTCTCTCCCTGTGTCTGTGTGTGTGTCTCTCTCTCTGCCTCTCTCTCCCTGTTTCTGTGTGTGTGTCTTTCTCTCAGCCTCTCTCTCACTGTGTCTGTCTGTCTCTCTCTCTGCCTCACTCCCTGTGTATGTCTGTCTCTCTCTCTCTCTCTGTGCCTCTCTCTCCCTGTGTCTGTCTGTCTCTCTGTGCCTCTCTCTCCCTGTGTCTGTGTGTGTGTCTCTCTCTCTGCCTCTCTCTCCCTGTGACTGTGTGTGTGTCTCTCTCTCTGCCTCTCTCTCCCTGTGTGTGTGTCTCTCTCTCTGCCTCTCTCTCCCTATGACTGTGTGTGTCTCTCTCTCTCTGCCTCTCTCTCCCTATGTGTGTGTCTCTCTCTCTGCCTCTCTCTCCCTGTGTGTGTGTCTCTCTCTCTGCCTCTCTCTCCCTGTCTGTGTGTCTCTCTCAGCCTCTCTCTCTCCCTGTGTCTGTCTGTGTGTCTCTCTCTCAGCCTCTCTCTCCCTGTGACTGTCTATCTCTCTCTCTGCCTCTCTCTCCCTGTGTGTGTGTCTCACTCTCTCTGCCTCTCTCTCCCTGTGTGTGTGTCTCTCTCTCAGCCTCTCTCTCCCTGTGACTGTGTGTGTGTCTCTCTCTCTGCCTCTCTCTCCCTGTGTGTGTGTCTCTCTCTCTGCCACTCTCTCCCTGTGACTGTCTGTCCCTCTCTCAGCCTCTCTCTCCCTGTGACTGTGTGTGTGTGTCTCTCTCTCTGCCTCTCCCTGTGTGTGTGTCTCTCTCCCTGTGTGTGTGTCTCACTCTCTCTCTGCCTCTCTCTCCCTGTGTGTGTGTCTCTCTCCCTGTGTGTGTGTCTCACTCTCTCTGTGCCTCTCTCTCCCTGTGTCTGTCTCTCTCTCAGCCTCTCTCTCCCTGTGACTGTGTGTGTGTCTCTCTCTCTGCCTCTCTCTCCCTGTGTCTGTCTGTGTGTCTCTCTCTCAGCCTCTCTCTCCCTGTGTCTGTTTGTGTGTCTCTCTCTCAGCCTCTCTCTCCCTGTGACTGTCTGTCTCTCTCTCAGCCTCTCTCTCCCTGTGTCTGTCTGTCTGTCTGTCTCTCTCTCAGCCTCTCTCTCCCTGTGTCTGTGTCTCTCTCTCAGCCTCTCTCTCTCTGTGACTGTGTGTGTGTCTCTCTCTCAGCATCTCTCTCCCTGTGTTAGTGTGTGTGACTCTCTCTCAGCCTCTCTCTCCCTGTGACTGTCTGTCTCTCTGTGCCTCTCTCTCTCTGTGTCTGTCTGTCTCTCTGTGCCTCTGTCACCCTGTGTCTCTGTGTGTGTCTCTCAGCCTCTTTCTCCCTGTGTCTGTCTGTCTCTCTGTGCGTCTCTCTCCCTGTGACTGTGTGTGTGTCTCTCTCTCAGCCTCTCTCTCCCTGTGTCTGTGTGTGTGTCTCTCTCTCAGCCTCTCTCTCCCTGTGTCTGTGTGTGTGTCTCTCTCTCTGCCTCTCTCTCCCTCTGTCTGTGTGTGTGTCTCTCTCTGTGCCTCTCTCTCCCTGTGTCTGTGTGTGTGTCTCTCTCTCAGCCTCTCTCTCCCTGTGTCTGTCTGTGTGTCTCTCTCTCTGCCTCTCTCTCCCTGTGTCTGTGTGTGTGTCTCTCTCTCAGCCTCTCTCTCCCTGTGTCTGTGTGTGTGTCTCTCTCTCTGCCTCTCTCTCACTGTGTCTGCCTGTCTCTCTGTGCCTCTCTCTCACTGTGTCTGTGTGTGTGTCTCTCTCTCTGCCTCTCTCTCCCTGTGTCTGTGTGTGTGTCTCTCTCACTGCCTCTCTCTCCCTGTGTCTGTCTGTCTCTCTCAGCCTCTCTCTCCCTGTGTCTGTCTGTCTCTCTGCTCCTCTCTCTCCCTGTGTCTGTGTGTGTGTCTCTCTCTCTGCCTCTCTCTCCCTGTGTCTGTCTGTCTCTCTGTGCCTCTCTCACTCTGTGTCTGTCTGTCTCTCTGTGCCTCTCTCTCCCTGTGTCTGTGTGTGTGTGTCTCTCTCTCTGCCTCTCTCTCCCTGTGTCTGTCTGTCTCTCTGTGCCTCTCTCTCCCTGTGTCTGTCTGTCTCTCTGTGCCTCTCTCTCCCTGTGTCTGTGTCTCTCTCTCTGCCTCTCCCTCCCTGTGTCTGTGTGTGTGTCTCTCTCACTGCCTCTCTCTCCCTGTGTCTGTCTGTCTCTCTGCTCCTCTCTCTCCCTGTGTCTGTGTGTGTGTCTCTCTCTCTGCCTCTCTCTCCCTGCGTCTGTCTGTCTCTCTCTCTGCCTCTCTCTCCCTGTGTGTGTGTCTCTCTCTCTGCCACTCTCTTCCTTTGTCTGTCTGTCTCTCTCTCAGCCTCTCTCTCCCTGTGTGTGTGTCTCTCTCTCAGCCTCTCTCTCCCTGTGACTGTCTATCTCTCTCTCTGCCTCTCTCTCCCTGTGTGTGTGTCTCTCTCTCAGCCTCTCTCTCCCTGTGTTTGTGTGTGTGTCTCTCTCTCTGCCTCTCTCTCCCTGTGTCTGTGTGTCTGTCTCTCTCTCAGCCTCTTTCTCCCTGTGTCTGTCTGTCTCTCTGTGCCTCTCTCTCTCTCTGTCTGTCTGTGTGTCTCTCTCTCTGCCTCTCTCTCCCTGTGTTTGTGTGTGTGTCTCTCTCTCAGCCTCTCTCTCCCTGTGTCTGTGTGTGTGTCTCTCTCTCTGCCTCTCTCTCCCTGTGTCTGTGTGTCTGTCTCTCAGCCTCTTTCTCCCTGTGTCTGTCTGTCTCTCTGTGCCTCTCTCTCTCTCTGTCTGTCTGTGTGTCTCTCTCTCTGCCTCTCTCTCCCTGTGTTTGTGTGTGTGTCTCTCTCTCAGCCTCTCTCTCCCTGTGTCTGTGTGTGTGTCTCTCTCTCTGCCTCTCTCTCCCTGTGTCTGTGTGTCTGTCTCTCTCTCAGCCTCTCTCTCCCTGTGTGTGTGTCTCTCTCTCAGCCTCTCTCTCCCTGTGACTGTGTGTGTGTCTCTCTCTCAGCCTCTCTCTCCCTGTGTCTGTGTGTGTGTGTCTCTCTCTCAGCCTCTCTCTCCCTGTGTCTGTGTGTGTGTCTCTCTCTCTGCCTCTCTCTCCCTCTGTCTGTGTGTGTGTCTCTCTCTGTGCCTCTCTCTCCCTGTGTCTGTGTGTGTCTCTCTCTCACCCTCTCTCTCCCTGTGTCTGTCTGTGTGTCTCTCTCTCTGCCTCTCTCTCCCTGTGTCTGTGTGTGTGTCTCTCTCTCAGCCTCTCTCTCCCTGTGTCTGTGTGTGTGTCTCTCTCTCTGCCTCTCTCTCACTGTGTCTGCCTGTCTCTCTGTGCCTCTCTCTCGCTGTGTCTGTGTGTGTGTCTCTCTCTCTGCCTCTCTCTCCCTGTGTCTGGGTGTGTGTCTCTCTCACTGCCTCTCTCTCCCTGTGTCTGTCTGTCTCTCTCAGCCTCTCTCCCCCTGTGTCTGTCTGTCTCTCTGCTCCTCTCTCTCCCTGTGTCTTTGTGTGTGTCTCTCTCTCTGCCTCTCTCTCCCTGTGTCTGTCTGTCTCTCTGTGCCTCTCTCACTCTGTGTCTGTGTGTGTGTGTCTCTCTCTCTGCCTCTCTCTCCCTGTGTCTGTCTGTCTCTCTGTGCCTCTCTCTCCCTGTGTCTGTCTGTCTCTCTGTGCCTCTCTCTCCCTGTGTCTGTGTCTCTCTCTCTGCCTCTCTCTCCCTGTGTCTGTGTGTGTGTCTCTCTCACTGCCTCTCTCTCCCTGTGTCTGTCTGTCTCTCTGCTCCTCTCTCTCCCTGTGTCTGTGTGTGTGTCTCTCTCTCTGCCTCTCTCTCCCTGCGTCTGTCTGTCTCTCTCTCTGCCTCTCTCTCCCTGTGTGTGTGTCTCTCTCTCTGCCACTCTCTCCCTTTGTCTGTCTGTCTCTCTCTCAGCCTCTCTCTCCCTGTGTGTGTGTCTCTCTCTCAGCCTCTCTCTCCCTGTGACTGTCTATCTCTCTCTCTGCCTCTCTCTCCCTGTGTGTGTGTCTCTCTCTCAGCCTCTCTCTCCCTGTGTTTGTGTGTGTGTCTCTCTCTCTGCCTCTCTCTCCCTGTGTCTGTGTGTCTGTCTCTCTCTCAGCCTCTTTCTCCCTGTGTCTGTCTGTCTCTCTGTGCCTCTCTCTCTCTCTGTCTGTCTGTGTGTCTCTCTCTCTGCCTCTCTCTCCCTGTGTTTGTGTGTGTGTCTCTCTCTCAGCCTCTCTCTCCCTGTGTCTGTGTGTGTGTCTCTCTCTCTGCCTCTCTCTCCCTGTGTCTGTGTGTCTGTCTCTCTCTCAGCCTCTTTCTCCCTGTGTCTGTCTGTCTCTCTGTGCCTCTCTCTCTCTCTGTCTGTGTGTGTGTCTCTCTCTCTGCCTCTCTCTCCCTGTGTGTGTGTCTCTCTCTCAGCCTCTCTCTCCCTGTGACTGTGTGTGTGTCTCTCTCTCTGCCTCTCTCTCCCTGTGTGTGTGTCTCTCTCTCAGCCTCTCTCTCCCTGTGACTGTGTGTGTGTCTCTCTCTCTGCCTCTCTCTCCCTGTGTGTGTGTCTCTCTCTCAGCCTCTCTCTCCCTGTGACTGTGTGTGTGTCTCTCTCTCTGCCTCTCTCTCCCTGTGTGTGTGTCTCTCTCTCAGCCTCTCTCTCCCTGTGTCTCTGTGTGTGTCTCTCTCTCAGCCTCTCTCTCCCTGTGTCTGTGTGTGTGTCTCTCTCTGTGCCTCTCTCTCCCTGTGTCTGTGTGTCTCTCTCTGTGCCTCTCTCTCCCTGTGCCTGTGTGTGTCTCTCTCTCAGCCTCTGTCTCCCTGTGTCTCTGTGTGTGTCTCTCAGCCTCTTTCTCCCTGTGTCTGTCTGTCTCTCTGTGCCTCTCTCTCCCTGTGCCTGTGTGTGTCTCTCTCTCAGCCTCTGTCTCCCTGTGTCTCTGTGTGTGTCTCTCTCAGCCTCTCTCTCCCTGTGACTGTGTGTGTGTCTCTCTCTCAGCCTCTCTCTCCCTGTGTCTGTGTGTGTGTCTCTCTCTGTGCCTCTCTCTCCCTGTGTCTGTGTGTGTGTCTCTCTCTCATCCTCTGTCTCCCTGTGTCTCTGTGTGTGTCTCTCTCTCAGCCTCTTTCTTCCTGTGTCTGTCTGTCTCTCTGTGCCTCTCTCTCCCTGTGTCTGTCTTTGTGTCTCTCTCTCTGCCCCTCTCTCCCTGTGTCTGTGTGTGTGTCTCTCTCTCAGCCTCTCTCTCCCTGTGTCTGTGTGTGTGTCTCTCTCTCTGCCTCTCTCTCCCTGTGTCTGTGTGTGTGTCTCTCTCTCAGCCTCTCTCTCCCTGTGTCTGTCTGTCTCTCTCAGCCTCTCTCTCCCTGTGTCTGCCTGTCTCTCTGTGCCTCTCTCTCCCTGTGTCTGTGTGTGTGTCTCTCTCTCTGCCTCTCTCTCCCTGTGTCTGTCTGTCTCTCTCAGCCTCTCTCTCCCTCTGTCTGTCTATCTCTCTGGTCCTCTCTCTCCCTGTGACTGTGTGTGTGTCTCTCTCCCTGCCTCTCTCTCCCTGTGTCTGTCTGTCTCTCTGTGCCTCTCTCTCCCTGTGTCTGTCTGTCTCTCTGTGCCTCTCTCTCCTTGTGTCTGTGTGTGTGTCTCTCTCTCTGCCTCTCTCTCCCTGTGTCTGTCTGTCTCTCTGTGCCTCTCTCTCCCTGTGTCTGTCTGTCTCTCTGTGCCTCTCTCTCCCTGTGTCTGTCTGTCTCTCTGTGCCTCTCTCTCTCTGTGTCTGTGTCTCTCTCCCTGTGTGTAGCGCACAAAGACTCCATGAGACGAATATAGTGAAGTCGATGAGGCTTTATTAAGCGTGTCTGTTCCCCAGCAGCCCGATAGTAAACTGGCCTGCGGGGGAAGACACCGGCTTCTTATACTTCGCCTTCAGGGCGGAGCTTGAGGTCAACGGCCAACCAGGACCCGGGATCTGTCAGCCAATGACATTAGGGCTTCCAGTCCCACATGACCTCCAATACATACTACCACATTCACCACTTGTCAAAAATGAACCCGGCGGGGTGATGCTTCGTATGGTGGTAAGGGTTTACAGGGCTGGCCCTGGGAGGATAGAACATTCACATGGTAGTACAGTATTGGACAGTTCCGTCCTGTTGCAACTATTTACAGAGGGTATAGGAAAAAAACAAAATGTTCTTTGAACAGTCCATCTTTGTTTTACATCGACGCCACGAGTCGGTCGGGCGGTCTGGTCGTCCGAGTCGATCGCCTCGGCCCCGGCGGTGGTGGTGGTGCTTGTACCAGTGTTGTCGCCTCCAGGAGCCGTACGGTTTCAGCTGTCAGTGCAAAGGGGAGGGGGACTGATCCTCCTGGGAAGGGGGCGGTCGCGGGGTGCGGCGGTGGCAGGAAGGGGGGCGGTTGGGTTGATGGTGTCGGGGGGGTGTGCGTGGTGCCGGCGGGCGCCAGATCCCGCAGGGAGACCGTGTCCTGTCGGCCGTCGGGGTACTCCACGTAGGCGTACTGGGGGTTTGCGTGGAGGAGGTGAACCTTTTCGACCAACGGGTCCGCCTTATGTGCCCGCACATGCTTTCGGAGCAGGATGGGTCCTGGGGCCGCCAGCCAGGTCGGCAGCGACGTTCCAGAGGAGGACCTCCTAGGGAAGACAAGGAGACGCTCGTGCGGCGTTTGATGAGTGCTTGTACATAATAACGACCGGATGGAATGGAGAGCGTCCGGGAGGACCTCCTGCCACCATGAAACTGGGAGATCCCTGGACCGTAGGGCCAGTAGGACGGCCTTCCAGACCGTGCCGTTCTCCGTTTCTACTTGCCCGTTCCCCCGGGGGTTGTAGCTGGTCGTCCTGCTTGAGGCTATGCCCTTGCTGAGCAGGAACTGGCGCAGCTCGTCACTCATGAAAGAGGACCCCCTGTCGCTGTGGACGTATGCGGGGTAACCGAACAGTGTGAAGATGCTGTTCAGGGCTTTAATGACTGTGGCCGCGGTCATGTCGGAGCAGGGAATGGCAAAAGGGAAGCGGGAGTATTCGTCCACTACATTAAGAAAATATGCGTTGTGGTCGGTGGAGGGGAGGGGCCCTTTGAAATCGAGACTGAGGCGTTCAAAGGGGTGGGAAGCCTTAATCAGGTGCGCTCCATCTGGCCTGAAAAAATGCGGCTTGCATTCCGCGCAGATGTGGCAGTCCCTTGTGACTGTACGGACCTCTTCTAAAGAGTATGGGAGATTGCGGGACTTGATGAAGTGGTAAAACCGAGTGACCTCCGGGTGGCAGAGGTCCTCGTGGAGGGTTTGGAGGCGGTCAATTTGTGCGTTGGCACATGTGCCGCTGGATAGGGCATCGGACGGCTCGTTCAGCTTTCCGGGCCGGTACAAGATCTCATAGTTGAAGGTGGAGAGCTCGATCCTCCACCTTAAGATCTTGTCATTTTAAATTTTGCCCCGCTGTGCATTATCGAACATGAAAGCTACCGACCGTTGGTCAGTGAGGAGAGTGAATCTCCTGCCGGCCACGTAATGCCTCCAATGTCGCACAGCTTCCACTATGGCTTGGGCTTCCTTTTCCACTGAGGAGTGGCGGATTTGTGAGGCGTGGAGGGTTCGGGAGAAAAAGGCCACGGGTCTGCCCGCTTGGTTAAGGGTGGCCGCTAGAGCTACGTCGGAGGCGTCGCTCTCGACCTGGAAGGGGAGGGACTCGTCGATGGCGCGCATCGTGGCCTTTGCGATATCCGCTTTGATGCGGCTGAAGGCCTGGCAAGCCTCTGTCGACAGAGGGAAGGTCGTGGTCTGTATTAGGGGGCGGGCCTTGTCTGCGTACTGGGGGACCCACTGGGCGTAGTTCGAAAAGAACCCCAGGCAGCTTTTCAGGGCTTTTGGGCAGTGCGGGAGGGGAAATTCCATGAGTGCGCGCATATGTTCGGGGTCGGGGCCTATTATCCCATTGCGTACTATGTAGCCCAGAATGGCTAGCCGGTCGGTACTAAAAACGCACTTGTCCTCGTTGTACGTGAGGTTCAAGGCTTTGGCGGTCTGGAGGAATTTTTGGAGGTTGGCGTCGTGGTCCTGCTGATCGTGGCCGCAGATGGTTACATTGTCGAGATACGGGATCGTGGCCCGTAACCCATGTTGATCAACCATCCGGTCCATCTCCCGTTGGAAGACCGAGACCCCGTTGGTGACACCAAAAGGGACCCGTAGGAAATGGTATAATCGCCCGTCTGCCTCGAAGGCTGTGTACTTGCGGTCACTTGGGCGGATGGGGAGCTGATGGTAGGCGGACTTGAGGTCCACGGTGGAGAAGACTTTATACTGGGCAATCCGATTGACCATGTCGGATATGCGGGGGAGAGGGTACGCGTCTAGTTGTGTGTACCTGTTGATGGTCTGGCTATAGTCTATGACCATCCTTTGTTTCTCCCCTGTCTTCACTACTACCACCTGCGCTCTCCAGTGACAATTGCTGGCCTGGATTATGCCCTCCTTTAGTAGCCGCTGGACTTCGGACCGAATGAAGGTCCGGTCCTGGGCGCTGTACCGTCTGCTCCTAGTGGCGACGGGTTTGCAATCCGGGGTGAGGTTCGCAAACAAGGACGGGGGTTGCACCTTGAGGGTAGCGAGGCTGCAGATAGTGAGTGGGGGTATGGGGCCGCCGAATTTAAACGTAAGGCTCTGTAGATTACATTGGAAATCTAATCCCAGCAAGGTGGGGGCACAGAGTTGGGGAAGGACGTTAAGTTTGTAGTTTTTGAACTCCCTCCCCTGCACCGTTAGGGTAACTATGCAGAATCCCTGGATCTGTGCGGAGTGGGATCCTGCAGCTAGGCAAATCTTTTGTGCGCTGGGATAGGTGGTCAAGGAACAGCGTCTTACTGTGTCGGGGTGTATAAAGCTTTCCGTGCTCCCGGAGTCGACTAGGCATGGCGTCTCGTGGCCGTTAATTAGGACTGTTGTCGTCGTCGTCTGGAGTGTCCGGGGCCGAGCCTGATCGAGCGTAACCGAAGCGAGCCGTGGTTGTAGTAGTGGGGTGGGGTCCGTTGTTGCCGCCAAGATGGCGTCGGGGATGGACAAAATGGCTGCCCCCATACATCGCACGTGGCTGGGGGGTCACAAGATGGCGGCGGGGGTGGACAAAATGGCCACCCCCATGCGTCGTACAGGTCTGGGGTGGTCAAAGATGGCGGCGCCCTTCCTCCCCTCGTGGTGGCCGGGACCCAAAATGGCGGCGTCTGCGGGTCGCACATGGTGTGCTGGGGGGTCTGGGAGCGCTAGGACCGCGAGCGCTAGGACCGCGCGGAGCTCCCTCACTGCGAGCGCTCGGACCGCGAGCGCTAGGACAGCGCGGAGCTCCCTCACCGCGAGTTCTTGGACTGCGAGCGCTAGGACTGCGCGGAGCTCCCTCACCGGGGACAGCGGTGGTCGGGGCCCAAGTCGGCGGCGCCGGCGGGTCAGGCGTGGGGCCGCGAGCGCTGGGACCGTGCAGAGCTCCCTTGCCGGGGACAGCGGTGGTTGGGGCCCAAGTCGGCGGCGTCGGCGGGTCAGGCGTGGGGCCGCGAGCGCTGGGACAGTGCAGAGCTCCTTTGCCGGGGACAGCGGTGGTCGGGGCCCAAGTCGGCGGCGCAGGCGGGTCAGGCGTGGGGCCGCGATCGCTGGGACCGTGCGGAGCTCCCTCGCCGGGGACAGCGGTGGTCAGGGTCCAAGTAGGGGGCGCCGGCGGGTCAGGCGTGGGGCGCGGGACGGGGGTTAGGGTGGCGGTAGGGACACGAAAAACCCCCTCCTCTCCGTGGGGAGTGTTGGCCGGGACCCAAAGCGGTAGCGCCGGCGGCGGGTCATACGTGGGCTGCGGGAAGGGGGGTTGGGGAGCGTAGGCGGCGTGCAGGGCTCCCAGTTCTCCCGGGACCGCGGTGGTTGGGACCCAGAGCGGCTGCGCCTGCGGGGCGTCCGGGAGGGGGGGTAGGGGGTTTGCCGCGACGGGTACGTACGGGGCCCAATGGCCTGCCGCGCGGTCGGGGCCGTAGGCGCGGGTATTACGCGCGGCCACGTTTAGGGAGGCTGCTAGGGCCCGTGCCTCTGAGAGTCCTAGCGACTCTTTTTCTAGAAGTCTTTGGCGGATTTGGGAGGATTGCATACCTGCCACAAAAGCGTCGCGTATTAACATGTCCGTGTGTTCGTTTGCGTTCACCGACGGGCAGCTGCAGGCTCGTCCCAAAATCAGCAGCGCGGCGTAGAACTCGTCCATCGATTCTCCGGGAGCTTGCCGTCTCGTCGCGAGCTGGTAGCGAGCGTAGATTTGGTTAACTGGGCGAACGTAGAGACTTCTCAGTGCTGTGAACGCCGTCTGGAAATCGTCGGTGTCTTCAATGAGGGTGAAAATCTCCGTGCTCACCCTCGAGTGCAGGACCTGCAGTTTTTGTTCGTCTGAGACTCGGCTGGTGGTCGTCCTGATGTAGGCCTCGAAGCAAGTCTGCCAGTGTTTGAAGGCTGCTGCCGCATTCACTGCGTGGGGGCTGATCCTCAGGCATTCTGGAATGATCCTGAGCTCCATAGTCCTTTTTAGGCACGCTTAATAAATTGTAGCGCACAAAGACTCCGTGAGACGAATAGAGTGAAGTCGATGAGGCTTTATTAAGCGTGTCTGTTCCCCAGCAGCCCGATAGTAAACTGGCCTGCGGGGGAAGACACCGGCTTCTTATACTTCGCCTTCAGGGCGGAGCTTGAGGTCAACGGCCAACCAGGACCCGGGATCTGTCAGCCAATGACATTAGGGCTTCCAGTCCCACATGACCCCCAATACATACTACCACACTGTGTCTGTGTGTGTGTCTCTCTCACTGCCTCTCTCTCCCTGTGTCTGTCTGTCTCTCTGCTCCTCTCTCTCCCTGTGTCTGTGTGTGTGTCTCTCTCTCTCTGCCTCTCTCTCCCTGTGTCTCTGTGTGTGTCTCTCTCTCTGCCTCTCTCTCCCTGTGTGTGTGTCTCTCTCTCTGCCTCTCTCTCCCTATGACTGTGTGTGTCTCTCTCTCTCTGCCTCTCTCTCCCTGTGTGTGTGTCTCTCTCTCTCTGCCTCTCTCTCCCTGTGTGTGTGTCTCTCTCTCTGCCTCTCTCTCCCTGTGTGTGTGTCTCTCTCTCTGCCTCTCTCCCTGTCTGTGTGTCTCTCTCAGCCTCTCTCTCTCCCTGTGTCTGTCTGTGTGTCTCTCTCTCAGCCTCTCTCTCCCTGTGACTGTCTATCTCTCTCTCTGCCTCTCTCTCCCTGTGACTGTGTGTGTCTCTCTCTCTCTGCCTCTCTCCCCCTGTGTCTGTGTGTGTGTCTCTCTCTCTGCCTCTCTCTCCCTGTGTCTGTCTGTCTCTCTGTGCCTCTCTCTCCCTGTGTCTGTGTGTGTGTCTCTCTCTCTGCCTCTCTCTCCCTGTGTGTGTGTCTCTCTCTCTCTGCCACTCTCTCCCTGTGTCTGTCTGTCTCTCTCTCTGCCTCTCTCTCCCTGTGTGTGTGTCTCTCTCTCTTCCTCTCTTTCCCTGTGTGTGTGTGTCTCTCTCTGCCTCTCTCTCCCTGTGTCTGTCTGTGTGTCTCTCTCTCTGCCTCTCTCTCCCTGTGTCTGTCTGTGTGTCTCTCTCTCAGCCTCTCTCTCCCTGTGTCTGTGTGTGTGTCTCTCTCTCTGCCTCTCTCTCCCTGTGACTGTGAGTGTGTCTCTCTCTCTGCCTCTTTCTCCCTGTGTCTGTCTGTCTCTCTCAGCCTCTCTCTCCCTCTGTCTGTCTATCTCTCTGGTCCTCTCTCTCCCTGTGACTGTGTGTGTGTCTCTCTCCCTGCCTCTCTCTCCCTGTGTGTGTGTCTCTCTCTCAGCCTCTCTCTCCCTGTGTCTCTGTGTGTGTGTCTCTCTCAGCCTCTTTCTCCCTGCGTCTGTCTGTCTCTCTCTCTGCCTCTCTCTCCCTGTGTGTGTGTCTCTCTCTCAGCCTCTCTCGCCCTGTGACTGTGTGTGTCTCTCTCTCTGCCTCTCTCTCCCTGTGTGTGTGTCTCTCTCTCAGCCTCTCTCTCCCTGTGTCTCTGTGTGTGTGTCTCTCTCAGCCTCTTTCTCCCTGTGTCTGTCTCTCTGTGCCTCTCTCTCTCTCTGTCTGTCTGTGTGTCTCTCTCTCTGCCTCTCTCTCCCTGTGTCTATGTGTGTGTCTCTCTCTCAGCCTCTCTCTCCCTGTGTCTGTGTGTGTGTCTCTCTCTGTGCCTCTCTCTCCCTGTGTCTGTGTGTCTCTCTCTGTGCTTCTCTCTCCCTGTGCCTGTGTCTGTGTCTCTCTCTCTGCCTCTCTCTCCATGTGTCTGTGTGTCTGTCTCTCTCTCAGCCTCTCTCTCCCTGTGTGTGTCTCTCTCTCAGCCTCTCTCTCCCTGTGACTTTGTGTGTGTCTCTCTCTCTGCCTCTCTCTCCCTGTGTGTGTGTCTCTCTCTCAGCCTCTCTCTCCCTGTGTCTCTGTGTGTGTCTCTCTCTCAGCCTGTTTCTCCCTGTGTCTGTCTCTCTGTGCCTCTCTCTCTCTCTGTCTGTCTGTGTGTCTCTCTCTCTGCCTCTCTCTCCCTGTGTCTGTGTGTGTGTCTCTCACTCAGCCTCTCTCTCCCTGTGTCTGTCTCTCTCTGTGCCTCTCTCTCCCTGTGTCTCTGTGTGTGTCTCTCAGCCTCTTTCTCCCTGTGTCTGTCTGTCTCTCTGTGCCTCTCTCTCCCTGTGACTGTGTGTGTGTCTCTCTCTCAGCCTCTCTCTCCCTGTGTCTGTGTGTGTTGTGGTGTTGGGTGCTCTGGTGCACAGATGAGCCAACACAGTTGTATGTGGTACAACTCTATTTTATTATAACTCTTATAATACAGTTCGTTCTGGATACTCTGCACGTGCTGTCTCCCTGAGTGTGTTTGGCAATAGATGTGTCCTGGTTCTCCTCTGCAGCTAATACTGACCACCGGGGGTCGTGTCTGTGCTTTTATATCTTTCTGTCATTGGTTGTGGTGTTGTGTGTTCTGATTTGTCTGTTGGTGTGTCTATCATGATGTGTGTGTTTGAATATCATGACATCCCCCCTTTTTACAAAGATAAGTGCCTACATGGTTATAAATATAATTGTGTCGTGAGTGCATCTAAGAGTGTGTGTGTGTGTTGTGTACAGCGTGTGTTTATGACGTAACTATTTACATGGGGCGATGTTGGGTGCGTCACACTAACAAGGTTGTACTATAACAAAACTTGGATGCGAGAGAAAAAAAAAACTTGAACATTGGTCCGGTCAGACGATATCTGGAACAATAAACAACAACAGGTTATAATACAGAAGTGTTTGACTTTTTGAACGTATGAACAGCGTTATAAGTCCAGTCTAATGGGTGACCGCCTCAAGAAAGAGCTGGTCCTCAAGCCGGTTCAGCTGTGGAGATTTGGGGTCACACTGGTTCACCTTGAACTGTTGGAGGTGATGCTGTTGCCGAAGTCTCTACTTTACCATTTGTTGTACTTCGTGCAGTGCTTGGTTTTTTCATTCGTGCAAATATAACATTCAACATCTTTGTTAGTGGTGCCCTGGCTGTGGTTTGGTTCTGGTGGCGATGGAAGGGGCATGATCCGTGGCATCTCCACGAAGTCATCCTTGGGAACCAGTGGAGGATCCGGCGTGTGCGTACGGTGCAGTTGCGAGCGTGGAAGGCGGCACAAAGCCCGCTGATTGCGCCTACGCACCAATCCATCCGCCCTGCATGCCAGGAACAAGGTGGAGTCTGTTTTCTTTTTATGTTTGTGGTGGACGGCATCTTGTAGCCGATGGGTCGTTGCCATCGAAGTAGCACCATCACTAATATCATGCAAAGCGATGACTGTGCCAGATGTGGAAGTTGGCCGAGACCGTGTACGCTGGTTCCGGCCACCTGCTGTGCCGGAAGGGCGACTCCGCAGAGAAACGTCGAAGCATGTCGCCTTGGAGAGAGAATTGTTGCTCGCATCAACGTCTGGCGATGGCGCGAATTGGTGTGTCCATCTTGGACCGCCGGTGCTGGTTGCCACTGCCGACCCAGGGGGACTGCCACGCGATCCATTCCCTGTCGCCGTGGCATCTGCCGTCACCCTGAGCGTGCCATCACCGAGGCCGCGACACCGCCCGTCCGGAGCAAGGTCTGGCGTGCGCAAATCAGAGTCGGCGCTTGGCTGCTCCCCATCTGGAGTCCGGTCTGCCTTCCGTCGATGCCCCCCGTCCGGAGTCCCAACAGGTTCACTGGAGGCAGCCGAGATTCCCTGAAGCTGCACTTCTGGAGTCGGAACATGCAGGAATGCACCAACCAGTGGAGAGGCTCGAGCCATCGAGGGTGGAAGCGGTGCGCCGCCACCGCAGTCGTCAGTGGTCCCACCGTGATCGTCGAGTGCCTCGGTACGCACTAGGCGAGGTCTGTCACCTTGCACCTTTTGCATGGGAAGTGGGATGCTGTCGTCACTCGTCTCACATCCCGTGGATAGATCGTCATTAGCAGCTTGCTGTTCACTAGGGTTGGGTAAATTGTCAGAGTTTTCATCTGGTGGTGCACACCATGTCGGTGGACTGTCATTGTCTTGCCATTGTCCTTCATTTGGGCTTTTCTTCTTTGGAACTTTAAATCTTCCCCCAGACATTGCAGAACCTTGTTTATTACCCCCAAATTCTCCCATATGTATGGTCTCGAATATAGGATCCACTGTTTCTATCGACATTGTACCATTTTCCAAAGAACATTCCGTTTCACTTTTCTTCTCAGGTACCTCATATGTAACTTTGTTTAATGTACATGCCTTCATGGTCTCTGGGTCTGATTTTGCTGGGACTGGCATGGTCACAGTCTCTCTTTTACTGTTCTCAATTGCCCACAGTATACTCCCCATACATAACTGCTTAATCACTGGGGTTAGTGTGGTACAATGGATAATCGGGTCGACCTTATCTGCATCTTCACCATTAGTGGAAAGCACACTTGGTTCACTTGAAACTGCTGTGGGTTTTAAATTCGTTATCTGGCTACTCGATGTCGGTGTCCTCAGGATTCTTGCTCCAATGTTCTGCTCAATAATCAGTGGCGTGTGTATAGGTTCAATGCAATTAATGTTCCCCTCAAGGTTTGAAGAGTCATTACTGACTAACTGCTGGTCTCCGAAGTTGGGATTTTGCGGCATTGTGTTGAAGGGAGACATTTGTCCCTGCTGTAGATATGATTCAGGTTGTGTTATTTCCATTACCTGAGGATCAATGTCTTGTCCATTTTTTCGATCCGTACTAAAACACTGGCAATTCTCAGTCTGCTCCTTGCAAGTTAAACATTCAATTAATTTCGTTAGCAAATCCTCAGCATCCTTCTGTGGCCGTGCAGCATTATTAATCTCTGTTCGGCTACAATGATCCTGAAGGTCAGCGCATAAACCTTTTTTCTTCGGGCTTGGACGAGGCGATTCCTTTGGCTTGTCTTCAGTTGGGCTTGAACAGTCTTCAGCGCTGTGCCCTTCATTGTAGCATGAGAGACCGTCATGGTCATGCTGCTGTGTAGTGGAGCATGGTAGGCTGTTATAGCCTTCTTGCTGTTCACGTGAGCATGGCAGACTTGCATCGTCTGCCGCTGGTTGGTCAGGAGAGGTTGCTAGACCCTCATGGTCTTGTTCCTGCAAGGACTGCGCTCTGGAGTCTTGCGTTCCTTCCATCGTGGAGTCCGTCCACGAGCTCTCTGTGGAGGCTTGTGACACTGGAGTCACTTCTTGTTCGTGCAAGGACTGCGCTCTGGAGTCTTGCGTTGCTTCTATCGTGGAGGCTGTCCACGAGCTCTCTGTGGAGGCTTGTGACACTGGAGTCACTTCTTGTCCGTGCAAGGACTGCGCTCTGGAGTCTTGCATTTCTGCAATTGTGGAGTCTGTCCACGAGCTTGCTGTGGAAGCTTGTGACACTGGAGTCACTTCTGGTTCATGCGAGGACTGCACTCTGGAGTCTTGCATGTCTTCTTTCATAGAGTCGGGAACGTTGAGCGGGACGTGGACCACGCTCTGTGTGGCAGCAGGGCACTCTCCGTGTGCTTGCACTGCTCCCTGTCTGTTAATGTCAGGCTGCAGCATCATCCGGTACTGATAAGTTGGAACGTCATATCTGCTGGAGTGAAGATCCTCAAATCCGAAAAATGAATCCGCATCTGCGTCGGATTCAATGTGGGGGCCGCCAATGTGCAACACGAAAGGTTCGTCCGAGTCATAGTCATATAGGACCACGGAGCTATCATTGGGCTCGCGAGGTCCGGAAACACTGTAAAAATCGTCATCGAAGTATTCAAGGTCGGAATCATCGGCTTGTGCGTAGGTAACTGCTTGTCGGAGGGTTCTTCGGAGGTCAAATTCATCTCCTGGGTCAATTTGCGGCACTGTGCTGTCATTCCAGGTGAGGGAAGGTTGTTTTACAGCTTTAACAGATTTTTGTTTTTTTGATTTGGGACGTTTCCCTTTTAAATTGGATTTGGGACATTTCCCTTTTAAATTGGTGCAGTCTGGGGCCTCTGACATCCTGACGCTCGGTATGTAGCACGTAGGAAGCGACTGCGCATGCTCAGATCGCTGTTCCTTTACCGATGGCCGTTTTCTTGACTGCGCATGCGCAGCATCTCGCGCATGCGCAAACGAAACTTCCGGTTCTGCGCACTTCTCGCGCAACTGTGCTAGCGTTATACCTTTAGCAAGATGGCCGCCGACCTCGACCCAGCCTTCTCTCAGGCCCGGGATTTCGGCCTCTGGGAATTCGGGCTCCGGGATCCCAGCCACGAGGTGAGTACTGCAGCTTTTCTTACCTTTATGTGCCCATTGGATTGCGTATTCTTCACAGTACTTGGAGAATTTGCCCAGGACTGCCTGGTAATCGTACCTTTGCTGCCTCCTGAAGAACCTGAACCTTCTGAATATTTCTCTTGCCCTTGCACCGGCGACGGTGAGGAGAAATTCAATTTTTTCCCTATCATCCAGGTCTTTGAGTTCAGCTGCCACCAGGAACAATTCGAAATTTTGCCGGAATCGCCGCCAGTTTTCGCGGAGGTCGCCGTGGCACTGGAGCGCCTGCGGAACCGGGAGCTCGTACATCATGCCTGGGCACTGCTGGTTGTCTGTGTACACTGAGGTATGCCGGCAGGTATCGATCCACTCCTGTACCATGTGGTGTTGGGTGCTCTGGTGCACAGATGAGCCAACACAGTTGTATGTGGTACAACTCTATTTTATTATAACTCTTATAATACAGTTCGTTCTGGATACTCTGCACGTGCTGTCTCCCTGAGTGTGTTTGGCAATAGATGTGTCCTGGTTCTCCTCTGCAGCTAATACTGACCACCGGGGGTCGTGTCTGTGCTTTTATATCTTTCTGTCATTGGTTGTGGTGTTGTGTGTTCTGATTTGTCTGTTGGTGTGTCTATCATGATGTGTGTGTTTGAATATCATGACATGTGTGTCTCTCTCTGTGCCTCTCTCTCCCTGTGTCTGTGTGTGTGTCTTTCTCTCATCCTCTGTCTCCCTGTGTCTCTGTGTGTGTCTCTCTCTCAGCCTCTTTCTTCCTGTGTCTGTCTGTCTCTCTGTGCCTCTCTCTCCCTGTGTCTGTCTGTGTGTCTCTCTCTCTGCCCCTCTCTCCCTGTGTCTGTGTGTGTGTCTCTCTCTCAGCCTCTCTCTCCCTGTGTCTGTGTGTGTGTCTCTCTCTCTGCCTCTCTCTCCCTGTGTCTGTGTGTGTGTCTCTCTCTCTGCCTCTCTCTCCCTGTGTCTGCCTGTCTCTCAGTGCCTCTCTCTCCCTGTGTCTGTGTGTGTGTCTCTCTCTCTGCCTCTCTCTCCCTGTGTCTGTGTGTGTGTCTCTCTCTCTGCCTCTCTCTCCCTGTGTGTGTGTCTCTCTCTCTCTGCCACTCTCCCCCTGTGTCTGTCTGTCTCTCACTCTGCCTCTCTCTCCCTGTGTGTGTGTCTCTCTCTCTGCCTCTCTTTCCCTGTGTGTGTGTGTCTCTCTCTGCCTCTCTCTCCCTGTGTCTGTGTGTCTCTCTCTCTGCCTCTCTCTGTCTGTGTCTGTCTGTGTGTCTCTCTCTCAGCCTCTCTCTCCCTGCGTCTGTGTGTGTGTCTCTCTCTGCCTCTCTCTCCCTGTGACTGTGAGTGTGTCTCTCTCTCTGCCTCTCTCTCCCTGTGACTGTGTCTGTCTCTCTCTCTCTGCCTCTCTCCCCCTGTGTCTGTCTGTCTCTCTCTCAGCCTCTCTCTTCCTGTGTCTGTTTGTGTGTCTCTCTCTCAGCCTCTCTCTCCCTGTGTCTGTCTGTCTCTCTCTCAGCCTCTCTCTCCCTGTGTTTGTTTGTGTGTCTCTCTCTCAGCCTCTCTCTCCCTGTGTCTGTGTGTGTGTGTCTCTCTCTGCCTCTCTCTCCCTGTGTCTGTGTGTCTCTCTGTGCCTCTCTCTCCCTGTGTCTGTGTGTGTCTCGCTCTCTGCCTCTCTCTCCCTGTGTCTGTGTGTCTCTCTCTCTGCCTCTCTCTCCCTGTGCCTGTGTGTGTGTTTCTCTCTCTGCCTCTCTCTCCCTGTGTCTGTGTGTGTGTCTCTCTCTGTGTCTCTCTCTCCCTGTGTCTGTGTGTCTCTCTCTCAGCCTCTCTCTACCTGTGTCTGTGTGTCTGTCTCTCTCTCAGCCTCTCTCTCCCTGTGTCTGTCTGTGTGTGTCTCTCTCTGCCTCTCTCTCCCTGTGTCTGTCTGTGTGTCTCTCTGTGCCTCTCTCCCTGTGTCTGTGTGTGTGTCTCTCTCTCTGCCTCTCTCTCCCTGTGTCTGTGTGTCTCTCTGTGCCTCTCTCTCCCTGTGACTGTGTGTGTGTCTCTCTCTCAGCCTCTCTCTCCCTGTGTCTGTCTGTGTGTGTCTCTCTCTCTGCCTCTCTCTCCCTGTGTCTGTGTGTGTGTCTCTCTCTCTGCCTCTCTCTCCCTGTATCTGCCTGTCTCTCAGTGCCTCTCTCTCCCTGTGTCTGTGTGTGTGCCTCTCTCTGTGCCTCTCTCTCCCTGTGTCTGCCTGTCTCTCAGTGCCTCTCTCTCCCTGTGTCTGTGTGTGTGCCTCTCTCTCAGCCTCTCTCTCCCTGTGTCTGTCTCTCTGTGCCTCTCTCTCTCTCTGTCTGTCTGTGTGTCTCTCTCTCTGCCTCACTCTCCCTGTGTCTGTGTGTGTGTCTCTCTCTGTGCCTCTCTCTCCCTGTGTCTGTGTGTCTCTCTCTGTGCCTCTCTCTCCCTGTGTCTCTGTGTGTGTCTCTCAGCCTCTCTCTCCCTGTGTGTCTGTCTGTCTCTCTGTGCCTCTCTCTCCCTGTGACTGTGTGTGTCTCTCTCTCTCAGCCTCTCTCTCCCTGTGTCTGTGTGTGTGTCTCTCTCTGTGCCTCTCTCTCCCTGTGTCTGTGTGTGTGTCTCTCTCTCTGCCTCTCTCTCCCTGTGACTGTGTGTGTCTCTCTCTCTCATCCTCTGTCTCCCTGTTTCTCTGTGTGTGTCTCTCTCTCAGCCTCTTTCTTCCTGTGTCTGTCTGTCTCTCTGTGCCTCTCTCTCCCTGTGTCTGTCTGTGTGTCTCTCTCTCTGCCCCTCTCTCCCTGTGTCTGTGTGTGTGTCTCTCTCTCAGCCTCTCTCTCCCTGTGCCTGTGTGTGTGTCTCTCTCTCTGCCTCTCTCTCCCTGTGTCTGTGTGTGTGTCTCTCTCTCTGCCTCTCTCTCCCTGTGTCTGCCTGTCTCTCAGTGCCTCTCTCTCCCTGAGTCTGTGTGCGTGTCTCTCTCTCTGCCTCTCTCTCCCTGTGTCTGTGTGTGTGTCTCTCTCTCTGCCTCTCTCTCCCTGTGTGTGTGTCTCTCTCGCTCTGCCACTCTCTCCCTGTGTCTGTCTGTCTCTCTCTCTGCCTCTCTCTCCCTGTGTGTGTGTCTCTCTCTCTGCCTCTCTTTCCCTGTGTGTGTGTGTCTCTCTCTGCCTCTCTCTCCCTGTGTCTGTCTGTGTGTCTCTCTCTCTGCCTCTCTCTGTCTGTGTCTGTCTGTGTGTCTCTCTCTCAGCCTCTCTCTCCCTGTGTCTGTGTGTGTGTGTCTCTCTCTGCCTCTCTCTCCCTGTGACTGTGAGTGTGTCTCTCTCTCTGCCTCTCTCTCCCTGTGACTGTGTCTGTCTCTCTCTCTCTGCCTCTCTCCCCCTGTGTCTGTCTGTCTCTCTCTCAGCCTCTCTCTTCCTGTGTCTGTTTGTGTGTCTCTCTTTCAGCCTCTCTCACGCTGTGTCTGTCTGTCTCTCTCTCAGCCTCTCTCTCCCTGTGTTTGTTTGTGTGTCTCTCTCTCAGCCTCTCTCTCCCTGTGTCTGTGTGTGTGTGTCTCTCTCTGCCTCTCTCTCCCTGTGTCTGTGTGTCTCTCTGTGCCTCTCTCTCCCTGTGTCTGTGTGTGTCTCGCTCTCTGCCTCTCTCTCCCTGTGTCTGTGTGTCTCTCTCTCTGCCTCTCTCTCCCTGTGTCTGTGTGTGTGTCTCTCTCTCTGCCTCTCTCTCCCTGTGTCTGTGTGTGTGTCTCTCTCTGTGCCTCTCTCTCCCTGTGTCTGTGTGTCTCTCTCTCAGCCTCTCTCTACCTGTGTCTGTGTGTCTGTCTCTCTCTCAGCCTCTCTCACCCTGTGTCTGTCTGTGTGTCTCTCTGTGCCTCTCTCCCTGTGTCTGTGTGTGTGTCTCTCTCTCTGTCTCTCTCTCCCTGTGTCTGTGTGTCTCTCTGTGCCTCTCTCTCCCTGTGACTGTGTGTGTGTCTCTCTCTCAGCCTCTCTCTCCCTGTGTCTGTCTGTGTGTGTCTCTCTCTGCCTCTCTCTCCCTGTGTCTGTCTGTGTGTCTCTCTGTGCCTCTCTCCCTGTGTCTGTGTGTGTGTCTCTCTCTCTGCCTCTCTCTCCCTGTGTCTGTGTGTCTCTCTGTGCCTCTCTCTCCCTGTGACTGTGTGTGTGTCTCTCTCTCAGCCTCTCTCGCCCTGTGTCTGTGTCTCTCTCTCAGCCTCTCTCTCCCTGTGTCTGTGTGTGTGTCTCTCTCTCTGCCTCTCTCTCCCTGTGTCTGTGTGTCTCTCTGTGCCTCTCTCACCCGGTGACTGTGTGTGTGTCTCTCTCTCAGCCTCTCTCTCCCTGTGTCTGTGTGTGTGTCTCTCTCAGCCTCTCTCTCCCTGTGTCTGTCTGTCTCTCTGTGCCTCTCTCTCCGTGTGTCTGTCTATCTCTCTCTCTGCCTCTCTCTCCCTGTGTCTCTCTCTCAGCCTCTCTCTCCCTGTGTCTGTCTGTGTGTCTCTCCCTCAGCCTCTCTCTCCCTGTGTCTGTCTGTCTCTCTCTCTGCCTCTCTCTCCCTGTGTCTCTGTGTGTGTCTCTCTCTCTGTGCCTCTCTCTCCCTGTGTGTAGCGCACAATGACTGACGAGAGACGAATAGAGATGAAGTCAATGAGGCTTTATTAAGCGTGACTTGTTCCCCGCAGTTCAGCAACAGACTGGAGCTGCGGGGAGAACTCCTGGTTCTTATACTCCGCCTTCAGGGCGGAGCTAGAGGTCAACAGCCAACCAGGACCCGGGATCTGTCAGCCAATGGCATCACGGCTTCACAGTCCCACATGACCCCTAATGCATACTACCACATTCACCCCTTGTTAAAAATGAACCCGGCGGGGTGGTGCTTCGCCTGGTGGTAGGGGTTTACAAAGCTGGTCCTGGGAGGAAAAAACGTTTTGCATGTCATTACAGTGCCCTACACTTTGCCCTACACTGGGCTATGTACAGGGTTTGTGAACTATTTACAATATTCGTAAGAGGAACAGAACCTTCTCGTTATAGTCCCACAACATTCTTGTGTTACACCGATGCCACGAGTCGAGCGGGCGGTCTGGTCTTCCTTGTCGATCGCCTCAGCCCCGGTGGTGGTGCAGGTGCTTGTTCCAGCGTTGTCGTCTCCAGGAGCTTTACGGTGTCTACTTCTGCTTCACTCCTGGTCGGACATGGGAGGAGGACCGATCCTCCCGGGAAGGGGGCGGTCGCGGGGTGCGCCGGTGGCAGGGAGGGGATGATCGGTGTCGGGGGGGGGTGTGCGTGTTGCCGGCGGGCGCCAGGTCTCGCAGGGAGACCGTGTCCTGTCGGCCGTCGGGGTACGCCACGTAGGCGTACTGCGGGTTCGCGTGGAGGAGGTGAACCCTCTCGACCAACGGGTCCGACTTGTGCGCCCGCACATGTTTCCGGAGCAAGATGGGTCCTGGGGCCGCCAGCCAGGTCGGCAGCGACGTTCCGGAGGAGGACTTCCTGGGGAAGACAAGGAGGCGCTCATGAGGCGTTTGATTAGTGGTGGTACACAGCAGCGACCGGATGGAGTGGAGAACGTCCGGGAGGACCTCCTGCCACCGTGAAACTGGGAGATCCCTGGACCGTAGGGCCAGTAGGACGGCCTTCCAGACCGTGCCATTCTCCCTCTCTACTTGCCCGTTCCCCCGGGGGTTGTAGCTGGTCGTCCTGCTCGAGGCTATACCCTTGCTGAGCAGGAACTGGCGCAGCTCGTCACTCATGAAGGAGGACCCCCTGTCGCTATGGATATATGCGGGGCAACCGAACAGTGTGAATATGGTGCTAAGGGCTTTAAAAACTGTGGCCGCTGTCATGTCGGGGCAGGGGATGGCGAAAGGGAAACGAGAGTACTCGTCCACCACGTTCAGGAAGTATGTGTTGTGGTCGGTGGAGGGGAGGGGCCCTTTGAAATCCAGACTGAGGCGTTCAAAGGGACGGGAAGCCTTGATCAGATGCGCTCTATCCGGCCTGAAAAAGTGCGGTTTGCACTCTGCGCAGATGTGGCAGTTCCTGGTGACTGTACGGACCTCCTCCACGGAGTAGGGGAGGTTGCGGGACTTTATAAAATGGTAGAACCGAGTGACCCCGGGTGGCAGAGGTCCTCGTGGAGGGTTTGGAGACGGTCTATTTGTGCGTTGGCACATGTGCCGCGGGATAGGGCATCGGACGGCTTGTTCAGCTTTCCGGGACGGTACAAGATCTCGTAGTTGAAGGTGGAGAGCTCGATCCTCCACCTTAAGATCTTGTCATTTTTAATTTTGCCCCGCTGTGCATTATCGAACATGAAAGCTACCGACCGTTGGTCGGTGAGGAGAGTGAATCTCCTGCCGGCCAGGTAATGCCTCCAATGTCGCGCAGCTTCCACTATGGCTTGGGCTTCCTTTTCCACTGAGGAGTGGCGGATTTCTGAGGCGTGGAGGGTTCGGGAGAAAAAGGCCACGGGTCTGCCCGCTTGGTTAAGGGTGGCCGCCAGAGCAACGTCGGAGGCGTCGCTCTCGACTTGGAAGGGGAGGAACTCGTCGATGGCGCGCATTGTGGCCTTGCGATATCCGCTTTGATGCGGCTGAAGGCCTAGCGAGCCTCTGTCAACAGGGGGAAGGTAGTGGTCTGTATTAGGGGGCGGGCCTTGTCTGCGTACTGGGGGACCCACTGGGCGTAATATGAAAAGAACCCCAGGCAGCGTTTCAGGGCTTTGGAGCAGTGGGGGAGGGGAAATTCCATGAGGGGGCGCATACGTTCGGGGTCGGGGCCTATTATCCCATTGCACACTACATATCCCAAGATGGCTAGCCGGTTTGTGCTAAACACGCACTTGTCCTCGTTGTATGTGAGGTTCAAGGCTTTAGCGGTCTGGAGGAATTTTTGGAGGTTGGCGTCGTGGTCCTGCTGATCGTGGCCGCAGATGGTTACGTTGTCGAGATACGGGAACGTGGCCTGCAACCCGTGTTGATCAACCATTCGGTACATCTCCCATTGGAAGACCGAGACCCCGTTTGTGACGCCAAATGGGACTCTTAGGAAGTGGTATAGTTGCCCGTCTGCCTCGAAGGCTGTGTACTTGCGGTCACTTGGGCGGATGGGGAGCTGGTGGTAGGCGGACTTGAGGTCCACGGTGGAGAAGACCTTATATTGGGCAATCCGATTGACCATGTCGGATATGCGGGGGAGAGGGTACGCATCTAGCTGTGTGTACCTGTTGATGGTCTGGCTATAGTCTATGACCATCCTTTGCTTCTCCCCTGTCTTTACTACTACCACCTGTGCTCTCCAGGGACTATTGCTGGCCTGGATTATGCCTTCCTTCAGCAACCGCTGGACTTCGGACCGAATAAATGTCCGGTCCTGGGCGCTGTACCGTCTGCTCCTAGTGGCGACGGGTTTGCAACCCGGGGTGAGGTTTGCAAACCAGGATGGGGGTTCGACTTTGAGGGTTGTGAGGCCGCAGATAGTGAGTGGGGGTATTGGGCCGCCGAATTTGAAGGTTAGGCTCTGCAGGTTGCATTGGAAGTCTAATCCCAGTAATGTGGGCGCGCAGAGTTGGGGAAGGACGTCGAGCCTGTAGTTTTTAAACTCCCTCCCTTGCACCGTTAGGGTCACTATGCAGAACCCTTTGATCTGTACGGAGTGGGATCCTGCAGCTAGGGAAATCTTTTGCATACTTGGGCGGATGGTCAAGAAACAGCGTCTTACCGTGTCGGGGTGGATGAAACTTTCGGTGCTCCCGGAGTCGATCAGGCATGGTGTCTCGTGTCCGTTGATCAGCACCGTTGTTGTCGTCGTCTGGAGCGTCCGGGGCCGTGCTTGGTCCAGCGTCACCGAGGCCAGATGTGGTCGCAGTGTCTCAGCGTCTTCTTCGAACCCCGTGGAGCCGTCGATGCTGGGGTCCTTTGTTGTCGTCCAAGATGGCGGCGGGGGTGGACAAAATGGCCGCCCCCATGCATCGCACATGGCTGGGGGGTCCCAAGATGGCGGCGGGGGTGGCCAAAATGGCCGCCTCCATGCATCGCACATGGCTGGGGGGGTCACAAGATGGCGGAGCCCATCCTCCCCTCGTGGTGGCCGGGACCCAAAATGGCGGCGCCTGCGGGTCGCACATGGGGCGCTGGGGGGGTTTGGGGAGCGTTTGGGATGCGCTGGACTCTTTCTTCTCCGGGGACAGCGGCGACCCCCCGGGACCGGCACAGAGCCGCGAAATGGCCCTTTTTGCCGCAGCTCTTGCAAATCGCTGCGCGGGCCGGGCAGCGCTGCCGGGGGTGTTTCGCCTGTCCGCAGAAATAGCAGCGGGCCCCCCCGGGATGACCTGGCGTCTGAACCGCGCAAGCCTGTGGGGGGGGGGTGGTTTGTCGCGACGGGGGTCCACGGAGCCCAATGGGCTGCGGCGCGGTCGGGGCCGTACGCGCGGGCGTTTTGCGCGGCCACATCTAGGGAAGCTGCAAGGGCCCGTGCCTCTGAGAGTCCTAGCGACTCTTTTTCTAACAGCCTTTGGCGGATTTGGGGAGAGTTCATACCTGCCACAAATGCATCGCGAATTAACATGTCCGTGTGTTCAGCCGTGTTTACCGGCGGGCAGCTGCAGGCCCGTCCCAAAATTAGCAGCGCGGCGTAGAATTCGTCTAGCGATTCTCCGGGACTTTGCCGTTTCGTTGCGAGTTGGTAGCGTGCGTAGACCTGGTTCACTGGGCGAACGTAGACTCTCTTTAGTGCTGCGAACGCCGTCTGGAAATCCTCTGCGTCTTCTATGAGAGGGTAAATTTCCGGGCTTACCCTCGAATGCAGGACCTGCAGTTTCTGGTCTTCTGTGATCTGGCCGGGGGCCGTTCGGAGGTAGCCTTCGAAACAAGCTTGCCAGTGTTTAAAAACTGCTGCTGAGTTCACTGCGTGGGGGCTGATCCGCAGGCATTTCGGGGCGATCCTGAGCTCCATAGTCCTTTAAGCACGCTTAATAAATTGTAGCGCACAATGACTTACGAGAGACGAATAGAGATGAAGTTGATGAGGCTTTATTAAGCGTGACTTGTTCCCCGCAGTTCAGCAACAGACTGGAGCTGCGGGGAGAACTCCTGGTTCTTATACTCCGCCTTCAGGCCGGAGCTAGAGATCAACAGCCAACCAGGACCCGGGATCTGTGAGCCAATGGCATCACGGCTTCACAGTCCCACATGACCCCTAATGCATACTACCACACTGTGTCTATGTGTCTCTCTCTCAGCCTATCTCTCCCTGTGTCTGTCTGTCTCTCTGTGCCTCTCTCTCCCTGTGTCTGTGTGTGTGTCTCTCTCCTCAGCCTCTCTCTCCCTGTGTCTGTCTGTCTCTCTGTGCCTCTCTCTCCCTGTGTCTGTGTGTGTGTCTCTCTCTCTCAGCCTCTCTCTCCCTGTGTCTGTCTGTGTGTCTCTCTCTCAGCCTCTCTCTCCCTGTGCCTGTGTGTGTGTCTCTCTCTCAGCCTCTCTCTCCCTGTGTCTGTCTGTGTGTCTCTCTCTCTCAGCCTCTCTCTCCCTGTGTCTGTGTGTGTGTCTCTCTCTCAGCCTCTCTCTCACTGTGTCTGTCTGTCTCTCTCTCAGCCTCTCTCTCCCTGTGTCTGTCTCTCTCTCTCTGTGCCTCTCTCTCCCTGTGTCTGTCTGTCTCTCTCTCAGCCTCTCTCTCCCTGTGTCTGTCTGTCTCTCTCTCAGCCTCTCTCTCCCTGTGTCTGTCTCTCTCTCTCTGTGCCTCTCTCTCCCTGTGTCTGTCTGTCTGTCTCTCTCTCAGCCTCTCTCTCCCTGTGTCTGTGTGTCTCTCTCTCAGCCTCTCTCTCCCTGTGTCTGTGTGTCTCTCTCTCAGCCTCTCTCTCCCTGTGTCTGTGTGTGTGTCTCTCTCAGCCTCTCTCTCCCTGTGTCTGTGTGTCTCTCTCTCAGCCTCTCTCTCCCTGTGTCTGTGTGTGTGTCTCTCTCTCTCAGCCTCTCTCTCCCTGTGTCTGTGTGTCTCTCTCTCCTTGTGTGCCTCTCTCTCCGTGTGTGTGTATGTCTCTCCCTTTCTCCCTGTGTTTATATGTCTCTGTCTTCCCGCGTGTGTCTTCCCGTGTGTCTCTCTCTCCCTCTCCCTGTGTCTCTCTCTCCCTGAGTCTCTCCTCCTCTCAGTCCCTGTGCCTGTGTGTCTCACTGTCCTTGTGTGTCTCTCTCTCCCTGGGTCTGTGTGTATTTCTCTCTCTGTGCCTCTCTCTCTATGTCTGTGTGTCTCTGTATCACTCATGTGAGCTCCTTCTTTGCTTGTGATTTTGTGACACTCCTTATCCCCCTTGTGGTGAATGTATTCACCATAACATAAGTTGTTTGTATAGTACTGATGCACTAAGCGTCAAGAACCACAAAGACATGTGAGACTTTAACCAAGGCTTTAATACACTACATAGGAAGCTTACCCGACACAGACGATCCCAGACAAAATGGGTCAGGTCTCAGAAGCTGGGTCTTATACCTAACTCCCGGGGGAGCGGCCAAGGCGGAGCTCTCCGTGGCCAGGTCAGGTTACATGCAGGTGACCGAACCTCTACAGAGCTACAGTACAATACACAGTACAATACACAGGAATACAGGGCCACGTTACACACAACTATTATATAACTACGTACAATGCTAGGGAAGTACAGTGGTGTATCACCACATTCACCCTTGTTTAAAAGGAAATCCGGGCTGAAAATATGGAGTAGCAAACACAGTGAACAAACAGGGAGTAACGAACAGAGTCCATCAGGAGGTTCCGTGTCGTCAGAGGTCGAGACGAACGATGGGTTTGGTCGATCTCTTTGAACGTCGGAGCTGCGGCGCTGAGGTAGTGTCCCGCGGTATCCGTGCGGTCGGTGGTGCTGGGTAGCGAGGCGGCATGACGTCCCCCACCGCTTCGGCTGGCTCGAGGCGAAACTGCGGGATGACAGCGGCTGGCACGGAGTAGTAACAGGCCGAGGGATCGACAGGAGCAGAGAGGGAGCGGGGTGAAGGTTGCGGGGCGGGGGCAGCAGGGGCCCCAGAGGGGGCCAGGTCCTTGATGCAGACGGTCTCCTCACGCCCGTCGGGGTACACTATGTACGTGTACTGTGGGTTGGCGTGGAGGAGACGGACTCTCTCCACCAGGGGCTCCACCTTAGAGGTCTGCACGTGCTTGCGGAGCAGGACGTCTCCCGGGGACAGGAGCCAGGACGGAAGCGATGTCACGGATGCCGATCTCCTGGAGAAGAGAAACATCCGCTCATGAGGGGTAGCATTCGTTGCAGTACACAAAAGTGTCTGGATGGAGTGGAGTGCGGCAGGGAGGGCCTCCTGCCAACGGGAGACTAGTAGGCCTTTGGACTTGAGGGCTAGCAGCACGGCCTTCCAAACTGTTGCGTTCTCCCTCTCCACCTGTCCGTTCCCCCGGGGGTTGTAACTGGTCGTCCTGCTCGAGGCAACGCCCCTGGCGAGCAGGTACCGACGCAGCTCCTCACTCATGAAGGAGGAGCCCCGGTCACTGTGAATGTAATTGGGATAACCGAACAGCATGAAGAGGTCGTGCTGTTGATCTCCAAATTTCTTTCTCTGTCAGTCTGGCCTCAATAAAAGTTGAGACGGATTCGCACGTAAACAGAAGTTATTTATTTAGCTTGCAAGCTTAATCATCTTACAGAAATGTAAGAGACATCCAGCCTCTTTCATTCCAGAAAACGACTGAACTAACAGACAAAGGGATCTCTGCAAAATCAGTTCAAATGGTATCAAGTTTCACATACTCGACGGACATAGGTCAGCCTATGTCCCTCCTGACCTGTTCGATCTATTCTGATTGGCTCACTTCCAATCCCTTTCTCTGGCCCCTATCAATGAAGCATCACCTTCATAGACACACCTCTTCCTGCTTTTTCCATGCGGTCTCAAATTCCTTTGTCCCTAACTGCAAAAATCAAAGTGGCTTATTTCTACATTACATTAACTAGTAACTCTAAAGTAACTATTTTATATCACATTCGTCATTCCCTCCTTTTATCATTCCATGATAACCGAACTATCCAATCTATAGCTACGGTTCCTCATCTAAAAAGATTCGTCGCTGCATTTCCAATTCCTGTCTTAGCCCCCCTTCATCTGCTTCACCCTCATGGATTTTAACAGTTAAATTTTTTTCTCGGTGATTGGGGCGGTGATCTGATCCAGTGCACCCAGCATTCTACCCATCACACATTTAAGGATGGCCAGGCCCACAAAGATGCAGCCGATAGCTACCACGAGATACATGGCCATATTTATCAACCAGTCCTTCCATCCTCCAAATCCCCAGTTACCCCAAGAGTCAGGATCCTGCATCCCGTCCAAGTGATCCCGTATGCGATCCATAAATTTAGTAATGTTAGCAGTCAAGTCCTGAATCCCCATAATACACTTGCCCTGTACTATGGCGCATACCCCACCCTCACGGGCCAGAAGATAGTCAAGAGCATACCGGTTGCGTAAGGACCTCCCAGTAGCCCAGTTTATCCAATTTTGAAATGCCCATTCGGGCCGCCCAGCAATGCAGAAAGCCCTATTCCCAACAGTGATATGAGAGACATTCGCCCAGCCACAAAGGAGCTGGAGGCCAGCGTTCAATGGAACGCAAGTGGTGCTATAACAAACGCATTGGCCAGACGCCTGGGTGATATGGCACCTCCTGTCCGTACAGGTGGGAAACAGACATGTTATATTTGTGTCCACCTCTACCAGCAAACAGCCATATCCTTCACTGCTGAAGCAATTCTCGTACGACCGGGAATCCCTATTGGGAGTGAAGTGGCTAGGTATGTACGCCCTCCACCGTCGCAGCCTATCGTACTGTGAATGGGAATTATCCCGAGGGAGGGGAAGGCAAATAGCCGGTGGTGCTGAATCCGGATCGTAAGGAAGAGTGACTTGCTCGG
This sequence comes from Scyliorhinus torazame, assembly GCF_047496885.1. Lineage (NCBI taxonomy): Eukaryota > Metazoa > Chordata > Chondrichthyes > Carcharhiniformes > Scyliorhinidae > Scyliorhinus > Scyliorhinus torazame. The sequence continues at coordinate 214,142,188 of NC_092708.1, read as the reverse complement.
GCAATGGCTCGGAACGCTGACAATGAACCACCGTTTGGGGAGTGCCCCAAAGCGGTGAAACAGAAAATAACCTAGACACCGCTGCGGGGTTTGGGTAGCAGACAACCCGTCCCTGGCCATACAGACGGTGGTAAATCTGGTAGAAGAGATTCATACTACCCGGGTTTTCCTCAGTTTGGCCTTTAATTAACTTAAGTGCATCTCCCGGTAACCTGCGTTCTAGCTGTACTTCCCTTCTCACACGCCCCGTCCTCTCTCTAGTCCCTTTCTCTTTCTCATGGTCTCTTCCTACACTCTTCTGACAGCCTGATGTTACCTTTATTGTACCACTTTTAACACATCCAAAATCAAATTTACATGTATTCCAAAAACAAGGCAATGTCCATATAATGTTCCCTTCCCATCGCCGGGGCCGGTGCAGCTGCTTCATGACTCCCGCATTCTCCTTAACTTTGATGACCTTCCATGAGTCGATACCATGTCCTCGTATATGGGGGCAGTGAAGAACATCACCTGTGCATAGGTGATGTATCCTTGTAGATTGGTTGGGGCTACACAGATACATAATATTCCCCTTTTCCATGTCCATCGCCAATAACACGCCAAGCGAAGTGAGGCCAAATATCAGACAGACGATGCGTAGCCACTCCATCATGCTCCACACCTGTAAAATAGCACTGGAGAAGGGAGGCAGGTTAGTATCCGACCTTTTACAGTAGTGGAGATGGGCTCAATTTACAGTGATGTAGGTGGACCCAAGCACTTCGCCCCTCCACTTTAACTGCTGTGGGGGTGGTAAGGAGAACTTGGAAGGGCCCGTCCCATCGCGGCTCCGACCCCTTCCTAGTCCAATTTTTGACCATTACATAACTACCGGGCTGGACTGAAAGTGAGCTAGGTACTGGGCAATGGCTGGTGAGCCGCGCGGACTTGGCCATGGAGTTCCTTGAGCACTTGCGTAAGGGCTAGAACATAGGTGGTCATTTCCTCAGTCATCTGATGAAACTGAACCCGTCTGGGAACCTGCAGGCTCCAGGGAGTTCTAAGAGGCCTGCCATAGAGAATCTCGGCGGGAGAGAGCCGGGCCGGTCCCGCAGGTGTAACCCGCAGCTGGAAGAGGGCAACGGGGAGCAACTTAAGCCATGTCAGTCCCGTGTCTGCTCTTAATTTAGCCAATTTAGTTTTGAGGGTCTGATTGTGTCTTTCAACCACCCCGGCTGCCTGTGGTCTGTAAGCACAGTGTAACTGCTGGCGTATGCCCAACTGGGAGCAAAACTCCTCGTTAATTTGTCCAATAAAATGAGGCCCATTATCAGAACTTAACTGAGCTGGTATACCGTACCGGGGAATGATTTCCCTCATCAAGACTTTAACCACAGTAGCAGCTTTACTATAGATAGTCGGATACGCCTCAACCCATCTGCTGAACACATCCACAATGACCAAAACATATTTATAACATTGACACCTTTCCAACTCAATGTAATCCATTTGGAGCGTCTCAAAGGGACCACTGGGCAACGGGGTTTGCCCCTTCCCACATGGGATACCTTTTCCGGTGTTATATTGCTGACAAATCAAACACCGATTACTGATACTTTGGGCCAACCCCTGCATTTTAGGGTGCCACCAAGTGTCCAGCAACAAATCACTAGTCCCCCAAGCCCCACAATGAGTTGCAAAGTGTACACATTCGATGACCCATAAAGCCAGTACATCAGACATACAAGTCTGATGTGCAGGCGTGGTCCATAAAGAGGAAACAGAATCATATGTACAACCTAACCGTTTCCACATTTGTTTATCACTCTCAGGAGCGTCCTCCTGTAACCTTATGACGTCTTGGATGGTTGGCATTGGCTTGTCAGAAGCAGACACATTCATAGTAGATCGTTTAGTCTGACTTAACATTTTAGGCACCATCACTTGCTGAATTTGTGCGGCTGTGCGCGCTGCACAATCTGCTCGTTCATTACCAACGTCAACTGGGGTTGTACCATTCGTGTGGGCAGCACATTTAATAACGGAAATCTGCGCTGGCAGAAGGAGGGCCTGCAGTAGGTCATTAACTAAACCCCGGTGGGATATTTGACCACACATAATCATGTCAGGTTGTTCTGACGAAATGTCACTCAAATCGCCCCTTATTGTGGTAGTTTCCTGAATCAAGGCTAAACAGTCGTGGCCAGGTGCGTCTTCATGGACAGGGGGACCACTAAGAAAACAGGCTGGATTGATAGTGGTACAGTATTTAAATGTCAGACGTGGATTGTTCAAAAGGTATATCTCATACCTATTCTGACGAGCTGCGGTAAGATGCTGACCATTCGCCTCATATCCCTGGCATGGTACTGGTCATGGACCTGACGTGTAATATGAGGGCTTACCGAAGCTGACTGTGGCCATAAATGTGGTGATATTGTAACAAAATCGGCTGTACCTTCTTTTCCCGTGACTGTGGCTGTAACCTTGACTGGCCATTCGGTCTCAAGTAATGGCCAGTATTTGTCCTCCAACTCCCTGTTTCGTCCAGTTCTGTCATAGGCCAGGGTAACGTGATGCAGTGATAGTGGCTGTTCAATGTCTAACGTCCACCACTGGGGGGTGATAGAAATATAGCACTGTTGTCTCATCCTCCTCTTCGCTGATCCACCCACCCAAAGTCACTATATTGGAGCTCCTGCTGGTAAACTACGATTTCTGCCGCTTGTTGGGATCGCAGATCATCCTTTTTCATTACATACTCAGTCTTAACCTTTGTAACTGAGCCTCCTTCTTGGCCTACACCCTCCTTCCAGTAAAATCTGACTGCCCTTGCCATCTGGGAAGGGTCGTTCTCTGTCCAATTCATGTTATTACATTTCACAGCAGTAACCACAGAAGGTGGTAGGCAGTGCATTAACATAGCACAGTATTGAGGGGAATTCTGACCATTTTGATACAGCAAATCGCCTGACTGCCCCCGGTAGATTTCATTAAAACGCCCCAGACATTCCTATGGCTCATCAATCTTCCTAGGTTTTAGGTCTAAGATAACAGAAAGATTTATGGGCCTTTGAAATGTGCTATTCAACGCATTCAAGATCTGTGTCCTTCTTTTCTCTATTTGCTCTCTTTTTTTTTAAAACTTAAAAATGTTTGAAAATTCAAATTGAATTACTGCAACTTGCAAGCTTAGCTCTGATCTCAACTCAGAACTAAATTTACAATTTGCTTAACACAAACTTGTATAACATTTACAACTTAATTATTTCTTTATCTTAACAATTTTTTCTTTTAACAAGTTTTTTTTTCTGTTACATACACATAAGTATTAGCAAAATCAACTATCATAAGTATTAGCAAAATCAATTATCATCTTCAGATTGACACTTTTTAAAATGGTGTCCATGATCTTCTTTAAGTTTCTATTAATCTCCAGATAAAATGAGATAAACCTTATTTCAAGTAAGTAAAATTTAAGATTCTGGCAATTTCAATCAATTGCTTTCGAAAATAATAACTTTTATCAAAGAGGTGGAGAAACCCACTGGTTTCCTTTAATTAATTCAAAACGTAACTTTGCTGGTGTTCACTGACTCAAAGGAAAGGTATCCGATTACACTGCAGACTGTTATCTCAAGGCCTGAGTGAGAAGCACTGTCTGTTTTCAACTCCGCCTGCTGCTGTTAACCCTTTGAGAGACTTCTGCTTCAACCTCACAATCTCAACTAGACCTCGGAACTTTACAGTCCAAGGAGACAATTTTAGCTTAATCAACTATATATTTAAAACACTCACACATAGAGTTGAACCATCTTCAGATTTAAAAACAGTTATACTGGACTGAACCCCCATCTATTGAAGTCCCATCAGCCCCTGAACCCATATAATAGACTGAACCTTTATTATTTAAAGTCCCATCAGCCTCTGAACCCTAATAATAGACTGAACCTTTATTATTTAAGTCACATCAGCCTCTGAACCCCGATAATAGACTGAACCTTTATTATTTAAAGTCACATCAGCCCAAAACCCTAACCCAAGCCGAAACAACAATATGAAATCCCATCAATTAAAGTGCTAATCCCCAGACTGACCTGTGATTTCGTCGAGGCGGTCTTTCTGTGCCAACCGCGAGTGACCAGACTAATCAGACGATAAGAAGAGGGGAACAATCAATGCTGGTCGTTTTCCATTTCTACATTGAGGGCGCTTTGTTCCCGTCCTCCTGTTCATAATCAGTCTAATTCTGATTTCGCAGTTGGAACAGGATCGCCCAGAGAAATCCCGGTTTTCGGCACCAAATGTTGATCTCCAAATTTCTTTCTCTGTCAGTCTGGCCTCAATAAAAGTTGAGACGGATTCGCACGTAAACAGAAGTTATTTATTTAGCTTGCAAGCTTAATCATCTTACAGAAATGTAAGAGACATCCAGCCTCTTTCATTCCAGAAAACGACTGAACTAACAGACAAAGGGATCTCTGCAAAATCAGTTCAAATGGTATCAAGTTTCACATACTCGACGGACATAGGTCAGCCTATGTCCCTCCTGACCTGTTCGATCTATTCTGATTGGCTCACTTCCAATCCCTTTCTCTGGCCCCTATCAATGAAGCATCACCCTCATAGACACACCTCTTCCTGCTTTTTCCATGCGGTCTCAAATTCCTTTGTCCCTAACTGCAAAAATCAAAGTTGCTTATTTCTACATTACATTAACTAGTAACTCTAAAGTAACTATTTTATATCACATTCGTCAGTGCAACGCTTTGATGACGGTGGCGGAGGTCGTGTCGGGGCAGGGAATGGCGAAGGGGAACCGCGAGTACTCGCCGATGACATTGAGGAAGTACGTGTTGCGGTTGTGGGTGAGGAGGGGCCCTTTGAAGTCAATGCTGAGACGTTCAAAGGGGCGGGTAGCCTTGATTAGGTGCGCCTTGTCTGGCTTGTAGAATTGCGGCTTGCACTCCGCACAGACTTGGCAGTCCCTAGTCATGGCCTTGACCTCCTCGACTGAGAAGGGCAGGTTGTGGCCCTTGGTGTAGTGGTAGAACCGCCAGACGCCCGGGTGACAGAGTTCATTATGTAGTGCCCGCAGTCGGTCATCCTGTGCGTTGGCACAAGTATTACGGGACAGGGCATCAGGAGGATCATTGAGCTTACCTGGCCGGTATAAGATACTATAATTGTAGGTGGAGAGTTCGATCCTCCACCGTAATATCTTATCATTTTTGATTTTACCTCGTTGTTTGTTGTCGAACATGAACGCAACTGATCGTTGGTCAGTAACGAGGGTAAATGGTTTTCCGGCCAGGTAGTGCCTCCAGTGCCGGACGGCTTCCACTATGGCCTGTGCCTCCTTCTCAACAGAGGAGTGGCGGATCTCGGGGCCTTGGAGTGTGCGGGAAAAGAAGGCGTTGGGCCTGCCCGCCTGGTTGAGGGTGGCACCCAGGGCAAAGTCAGAGGCATCGCCCTTGACTTGGAATGGTGCAGACCCGTCTACCGCATGCATGGCGGCTTTGGCGATAGCGGTTTTTCGGAGGTGGAAGGCCTGGCAGGCCTCGGGCGGGAGGGGAATGAGGGGGAACGGAGGAGGGGTCGGGCCTTGTCAGCGTACTCGGGCACCCACTGGGCATAGTAGGCAAAGAACCCGAGGCATCGCCTCAGTTCTTTGGGGCAGGTGGGAATGGGGAGTTCGAGAAGGGGGTGCAGACGGTCGGGATCCGGGCCGAGGACACCGTTCTCCACCACGTAGCCGAGTATGGCGAGGCGGGTGGTGCCGAAAACACATTTTTCCTCGTTGTGCGTGAGATTGAGGCGTTTGGCAGCTTGGAGGAATTTAGTGAGGTTGATGTCATGGTCCTGCTGGTTGTGGCCGCAGATGGTGACGTTGTCCAGATACGGGAAGGTGGCCCGCAGTCTGTTCTGGTCCACCATTCGGTCCATCTCCCATTGGAAGACCGAGACTCCATTGGTGACGCCAAAGGGTACCCTAAGAAAGTGGTAGAGGCGGCCGTCCGCCTCGAAGGCCGTGAAGTTACAGTCCTCCGGGCGGATAGGGAGCTGGTGGTAGGCGGATTGTGCAATCTGGTTGACCATGTCAGATATGCGGGGGAGGGGATACGCATCAAGCAGCGTGTACCGGTTGATGGTCTGACTGTAGTCAATGACCATGCGGTGTTTCTCGCTAGACTTGACTACCACCACTTGGGCTCGCCAGGGGCTGGTGCTGTGAGCAATGATCTTTTCCGAGAGAAGGCGTTTAATCTCCGCTCGAATGAATTGGCGGTCCCCGAAACTGTAACGCCAACTTTTAGTAGCCACGGGCTTGCAGTCGGGGGTGAGATTAGCAAACAGTGAAGGCGGGGGGGATCCTGAGCGTGGAGAGACTACAGGTGGGACCCGGGGGGGGGATCAGGGAAGAACTGGGGGTTGGAGACCGTGAGGGGGGGGAGGGGGCCGTTAAAATGCAAGGTGAGGCTGCGCAGGTGGCATTAGAAGTCCAGGCCGAGGATCGCGGTGGCGCAGAGGTGAGGGAGGACCATGAATTTGAAATCCTGGAACACCGCGCCGTTAACTGAGAGGGTGACGACGCAGTAGCCCGAAACCTCGGCCGACTGGGAGTTGGAGGTCATGAAAATATGCCTGCACGTGGGTAGTACCTTGAGGGAGCAGCGGCGCACGGTGTCCGGGTGGAGGAAGCTCTCCATGCTGCCGCTGTCGAAGAGGCAGGTAACAGTGAAACAATTTACCTGAACCTCCATGGTGGATCTGGCGAGCTGATGCGGTCGGTCCTGGTCGAGGACGATGGATGCGATGGTGGAGCTGTTGGAGAAGGTTGCCGGATCCGGGGAGCGGCCTGCGGAAGAAGGTGGCGGCGCCCAGGCGTCGTAGGCTGCTGTTGGAGGCCAGGTTGCTGTCGTTGGCTGCATCTCAGTTATTTGCTGCATTTCGGTCGGGTGCGCAGGACCGGAAGTGACGATCGGCGGTGGACCGGAAGTGAAGGAAGCCGGGTCGGGGATAATCAAAGATGGCGGTGCCCATGCGTCGCACGTGTCGAATAGCGAGCCGGGAACGGAGGATGGCGGCACCCAGGAGTAGCAGGCTGTGGTGTTGGATCCCGAGGCACCGGTGGAGCGGCAGATGTTTGCAAAATGGCCTTCCTTGCCACAGGCTGAACAGGTAGCATCTTTAGCAGGGCAGCGTTTCCTGGGGTGTTTTGCCTGGCCACAAAAGTAACACTGGGGCCCAGGCATTATTTTTACTGCTGGTGTGGCTGGGTGGGCCGTGACTTGCAGGGGTTGTTGCTGGGCGGGCGGCAGGGAGGTAGCGGCCACGTAGCGAACGTGGGCAGGCGCATAGGAAGTTTGGGCAGGCGTGTAAGACGCATTATTGTCATAGGCTGCCTGTTGGGCCTCTGCCATAGTGACTGCCGTGTCCAGAGTCGGTAGTTTGTGCCAGTAGGAGTTGGCGAATTGGGACGGAAGCGATGCCGGCTACAAAGGCATCGAGCGCCAGGGCCTCAGTGTTCTGCTCAGCGGAGACTGCTGGCGCGTTGCAGGTGAGCGCGAGGGCACGGAGGTCCCGAACAAACACGGATAGGGGTTCACCCGGCTGCTGGTGCCGGGAGGTGAGGCGGTGGCGGGCGTAAATAGAATTAACAGTTTGTGCATACCGGCTTTTGAGCTTCACGAAGGCATCGGCGTAGGTCGTTGTTCCCGTGATGAGGTCGAAAAGCCCGTAGTCGAGCCGTGAGCACAGGAGGTTGAGTCGGTCAGCGTCCGTTTTGTCGAAGGCGGAGGATGCTTCCAGGTAGGCCTCGAAACACCGGAGCCAGCAGTTGAAAAGGTGATCCGCGCGTGGAGCGCGGGGGTCGAGCGAGAGCTTGTCGGGTTTCAGAGCAGCCTCCATTATAACTGTAGTGTATTAAATTGATGCACTAAGCATCAAGAACCACAAAGACATGTGAGACTTTAACCAAGGCTTTAATACACTACATAGGAAGCTTACCCGACACAGACGACCCCAGACAAAATGGGTCCAGTCTCAGAAGCTGGGTCTTATACCTAACTCCCGGGGGAGTGGCCAAGGCGGAGCTCTCCGTGGCTAGGTCAGGTTACATACAGGTGACCGAACCTCTACAGAGCTACAGTACAATACACAGTACAATACACAGGATTACAGGGCCACGTTACACACAACTATTATATAACTACGTACAATGCTAGGGAGTACAGTGGTGTATCACCACAAGTACTGTGGCCTATGGCCAGGGAATGGTAATATGATCTCCTTCCATGTATTGTACTGGAACCCTGGTGCCTCTGGCTCCGCGCCCCCCCCCCGGGGGCGGTATGTAGACCTGCTGCCTGTGGGCGGCGCTCATTGTTACAGCAGTCACAGGCAGGCAAGTTCTCAGATAATAAAGGCTATGTTCACTCGTTCTCATCGTCTTGTAGTGAATTGATGGTACATCAATTTATTATCCAAAGACATCACGATGAAAGCCCCTCTGAAGCCTGATAAACTTGAACTCGACACACGAGCAGCAGAAGCTAAGGAATTCTTCTCCCACTGGCTCCGCTGTTTTGAGGCCTACCTCGGCTCCTCTGAAACACCTCCCTCCGATGCCCACAAGCTGTGCCTCCTCCACGCCCAGGTGAGTCACCGAATCTCGGGTATGATTGAGGACGCAGTCACGTACGAAGCGGCGGTCGCGATTCTAAAGAGACAGCTCGTGAAGCCCGTGAACGAAGTGTTCGCGCGGCACCTCCTCACTCCTCACTACCCGCCGCCAACGCGCCGGGGAATCGCTGGACAGATATCTAGAGAACCTGACACTACTCGCCCGCAACTGCAACTACAGGGGTGTGTAGGCCAATAAGCACATGAAGCTGATGATCCGGGAGACCTACGTGGCTGGGGTCCGGTCTAACTACGTCCGGCAGCAACTGCTGGAAAACGGGGCCACTAATCTGCAGGACACGGTAAAACTAGCCACCTCGTTAGACCCCAGGTGCGGCCTTCACCAGACCCGACTACGTCCCAGGCCTGTGCCGCGCGGCTGCCCATTCAGCCCGGGGGAACCGTCTTGCTACTTCTGCGGTCAGGGCCAACACCCCCGGCAGCGTTGCCCAGCCCGCACCGCGACATCTGTCTGGCCTGTGTGGTGTTGGGTGCTCTGATGCACAGATGAACCAACACAGTTGTATTTGGTACAACTCTATTTTATTTTAACTTCTATATACAGTTTGGTCTGGATACTCTGCACGTTGTGTCTCCCTGAGTGTGTAGTGTAACAGGTCTGTCGTTGTCCTGGTCTCCAGCTAATACTGGCCACCAGGTGTCGTGTTTGTCCTTTTTTCCTGTCCCTATCCTTGTCTGTGATTGGTTGTGGTGTTGTGTGTTCTGATTTGTCTGTTGGTGTGTCTATCATGATGTGTGTGTTTGAATATCATGACAGCCTGATTCAAAGCCCCGAAGTCAAAAGCTTACCAGGCCCGATCCACGGACTCACAGGCCCACAGAACCCACAATGTGGCTGCGTGCCTGTCGGTACCGCCCCCTTCAGACACGTCATCCACGCAGCTCGTCGGGGGCGCCATCTTTAACTCAGCCCGACACGTGCGGCCCATGGGGGCGACCATATTGGCCGCCATCTTCAACACCAACCGACACGTGCGACCGATGGGGGCGGCCATCTTGGTCGCCATCTTCAACTCAGCACGACACGTGCGACTCGTGGGGGCCGCCATCTTGTGACCCCGATACCTCCGACCACGTGGACTACCCGCAGCTCGGCGCAGTCACCCTCGACCAGTCGCGGCCAAAACATCTGAAGAATTCGATGATGGCCGTCTGGGTCAATGGACGCGAGACCACCTGTCTTTTCGACTCCGGGAGCACAGAGAGCTTCATCCATCCCGACACAGTAAGGCGCTGCTCCCTCCACATCTACCCTGCAACCCAGACAATCTCTCTTGCCTCCGGATCCCATTCGGTACAGATCCGGTAGTACCGTGTTGCGAACCTCGCGAATAAGGGCGCCCAATTTAAACTGTATGTCCTCCCTCACCTCTGCGCCCCCCTACTGCTTGGACTCGACTTCCAATGCAGTCACCGAAGCCTGACCCCAAAGTTTGGCGGACCCCTACCCCCTCTCACTGTGTGTAGCCTCGCGACCCTTAAGGTCACCCCCCCCCTTCGCTCTTTGCGAACCTCACCCCCAACTGTAAGCCCGTCGCCACCAGGAGCAGGCGGTACAGTGCACAAGACATGATTTTTATCAAGTCGGAGGTCCAGCGACTCTTGAGGGAGGGGGTCATCGAGGCCAGCAACAGCCCCTGGAGAGCACAAGTGGTGGTTGTTAGGACCGGGGAAAAGAATCGGATGGTTGTGGACTAGCCAGACCATAAACCGGTTCACGCAACTTGATGCGTACCCCCCCCCCCCGCATAGCGAAGATGGTCAACCAGATTGTTCAGTACCGGGTGTTCTCCACGGTACTGAAGCCTGCCTACCACCAGCTCCAGATCCGCCCGGGAGAGCGCCACTACACTGCTTTTGAAGCAGCCGGCCGACTTTTCCACTTCCTCAGGGTCCCTTTTGGCGTCACTAATGGGGTCTTGGTCTTCCAGAGAATGATGGACCGAATGGTGGACCAGCACGGGCTGCGGGCTACATACCCATACTTGGACAATGTTACCATCTGCGGCCATGATCAGCAGGACCACGATGCCAACCTTCAGAGGTTCCTCCAGACCGCCCAATCCCTCAACCTCACATATAACAAGGAGAAGCGCGTTTTCCTCACCACCCGGCTAGCCATCCTCGGCTATGTCGTGAAAAATGGGGTCCTAGGGCCCGACCCCGACCGCATGCACCCCCTCATGGAACTTCCCCTTCCCCACAGCCTCAAGGCCCTCAATCGCTGCCTGGGCTATTCTCCTATTACGCTCAGTGGGTCCCCAACTATGCGGACAAAGCCCGCCCACTTATCAAAGCCACTATATTCACCCTGACGGCTGAGGCCCCCTCGGCCTTCAGCTGCATCAAGGGCGATATTACAAAGGCCGCAATGCACGCAGTGGACGAGTCCGTCCCCTTCCAGGTAGAGAGCGATGCGTCAGACGTCACCCTGGCTGCCACCCTCAACCAGGCGGGCAGGCCAGTAGCCTTCTTTTCTAGAACCCTCCACGCCTCCGAGATTCGACACTCCTCTGTCGAGAAGGAAGCGCAAGCCATTGTGGAAGCTGTGCAGCATTGGAGGCACTACCTAGCCGGTAGGAGGTTCACCCTCGTCACCGACCAATGGTTGGTAGCCTTTATGTTCGACAATGCACAACGGGACAAAATTAAAAACGACAAAATCTTGAGGTGGAGGATCGAACTCTCCACCTATACTTACAATATCAAGTATCGTCCTGGGGAGCTCAACGAGCCCTCAGATGCCCTGTCCCGCGACATGCGCCAGCGCGCAAGATGACCGACTTCAGGCTATCCACATTGACCTCTGTCACCCGGGGGTCACTCGGCTTATCCACTTTATTAAGGCCCGCAATCTGCCCTACTCCACCGAGGAGGTCAGGGCCATGACCAGGGATTGCCAAGTCTGCGCAGAGTGCAAACCGCACTTCTACCGGCCAGACAAGGCCCACCTGGTAAAGGCCTCCCGGCCCCTTTGAGCCCCTCAGTATCGACTTCAAAGGGCCCCTCCCTTCCACCAACCGCAATATATACTTCCTGACCATCATTGACGAGTACTCCCGCTTCCCCTTCGCCACCCCATGTCCCGACATGACCTCGGCCACTGTTATAAAGGCACTGCACAGCATTTTCACCCTGTTCGGTTTCCCTGCATACGTCCACAGTGACCGGGGCACCTCTTTCATGAGCGATGAGCTGCGTCAGTACCTGCCCAGTAAGGGCATCACCTTGAGCAGGACAACGAGCTACAACCCGCAGGTAAACGGGCAGGTGGAAAGGGGGAACGCGACGGTATGGAAGGCTGTTCGTCTTGCTCATCGGTCTAGAAGTGTCCAGATTCCCCGCTGGCAGGAGGTCCTCCCCGACGCACTCCACTCCATTAGATCGCTCCTCTGCACAGCCACAAACAAGACCCCTCCCGGCTCTAACTCCCTTCCTAACTCTATCTTGTATCCCCCGTGGTGGCAGCAGCGGGAAGACCACCACCTGTTTCCTCAGGAAGGCCCGCTCTTGTAAATGTCTAAAGCCGTTCGCTGACGGCAATTTAAACTTGTCCTCCAGCGCCTGCAGGCTGGGAGAGCTCCCGTCTATAAACCGGTCACCCATCCTTCTAATACCCGCCCTCTGCCAGCTCTGGAACCCGCCGTCCATCCTACCCGGCAGGAACCTGTGGTTATTACATATCGGGGTCCAGACCCACGCTCCCTCCACCCTCTTGTGTCTCCTCCATTACCCCCTGATCTTCAGAGTCGCCACCACCGGATTTGTGGAATAGCGGGCTGGCGAGAACAGCAGAGGTGCCGTTACCAGCGCTCCCAAACTGGTGCCTTTGCATGACGCCGCCTCCAACCGTTCCCATGCCGACCTCTCCCCCAATACCCACTTCCTGGTCATGGCAATGTTGGCCGCCCAGTCGTAGTTGCAAAGGTTCGGCAGTGCCAGCCCACCCTCCCCCGACTACGTTCCAGCAGCGCTCTCTTCACTCGCGGGGTCTTGTTCGCCCACACAAATCCCGAGATGATCTTATTAACCCGCTTGAAAAAGACTTTAGGGATGAAGATGGGAAGACACTGGAATACAAATAGAAACCTGGGGAGGACCGTCATTTTCACAGTCTGTACCCTCCCCGCCAGAGACAGCGGGAGCATGTCCCATCTTTTAAAGTCCCCTTCCATTTGTTCCATCAGCCGGGTCAGGTTAAGCTTATGCAACAAATCCCACTTCCGGGCCACCTGTATACCCAGGTAACGAAAGCTCTTCTCTACCCTCCTCAGCGGCAGCTCCCTCAGTCTCTTCCCTGATGTGTTGGGTGTTCTGGATCACATACAGGTCACCAACACTTGAAGTAGTGCAACACTGTTGAGGGCAGCATGGTAGCATTGTGGATAGCACAATTGCTTCACAGCTCCAGGGTCCCAGGTTTGATTCCGGCTTGGGTCACTGTCTGTGCGGAGTCTGCACATCCTCCCCGTGTGTGCGTGGGTTTCCTCCGGGTGCTCCGGTTTCCTCCCACAGTCCAAAGATGTGCAGGTTAGGTGGATTGGCCATGATAAATTGCCCGTAGTGTCCAAAATTGCCCTTAGTGTTGGGTGGGGTTACTGGGTTATGGGGACAGGGTGGAGGTGTTGACCTTGGGTAGGGTGCTCTTTCCAGGAGCCGGTGCAGACTCAATGGGCCGAATGGCCTCCTTCTGCACTGTAAATTCTATGATAATCTATGATGATAAACACTATTTTATTAAAAGGTTAACTATTTAAACATATTTGAACTGTGGGTAAATACGATACCAGCTTTAACTAAAGACCTTTGCCTTGTCCTAACCAGTTGATGCACTCAGAACATGGTGAATGTCTGTGTTGCAGGCTGTGAGCTCTGTGCTCCTAGCTAGCTGCGACTCGAATGAGCGGGAACTCTGATGTCCCCTGTCTTTATAGTGCGTGTGCTCTCACTGGTGATTGGCTGCGATGTTGTGTATGTTGATTGGTCCCACTGTGTGTCCATCAGTGTGTGTGTCTGCACCATGATATACTGGTGTATATTATGACATCCCCCTTTTATATAAAAAAAATGTGCCTGCGTGACAATACATGTGTGGTGAATGTTCCTGACTACATGTGTGTAAAATATTTACAGACTATGTACATAAAACTAAGCTATTTACATGGGAAGGTGCCTGGTGCATAAAAAAACAGTGTGTCACACAAATACCGAGATGAACACTATATACAAACCACTTGAACGATTAAACGGAAGAACAGAACAGACCAGAGAGTCCATTAGTGCAAAGTTCACAAATTATGTCTCTGAGGTGGGCGATGAATTCTGGTTGACCGCCTCAAGGGTGGGTCAGGAGCCACCAGCTGAGGAGCAGGCTGGACTGCGTCAGAGTGAGGAGGATGCAGAGTAACCGGAATCTCTGCATAGTCCATGGCAGGGACAGCAGGAGGGCGTGGCACTGGCGGAGGATCACGTAGCGAGTGCGGAACGAGGCGAAGGGCACGTCGATTACGGCGCAGAATGGAACCACCCGGTAGACGAACCAGGAACGAGTGGGGAGCCACCTGCCGAAGGACCACAGTGGTTGCAGACGAGCCACCATCCGGAAGATGGATGCAGACGTTGTCATCTGGAGCCAGAACAGGGAGATCAGCTGCACGGGAGTCATGAGCCGCCTGGTGCTGTGCACGAGACAGTTGTATTCGTTGAAGGACCGGAACGTGGTCGAGGTCTGGGACGTGAATGGACGGCACCGTCGTCCTCAGGGTGCGACCCATGAGCAGCTGGAATGGCGACAGGCCAGTGGACAGTGGGGCTGAGCGATAGGCCAGCAGGGCGAGGTAGATGGCGGATCCCACATCGGCAGCCTTGCAGAGGATCCGTTTGACTATGTGGACGCCCTTCTCCACTTTGCCATTGGATTGGGGGTACAGGGGACTAGATGTCACATGCACAAAGTTGTACCTCCTGGCAAAGTTGGACCATTCCTGGCTTGCGAAGCAGGGGCCATTGTCCGACATCACAGTGAGTGGGATGCCGTGATGAGCAAAGGTGTCCTTACAGGCACGGATGACTGCAGACGATGTGATGTTGTGCAAACGTACCACCTCCGGGTAGTTTGAAAAATAGTCTACAATCAGAACATAGTCCCTGCCCAGCGCATGGAACAGGTCGATGCCGACCTTGGACCAACGGGACGTGACCAACTCATGTTGCTGCAGGGTCTCACGTGGTTGGGCCGGCTGGAACCGCTGACAGGTGGGGCAGTTGAGCACTGTGTTGGCGATGTCATCATTGATGCCGGGCCAGTACACTGCCTCTTGGGCCCGTCGGCGGCACTTCTCCACGCCAAGATGGCCCTCGTGTAGCTGTTCCAAGACAAGCTGGTGCATGCTGTGCGGGATATCAATGTGGTCCAGCTTCAGGAGGACACCATCGACTACTGCCAGATCGTCTCTGATGTTGTAGAACTGCGGGCATTGGCCCTTGAGCCACCCGTCTGTTAGGTGGCGCATGACACGCTGTAGCAGGGGGTCAGCCGCAGTCTCGCGGCGAATTTGGACGAGGCGTTCATCCGTGGCCGGTAGATTGGAGGCCACGAAGGCCACATGGGCGTCAACCTGACAGACGAATCCCGCTGGGTCACACGGGGTGTTGACTGCCCTGGACAGAGCGTTGGCTATGATCAGGTCTTTGCCCGGGCTGTATACGAGCTGAAAGTCGTATCGCCGGAGTTTGAGCAGAATGCGCTGGAGGCGAGGCGTCATGTCGTTCACGTCTTTTTGTATTATATTGACCAGCGGGCGATTGTTGGTCTCGACGGTGAATTGGGGAAGGCCATACACATAATCATGAAAATTGACGACACCGGTCAACAGGCCCAGACACTCCTTTTCTATCTCCGCGTAGCGCTGTTCCGTGGGGGTCATGGCGCGTGACGCATATGCAACGGGGGCCCATGATGAGGCCTCATCGCGTTGCAGGAGCACTGCCCCAATGCCAGATTCGCCGGCATCAGTCAAAATTTTTGTCTCTTTCGCTGGATCAAAAAAGGCCAATACCAGGGCCGTGTTAAGTTTGGTTTTAAGTTCTCTCCATTTGCGCTCGTGGACAGGAAGCCATTGGAAGCCTGTTGTCTTCCTGACCAGATTCCTGAGAGCTGTGGTATGAGAGGCGAGGTTAGGAATGAACTTCCCTAGGAAGTTGACTATGCCCAGAAATCGGAGGACCGCCTTCTTGTCCTCTGGCTTTTTCATGGCTGTGATGGCAGCCACCTTGTCTGCATCCGGCTGCATACCCAACTGGGAGATGTGGTCCCCTAGGAACTTGAGTTCCGTCTGGCCGAAGGAGCATTTGGCTCTGTTGAGGAGTAGGCCCTGCTCCCGTATGCGTTTGAACACGCGCTGGAGGCGACTGATATGCTCCTGCGGGGTGGTGGACCAAATGATTATGTCGTCAACATAGACGCGAACACCTTCAATGCCTTCCATCATTTGTTCCATGATCCTGTGGAATACTTCTGACGCCGATATGATCCCAAATGGCATCCTGTTGTAACAATATCTGCCAAAGGGGGTGTTAAAGGTACACAGTTTCCTGCTGGATCTGTCTGGTTGAATTTGCCATAATCCTTTTGAGGCGTCAAGTTTGGTGAAGAGCTTGGCCCGAGCCATCTCGCATGTGATCTCTTTGCGCTTGGGGATTGGGTAATGCTCCCTCATTATGTTGCAATTCAGATCCTTTGGAGCAATGCAGATTTTGAGCTCGCTGGAAGGCTTCTTTATGCACACCATGGAACTGACCCAGTCGGTTGGTTCCTGTCGGTAACTCTGGAGATCACTCCTTGGTCTTGGAGGTGCTGCAGCTGCTGCTTGAGGGGGTCCTTGAGGGGTGCTGGGATACTGCGAGGTGCATGCACCACAGGCGTGTCGTTCTGTTTGAGTATGATCTTGTAAGTATATGGGAGCGTGCCCATGCCTTCGAAGACGTCGCGGTGCTGGTCGATGATGGCGTTGAGTTGCGCCCTGAAGTCAGCATCCTGGAAGGCAGATGTGTCATCAGGAGAGAGAGAGTGAACTCTTTGAACGAGGTTTAGTAATTTGCACGCCTGTGCGTCAAGCAGAGAGTCCTTCGGGGAGCCCACGATCTCGAAAGGAAGGATGGCTTTTCGTGACTTGTGCGTCACTTCGTGTTGGCATGAGCCGGTAGCAGGAATGATGTTGCCATTGTAATCCAATAGCTGGCAGGCCGATGGGAGAATGGTTGGTTTGACACGAAGGCTTTGGAAAGCAAACCACGACATGGGATTGGCGGAGGCACCAGTGTCCAGGCGGATTCGTATTTGGGACCGGTTGACCATCAGGGTGGCACAGCACTCATCGTCTGGATCGATGCTGTATACCGACAGCGGCTGGTGTCTTTGCTTCGGGGACAGCCTGTTTTTCGTTACGTCACCGACTCGAAAAGGTGCCTTCGGGTCCTCGGTGTCACTGCTGTGTGGGAGGTCGGAATCGGACTCGGTGACCGTGGGTTGAATTGCCCGAACATTCCTGCGAGGCTGGCTGAAGCGATATGAATTGGAAGGCTGAGCTGCTCAACAGCAGGCAGCACAGTGGCCAAGTCTTCCACATCGTAGGCACTGTCGAGATTTTGCGGGGCATTGCCGCTTTTAATGGGCTGTTGCCGCACGTCGTGACGTCAGCACATTCGCTGTGCCACCGCGCATGCGCGGTGCGCGCCTGCACATTACGTTCCTCCATGTCGCCGTCCCCTCATTTGATGCGTACAAGCGCGGGAGACCACAAAAAGCGTGCAAAATGGCCGCCCTCATCCAGGCTGAGGCCCTGGAGATGTTCAATCACTTGGACCCGTTCCGCCTCGTGGGGACCTTGCCGCGCCGTTTCAGCCGCTTGTATATGGGAGTACCGACTGGTGGCATTTTCATGTCGGACACAGGTCTCGATGGCGGTCTCTAGGGTGAGTTGCTTTACTTGGAGGAGCTGCTGACGTAGGGGGTCCGGCGAACACCGAAAGCGATCTGGTCGCGTATCATGGAGTCGGAGGTGGGCCCGTAGCTGCAAGATTGCGCAAGGATGCGGCTGTGCGTTAAAAAGGATTGGAAAGGTTCGTCCTTACCCTGCAAATGCTGCTGGAACACGTAGCGTTCAAAACTTTCATTCACCTCTATGCTGCAGTGAGTGTCAAATTTGAGGAGAACCGTCTTGAACTTCGTCTTGTCTTCATCATCTGCAAAGGTGAGAGAGTTGAAAATATGGATGGCATGGTCCCCGGCCGTGGCGAAGAGAAGAGCAATCTTTCTGGTGTCCCAGGGGCCCTCGCTGTCCGTGGCTTTGAGGTAGAGCTGGAAGCGCTGTTTGAAAATCTTCCAGTTGGCCCCAAGGTTGCTGGCGATGCGGAGCGGTGGCGGCGGGCTGATGTTGTCCATGTTGCAGCATGACGGAATGCTGGCGGAAGGCAGATCACTTGCAGGTAGGTCTAAGAAGTGCTAGTATGCAACCACTCCTGGTATCATGATGTGTTGGGTGTTCTGAATCACATACAGGTCACCAACACTTGAAGTAGTGCAACACTATTAAAAGGTTAACTATTGAAACATACTTGAACTATGGGTAAATACGATACCAGCTTTAACTAAAGACCTTTGCCTTGTCCTAACCAGTTGATGCACTCAGCACATGGTGAATGTCTGTGTTGCAGGCTGTGAGCTCTGTGCTCCAAGCTTGCTGCTACTCGAATGAGCGGGATCTCTGATGTCCCCTGTCTTTATAGTACGTGTGCTCTCACTGGTGATTGGCTGCGGTGTTGTGTATGTTGATTGGTCCCACTGTGTGTCCATTAGTGTGTGTCTGCACCATGATATACTGGTGTATATTATGACATTCCCCTGTCCATTAGCCTGGATCACAAACAGCTCGCTCTTCCCCACGTTCAATTTATACTCCGAGAAACGGCCAAATTCCCTTAAGATCCGCATGACCTCCCCCATCCCCTCCAATGGGTCCGAAATATACAGGAGGAGATCATCCGCATAGAACGAGACCCGATGCCCCCCCCCCCCCCGCCCCCCCCCCCCCGCCCCTGCAAGTTAGTTGAAGCTCTCAGCGCGATGGCCAGCGACTCAATGGCCAGAGCAAATAATAACGGGGAAAGGGGACACCCTTGCCTCGTCCCCCGGTGTAATTCAAAATACTCCAACCATAGCCGGTCCGTGCGCACGCTTGCCACAGGCGCCTGGTGCAGCAATCGCACCCACCGGATAAAGCCCTCACCAAACCCAAACCTATCCAGCGCCTCCCACAGGTACGCCCAATCCACCCGATCAAAAGCTTTCTCTGCATCCATTGCTGCCACAGCCTCTGCTTCCTCTCTTTCCGAGGGCATCATAACAATGTTTAAAAGCCTCCGCACATTAGCATTAAGTTGCCTGCCCTTAACGAGTCCAGTCTAGTCTTCCCCTATCACCCCCGGGACACAATCCTCTATCCTCGTGGCCAAGATCTTAGCCAATAGCTTGGCATCCACATTTAGCAACGAGATTGGCCTGTGAGACCCACATTGTTCAGGGTCCTTCTCCCGTTTCAGAATGAGTGAGATCGAGGCCTGTGACATTGTAGCGGGGGGAGGATTTCCTTCTCTCTCGCCTCATTAAAGGTCCTCGTCAATAGTGGGCTCAACACCTCTGAAATTAAAAAAAATAATTTTACCGGGAAGCCATCCGGCCCCCATGCCCTCCAGCCCCTTAATTATTTCTTCTGTCTCGATCGGTGCCCCCAGACCCTCCAACAGACCCTCCTCCACCCTCTTGAACCTCAACTGGTCCAGAAATTGCCTCATCCCTTCCGCACCCGCCGGGGGTTCCGACTCATATAGTTTGCTATAAAATTCCTTACAAACTTCATTCACCCCCTCCAGGTCTGAGACCAAGTTGCCCTCCTTATTCTTTACTCCCACAATCTCCCTGTCCGCCTCTCCCTTCCTAAACTGGTGCACCAGCATCCTGCTCGCCTTCTCCCCATATTCATACACCGCACCCCTAGCGTTCCTCAACTGTTCTACCGCTTTCCCTGTGGTCAACAATTCAAACTCTGCCTGAAGCTTGTGCCGCTCCCTCAGGGGTCCTGCGTCCTGGGCCTCCGCATATTTCCTATCCACCCGGAGTAACTCCTCCACCAATCTCTCCCTCTCCCTCTTTTCTCTATGGGACCGGATTGATATAAGTTCCCCTCTAATAACTGCCTTCAGGACTTCCCAGACCATCGCTGCTGATACCTTTCCCGTGTCGTTTGTTTCCAAATAGTCCTGGATACTCTTACTCACCCGCCCGCAAACCACCTTGTCCGCTAACAACCCCACGTCCAGTCTCCACAGTGGACGCTGCCCTCTCTCAACTTCCCACTCACCATGATATACCCACCCCCTTTATCAGCCACTATTCTCCCAGCCTCAAATGCCACTCGCTTGCTGATCAGAATTGCTACCCCCCTGGTCTTCGAGTCCAGCCCTGAGTGGAACACCTGACCCACCCAACCCTTCCTTAATCTCATCTGATCTGTGACCTTCAGAGTGTCTCCTGGAGCATTGCCACGTCTGCCCTCAGTCCCTTTAAATGCGCGAACACGGGTGCTCTCTTCACTGGCCCATTCAGACCTCTCACGTTCCAAGTAATCAGCCTGGACGGGGGACAAACCCCCCCCCCCCCCCCCTGCCGACAAGCCATCACCCTTTTTAGGCCAGCCCCGAGCCAGTGCACCCTGCTTCCCCAGGCACCCCCTCAAGCAGCAGCCGCCCCCGACCCTCCTTTTATTCCCTGAAGCAAATTTCTCCCTTGCCCGCAGAGCAGCCATCCTTCACCCTACCCCCTCCCTCCCAACACCAGAAACCTAATCTCCCAAATCCAACACCAACTCAACACTAAGTCGCCCCCCACCATGCTCCCGAGAGTCAGCTGATCCATGCTGACCCCGATAGTCCCTGCCCTTGGCGCCAGTCAGACTATCGCCCTATTGTTCCGGGCCCCTCTCCCCACATAGAAAAAACCTATTTACAAGATCACATTTCCCAGTAAGTAAACATCAGCTCTCCAAAATCCATTAGCATAACCACAAAGCCGAACAGACACACTCACTTAAAACAAAACCCAGTCTCCCGAAGGGTAGTGCTCGCTTCAGAGCCCCCCCCGTATCTTATTCTTGATTTCTCGAGGAATTAAGGGCGATGGAGAGAGGGCGGGTAAATGGAGTTGAAATCAGCCATGATTGAATGGTGGAGTGGACTCGATGGGCCGGATGGCCTTACTTCCGCTCCTATGTCTTATGGTCTTATGGTATCAACCACCTTCTAATCAAAGCGCCCTCCAACCGTTCCCCCAACCTGCTCTCTCGCTCATGACTAACCACAATCTTATTTAAAACAGAACACAAGTACAAACCGCCGCTTCCCCCCACCTTCGAAGCATTAAGCGTCTCTTAACTCGAGTCCAACTTCTCCTTAATAAATGTCCAAACATCATCAGGCGACTCGAAATAATAGTGTCGGTCCTCGTGCGTTACCCACAGTCTCGCTGGGTATAACACCCCAAACTTCACCCCCTTCTTAAAGATGGTCGCCTTTGCCCGGTTGAACCCCGCACGTCTCTTGGCCAGCGCCGCACCCAGGTCTTGATAGATGCACCTCATTATTCTCCCACTTGCTGCTCCGCGCATCGCAGGACATGCTCCTTGTCTGAAAATCAGTGGAAACGGACCACCATGGCCCTTGGCGAGTCGTTCACCTTGGGTTTCCTTGCGAGGGCTCTGTGGGCTCCATCCAGCTCCAGGGGTCGAGGGAAAGCCCCCGCTCCCATCAACGACTCCAGCATACTTGCCACATACACTCCCGCATCTGATTCCTCGATACCTTCAAGGAGGCCAACGATTCTTCAATTCTGCCTCCTGGTTCTGTTCTCTAGCTCCTCCAGCTTCCCCTGCATCTGCTTGTGGCGATCCTCTAGCACCTCCACCTTGTGCTCCAGCACAGTTATCTCGTCCTCTTGGTTGGAGAGTTTTAATTCGATCTCCTGGATCGCTTTCCCCTGGGCTGCCTGAGTCGCGACCATTTGGTCAATCGATGCTTTCATCGGGTCAAGCGTATCTCTTTTTAGCTCGGCAATGCACCTCTTGAAAATCTCCATCTGCTGCTCCTTCGGCCAGTGAGCCGCCGCTCCCTGGTCCTTGCCGTCTGCCATGCTTCGCCGCTCTGCCAGCTCCCTTCGCTTCCCTCTATCCGGATCAATTTGTTTCACACGACCACTTCAGGTCCAGCTATCCATACACCGTGGGGAAATCCTCCTTACTGATGCTAAATCCACCGATTTAGTTCATAAAGTCCACAAATATCCGGGGTAAAGGTCCGAAAGTCCGATTGAGGCGGGAGCTATCGAATGTGCGACCTACTGCTCCATGGCAGCCACCGGAAGTCAAACTGGGTGGAATATTAATGAGTGTGAGGGAAGGGGGTTGCTGGGGAAGGTGTGCAGGAGAGTGGGATTAAACTGGGTTGGATATTAATGGGGATGGGGGGAACGGGGCGGCGGGGTAAGGTGTACAGGAGAGTGAGATTAAACTGGGTGGAATATAAATGAGTGTGGGACGTGAATAAGATAGTCAGATAGGATCATATGAGAGTACTGCACTGAAGGAGGTCATTTGGTTCATCAAGCTGCACTGGCTCATTCGAAATGTAATCCACAGCTCATTCCCAACATCCTGACACTTTTTCTTCTTCAAATATTTATCTGGTTCCCTTTTTGAAAGCAAACATTACCAACAACCAATCAAGCAGCACATTTCTAATCCTAAATGCTCATTTCCTAATAACGTTTATCCTCCTAGTTTCAAGTGTTGTCACAGTTCAGATGGCTCAATGGTACGGGGAATAGACAGGTGTTTCGGCGGACACAAATGAGACTCCAGGATGGTGTGTTGCCTCCCTGGAGCAAGGGCCAAGGATGTCTCGGAGTGGCTGCAGGACATTCTGGAGGGGGAGGGCGAACAGCCAGCTGTCATGGTCAATATAGGCACCAACAATATAGATAAAATGAGGTCCTACAAGCTGAATTTAGGGAGTTAGGAGTTAAACTAAAAAGTAGTACCTCAAAGGTAGTAAACTCCAGATTGCTACCACTGCCATGTGCTAGTCAGAGTAGGAATGTACGGTTAGATAAGATGAATATGTACCTTGAGAGATGGTGCAAGAGGGAGGGATTCAAATTCCTGGGACATTGGAACTGGTTCTGGGGGAGATGGGACCAGTACAAAATGGGCCGTCGGCACCTGGGCAGGACTGGAACCAATGTCCTAGGGGGAGTGTTTGCTAGTTCTGTTGGGGAGGGTTTAAACTAATGTGGCAGGGGATGTGAACCGATGCAGGAAGTCAGAGGGAAGTCAGGAAGTGGGGACAGAAACAAAGAGGCAGTAAAGGGAAAAGTCAAAGGCAGAGACACCAAAGTCAAAAATCAAAAAGGGCCACAGTACAGAGTACAGAGGCTGTGGAGAACTAGTGAATGGGTCCAGTAAGGCTAAGAGAAATACAACACAGGGATGGTGTATGAAACATAACCGAACAGATGGTCTGAGAAAGCAGTGCAGAGAGCAAGGGAAATCTAGATTATACTGCATTTATTTCAATGCAAGAGACCTGATGGGCAAAGCAGATGAACTCAGGGCATGGATGGATACATGGGATTGGGATATTATAACTATTACTGAAACATGGCAGGATTGGCAGCTCAATGTTCCAGGATACGGATGCTATAGGAAAGATAGAAAAGGAGGAAAGAGTGGAGGTGGAGTTGCGTTTTTGATTAGGGAGAATGTCACAGTAGTACTTGTAATGATATGTATAATCTAAGGAGAGTAAAGGGTTAACAAGATGATGTTCATGTATATCAACACTAGATGGCATCACTGAGTAGTCTTATAAAAAGCTGCATCTCTAAGCATTCGGGGAGAAGCTGTGAGAGAAGCTGTTGGAGATGTTGATGAAGAAGGATAGTGTGAGGTTGAGTTAGAGTGTAGGTTGTATTAGAGAGAGATAATTAATTACTGTAGCATAGATTCAACACTATTATTTTGTTAGCTGTTACTCAGTAGAGTGTGCAAACCATTTCAAGTAGTGTAAAATAAACTAGCTTTGGGTTAAACATATAGCTTTATGTTCTTTGTAAACACTAAGAATTTGGCTATCTTGGGGAACAATACAAGGAACATAACAGTACTGAGAGGGGATATATCCGAGGGTTCGCCCATTGAGTCTATATGGGTAGAACAGAAAAATAAGAAGGGAGAGATCACTTTGATAGGATCAAAGGCCCCCAAATAGTCAGCAGGAAATTGAGGAGCAAATATGTAAGGCGATTACAGATAGCTGCAAGTAAAATACGGTGGTAATAGTTGGGGACTTTAACTTTCCCAACATTGACTGGAACAGCCATAGTATTAGGGATTCGATGGAGAGAAATTTGTTTAGTGTATTCAGGAGGAACTTCTCATTCAGTATGTGGATGCCCCGACAGGAGAGGGGCAAAACTGGACCTCCTCTTGGGAAATAAGGAAGGGCAGGTGACACAAGTTTCAGTGAGCGATCACTTTGGGACCAATGACCATAATTCCATTAGTTTTAACGTAGCTATGGAAATGATAGGTCTGGCCCAAAAGTTAAAATTCAAAAGTTGACTAGGGGAGTCTGTTGGCAAGCAAAGGGACGGGTGGTAAGTAGGAGGCTTTCAAAAGGGCGTTAACCAGGGGTCAGGGTACGCACATTCCTTTTAGAGTTAAAGGCTGGTAGAAGTAGGAAACCCTGGATGACTCGGGATATTCAGGCCCTGGTCAAAAGGAAGAAGAAGGCATATGACATACAAAGGCAGCTGGGATCAAGTGGATCCTTGAAGAGTATAGACGTTGTCGGAGTAGAGTTGAGAGAGAAATCAGGAGGGCAAAAAGTGGACCTGAGATTGAGTTGGCAGACAAGGTAAAGGAGAATCCAAAGAACTTCTACAAATACATAAAGGGCAAAAGAGTAACTAGGGAGAGAGTACGACCTCCTAAGGATCTACAGGTCATCTATGTGATGATCCACAAGAGATGGGTGAGATCCTAAATGAATATTTCTCATCGATATTTACTGTCAAGAAAGGCATGCATATTAGGGAACTTCGGGAAATGAACAGTGATGTCTTGAGGAGTGTACATATTACAGAGAATGAGATGCTGGAAGTCTAAAAGCGAATCAATGTAGATAAATCCCTGGGGGCTTGTGGGAGGTGAGGGAAGAAATTGCCAGTCCCCTAGCAGAGATATTTGAATCATCGACATCCACAGGTGAGGTGTCTGAAGATTGGACGGTAGCAAATGTTGTGCCTTTGTTTAAGAAGGGCCGCAGGGAAAAGCCTGGGAATTACAGACCGGTGAGCCTGACATCTGTGGTGGGTACGTTGTTGGAAGGTATTCTGAGAGATAGGATCTACAGGCATTTAGAGAGGCAAGGAGTGATTAGGGACAGTCAGCATGGCTTTGTGAGTGGAAAATCGTGTCTCACAAATTTGATTGAGTTTTTTGAAGGGGCAACCAAGAAGGTAGATGAGGGCAGTGCAGTCGACATTATCTACCTGGACTTTAGCAAGGCATTTGACAAGTTGCTACATGGTAGATTGTTGCATACGGTTAAATCTCTCGGGATTCAGGGTGAGGCATGCAATTGGATACAAAATTGGCTTGGTGACAGAAGACAAAGGGTGGTTGTAGAGGATTGTTTTTCAAACTGGAGGTCTGTGACCAGCGGTGTGCCTCAAGGATCAGTGCTAGATCCACTGTTATTTATTTTAATGATTTGGATGAGAATTTAGGAGGCATGGTTAGTAAGTTTGAAGATGACACCAAGATTGGCGACATAGTGGACAGTGAAGAAGGCTATCTAGGATTCCAATGGGATCTTGGTCAATTGGGCCAGTGGGCCAATGAATGGCAGATGGAACTTAATTTAGATAAATGTGAGGTGATGCATTTTGGTAGATCGAGTCAGGGCAGGGCCTACTCAGTTAGTGGCAGGGTGTTGGGGGGAGTTATAGGACAAAGAGATCTAGGAGTACAGGTTCATAGCTCCTTGAAAGTGGAGTCACAGGTGGACAGGGTGGTGAAGACCGCATTCAGCATGCTTGGTTTCATTGGGCAGAACATTGAATACAGGAGATGGGACATCTTGTTGAAGTTGTACAAGTCATTAGTAAGGCCACACTTGGAATACAGTGTACAGTTCTGGTCATTCTATTACAGAAAGGATATTATTAAGCTAGAAAGAGTGCAGAAAAGACTTACTGGGATGCTACTGGGACTTGTTGGTTTGAGTTATAAGGAGAGACTGGAGAATTATTTTCCTTGGAGCAGAGGAGACTTTGGGGTAATCTAATAGAGGTCTATAAAATAACGAGGGACAGAGCTAAGATAGATAGTCAACATCTTTTCCCAAAGGTAGGGGAGTCTAAAACTAGAGGGCATAGGTTTAAGGTGAGAGGGAAGAGATACAAAAGGGTCCAGAGGGGCAATTCTTTCACACACAGGGTGGTGAGTGTCTGGAACGAACTGTCAGAGGCAGTAGTAGAGGCGGGTACAATTGTGTCTTTTAAGAATCATTTAGACAGTTACATGGGTAAGATGAGTACAGAGGAATATGGGCCAAATGTGGGCAAATGGGACTAGCTTTGTGGTAAAAACTGGGCGGCATGGACAAGTTGGGCTGAAGGACCTGTTTCCATGCTGCAAACCTCTATAACTCTCTGGCTTGTCACTGCACTGGCACTTTCTCTGGCCTCAGCACCCTGGACCAAAATAAATTCCTGTTTCTGGTGAATGTGTGGTTAATAATAATAATCTTTATTGTCACAAGTAGGCTTACATTAACACTGAAATGAAGTTATTGTGAAAACACCTTCCAAAGTCAAATAGCTCCACTGATACCAAGAGCCTTGAATGCTGCTCAAGACAAGGTACCACTCCTCTGTGAGCATCTGCACTTTAGAGAGAAAAGGGGAAAGGACATTGATGTCATTTGTTTTTTGAAGAAATCGATCTTGGGAATTTCCCCTCAAAGCAGATTCAGAATTGCTGAGGTGCCCAAAGAGAAGTTCTGATGCCAGAGCCGGGGGAGGAAATTCATGGTGGGAAAGGTCACTGTCTCTTCAGATCATTCATGCAATGTCTGGACTCTCATTCACGTGTTTTCTCTTCCTCTCTCCAACTACCTCCCTCTCCCTCCTTCTCTGACTCCCTCTCTGTCTCGCTTCTTTTCAATGTCACTTTCTCTCTCTGATCCCCTCTATATCTCCATTCCTTCACCTCCCTCCTTTTCCCTTTCTGTCCTGCCCACCCTTTCTCTTCCTTTCTCCATCTCCCTCTCTTGTCCTCTGTCTGCCTCTTCTTCTCTCCTTGTCTCCCCCCCTTTCACTCTCCCACTCACTCCTTTTGCCATGTATCCTCTCTCTCTCCTTCCCTCTCACCAACACTCTCAATCTCCTACTTGCCTCTCTTTCTCTCCCTATCTCTTTTCCCCTTTCTCTCTCTCCCTCCACTTCTCTCCCACTGTCACTCTCTCTCTCTCTGTCTGCAGGTCAGAGAACAGAATGCGGACCCGGAGACCATGTTGTTACCCTATCTCAGGAGGACTCGTATCCTTTCACTCTGTGATACTGTGGTAAACCACTGAACATACATTACATGCATTATGGTACACTGCCATTGTACTACAGTTATCATGGTAAATCCCAGCCTCCTGGCTCCACCCAGCAGGCTCGGTATAAAAGTGTATGCTCTCCTGCACTGCCCACATTTTTGGATCCAGCTACAGGAGGCTTTACATCTAGGACATTAAAGCCACAATAGTTCACCGTTCGTCTCGTAGTCATTGATGGTATATCAGACACAATCATGATAGACACCAGAACTTCAGAAATGTCCATCCGTCAAATCAGCAAGCAACTGGTTTATAAACTGGATGCTGTAGCATTTCTTCAAAAGGACACAGTTTACACAAATTAGCACCAATTAACAAAAGAAAGTATATTATTTAGCGTCACAATAACAATAACTTGAATTGTGGCTGACACGGTTGAATTTTAATTGTCCTCTGAAATGGCATGTCAAGCCATTCAGTTCAAGGGCAATCAATGCAGGATGGGGAAAACATGCTGGCCTTGCCAGCGACACCAACACCCCATGGAACAATAAATAAAATATATGTTGCACCTTTAAGATAGTAAGACATGTCAAGGTGTTCCACAGGAGTGAGTATTATCAAACAAAATTTGACAGACCCACATAAGGAGATATTGGGGCAGATAACCACGCTTGGTCATTGAAATGGGCTTTAAAGAGCTTCTTAAAAGGTGACATGGGAGTGTCCCTTTAAGAAATATTTTTGTCTTATCACATGGTTTAGGTGATGTCATTGTGTGGGTGAAGCTGGGCTGTGGCTCTGTGAGTTTTAACTTTCGCTTTGAGTTTGGACTGGTTTTGAACTGCACAGGTTGAAAGAAGTGTCTCTCTATCTTCATTTTAAAAGTTGTTTCCAGACTGCTTGATAACTTAAAAGAAATAATTGCTTTCTGGAAGGAATTCAAACCTGCTGTTTGGAAAGGGGAACAAGAGTATCAAGAACAAGTCTTATACCATTAAGAATGCCGTGTGCTGGCCACGCTTTTGAAAAAGGGTTTCTGGTTTTACTTGGATTTTGTTATTGAATTTGAACAGTTAAGGGGGAATTCATTAAGGGTTATACATAGATTACTGTAGCTGTTTGGGGTCTATATGTTTGTAGTTGATAAAAATTCTTACTGTGTGTGTTTATACAAATGTTAACTAAATTTGTAGAATAAAGCTTGACTTTTGATTAAAAGCACCAAAGAAGTCTGTTGAATAACACCTGAAAGACAGGCTCTTGTGCTCATCATAACCAAAATCAATAAACAGTTGTAGGTCAGGTGAACTCCATAAAATAATTTGGAGTTTTCGAAACCCTGGCCCATAATTGAATTGGGGGTTCGTCTGGGATAAAAGTCTATCTTTGGTGATTGGGTTGGTTTAGTGAACCTAAAGACAGTGAGGGGTGAGCATATTTGTGTTTGTTTTTCAAGTGTTAAATTCAAGTTTAAATAGGGAGTGTGTTGTGGACAATGGCTCTTTCAGAGGGTCAGACGTTTTTGGGGGTGGAGAAGGTCACACGCAGTACCTCACAAACGGAGACTAAAAAAAGGCTTTTAGATTTGGCAACAACATTGCAGTGAACATTGCCTGACAAAATACGAAAAGAAGAGGTAATTGCGGCGGTAACTGAGCATTTAAAATTACCTGAGACACAGTAAGAATCATTGGAAATGGCAAGAATTCAATTACAGATCAAGCAGCTTTAACATGAAAAAGAATTAAAGCAGTTTGAATACAAAATTAGGAAAAAAGAAAGAGAAAGGGAGGTACAGATCAGGGAAAAAGAAAAGGAGAGAGAAGAAAGGGAAAAAGAATGAATAGCCCGAGCAGAACAAAAAGCGAGAGAAAGGGAGGTACAGATCAGGGAAAAAGAAAAAGAGAGAGACTTTGAACTTCAGAAACTGGCCATGAAACGTGAAAGTCAGTTAAAATTGGCGGAGGTAAAGAGAAACGTACAGTCTGAAGATAGTGATGAGGATAGTGAGCAAGAGCATCATAGTCGAAGGTTTGGTGGGGATCTATTTAAATATGACCAAGCATTGCCAAGGTTTGATGAGAAGGATGTAGAAGCCTTTTTCATTTCATTTGAGAAGGTAGCTAAACAAATGAAATGGCCACAGGACGGTAGGTAGAGCTAGTGAAGTGTTTGCATCACTATCAGAGGAGGTATCTGGGATGTACGAGGAGTGAAAAAATTCATCTTAGGTGCATATGAACTAGTGCCTGAAGTCTACAGACAAAGGTTTGGAAATTTAAGGAAATAACCAGGTCAAACATACATAGAGTTTGAAAGGATCAAACAGAGTAATTTTAGAGGTGGATAAGGGCTTTGAAAATAGACCAAACGTATGAAGCTCTGAGAGAAATGATAATTTTGGAGTAGTTTAAAAATTCAATTCCTGATGTAGTGAGAACTCATGTGGAAAAGTAGAGGGTTAAAACTGCAAGATTAGCAGCAGAAATGGCAGATGCTTATGAATTAGTTCATAAATCAAAGGTTGGTTTCCAACATCAGTTTCAGCCTGTGAGGGATAGAAACTGGGGAAAGGAAAAATACTCAGGTGGTAGAGGTAACGGGGATCTGATTGGAGATAATAAGGATAGTGTACCTCAGATTAAGAAATAAATCCAGGAGGGTGGAAGGGAAATGAAAAGTTTCAAATGTTTTTACTATGATAAACTAGGCCATGTAAAGTAACAGTGTTGGAGGTTGAAGAAAAACACTGGGAAGGCTGATGTGGTAAAACTGGATAAGCCAGTGGGGTTTGTTAAAGTGGTGAAGAAAAGCCCAAGTGAAGTGAAGGAGGTGCAAAAGAATGTACAGCCTGATCAAGAGGTGATTGATGAGATGGTGCCAGATCTCTTTAAAGAATTTACTTGTGTGGGTAAAGTTTACTCATGTGTAGCAGGAGGAGTAGGTAAAGAAGTCAGAATTTTAAGAGATATGGGAGCTAGTCAATCTTTGATGGTAAGAGGTGAGGAGTTATGTAGTTTGGAAGGAATATTGCCAGCAAAGGTGGTAATATGTGGAATTCATGGTGAGAAGAGTTGTGTTCCATTATATAAGGTGAGGTTGGAAAGCTCAGTGAAAAGTGGTGAAGTGGTAGTAGGAGTAATAGAGAAACTATCTTGTCCAGGAATACAGTTTATTTTGGGTAATGATATAGCTGGATTGCAGGCGGAAGTGATGCCTACTGTGGTTGATAAGCCAGTGGAAAATCAAACATCTGAATTGTTGAAGGATGAATATCCTGGGTTTTTTCCTGATTGTGTAGTAACAAGATCGCAAAGCACAGGTTAAGACAAGAGGAGAAATCAAAGAGTGAAGATAAAGTTGAGGTTGAATTATCAGAATTGATTTTTGATCAGATGGTTGGAAAAGAACAAGAACAGGTGGAGGATGAGGCGGATATTTTTAGTTCAGCAAAGTTGGTGGAGTTACAACAGAAAGATAGAGAAATAAAACGGATGTATAGAAAGCATATACGGAAGATGAATCTGAGTGTATACCAGAATGTTATTACTTTAAAATGATGTCTTAATGAGAAACTGGAGACCTTTGCATATGCAGGCGAATGAAAAGTGGGCAGAAGTTCATCAAGTGGTATTGCCGGAAGGTACAGAAAGGCGTTGTTGCGACTAGCACATGAGGTACCAGTAGGAGGTCATTTGGGAGTAAGGAAAACGCAAGCTAAAATACAAAACATTTTTATTGACCTGGACTACATAAAGATGTCGTTAGAATTTGTCGATCATGTCACACATGTCACGTGATAGGGAAACCTCAAGCGGTGATAAAACCAGCGCCCTTAATACCCATTCCAGCATTTGAGGAACCTTTTACAAGTGTCTTAATTGATTGCATAGGACCGCTTCCGAAAACGAAAAGTGGGAATCAACATCTTTTGACTATAATGGATGTGTCTACTAGATTTCCAGAGGCCCTTCCAGTACAAAATATTACAGCTAAAAAGATTGTGGAGGAGTTACTTAAATTTTTTACTAGATATGGACTACCCACAGAAATACAATCGGATCAAGGATCAAATTTTACCTTGAGTTTATTCAAGGGGATTATGGATAGCTTAGGAGTAAAACAATTTAAATCAATTGCATACCATCCAGAATCGCAGGGAGCATTAGAATGGTGGCATCAGATGTTAAAGACAATGTTGAGGGCTTATTGTGAAGATTATCCAGAGGTTTGGGATAAAGGAATTCCATCGTACTGCTTGCAATTAGGGGTTCACCTAATGCGTCAATAGTGTTCCTAGGCCTATGTTTGCTATGTTATGGATAGGTTTTTTCGGCCGTGCCCGCCCGGTGACTTGAAATTCCCACCCGAGGTCAACGGACCTTTACATGGTCCCTTTCCCGTCTGTGGCAATCTTGTGGTGGGTGGCTGAAAAATACAGCCCTATATATCAAGTTGTTGTTATGGTAAGTAAGAATGAGGCTTTGCTGAGCAAGGAGGTAATGACTCACCTCCAGACACATTACTTACGTGGCTGGTCCAGTTGAGGTTTTGGTCGATGGTGAACCTCAGGATGGTGAACGCAATGATGGCAATGCTATTAGATATCCAGGGGAAATGGTCAAAATCTATCTAGTTGTCCCCTTGAGCCTGCTCTACCATGCAATTAGATCATGGCTGATCTGAATATCAACTCAATTTTCCAACCTGGGCCTATATTGGCCTTGACATCCTTACATCGATACATAGATACATAGAAGATAGGAGCAAGAGAAGGCCTTTTGGCCCTTCGACTTGCTCCGCCATTCATCATGATCATGGCTGATCATCCAACTCATAGCCTAATCCTGCTTTCTCCCCATTGCCTTTGATCCCATTCTCACCAATTGCTATATCCAGCCGCCTCTTGAATATATTCAAAATTTTAGCATCAACTACTTCCTGTGGTAATGGATTCCACAGGCACACCACTGTTTGTGTGAAGAAATGTCTCCTTATCCCTGTCCGAAATAGTTTACCCTGAATCCTCAGGCTGTGATCCCTGGTTCTGGACACACCGATCATTGGTAACATCTTCGTTGCATCTACCCTGCCTAGTCCTGTTAGAATTTTATAAGTATCTATGAGATCCCCCCTCATTTTTCTGAACTCCAGCGAGAACAATCCCAACCTAGTCAATCTCTCCTCATATGATAGTCCCTCACAAAATTCTATTGTTTTCAGGCTTGAACCTCCAGCAGGTCCCCAGCATCACAGTCTTCTGACATTGGTCACCTCTCTCACATGAGAGCCTGGGGCATCAGTATGAAAACTGACAGAAGAGGGAGAAAGGGCATAACTCAGGAGAGACCTACACCTGATGTTTCTCATTTGGCCCATCAAACCTGTTCAGGCTCTTAAACCCAATGAATCCTACTCTCCTGCTCTTTCCCCAAAACCCTGCAGGTTTTTTCCCTTCAAATATTTTTTGATTCCCTTCTAAAAGTTACGATTAAATCTGCTTGCACCATCCTTCTAGGCATCAGATTTTCAAGCAGAACAACTCACTGCATTAAAAATAATCTCCTCATTTCACCTGATTTTTTTCCAAACACCCTAAGTCTGTGTCCTTTGGTTATTGGCCCTCCTGCCAGTGGAAACGGTTTCTCCCTATCTAATCTATCTACACCTTTTATTATTTGTCCAATCTCCTCTCAACCTTCTCTGCTCTGAGGAGAATAACTCCAGATTTTCTAGTATCTGCAGATAACTGAAGTAATTGATCTACCAAGCAGGAGCTGATTATCTGATATCTCTGATCATTGGACCAAATGTAGTGTCCACTGACCAGAGCACTTACCTAGATCCGCTATTCCAGTGTACATCAAATAATGGTTGTCTGGTTAGATTCCCCAAGGCTTTTTGCGGGAAGTATCTTTAAGTGTCAACCTTGATTGAGATTTACCCTTGACCTGTGTGCTATCAGTCAGGCAAACGGGGACTAAGTACGGTTGTGGCGGCGGAGGTTGTGGAGCATGCACCGTGATGATTTCCAAGTACAATGTCCTGGAAAAGAAGATCTTGTATCCTTTTGCTAACTGTTTAAACAATTTAACTGGTGGAGACCTGCAATTGTGACCTGAACAAACTGCACACTGGCACAATCCAGTGATATGAATCACTTGGGCAAAGCCCAAGGGAAGAGAGAGGAACAGGAGGATAGAGATAAAATAATATTGGAGTAGGCTTGGAGCTGCTTCAGTGAGAATCTTAGAGGTGGATGTAAAAATCCGGGTCAATGGATAATGAAAGATTTAATTGACTAGATGTTTGAGGGCTGTAAACATCCAGGTGTCCAAACACTTCCATGTTAGATGTCACAAGTTGGTGTAGAGAAAGAGAAGGAAAGAGATAGAAAGAGAGACATTGGGAGAGAGGTAGAGAGGTTGAGGAGAGAGAGAGAGAGAGAAAGAGAGAGAGGCAGAGACAAAGGGAGAGGCAGTGAGAGACAGAATGGATGATTCTCCCAAAAGGGAACACAGTCCCCTAGCAAGAGCGGTTAGCTGCGTGTCTCCCGGCACTCTCAGTGCCGAGAAACACAGGGCTATTCAATGCAACATAGCCCCATTTTGTACAGTGGGGTGCTCCGCTCGCCGGAACTCCCCATTATAGCGAGAGGTCCTGGGCAACCCTGGCCCAATCAAATGCACACAAAATGCCAACTTGGCACCTTGGCAGTGTCTATGCCAGCTAGCAGTGCTGCCTGGGAACCTTGGTAGCGCCAGGATGGCACCCAGATGACACAGCCTAGGTGCCAGGCTGGCACTGCCTGGGTACCCAGGTGGCACCAGCAGTGCCAGTGTACTATCCTACCCAAAGGGCATGCAGCTGGGGCCTCCGATCCCCTGGTACACCCGCTTGACTGCCATTCCGCCTGGACCCTTTTGACGGGACTAATGCTAAATGGCGCTCACGCAAGTTCTTGAGGCGGAGGGGTTGAATTCCAGAGCCTCAGGTACTGTTGGAATCTGCACATTAGAATGAGGCTCACTGTCTTGATCTAAAATGCAGATTTGCTAAAATGTGATCCCGCCCATTGCAATGTCTCGTGAGATAGCGTTGGATCTCGCGAGGCATTGCAAGCCGAGAGTGGGATTTCCTGGCTTTCAATGTCCATGCTGCACCATGGCAATCTGCTTTTCGGGGGCAGTGCGGCCATTGGATCGCCCCAGTGAAGAAATATAAGGTGGAATCTTAATGGATAGACTTGCACAAATCCGGGAGAGAAGTAATGGTCGAACATCTGTTGCCAATTGAAATGGGTTTTGTTGTATTTCTTTAACTCGGCTATGAGCATTAGCATCCTACTTCCAGTTTTCTTTACCAATCACAGGGTGTGAGCGCGATGACAGCATGCACTCTGTCAATGAAGACTCTGTGGGCTGGATTCTTTTGCTCCGCCCACCTATGTCGATGATCTGGCACGTCTTGCAGAGATTGCCATGGCAGAGTTGTGTGGTGTCGTGGTCGCTGTTCTGAAGGCTGGGTAGTTTGCTGCAAACAATGGTTTGTTTGAGGTTGCACGGTTGTTTGAAGGCAAGTAGTGGAGGTGTGGGAATGGCTTTGGCAAGATGTTCATCTTCATTGATGACGTGTTGAAGGCTGCGAAGAAGATGTCGTAGTTTTTCCGCTCCGGGGAAGTACTGTCAGATCATCAACATGGGTACCACCATTACACGTGAGAACACCACCCAGCAGGTACGCGGTACACACTCGTGCAACTCGGCCAACGTTGTCTACCTCATACGCTGCAGGAAAGGATGTCCCGAGACGTGGTACATTGGTGAGACCATGCCGACGCTGCGACAATGGATGAATGGACATCACGCGACAATCGCCAGGCAGGAATGTTCCCTTCCAGTCGGGGAACACTTCAGCAGTCAAGGGCATTCAGCCTCTGATCTTCAGGTAAGCCTTCTCCAAGGTGACCTTCAGGACGCATGACAACGCAGAATCGCTGAGCAGAAACTGACAGCCAAGTTCCGCACACATGAGTACGGCCTTAACCGGGACCTTGGATTCAAGTCAAATTACATTCACCCCCCCATTACATGCGAACCCCCAGACAAACGGAGGATCGGTGACCGTTTTGCGCCGAATGTTCAGTCGTAAAACGCCACCATTCCCACACTGGCTTCAGGACATAGCCTGAAAATCGGAGAATCCTATGTGTTTCAATCAGATCTCCTCTCATCCTTCTAAACTCCAGTGAATACAGTCCCAGTCGATCCATCTTTCCTCATAGGATAGTCCTGCCAATCCCGGTATCAGCCCATACCTCCGCTGCACTTCCTTTATTACAAGTATATCCTTTCTCAGGTAGGGAGACCAAAACTGCACGCAATACTCCAGGTGTGGTCTCGCCAAGCCCCTGTACAGCTGCAGTAAGACATCTCTACTTCTGAACAAATCCTCTTGCAATGAAGACCAACATACCATTTGCGCTCGTAATTGCTTGCTGAATCTGCCTCTCCACTTTCATTGACTGGTGTACAAAGACACCCAGATCCCTTTGTGCATTAACCACTTCCCAATATATCACCATTTAAATAATACTCTTCATTTCTGTTTTACACACCAAAGTGTATAACTTCACATTTAGCACATTGTACTGTGTCTGTCATGTGTTTGCCCACTCACTCAACTTGTCCAGGTCACGTAGCTGCTGCTGTTGTTCTTTATCAGAGGACCAGGCTACTGCTGCATAACTTTTTCCCATGCTGCAGTGAAGGTTGAGATGAAGGTGAATAAATTCCAAGGTGGTGAAACCACTTCCAACTTGTTGGATATGTCTACAAAGCAGCGATTTCAGGCTGTCAGAATGAATCCTATAAGCCCAAAACTCTCACTGAAGCTGGCCTCAAACATTGTGATTTCTCCCAGCCTGTCAGATTGTTCAATGAGTCCATGTTGTGGTCCTGCCTTGTCGGCCCCAGTAAGTTTTACAGAGCTCGGGGAACCCATGTCCTGGCTGTTAAAACCTGGATGCTGGGTTGGATTCTCAGTTAACTGCCTCTTTGAATATTTTCATTAATCACCTGACCGCTCCTCAAGCATTCCATAACCCGCCTGAGTAATACATGAAAATGGGCAGGTTTCCCAACCCGACGCCACTTTTTGGGACTTTGAATTCCCGACCACACCCGAACATGTGCCTTCTCTTCGCAGTTAAAATGTTGACCAATGCGGGACAGAGGGAGACAGAGGGAGAGGGAGAAGGAAAAAGACAGAGGTTGCTATTCCATAGCATGGGCAACCGCAGCTGCATCCTGTCTGTCCACAAAACCCTCCTGCGACCAAAGAGTATGTATGTGGTTGAGTGGAGGGCAGCTGACCATGGCCTCGGGTCACTGCCCATGTGAAGGTTGCACATTCTCCCCGTGTCTGTGTGGGCCTCACCCCCACACCCCAGAAAATGTACAGGGTAGGTGAATTAGCCCGCTAAATTACCCCTTAATTGGAGAAAAAGAATTGGGTACTCTAAATTTTTAAAAAAAGGAGGAATTAGCCTTGTTAGTTGTGAGAGCACTTTCCGCTCCTTGACTCTCAAACGTCTCCCCAGAGGATGATTAGCGCACTGCATGTGCAGCAAAATTTGATACCTGAACAAGCATCCTGTAGTCTAGGAGTGTCAGCACCATAATATAATAATAATAACCTTTTATTGTCACAAGTATGAAGTTACTGTGAGAAGCCCCTAGTCGCCACATTCTGGCGCCTGTTTGGGTAAGCTGGTATGGGAATTGAACCTGTGCTGCTGGCCTTGTTCTGCATCACAAACCAGCTGTCTAGCCCACTGAGCTAAACCGGCCCTTTGAAGCAGCTGCCAACAATCAAATACTATGAGCAGGGCTTCACCACTGAAGACCCTCCTGCGATCAAAGGGTAAGTATGTGGATGAGTGCAGGGAGGTGAGCATGGTCTCCTTAATGTTCCTGGCAGGGGTCTGTGGTCCAGGGGTTCCTGTTGTGACCAGGGGTGAGTGTGCAGAGCAAGGTTTTCTCGCACAACTAGCTTGCTGAATGGTACCGAGAGAAGGCGGCACAACCATGTTAAGAGTGGGGGAGGCTTGGGGCATTTGAGGGTCCTGGAATGGAAGCCCTAACTGATTGTTGGTCTCTCTCTTTCCCCAATTCCTTCCAGATAAAAAATGTTTGCATTCACCCCCCCCATTACATGCTAACCCCCAGCCAAACGGAGGATCGGTGACCGTTTTGCGCAGCGTATGAGGTAGACAATGTTGGCCGCGTTGCTCGAGTGTGTACCGCATACCTGCTGCGTGGTGTTCTCACGTGTAATGGTGGTACCCATATGGATCCCATGGAGGCCGCCCTTACTGCGCTTGTGGCAGCCAAGGCAGGCAGACACCAATGACGGCAGCAATGCAAGCATAGACTGGAGTTGGCACCACATGTGCAGGGGGCCACGACACACCCTGAAGACCCGGCCACCCATCAGGCCGAGGAGGGGGCCAGAGGGGAGGCCAGCGACGGCCAGAAGTGTACAGGTGACGTTGGTCCTTCCATGAGTTGATGGACATCATGTGTCGCAGAAGAGTCCATCTTAACAGAAAGACAGTGTGGTACCTGTACCACGCCCTCGTGTACATGTCATCCCGTGGAGGGGGAGGGCACCCACTCCCAGTGGCTGTCAACGTCACTGCAGCCCTACACATCTATGCCACCGGTTCATTCCAGGGCTCGAGCAGGGATCTGTTGCATCCCGAGGGACCTGTGTGGCATTGTGCAGTCATCAACCCACAGGTGCATCCTGGAGGTGACAGATGCTCTGTATGCCCGTGCATCAGACTACATCACCTTCGCCCTGAACCAGGCCCACCAAGAAGCCCTGGCTGCAGGATTCACTGCCATTGTCAGGATTCCCATATCCAGGGGGCCATCGATGGCATGCATGTCACCTGGTGAGCACCGAGGCAGCGGGGGTGCCCTATATTAACAGGAAGGGTTCCACCAAGTGAGTGTTCAGATCATGTGCAATCACCACCCCAGGTGTGCACACACGTGTGGGCCCACCACCCTGGGACTGTGCATGACAGCTGCATCCTGAGACACTCGGAGATCCCCGGTGTCTTCAATGAACACTCTGGGATGGCCGATTGGCTCACAGGGGTCAAGGGATACCCGCTGAGGTCATGGCTGATGACGCCGGTGTGGAGGCCGGAGACGAAGACAGAGGCCCGATACAATGAGGCCCATGTTGCCAGCTGTGTTGTCGTTGGGTGGTGCATCAGGCTGCTCAAGATGTGGTTCCGATGCCTTGACCGCTCTGGCAGTGCCTTGCAGTACACCTCCCAGAGGGTCTACCGGTTTATGGTAGTCTGTTGTGCCCTCCATAATCTAGTACATGGTGGGGCGACATGCTGGAGGAGGAGGAGGTGGTGGAGGGACATGTGGTCTTGTCTGAGGAGGGGGTTACAAACCAGGAGGGGCTGGAGGACCGAGGAGGATCCGGAGGTTGGAAGACAGGCAGCGACAAAGTTCTGACATATCAGGAGGACCAGGGAGGCCCTCATCATCTCCAGAGTTTCCCAGGATGAGATGTGTCCGTGAGCTCAACCTCCCCCATCATTTCCATCTACCTTCCGCCCCACATGCCCCACTTCCACCAATACCTCCTGCTTCCCTTCTCTTCCCACTTTCTCCCTCTCATTTGCCCTCAACCACCCTATTCCCCCCTCCCAGGGTCTGTGTAACTTCACTCCAGGCGATGGGCCTTGATGTTTTGGGTGCTCTGGATCCGTGGAACACATACAGGCCACCAACACTTAAAATAGTGCAACACTATTTTATTAAGTTAGAAACTGTTGAGCATACTTTCACTGTGGGTTAACACGATGTTAGATTAAACTAAAGAGCTATGCCTGTCCGAACCAGTCTATGCACTCAGCACATGGTGAGGACCTGTGCTGTAAGCTGTAAGCTCTGTCCTTATAGAAGGCTGCATCCCAAATGAGCGGGAACTCTGGTGCTCCCTGTCTTTATAGTGAGTGTGCTCTAACTGGTGATTGGCTGCGGTGTTGAGTGTGTTGATTGGTCTTGCTGTGTGTCCATCAGTGTGTGTGTATCTGCACCATGATATACTGGTATATATTATGACAGGCCTGTATTGGCAGGGTCAGCGGGTCACCATATAAGGCAGGAGAGTGATGATAACTCGATGTGATGCAAGTTCTGGTGCTCCTCAGTTCTGCAAATGTCTGACTCCTGTCTTTCTGCTGACATCACACTCACATCCATCCTCTGAATGGGATCTGCATCGGGGGTGATGCCTTGCACTACTGTACCCAAGGGGTGGGGTTGGGGAGGGCGGGGGCAACAGGGGATGGGGGTGCGGGCAGGTCCACTGTGAAGATTAACATGACAGTGGCTTCATATGTATCAGTGTGTGGCATGTTTTAATAGAACATTTTAATTTGACTGATTTCCATTCCCCCTCACTACAGATAGTGAGCTCACCAATGCCCATTCAATGCTCCTCACTCTTCTTGATCTTCCGTGTCCGACTACTGCATCTAAGTGTGACCCCAGGATGCACATCAGATGTGGAGGTAGCATTCTGCTTTCCGTGCTCTGTGGCCTTTGATGCCCTTGGCATGGAGCCGGAGAGCCCCGTCCGACTTGCCAATGTTACAGGCATCGCCGTTCCACCCTGTTCGGCCCACTGCCCTTGTCATGTGAGAGTACCTTTAAGAAATGGGTGTTTATTACTGCAGTGATGTCAGAGAGTGGGTGGAGCTGGGCTGTGCGATGATAAGGAAATGGATGGTGGGTGCGGGGTCGATTTGGGAGCGGATGGAGGCTGTTTCGTTCAGGGGCACAAGCTTAGCAGCCCTGGTCACGGCGCCTCTGCTGCTTCCGCCGGCACGGTACTCCGCCAGCCCGATAGTGGTGGCAGCTCTTCGTATCTGGGGCCAGTGGAGGAGGCATGTAGGGGAGGTAAGAGCATCGGTGTGGACCCCAATCTGCGGCAACCACCGATTTGCCCCGGGGAACATGGACGGGGGGGTATCGAAGGTGGAGGAGGGTGGCGATTGTGAGGATGGGGGATCTGTTCCTGTAAGGGAGCTTTCCGAGCATGAGGGCGCTGGAGGAGAAGTTTGGGTTGGTGAGGGGAACGAATTTAGATACTTACAGGTGCGGGATTTTGTACACAGACTGGTGCCGTCCTTCCCACGTCTCCCGCCGAAGGGGAGGCAGGACAGGGTAGTTTCTAGGGGAAAGGTGGGAGATGGTAGAGTCTCAGACGTCTACAAGGAACTAATGGGAGCTGAGGATACGCAGACCGAGGACCTGAAGCTTAAGTGGGAGGAGGAGCTCGGGGGGGGGGGAGATGGAGGACGGTATCGGGGCAGAAGCCCTGAGCAGAGTAAACACGACCGCAACATGCGCCAGGCTCAGCCTGATCCAGTTTGAGGTCATGCACCGGGTCCACATGACGGTGGCCTGGATGAGCAAATTCTTCGGGCTGGAGGACAAGTGTGCTAGATGCGCTGGAGGGCCAGCTAACCATGTGCACATGTTCTGGTCGTGCCCTAAACTCGGGGTTTTGGCAGGGATTCACAGATGTCATGTCCCGGGTATTGAAAACTGGGGTGGTAATGAGCCCTGAGGTGGCAATCTTTGTGGTTTCGGAGGACCCGAGAGTCCAGGAAGAGAGAGAGGCCGACGTTCTGGCCTTTGCTTTCCTGATAGCCCGGCGACGAGTACTGTTAGCATGGAGAGACTCAAAGCCCCCGAGGGCTGAGGTATGGCTGTCGGACATGGCGAGCTTTCTTGGCCTAGAGAAAGTCAAGTTCGCCTTGAGAGGTTCGCTATTAGGGTTCGCCCGAAGTTGGCAGCTGTTTATTGACTTCTTTGCAGAGGAGTAAGCGTCAGCGGGTGGGGGGGTGGGGGTGGGTGGGGGGGGGGGGCGCTAGGGTAGAGTAGAGTAGGGGGATATTGAGGCAGGTCCTTGCGTGAACAGAGCCGTGGTTTGCACTATGTTTAATTTGTGACTTGACTTTTTTTTGTACTGTCACTTTTTCTATATGCCTAAAATACCTCAATAAAATTGTTTGTTAAAAAAAAAGAAATGGG
Organism: Scyliorhinus torazame; assembly: GCF_047496885.1. Lineage (NCBI taxonomy): Eukaryota > Metazoa > Chordata > Chondrichthyes > Carcharhiniformes > Scyliorhinidae > Scyliorhinus > Scyliorhinus torazame. The sequence continues at coordinate 214,100,645 of NC_092708.1, read as the reverse complement.
TGTTTATAAATGGGTGCTTATATAAATATCTGTAGGGAGAGTACCTTTAAGAAATGGGTGTTTATTACCGCAGTGATGTCAGAGAGTGGGTGGAGCTGGGCTGTCTGTCAGCATTTTACTTTCATTTTAGGCTGTTTGCTGCAGGGTGTGTTTTAGTTTCGTTTTCAGAGCTGGATAGCTGCAGTCACAGCCAGAAGGTGTATTAGAGTCTCTCTCTGTAATCTAAAGACTGTAAATCGATCCTGGTGATTTAAAACTAATAACTGCTCTCAGTAGTGACTTTAACCTGATGTGCTTCTGTTGAAAGTTTTTTTTAAAAGTCTTCTGGATGTTAAAAGGACAGCTTAAGGATTACTTAGTGTTGTATTCTTTGGGGATTGTATTTGAATTAATGGTTGCTAAGATGTTCACTGTATTTTTTAAAAAGGCTAACTTGAGTTCATAGAATAAACATTGTTTTGCTTTAAAAAGATACTTTTCCATTTCTGCTGTACCACACCTGTAGAGTGGGCCGTGTGCTCCCCATACCACAATCTATTAAAAGTTGTGGGTCATGAACTTTGGGGTTCTCTAAACCCTGGCCCATAACACTCTTGAGATGCATCCCTATCAGGAGAGGGGTTGGGGGTTCAGGAGAACTGGGGACTGCCATAGTCTCCTTGGTGACAGGTCCCGTGTTGGCCTCCAGTGCCTCCTCCTCCCTGATGGTGTCTGTAGCATCTGGGGGGAACTCCATGGGTTGAGGAGCAGCTGGAGTGAGCTCCAGAAACCTCTGAGTGATCTGGCTCCCAGCCCTGGCGGCTCTCCAATGTCTGCACCATGGTGCCGATGCCCTCAGCAATGCTACTCGGTAACTGGGTCATGCTCTGGAGTGCTTCGACACTGTCTACCTGCATCTAGGACATGTTCCTCAGCAATTGGGACCTCAGCGAGGCCCTCTGCCATGGTCATCAGAGACTGATCCATGCCTTGGACACCACCACTCAAGACGCTGCCGATGTGCTCCAGGCTTTCTACTGTGGTAGCCACCCTAGCAGTGTTGGCCTCAGTGCCACGCATTGCCAGCACCATCACCTGCTCCTGAAAGCTTTGGGACTCTTCCGATCGACCTTGCAGTCGCTGGAATGGTGCTGACATCCCCTCCTGAATCTCACGGCTCTGACCTATCATCTGCATCAGCTCTGGGATCTGGTTGAGACCGAGCTAAGTCCTGGGATCCAGCAGACCTCTGACTGCTGTCTCACCTGGGGGTTCTTGTCTCCACCTGATGTGCATCAGCAGCTGTGTGGTGCTCACCAGATTGTGCCCCCGAAGCCGGTCGACTAATTTTTTTCTTCCCAATTAAGGGGCAATTTAGCGTGGCCAATTTACCTACCCTATACATCTTTGGTTGTGTGGGTGAGACCCACGTAGACACAGGGAAGAAGTCTGTCCGCTAATGTCGCCCACCAGGCCTGCGCAGGTGGAAGGTGTGGGTGATGCATTGCCAGTGTTCTCCTCGGAACTCTCCTCCGAGGTGTTCTCTTGGGTGGCTGTCATGGAGGGGGTGGGGGGGGGGGGGGGAGGGGGCGGCGGGGGTAGTGATCCTGTGAGGCAGTGGACATTGGTCAGTGAAAGGGACAGATTAATTTTGTGAGACATGAAGAACTCACTTGACCCAGGTCATTTGGGTGAAGGGGCAGTGGATCCTCACCTCTGGCACAGGCCAATCTCGCTGTTGGTGACTGCTCTCTCCTCAGACAAGCCCGCGATTTTCAGGGTCTATTCTTCGCTGGGGTGAGGACTCGGATCTTTGGGACTCCTCCCCTGTCATCGCCCTTTCCCTCTTCTTATGGGCTATCTTGCCCTGCGGAGACAAACACACTGTGAGCAACAGGCTTGATGAGTCAAGGGGGTCAAGGGTTGTCGATAGCAGGTCACAACACCGACACATGAGGAAGTTATGCTGGTGGGTGCCAGGGGATTCTGAGGAACAAGTTTGAAGACCAGATATGGGGTTGGTGCAAGGTGTCAGTCAGTCGATTGTGGGGGAAAGGGGAGGGTACGGAATTTGAGGGGTGGCAGGTGGAAGTGATGCTAGGAGAGAGGTGGTAACTTACCCTTGTAGCTCATTGGAGACTGTTTGCCTTCTGATGGACGGCGGTCCTCCTGGTCATGCTGCCCACACCCACTACAGCTGCCACTTCCTCCCTGGCAGCATTTCTGACCAGGGTACTAGCTCTCCGTCCCCCTCGGGGGAACAGGGTGCCCATCTCTCATCGACAGCATTGAGAAGACTGATCAGGTCGGCATTGCCAAAGCAAGGAGCAGGTCTGCACGGTGCCTAGCTTGTGTGTTGACTGGGAGCGAGTGGTGAGGGGGTGTTTAAAAGCAGCTCCTCCTTGTGAGCAGCAAACAGCTGAGGTGTTAGTCAGGTGAATCAGACAGCAAGGGGGCCAAGAGTTGTGAAATGTAAGTGAGGGCTCATTTTCGGCACTATGTGCCATTGAATACGGGCCACGATCTCGCCAATGAGAAACACCCCACCAAACTTGCCCAAAAGCGACGTTAACCTTTGTCCGCTGAATCGCGCCAGAAAAACAGAAACAAATAGAGACAAAAAGTTAGACACAGGGGCCAAGATCCAGAAAGAAAAATAACTTAGCTCTCGAAGTAGAGAAGGAAACAATGAGAGCACAATAGACACAAGGAGAGAGGGGAGAGACAGGGAGACAGAAAATGAGAGAGACAGAGACTGAGAGACTGAGATGAAGAGAGACAAAGACTGTGCTGGACCCATAGAGAAAGAGAATGAGAGAGACAAAGAGAGTGAGAGGGAGAGATGTTGATAATTCCTCTGGTAATTGACAGCCACTTCTTGATTCGGGTCCCAGGTCAGTTCTTTCTGGTGTTTCCGCCTGTCCAGACAGCCAGTGCAGTGTCTGGACTCACATAGGTTGAGGGGACAGTTGAGTGAGCGCTGGAGATGGACAGAAAGAGAACGCTGCAGGGAGGAGTTACGCAACAAGGGCTTCACTTCAAAACCTTTGAAGACTGAATTACCTTTGTGAGCTGAGAGATGTTGCTGCTGCTGCTGCTGTTATCCTTTACTGCAACTGAAAGCCATTTCTCTGTTAACGCCTGTCTGACTCCTCTCTGCACGCTGTATGGTGCTGCAGTGACCACGGTGGAGGGGATCGGCAGCAGCAGAACCAGCATTCACCCAGTGCAGGTGAGTATGGACTGGGGTTGTGGGGGGCATTAATAGCACTGAATGATTTACTGGATGTTTCACAGGGCAGAGAGGAGTCAACTTCATTGATGTGGGAATGGAGGCACATAAAGGTGGTATGTTTCCCACCCCAGAGGGTGTGTTTCTAACAGCACAGTTTTAGTCACTTTTGTTGAATTCATTTTCTTGAAGTATTATAGTGGGATCTGACTAAAATACATCATAGTGGGATCTGAACGCCCTTTCTCCGAATTACTGGTTCAGTAATACAGCCACAACACGATTGTTCCCACTCCTGTAGATGAGGAGATTCCAATCAGACCAGATTCATTGCAGACTCACACATCCTGGATCTTTGCTGAAATGTTTTATATTTTGTAAGCTCACTTGGTACATCTGCCCTATTGGATGTTGTGTTTTCTGGTTCTCATAGTTAGAAATAACCCCACTCACAATGCTGGAGCTTTGACACTCTTCAAGTGTCTTTCTTGCTGTCTACATTGTTATTCAGCAGGATTCCTACGCAGCAGTACAAACTGACCTGTATATTGACATAACATTTTGTTCCTGTGCTGTTCAAATCAGAAAGTTTCCAAATTTGACCCCATGACCTTGTCTTCTGTCAGCCAGACAACTGATACTGGATAGGGTCTAAGGCTGATACAATGGGTGGAATTTTCCCAATAGACGACATGGCATGCACAAAAATCACTGCGAACCATGCCAGCCGTTCGGACATTATTCCCATTGTGACCTTCCCGCATTTGGTCATTTTTTAAAACTTTGGGTGGTTTGCGCCATTAATGAGATGTGTGGGACCCAAAGATACACGCAAGGCCGGATCTTCAGGGATCAAGGTGCCTTTTTAAAAGGCGCTCCGATCTCCTATTAACTCCACATACCACTGCCTCCCCCTTGCCCCGCCAATAAAGATCATCCCCCTCAATCGGCAGCATCCGGCCGCCCTCCCCAATCACCAGTACCAGCGCCTCCTCCCAATCGCTGATACCAGCGTCCCCTACCAAGTGAGCGACACCCCGCTCTGAGATCCCCAAAGGCCCACGCCCTTTGTGCCCCATCACTTTCATGCCCCACCTGCAGGCCCCACCCCGTGGCATTGCCCCTTAACATTGCTCCCGAGTACCCTGGCACTACTAGGTTGGCACTGCTCGGATGTTGGTGCCAGGTTGGCATTACCAGGGTTCCAGTTATGTCCTCGACCACACAGACATTACAATGGCCTCTGAGCAGCCCCCCCCCCCCCCCCCCCCCCCCCCCCCCCGGCCTGATCATCATGTCTGGCCCCCATTTGTGGAGACCAGTAGTAATTTGCGCAGGCTTCACATTGTGCCGATGGATGGAAGCCTTTGCAGGAGCGGGGGAATTTGGCTGAAGGCCGATTCTGAATATTTAAATTTAATTTTTATGTATTAATCTGGTCCTCGCCTAGAGAAGGTGTGAACAAGATTGCGTCTGTTGGGAGGGCCTGGGAACATTGTGCACTGTTTGGCGCCTGGCACAAATCCTGTTTCAGAGCTCTACCCCAATTTTTCCGACATAGCAGGATTTTGCCAGGCGCAATGCGGACAGAAAATCGCCCGCAATGTCCCAGCCTGAAGCAGGGTTGCACTGCTGCATGTGGTCCAGCACCCCCAGCAGAGGGCAGCGGCAAAAATTCAGCCTAAAAAAGATGCTTCACCTCTGGGCTAAGTACATTCCAACAAGGGCATAAAGTCTAGCAAAGACGAGGGTGTGGGCAATGTGGAAGGAGGGCCGTACAAGGGGTGGATGGGAGGAAGAGTGAGGGCACACAATGGCAGGCAGAGAGGCAAGGAGGTGGATGAGAACGATGAACAATGGAGGGTGGAGGGAAGACTGAGGGGAGTGAAGCTGGAGCCTGACAAGCTGCATGAAAAGCTATAATAATAATCTTTATCAGTGTCACAAGTAGGCTTATATTAACACTGCAATGAAGTTACTGTGAAAATCCCCTAGTCACCACACTCCGGCGCCTGTTCGGGTACACGGGGAGAATTCAGAATGTCCAATTCATCTAACAAGCACGTCTTTCGAGACTTGTGGGAGGAAACCGGAGCACCCGGAGGAAACCCACGCAGATACAGGAAGAACGTGCAGACTCTGCACAGACAGTGACCCAAGCAGGAATCGCACCCAGGTCCCGTGTGCAGCGAAGCAACAGTGCTAACCAGTGTGTTACCGTGCCGCCCTAAACAGGGGCGGGGTCAAAGAGATACCACATTATTGACCAGAAGGCGATGAATGAAGAGGTCATTCAGAGGTCGAGGTCCATTTGGGGCATAGGAGCCCTGGTGATGGGTTTTGGTGGAAGGGGTTGAATCAAGGAACAGACGTCCCGTTGAGGCTGTGAGTCTTTTTCCTCAGGGTCGCCGACACCCTGATAAGTGGTCTGGTGAAGACAGGCGAGAGAGAGAGTATAGGAGTGTGCTGGACTGTTATTGAAATATGGTGCCAGGACCTTTTGAGCTTGTTAGCTGACGGCGGGCAGAGGAATCATCTGCCCACCAGCAATGTGACTCAGTGGTGAACCCGCTTGTGCATAATCAATGAGGTTTCGAGCGCAGAATCTGGCGCAGGATCCCACGATCCTGGCCAGCGGGAAAGGCACTGCCCACTATATAGTTAGTCTCCGATAGGGGAACCCAGAGTTCATGTTTTGAGTTGAATATGACTTCTTTTCTGTTGAGTTTTTCCAGCACGAACTATTTTTTTTTAGAATATAAGGCATTTTCGTACAACAAACAAAAGCAGAACAACCAAACCACATTATAAACATCCCACAACCTTGCCCGCCACCCCCCCCCAACCCCCCCCACCCCCCTGCCCCCCCCCCCCCCCCCGCCCCCCGCTGACCCCTCAAACCTCTTTAAAGGAATCGATAACCGACTTCCACCGACAAGTGAACCCATCCACCGACCCCTTCAGGACGAATTTGACCTTCTCCAGCCTCAGGAATTCTGCCAGGTCGCTCACCCACACCCCTGCGCAAACCTATGTTTGTCGCAGGTCAGTGCCCACACTAAGGCACCCTCCCATCCCAAATACTGCCTCCACTGCCCCACACCCTCCGAGCCGACATCACCACTGGGCTCACAGAGTACCTTGCTGGCGAGAACGGCAGAGGCGCCAGCAACAAACCCCTCAAACATGTTCCCCTGCACGATGCTGTCTCCATCTGACTGCACACCGACCCCTCCCCACGACCCATTTCCTAACCATGGCGATATTCGGCGCCCAGTAGTAGTTCATCATGTTCAGCAGCGCCAGATCCGCGCCCCTCCTCCATCTCCCCCCCCCCCCCACCCCCACTCGCCCCTGCTCCAGGAAAGCCCTCCTAACCCATGGGGCCTTCCCCGCCCGCACAAACCCAGAGATCAGCGCATTGACCTTCTTAAAAGCCTACTTAGGCATGACAATTGGGAGGTTCTGAAACACAAACAGAAATTTTGGCATCACCGTCATTTCCACCGTCTGCACCCATCCTGCCAGCGACAGCGGCAGCACATCCCACCTCAGGAAATCCAATTTTTATCTGCTCCACCAGCCAAGCCAGCCCCCCCATTACCTGGACATCCAAATATATAAAGCACGACTCCAGCCCCCGAAACAGCAATTCCCCTAACCTCCTCTCTTGCCCTCTAGTCTCAATCGGGAACATAAGAACATAAGAACTAGGAGCAGGAGTAGGCCATCTGGCCCCTCGAGCCTGCTCCGCCATTCAGTGAGATCATGACTGATCTTTTGTGGACTCAGCTCCACTTTCCGGCCCGAACACCATAACCCTTAATCCCTTTATTCTTCAAAAAACTATCTATCTTTATCTTAAAAACATTTAATGAAGGAGCCTCAACTGCTTCACTGGGCAAGGAATTCCATAGATTCACAACCCTTTGGGTGAAGACGTTCCTCCTAAGCTCAGTCCTAAATCTACTTCCCCTCATTTTGAGGCTATGCCCCCTAGTTCTGCTTTCACCTGCCAGTGGAAACAACCTGCCTGCATCTATCCTATCTATTCCCTTCATAATTTTATATGTTTCATAAGATCCCCCTGCATCCTTCTAAATTCCAACGAATACAGCCCCAGTCTACTCAACCTCTCCTCGTAATCCAACCCCTTCAGCTCTGGGATTAACCTAGTGAATCTCCTCTGCACACCCTCCAGCGCCAGTACGTCCTTTCTCAGGTAAGGAGACCAAAACTGAACACAATACTCCAGGTGTGGCCTCACTAACACCTTATACAGTTGCAGCTTAACCTCCATAGTCTTAAACTCCATCCCTCTAGCAATGAAGGACAAAACTCCATTGCCTTCTTAATCACCTGCTGCACCTGTAAACCAACATTTTGCGACTCATGCATGAGCACACCCTGGTCTCTCTGCACAGCAGCATGTTTTAATATTTTATCATTTAAATAATAATCCCTTTTGCTGTTATTCCTACCAAAATGGATAACCTCACATTTGCCAACGTTGTATTCCATCTGCCAGACCCTAGGCCCATTCACTTAACCTATCCAAATCCCTCTGCAGACTTCCAGTATCCTCTGCACTTTTTGCTTTACCATTCATCTTAGTGTCGTCTGCAAACATGGACACATTGCACTTGGTCCCCAACTCCAAATCATCTATGTAAATTGTGAACAACCAAATCATCTATTGTGAACACCTGGTTCTTTCCCATATTCAACTGGAAACCGGCCAAATTCCTCTAAAATTTCCAAGATGTCTCCGATACTACCTGAGGGTCTGAGGTATAGAGCAACAGGTCATCCGCATACAATGATACCCTCTGCTCGACCACCCCGCCCCCCGCTCAATCCCTCTCCAATCCCTCGATGCCCTAAGTGCCATTGCCAATGGCTCTATTGCCAAGATGTAGAACAACGAGGAGAAAAGGCACGTCTGCCTTTCCCCGATGCAGCCCAAAATACCCCAAACCCACTTGGTTCATCTGCACACCCGTGACCGCCGCCTTGTACAGCAACCATACCCAATTTACAAACCGCTGCCCGAATCTGAACTGCACCAACATCTCCAGCAGTTACTGCCACTCCACCCAATCAAACGCCTTCTCCCTGTCCACCGCCACCACTACCTCTGCCTGCATCTCTGAAGGCATCAATGATTATATTAAGCAGCCTCCTCACATTCGCTGTCAACTGCCTCCCCGTCTGATCTCCGCCTATCACCCCCAGGACTCATTCCTCGATTGGCTAGGCCAACACCTTCGGCAACAGCTTGGCGTCTACATTAATAATATTGGGCGGAACGACCCACACTGCAGTGGATCCTTATCCTTCTTTAATATCAGGGAGATAGACGCCTGCAACAATGTGGGGGTGGGGGGGGTGGGGGGGGGGGGGGGGGTGGTGAGGGGGTGAGGAGATCCCCCTCTCCCTTGCTTCATTATACGCCCTCAGCAACAGTGGCCTCAGGTCCGCACCATACCTTTTGTAAAACTCCACTGGGAACCCATCTGACCCTGGGGCCTTCCCTGCCTGCATCACCACCATACTATCCATCACCTCCCTCAGCCCAATTGGGGCCCCCCGGTCCCTGAACCAACTCCTCCTTTACTGTGGGAAATTCCAGCCCGTCCAAAACTGGTCGCATCCTCCCCCGCCCCGGCTGGGGGCTCAGACTCGTATAGCCTTCTGTAAAATGTCTCAAACAAGGCACGGCACGGTATTACAGTGATTAGCACTGTTGCTTCACACAACTTCACCTCCTTTTTAAAAAGGACAGTCTTTGCCCCATTAAACCCGGCCATCCTAGTACACCTGCAGCTCAGTCCCTTCCCAGGAACATTTCCTGGTCTGCCTCGCCCATCAAAGGATCTTCTCCTTGTCCAGAAAGTGGTGCAACTGCACCGCCATTGCCCTGCTGGCCTCCTCATCAACACCCTGTGCGCTTGGTCAACCTCCACGGACTGGTCAAAGGCCCCCTCCCCACCAATTTCTCCAGCATCTTAGCCATGTTAACACCAGCCTCCGCACCTTCAATGCCTTCAGGCACCCAACAATCCTGAGGTTTTGTCTTCTGGAGCGATTCTCCAGGTCCTCCACCTTCTCCCTCGGCCTCTTCTGGTTCTCCCGCATCACCCCCACCTCGGCCACCAATGAGGCCTCACCGCTTCCTCCACTTTCAGGATTGCCTGGTCCTGGGACTCCAGCCTTTGCTCCACTCTCTTGATCCTCAACTTAATCGATTCCGCCTCTGTGACCAGGTCTTCCAGGGCCTCTTTCCTCTGCTGCCGAAACTTTTAATTGAAGAGCTCTATTAAATGCTCCATTGACCACTGGTTGCCCCCACCATCTTATCCTGTGGTGCGCCACGAAGACTCTCCTGTTCCAACAACTCTTTTCTTCTTGCATCACTCCTACTCCGTGGAGCCAACCACCAGCCACACCAGAGGAGTAATCCCTTCCCCAGGCTCTCCTGCATCTCTTGCTCTCAAATACTTTGCCCTTCGGGCGGGGAAACGACCGAAAAAAATCCACCTTGAGTGGGAGCCACCAAATGTGCGACCGCTCACTCCATGGATGCCATTATCTCTGCCACTTTCTATTTTTATTTCAGATTTCCAGCATCCACAGTATTTTGCTTTTATTTTTGAAGGTGGATTGTGCATGACCAATCTCACAGAATTCTTTGTAGAAGTAACAGAGGTTGATGAAGGAAAAGCAATGGATGTTGTCGATATGTATCTTAAGAAAGCATTTCACAAAGTACGACTTGAAAGGTTGTTTAGCAAAATTGGAGTTCATTGAATGGTTGGGCCAGTGTCAGGTTGGATAAAAAATTGGCTTACAGGCAAGAAACAGAAAATGTTCTTGGGGCAACTCGTGACAGGCAATAAGTCCCACTGGGCTCAATAGCTGGCTTGTAATGCAGAACAAGGCAGCAGCACGGTTCAATTCCCGTACCCAGCCTCCCCAAATAGGCGCCAGAATGTGGCGACTAGGGGCTTTGCACAGTAACTTCATTGAAGCCTACTTGTGACAATGAGTGATTATTATTATTATTATTAAGTCCCAAGCTTGTCCTGGACTGAATACTGAGAAGTGACTTGTGTGCAACAGGGTCCTGGGGAAAGATCAGGGCAAATATTATTTTCCAATTTCAATTCTTTCTCAAATGATACAAAAATAATGAGCGATGAGGAGTTATAAGCCATGTGATCTTTTGGGGACTGTGCTGGATTTTTTGAGGGTAGCAAGCGATTGGTCTTGTCTGTTAAAATCAGGAGCACAGCATTGTTGAAAGTTTCCAGGAGCTGGTTACTGCTTTGACATCCACAAGTTACGACAAAGTGAGTTGCTGGCTCGACAGGCATTCAGACACATCACCCGAGCCTTACACAAGTCATCCGATTTTTAATCCCACTGCTAACAACTTGAACCAGCTGATATCAGGATGTAACTAATTGGCAATACAAATTTATACTGCTGGGATAGGCAGGTTCAAATCTGTTTCATCATTGTCAAATGTCACAAATAAAGGGTGAAGCAATTTATTCATTATCGTTCTCTCTCTCGCTCTCCATCTCTCCACTCCTCCTCTTTGACCAGGAGCGCATTGCCAAGGCCCATGGCTCCCAGTGTGGCTTCTGCACCCCAGGAATGGTGATGTCCATGTACACCTTGCTTAGGAACAATCCAACCCCCAGCACAGCACAGTTGCAGCAGAACCTCGCAGGTAAGAAACTCATATCTCTGCCTTTCCAATATGATCCCATCCCAGTTCCAGAAATAACATCTGGCACAGCCACATTAACTTGAGATGTTTTCAAGGGTGAGGTTCTGCCTTGAGACTGGTTGGATAGTCACCGGGATTGCAGATTCAAAAGTCATTTTGGTGACCTGGGTGGTAATTGATTTAGTTACAATTGAGTTGAATTTTGCAAATTCATTCACTTACTCCCAGTGCTCTGACAAACCTGAATGTTAATGCTGTCTAATATACCTCAGTCTGTTTTAAATTAGAAAAGGTGGAACATGCCAACAACAAGATTTTGCATTTATATAGTGACTTTAACATTGCAAACTATCCAAAGGCACTTCCCAGAAACCTCATCAAACAAAAATTGACACCAAGCCACACAATGAAACATTAGGATAGCAAAGTAAGAAGACTTGCATTTATATCCAACCACTGGTATCTCAAAACGTTTACAGCTACTAAAGTACTTTTGAAATGTAATCACCTTTCTAATGTAGGAAATGAAGCAGCTAATCTGTGCAGAGCAAGCTCCCACAGCAATAATAAATGTCATCACAGTCCCAGAGGATGCTCTCCTCTTTAAAGAGCTGGCTGGTGGTGAATTAACCTGAGGGTCACCACACCTCAGGCAAGGGGCAAGGTTGAGAAGGCCGGTACAGAAATTGAACCTATTCTGTTGGCAATGCCCCACATCACACACCAGCTGTCCAGCCAGCTGAACTAACTGACCCTAATGTGACAGTGACCAGATCTATTTTGTGATGTTGATGGAGGTATAAGTATGGCCAGGACACTGGGATAAAAAAAATCATAGATAATCATATGATCTACAGTGCAGAAGGAGGCCAGTCGGTCTATCGAGTCTGCATTGGCCCTTGGAAAGAGCCTAAGCCCATACCTCCACCCTAACCCCACACCTCCACCCTATCCCCACCTTACCTTTCTTGGCACTAAGGGAATTTAGCACAGCCAATCCACCTAACCTGCACATCTTTGGACTGTGGGAGGAATCCGGAGCACGCGGAGGAAACCCAAGTGGATACGAGAACGTGCAGACTCCGCACAGACAATGACTCAAGCCGAGAATCGCACCTGGGACCCTGGAGCTGTGAAGCAATTGTGCTAACCTCTGTGCTACCATGCTGCCCTGCCTTCTTCCAAAGAATGCCATGGGGTCATTTATTCAAACTTGCAATGGTGAAAAGTTTAACCCCTCATCTGAAAGGCAATGCCTCTGACAGTGCCTCTCCCTTCGTACCGCACTGCAGTGTCAACCCAAATGTTTGTCTTCAAGTCCTTGGTCAAAGGTATGTTTTTTGGAACGCCTGAAAGGAGGGAGAGGTAGAGAGGGAAGATGGTTAGGGAAGGAATTTCAGATCTTAAGGCCTGGGATACTCACCTTCCTGGTGGAGCAATTAGGTGGGGATGCGCTAGCACCAGAGTTGGAGGAATACACAGGTGTCAGAAGGTTGTAGGATTGGTGGAGGTTGCAGAGATGGGGAAGGACATGGCTGGGGAGGCATTTGAATGCAATGTTGAGAAATTTAAAATTGAGGCTTGAGTCACAGCGGGTCAGCGAGCACAGGGGTAATGCATGATCAGGACTTGGTGGAAGGTAGGACATGTGCAGAAACTGCCTTGATTCTGCCTGTCTTTCTGTACCATTGGTCCCTGGAGTTGACCAATCCCCTTATTTTCCCCACCTGCTTTCCTAAATGCTCGAAGATACTGTGACCATCACTTTATTTCTATTTCTGTCTCAGTTCTGTTCTTGAATTTCACCCGTCCCTTGCAGGAAACCTTTGCCGTTGCACTGGATACAGGCCAATTGTCGATGCCTTCAGAACATTCTGTACGGTAAGTATGGTCAAACATCAACCTTTAAAATGATCAAGGAACATTGGAACAGGAGAAGGCTTTTCAGCCCCTTTAGCCTGTTCCACCATTCATTCATCACTGATCTTTACATTTGCTCCATTGACTGCATTGGTCCTGTACCCTTAAATACTCTGAGCTAAATCTCAGGTCAGAAGTTTTCAATTGAGCTTTTAGGGGCAGAAAGCATTTCATATTTCCATCACTTTTGTCAGAATCAATGTTTTTTTTTTGAATGGATTAACTCAAATTCTGAGATTATTCTCTCTTTGTTCTGGACCATCCCACCAGAGGAATTCATTTTTTGCTTCAAAGTCGCTCAGCTAAATTGCGTCCTCCTCAAAAACAGGCATGGGAGTGCAATGTGTGATTATCGTGCTCTCATTACAACTGGTGTGACTTTTTCTCATTCAACCAATTATTCTGGATTTATATGCAAGGGAGCACCTGGTTTGTGCAGAAGCTCTGAAGTCAGCACCTGTCACAGCAAACCCTATAACTTTGAAAGTTGAAACACTTCTGGAAAACATCAAACACTTGTGGAAACATAGCATCAACTGGAAGAAATCAACAAGAAAGTTTCCGGGGATGGGACCGGTCCTTGGACTCCAGATCACTTGTATTCCTTTCTCAGACTCCTTTTCCGGGCCTCCTCTTGTTGTTGGGTGTCCTTGAAGAATTGTGTTCCTTCAATCAGGAGGGTCCTCCAAGTAGGTCTCTTGTGAGTAAAGATCTCCAGGCATTGTCCTGTCCACCTCTCTCCTGTACACCTCTCTCCTGTACACCTCTCTCTCATCCATCTCTCTCTCGTCCATCTCTCTCTCGTCCACCTCTCTCTCCTGTACACCTCTCTCCTGTACATCTCTCTCCTGTACACCTCTCTCCTGTACACCTCTCTCCTGTACACCTCCCTCCTGTACACCTCTCTCCTGTACACCTCCCTCCTGTACACCTCTCTCTTGTACACCTCTCTCCTGTACACCTCTCTCTCCTGTACACCTCTCTCTCCTGTACACCTCTCTCCTGTACACCTCTCTCCTGTACACCTCTCTCCTGTACACCTCTCTCCTGCACACCTCTCTCCTGTACACCTCTCTCCTGTACACCTCTCTCCTGTACACCTCTCTCTCATTCATCTCTCTCTCGTCCATCTCTCTCTCGTCCATCTCTCTCTCGTCCACCTCTCTCTCCTGTACACCTCTCTCCTGTACACCTCTCCTGTACAACTCTCTCTTGTACACCTCTCTCCTGTACACCTCTCTCCTGTACATCTCTCTCCTGTACACCTCTCTCCTGTACACCTCCCTCCTGTACACCTCTCTCCTGTACACCTCTCTCCTGTACACCTCTCTCTTGTACACCTCTCTCCTGTGCACCTCTCTCTTGTACACCTCTTTCCTGTACACCTCTCTCCTGTACACCTCGCTCCTGTACACCTCTCCTGTACACCTCTCTCCTGTACACCTCTCTCCTGTACACCTCTCTCCTGTACACCTCTCTCTTGTACACCTCTCTTGTACACCTCTCTCCTGTTCACCTCTCTCCTGTACACCTCTCTCTTCTACACCTCTCTCCGGTACACCTCTCTCCTGTACACCTCTCTCCTGTACACCTCTCTCCTGTACACCTCTCTCCTGTACACCTCTCCTGTACACCTCGCTCCTGTACACCTCTCTCTTGTACACCTCTCTCCTGTACACCTCTCTCTTGTACACCTCTCTCCTGTACACCTCGCTCTTGTACACCTCTCTCCTGTACACCTCTCTCCTGTACACCTCTCTCCTGTACACCTCTCTCTTGTACACCTCTCTCCTGTGCACCTCTCTCTTGTACACCTCTCTCCTGTACACCTCTCTCCTGTACACCTCGCTCCTGTACACCTCTCCTGTACACCTCTCTCCTGTACACCTCTCTCCTGTACACCTCTCTCTTGTACACCTCTCTTGTACACCTCTCTCCTGTTCACCTCTCTCCTGTACACCTCTCTCTTCTACACCTCTCTCCGGTACACCTCTCTCCTGTACACCTCTCTCCTGTACACCTCTCTCCTGTACACCTCTCTCCTGTACACCTCTCCTGTACACCTCTCTCCTGTACACCTCTCTCTTGTACACCTCTCTCCTGTACACCTCTCTCTTGTACACCTCTCTCCTGTACACCTCTCTCTTGTACACCTCTCTCCTGTGCACCTCTCTCCTGTACACCTCTCTCCTGTACACCTCTCTCTTGTACACCTCTCTTGTACACCTCTCTCCTGTTCACCTCTCTCCTGTACACCTCTCTCTTCTACACCTCTCTCCAGTACACCTCTCTCCTGTACACCTCTCTCCTGTACACCTCTCTCCTGTACACCTCTCCTGTACACCTCTCTCCTGTACACCTCTCTCTTGTACACCTCTCTCCTGTACACCTCTCTCTTGTACACCTCTCTCCTGTACACCTCGCTCTTGTACACCTCTCTCCTGTACACCTCTCTCCTGTACACCTCTCTCCTGTACACCTCTCTCCTGTACACCTCTCTCCTGTACACCTCTCTCTTGTACACCTCTCTCCTGTACACCTCTCTCCTGTACACCTCTCTCCTGTACACCTCTCTCTTGTACACCTCTCTCTTGTACACCTCTCTCCTGTACACCTCTCTCCTGTACACCTCTCTCCTGTACACCTCTCTCCTGTACACCCCTCTCCTGTACACCTCTCTCCTGTACACCTCTCTCCTGTACACCTCTCTCTGGTACACCTCTCTCCTGTACACCTCTCTCCTGTACACCTCTCTCCTGTACACCTCTCTCCTGTACACCTCTCTCTCCCGTCCATCTCTCTCTCGTCCACCTCTCTCACCTGTCCACATCTCTCTCGTCCACCTCTGCCCTGGCCCCAGCAGAGTTTGTTTTGGATGATCGTGGCATTGATGATGGTGCTCTTGGCTCCTTCAACTGTATGCCCTTAATGATTCCTTTAAGTGGCACTGGTGTGGAGTCATTCATTCTGCTTAACATGTGAGAATAAGACTGGCCACTGTCTGGAGCATGAAGTTCAAAATTGAAGTATTAACATCAAATCAGTGTTGTATGCTGATCAAATCTATGATCTACCTGCTGCAGATCATAGATTTTTATCAAAATAGCATACGGCATGCTATGTGCACATCTATGTGTTCAACACGGATGCCATTTTGGATCCTTAATGGTACTTGCAATGCCCAGAACACATTGGCTACCACACCTAATTTCTCATGCGATTTTGTTTCTTTTTCGGTGATCACTCACTAACAAGTATGACTGTCCACCTAAGAAACTCCATGTTATTGGCTGTGGGTTCTGTGGGCTCTTGCATGGCTGATGAGTCCAATCCTAGAGTCGCATCTTCGACCGCACACTTGGCAGGTGTTCCTGGAAGGCGGGACCGGTCCTTGGACTCTAGATCACTGGCCTTCCTTTCTCGGGCTTCTTTTCCGGGCCTCCTCTTGCCATCTGGTGTCCTCGAAGAATTGTGTCTCTTCAATCAGGAGGTCCCTCCAAGGTGGTCTCTTTTGAGCAAGGGCCTCCTCGGCATTGATCTCTGTTTTGCATTTCTTGAGGTAAACCTTCAGGGTGTCTTGAAGAGCTTTGTTTGTCCTTCTCATGTTCGGGAGTCTTCCTTGACCTGGGAGAAGAAGATTTGTTTTGGTAGTCGGGACTCTGTCACCCGAAGCACATGGCCGGCTTAGCGGAGTGGGTTTTGGATGACCATGGCCTCAATGCCGATTCTCTTGGCTACTTCAAGGACACTGATGTTAGTACGCCTGTCCTCCCAGCTGTTGTGGAGAATCCATCTCAGGCAGCATTGTTGGTACTTTTCCAGGGCCTCAAGGTGGTGGCTGTACATAGTCTAAGTTTCTGAGCTATAAAGAAGAGTTGAGAGGACAATCACCTTGTACACAAGGATCTTGGTGTCATCGCGGACATCACAGTTGTCAAAGACTCTCATCCTTAGGCATCTGAAGGCTCACAATGTCAACCATAAGAGGAGAGATGGCTCCCCAGGTATGGGAAATGTTCCACGTTTTATTAGGTTCTCCATTGATCTTGATGGAGGGAGCGATGGTATTTTGCCCTGGGGTGGGTTGGTAAAGGATCATAGAATAGAATCATAGAATCATTACAGTGCAGAAATGGGCTATTGGGCCCATCGAGTCTGCACCGATGCATGGAAAGAGTACCTGACCTTGGCCCAAGCCCTGACCTACCCCATAACTTAACCTTTTGGACACAAAGGGACAATTTATCATTGCTAATCCACCTAACTGTGGGAGGAAACCGGAGTACCCGGAGGAAACCCACACAGACACGAGGAGAAAGTGCAAGCTCCACACAGACAGCCACGAAGGCCGGAATTGGACCCGGGTCCCTGGTGCTGTGATGCAGCAGTGCTACCCACTGTGCCAACGTGCTGCCCCAAAGACTTCTTGAGGTTAAGGCTGAGACTGGTTCTTTGGTATGCTTCCATGAAGGTATTAAGCATGGTAGGGGGTCGTCCTGACATGTCAGACCCCATTGGAGCGCAAGAAGGCCGAGGAATCTTGGCCCGTGAATGAGGGTCCATTACCAGACACGAGGACCTCCAGAATCTCGTGGGTAGAGAGGAGAGGCGGAGTTTCTTGATCATCATTGCCGTGGTGATCGACAGCATTCGGTAAACCCCCATTCACTTGGAATGCGCGACGCTTAGCAGAAGAATCATTGAGCCCACAAAGAGACCGGCAAAATTGACATGTATGTGGGCGCAAGGCCAGCCAGGCCATTCCCATGGATACACGGACACAACGGCAGGGAGCTAGTGTTCCTGACATACATCACACTGGCGGGCCACCTTCTCGTTATTTGTGTCCATACCAGGCCACCAGACGTAGGTCCAAGCTGACATCTTCATCCGTGAGGCCCCAGGGTGGCCACTGTGTAGGTCACGTAAAACTAATGACCGACCCTTCTCCGGGATCACCACCCGGGCTCCCCAGAGTAAGACCCCCATCTTCCACACTTAACTCGGTCAACTTGGTGGCGAAAGCCTTCATCTCCTCTGATAACTGATCTGCAGTGCCGCCAATGAGGACAACGTTATGCAGCTTCGACAAGACGGGATCCCTTTGCGTCCATTCGCAGGTATGCGAGGCCATGGCGGGAAGAGTGTCTAACAAATGTAATAAAGTGATAATCTGTCGACACGGTGAGGAGGCTCCGACTCCGGGAGCAACGGCAGGCGACTCAGTGTGTCGGCGTGGGAAATCTGGGTCCGAACATGTATTCATAAGCCACTGTAGCAGCACCCAGTGTTGCATTGGCTATGGGCAGAATGGCCTTATCTTCTTTAAAAAGGTCCAGGAGCAGTTTGTGGTCAGTGATCAATAAGAAATGCCGTCCGTACACATACTGATGGAATTTCTTAACGGCATAGATCACCGCCAAGCCTTCTTTCTCGATGTGGGCATAACGGCACTCAGCCGCCGACATGGCCCTGGAAGCAAATCGGCCGCTTTGAACCACCCGGCTTCTGATGCGCCAACACCGCTCCGATCCCATACAGGGAGGCGTCACAGGTGACGATCAAAGGTTTCCGAGGATCATAGTGCGTCAACAAGCTCGAGGTTGTCCGGCACTTCTTTATTCGTTAGAAGGCGACCACAGCAAGGTCACGAAAACATTGATCCATAAGGAGTCATACATTTCAGGCTCTGAAATTCAATTTAATTTTGATTTTCCAACTGCAGATAGATGAGCTGCTGGATACGGTTTTCCAGCCAGGTTGGGGATGGCACAGCCGATTTTTAGGGCACCTTTTCTCACCCCTTCCCTGTACGGGGTGAGCAGAGTGGATCCTGAAGAAAGCTGCTGAAATGCTCTCTTGTTCCTATTCAAAGAGGGAGACGACTGAATCAAACTCCATCGCCTACATGCCAGTCTGAAGCTAGGGACTTCCAGATCTCACAGTCTTGTCCCCGTCACCTCTCACCGATCACTGCAGGATTTGTCTGTTTTAGGGAGGTGTGTGCTGGTTTCCTCTAGGTGGACGCCTGGTGCGGGACACTTTTCATTTGGCTATGCTGTTGTACATCAGCAAACACATGGGGCGTCATTCTCCGACCCCCCCGCTGGGTCGGAGAATGGCCGTTGGCCGCCGTGAATCCCACCCCCGCCCCCGCCGAAGTCTCCGGTACCGGAGATTGGGCGGGGGCGGGAATCGGGCCGCACCGGTTGGCGGGACCCCCCCGCTCAATTCTCCGGCCCGGATGGGCCGAAGTCCCGCCCAGAAATTGCCTGTCCCGCCGGCGTAAATTAAAGCTGGTATTTACCGGCGGGACCAGGTGGCGTGGGCGGGCTCCGGGGTCCTGGGGGGCGCGGGGCGATCTGATCCCGGGGGGTGCCCCCACGGTGGCCTGGCCCGCGATCGGGGCCCACCGATCCGCGGGCGGGCCTGTGCCGTGGGGGCACTCTTTCCCTTCCGCCTCCGCCATGGCCTCCACCATGGCGGAAGCGGAAGAGACTCTCCCCACTGCGCATGCGCGGGAAACTTTCAGCGGCCGCTGACGCTCCCGCGCATGCGCAGGGAACTGTCAGCGGCCGCTGACGCTCCCACGCATGCGCAGGGAAACTCAGCGGCCGCTGACGCTCCCGCGCATGCGCTGCATTTCCGCGCCAGCTGGCGGGGCAACAAACGCCATTTCCGCCAGCTGGCGGGGCGGAAATCCCTCCGGCGTCGGCCTAGCCCCTCAATGTTGGGGCTTGGCCCCCAAAGATGCGGAGCATTCCGCACCTTTGGGGCGGCGCGATGCCCGTCTGATTGGCGCCGATTTGGGCGCTAGTCGGCAGACATCGCGCCGTTGGGGGAGAATTTCGCCCATGGTCCTTGACAGAAGGTAGATCCAGTTCCAGTGACAAGGAAACCTCGATGGCTGGGGATCTTCCTACTGACGCAGTCTTTAGCCGCCATCGCAACCACTGATACCATACGAGTATCTTCCACCTGATCTGCTGTTAAGGATTTATTTTGGATTGCGCTTTGTCTTGTTCCTCCTCTCTGACCTTACAGTCATGGGTGAGCCTGGCAGGAGCTTGAATCTCCGGAGGGCATTGCTCTCGGGATCAACAGAAGCCTCTCCACCATGGCAAGGTGGCAATCAAAGGAAAGGTCATGCCTCTCGTCACCTTCTCAATTAGTTCTTTTCCACTTCAGGGAATACAAGCCTAGCTAATTAACTTGTCCTCAGCAATACTTCACCCTTATTGGCAAGCCTTATTTAAGTCACCCATTGTAATTAATGATAGCCTTAAAGTTTTAGCAGTTTTTCTGCTGTGATGGGTAAAGGTTGCAGTGAAACATTGTAGATGAAATACTCTGGTCAATATTCATAATTCCTAATTCTTTTATCAAACTCTTTTCTTCTAGGCAACCACCTGCTGCCAAAAGGGAGGACCAGGAGTGAGCTGTCCCCTGGGAAAGGCTGAGCAAGATGGAAGCTCAACAGAATCTATGGGTAGAGATCAGGATGTACGTCAGAAGCTATTGGGTCTATTGTGAGACGGTTCTGTAAACTCTGTTGGATGTTATAGCAGTGAGATTCTGACCATGTCAAGGGGCCATTTGAAGCCTATGGGCGGGATCCTCCACTCCCGCGCCGAAGTGCCCACGCCGCTGTGAACGCCGTCGAGGTTCACGATGGCGCGGAACGGCCCCGATCCCGATCGCTTCAGGCCCCGACAATGGGCTAGGATCGGGGCAGCGTCATCTACACTCGTCAGGCCTTGTCGCCGCGTAAAGGCGGCGCCGCATAGATGACACGGCCGGTGCCGCATAGATGACGCGGCCAGCGCCGCATAACTGGCGTCACCCGTGCATGCGTGGTTGCCGTCCTCTCTGAGTCCGCCCCGCAAGAAGATGGCGGACGGATCTTGCGGGGCCGCGGAAGGAAGGAGGTCCTCCTTCAGAGAGGACGGCCCGACGATCGGTGGGCACCGATCGCGGGCCATGCCACATTTGAGGTACCCCCCGGTGCAGGATCCCCCCCGCAGGCCGCCCCCCCCCCCCCCCCAGCGTTCCCGCGCTGTTCCCAACGGCAGCGACCAGGTGTGGACGGCGCCGGGGGGAACCCGCCGTTTTGGCCTGGCCGCTCGGCCCATCCGGTGAGAATAGCGGGGTTGCCGGAGAGTCGCCATTTTGGGTGTCTCCGGCGATTCTCCGGCCTGCGGCCCGCGGAACTCGACGGGACCGTTCCCGCCGCTTGGGAGAATCGTGGGAGGGCGTCGGACCAGCGTCCCGGGAAATTGTGACGGCCCAGGCGATTCTCCCAACCGGCGCGGGAGTGGAGAATCTCGCCCTATGTGTCCCAATCTTCTGTAAACTTCTCATTGGGCTCCTGAGCCTACACTCAAGACCAGACTAGATTAAGAATCTTACTCAAGCTCAGTTATCCCAGCTCCCATAGTGAAAGAGAGAGGCCTGTTTTTGGGGGTGGGATTATCCCAGCCCCTCAGTGAGGCGGAGGACCTGTTATTATCGATAAATCCAAGGGTATCACACATTGATATTTAAGCTTTGCTGTTTGATTGAGTGGTTCAATTCAATGAAGATTAGTCCCTGCAGTACAGCTTGAAGAGTCCTTGGCACTCATAAATGATACACAGCAAGGTCACTAAAACATTGATTGATCTACAAACATACTTGTTTAAGTTCCAGCTGGTTCTCAGTGTCTCCGAATCATAGAATCAGAAGGAGGTGATTCAGTTCAACATGTCTGCCAGCTCTTGGATATCCAATTAGCCCAATTTCCTGCTCTTGCTCCATGGCCCTGTATATTATTTTACTCAAGAATTAATCCAATTTCCTTTTGAAAACTGCTGCTAAAACTGCTTCCACCACCCTTTCAGGAAGTGGATTCCAGACCTTCCACTCTCCCAGCCACGTGTTTCTCGATGACGCGCGATTCATGATTCCCACTCATTGTCAAAGGGATTTCCCATTGAAACCACCGAATGCCGCCAGGAAACCCGCAAATAGGGATGCTCTCCCAGCGGGAACAGCGAATGGTAACAGCTGGAGAATTCTGGCCCATAACAACTGATTATGTTCGAAAGATTCTCATCTCCCCTCTGACTCTTTTGTAAATCATCTGAAACATTTGCTCTCTGGTTACCAACCATCCTGCCAATTGCAACTTATCTCCTGTATGAAAATCCTTCCTAAGTATGAACACTTCTATCAAATCTCCCCCTAACCCTTGAAGGAGAAAAACCTCAATTTTTCTAGTCTCTCTACATAACTTAACTCTCACCCCAGTTACTATTCTAGTTAAGGCACTTTGAGTAAGTGAAGAGAGGAGCAAAGGAGAAAATTGAGTGAAGGAGGCAAGATATTCTGTTCTGATCTCTCTCATTATGTCCATTTCAGATGTGCAGCCAACTGTTCAAGGCAGATGATTTCCTGCCAGTGGATGACTCACAGGAGTTGATATTCCCACCAGAGTTAATGGTAAACAGGATATCTGGCTTGTTTTAGCAATTGTTCTTGGGTTTGCAGGTAATTTGGGTGTCACCTGATAATATGAGGTGCATTGACGCACATTACTGGCTTAGTGTAAAGAGAACTTTACTCTGTGTCTAACCCATGCTGTGCATGTCCTGGGGGTGTTGGAGTGACAGTTTGAAGGGAGCTTTACTCTGTATCTAACCTGTGCTGCTCTGCCTTGGGGGTGTTTGATGGAACAGTGGAGAGGGAACTTTACCCTGTATCGAAAATAAACTCAGCAGGTCTGTATCGGACCTGTGTTAGTTGCTCTGGGGATGTTTGATGGGAAAGTATAAATAGAGGGTGCTTTATTGTATAGCTAATCTGTGCTAGACTAGCTCTGGGAGTACTGGGTGACCTTCAATGACAAGTATTGTATCTCTGAATTTGATTCTGAATTTTTGGTTTCCCAGAGGCCTGTTTATTGCGACAAGTATATCACTAACATATCTGTCCTTGATGCAGCTAATGGATGAGAAGCTGGAGAAGAGAACTCTTGTGTTCCGTGGGGAGAGAGTGATGTGGATTGCTCCTGCAAAGCTGGAAGAACTCCTTGAATTGAAAAGCCAGTATCCCAAAGCTCCCCTTCTGGTGGGGAACACTAACATTGGTGAGAATGAATTCCAGGGTGATTCTGATCTGGTGAGGCTGTGAAATTGCACCGACTTAAAAATGTTACTTTTTAATATTTAAAATGTTAATTGGTTCCTGTTCAATTCTAAGTAGGCAGCTGAACAGTTACCCAGTCTTCCTGTAGGAATGATCCCTGGAAACTTCCAGTGGCGGCCATGGAGTGAGTGGTCGCATATGTGGTAGCTCCCGCTCGTGGCGGTCTTTTCGTGGCCTTTACCCCGGTTTGCAGTTGGAATTGTGAAGGGAAAAGATGTAGGAGTGTGAGCAGAGGAGATTGACCGCCTAGTAATGGAGCAGCGGACCAGAAGTCGGGGGTATGGGTAAGCGACATGGCGCGGTTTCTCAGGTTGGAGAAAATCAAATTTGCCTTAAGGAGTTCGTTACAGGCGTTCGCTCGGCGGTGGCAGCCGTTATCGACTTCTTTAAGGAAAATTAGTCTGTCATTTTGGGGGTGGGGAGGGGTGGGGGGGGAGGGAAAAGGGGGGAGTAAGGAAGTGATGAATAAGGGTAGGAAAACAGATGAAGGGAGGACTGTGAGACGGAGTGTTTACATGGACCATGCTGGTTGGGGTCTGTGATTGGGGGTATGGCTATGTTATTGTGGTTTTTCTTTGTCTTCGTTGGATCTTTTTGTTTAAAAGTGCTCAAATCATAAATGCCTCAATAAAGTATTTTCTAATAAAAATGATCCCTGGAAACAGAAATGGGCAAGGGAGCTGGCTAACTGCACTCCCCACCTCAAAGCCCCCCACCCCTGGACTAGAAATATTCAGCTCCTTAATGCCATGATCTGTGCTATATCCAGTCCTATCTGAACAATCTAGCCAAAGGATGTAGTCCCACGAGTGGCTTTCTTCCTGCCACTCATGATTCCTAAGCCTTATGATTGTTGTTTGATCTCTCTGTTTGTCTGCATCATTTGAACTATGTCCTAGTTTCAGTAATTATAGATCGGGATGTCCGGTGGCGCCATCAGCTGAGCAGTCGCTCGAGAGGTGCCTCTCGTCTAAGAACTATGACTACGGCCTTTTCATCCCAACAAACAGGCACCAAAAGTACTTATAACCCCCAGTTAAATCCCCACTCCCCCATCGACCATACTGCTAAACAGGATGGGAAAAAGCCAACCACCCAGCTGAAAAGCCAGCAGAGACAAGGGGAGGGAAACCTTAGGCTCGGAGCAGGGAACCACACGTGGAGGAGCGGAGCTGGTGAGGGCCGATCCCGCAGAGCCCAGCGCATATCCAGGCGCTGATGGACAAACTGACAAAGGCCATCACCTCCAAGCTCCAGAGTCACAGGGAGGAGATGTAAAGAGACCTCCTGGCAGCCGTTGAAGCAGCTGTGGAAGCCTCAACAACCCCATAAAGGAGGCAATGGACAATATGGAGCAGAGACTAGAGGCTCAGGAGATGACGACTTGGGACCTTGAAAAAGCTGCCACAGACCAAGGGGACTGGATCGCGGCACTTGAGGCCAGATAGCGAGCCTGGTCAGGAACCAACAGGTGCCAAAGAACAAAATGGTCGACCAGGAGAACGGATCACATCCGCAGAACCTGAGAATTGTGGGGCTGCCGGAGGGAATGGAGGGGAGAAACCCCTCAGAATATGTAGCAGCAATTCTCGGGAAGCTGGCCGGCGAGGAGGGCTTCGTTAAGAGGTAGACCGCACCCAGAGGTCGCTTTGGCAGTGGCCCAGGGGCAGGGAACCACCGGGAGCGTTAATAATAATCTTTATTATTGTTACAAGTAGGCTTACATTAACACTGCAATGAAGTTACGGTGAAAATCTCCGCATCACCACACTCCTGCGCCTGTTCGGGTGCACAGAGGGAGAATTCAGAATATGACCCCAGCCAGGAATTGAACCCGGGTCCCTGGTGCTATGAAGCAACAGTGCTAACCACTGTGCTACCATGCCGTACTGTGCTATCGTGCGGCTCCACAGATATCAAGATAAAGAGCGGAACCTGAGGCGGGCGAAGTGCGTGAGAGGGTGCAAATACGAAGGACATTCCATCTGCGTGTACTAGGACATTGGTGCAGACCTGGCCAAGCGGCGGGCATAATTCAACAGTGCCAAATCCGCGCTCTACAAAAGTGAGGTGCTGTTTGGCATGCTCTACCCTACCAAACTTTGGGCCACATATCAGAGGAAAGAGCATTATTGTGATGCCCCAGAGGAGGCAAACAAGTTTCTCCTGAAAAATGGACTGGGCGAACAGCGAGAGTGGGCGGGTGCCAGAACCCGGGCTTCAAGAGGTCAAAAAGAGGTGTGGAGAGAGGGGTGTAGGGTGAGAGAGATAGTCGGGGGTTAAATAGTGGAAACTGACCAATATACTAGTGCGCAGGTTGGCGTATGTCAGTATAGCGAAGGACGAGGCCGCGACATGCTTCCTGGGAGGGAGGGAGTGCCTGGCAGAGGGGATGGGAAAAACAGAGCCTCGGGGGAAACAGAAGGTGATGGGGCAAGGAAGGGGGTGGGGTTGGGAGAGGCAGGAAAGGGGGTAAAGCCGATGGGGGAGGGGGGACTAGGAGGGAGGAGCACAAGGGTGAGGGTCACAGGAGAAAAGCAGGGGAGAGGGGAGGGGAGAGGGAAGGTAGAGCGCTGGTTGCAACAGGTCGCACGTAGTGACTATGGAAATGAGGAAGTAATCGGTAGCCATCTTGAATGGCCCGTGATCAAGGGCAGGCCCAGATGCAGAGGACCAGGCCCACAGGGTGAGTATGGCTGACTCCACAGGAAGCGGAAGGAGGGGACCAGGAGAACGGATCACATCCGCAGAACCTGAGAATTGTGGGGCTGCCGGAGGGAATGGAAGGGGGGAGGCGGGGAGGGGGAAGCTGGACCGTTGAGAGGTTCGCCAACCGGGAGGGAAAAATTCTCCTTTTTCTCTCACGTGCACACGGCCAACTCGCGGATAGACTTCTTTGCCGTAGGAAAGATGGTGCTTCCAGGGGTAACAAAGTTGCAATACTCCCCAATTGTAATCTCACGCTGCACCACATGGAAGTGAGGTTGGAGGAGGGATGGCCCAACACCCCGCGTGAAAGCTGGATGTAGCTCTCCTCATCGATAAGGAATTCTGCACATAAGTATCCCAAGCCATTGATAGTTATGTATCCTGTAACCATAATCGCGAGGTCTCACCCTCCACATTCTGGGAGGCACTGAAGGAGGGGTGCAATCATAGCCTAAAGGGCCCTTAGGGACAGGAAAGAAAGGGCAGCCAAACAGCGGCTGATCAACTCCACACGAGGTGGATCGGCAATACTCCACTGCCGAACTGTGGGACTGCTGGCAGAGAGGAAAAAGCTGCAGATAGAATTTGACCTGCTCTCTGCAAGGAAGGCAGTCCAACAGCTCTGTCAGGCTCAAGAGGCCTTCTACGAGCATGGAGATGTGGACTGCCGCATGCTGGCACACCAGTTGAGAAACCAGGCAGCCACGAAAGAGATAGCGCAGGTTAGAGACAGAAATGGCATGATGGTACCAGACCCAAAAGAGGTTAATAAGGCTGTTGTACAGAGGGCAGGGCAACACGGTGGCGCAGTGGTTAACACTGCTGCCTCATGGCGCCGAGGTCCCAGGTTCGATCCCGGCTCTGGGTCACTGTCTGCTTGGAGTTTGCACATTCTCCCCGTGTTTGCGTGGGTTTCACCCCACACAACCCAAAAGATGTGCAGGTTAGGTGGATTGACCACGTTAAATTGCCTCTTAATTGGAAAAAATGAATTAGGTACTTGAAAATTATTTTTAAAAATGTCTACAGAGGGCTATACACCCAGAGCAGGGCTCGGGGATGGAACAGTTCCTCGATGCACTGGACATACCAGTGCTGGGTAGGACAGGAAAGAAGGGCTGGAAGCACCTCTAGAGCTGGGTGAAATTGTGGAATGCATTAATTCCATGCAGCGCTGGCTCCACAATTGTGGGAGATGTTCAACGACTGACTGTCAAAGGGGGCCCTGCCACCACCACTGGTCCAAGCCCTGACCTCACTGATCCCCAAAGATCTGACAGAGTGTGGATCATTCAGACCTCTCTCTTGAACACTGATGCAAAAGTCCTAGTGAAAGCATGAGGTGCCTGGAGAGGTGCCTGCCAGAAGTGAACATGGAAGATCTGACCGGATTTATTCAGGGCAGACGGCTAACAAGCAGCCTTTATGGACATCTAGCCAAGTTTGAAATGGCCACCGGTTCCTGGAGTGTGTGTATGGGGTGGCCGGGAACATCAGATGGCTGCTGATTGTATTAATGACCCCCATCTGAGGAGAGGAAACCAGAGCTGATTGACTCCCTGGACACTGAGAAAGCCTTTGATCGAGTAGAATGGAGGTACATCATGGAGGTGCTTGAACGGCTTGGGTTTGGAGCAGGGTTCCCCATGTGGGTGAACAGCGCCCCTACAGCGTATGGACGAATGCTACCAGCTCGGAATGCATTTGGTTGCACAGGAGATTGAGGAGGGGATGTCCACTATCCC
The DNA here is from genome assembly GCF_047496885.1 of Scyliorhinus torazame. NCBI lineage: Eukaryota > Metazoa > Chordata > Chondrichthyes > Carcharhiniformes > Scyliorhinidae > Scyliorhinus > Scyliorhinus torazame. Next base: position 214,073,137 of record NC_092708.1, on the reverse strand, counting down.
CGCTCCTGTTCACAGTGGCAATTGAACCACTGGCCATTGCCCTTAGATCGGCGAAATAGTGGACGGGCATTCGAAGAGGGGTAGAGAGCATAAGAACAAAGAACAAAGAAATGTACAGCACAGGAACAGGCCCTTCGGCCCTCCAAGCCCGTGCCGACCATGCTGCCCGACTAAACTACAATCTTCTACACGTCCTGGGTCCATATCCCTCTATTCCCATCCTATTCATGTATTTGTCAAGATGCCCCTTAAATGTCACTATCGTCTCTGCTTCCACCACCTCCTCCGGTAGTGAGTTCCAGGCACCCACTACCCTCTGTGTAAAAAACTTGCCTTGTACATCTACTCTAAACCTTGCCCATCTCACCTTAAACCTATGCCCCCGAGTAATTGACCCCTCTACCCTGGGGAAAAGCCTCTGACTGTCCACTCTGTCTATGCCCCTCATAATTTTGTAGACCTCTATCAGGTCGCCCCTCAACCTCCGTCGTTCCAGTGAGAACAATCAGAGCTTTTTCAACCGCTCCTCATAGCTAATGCCCTCCATACCAGGCAACATTCTGGTAAATCTCTTCTGCACCCTCTCTAAAGCCTCCACATTCTTCTGGTAGTGTGGCGACCAGAATTGAACACTATACTCCAAGCGTGGCCTAACTAAGGTTCTATACATGACTTGCCAATTCTTATACTCAATGCCCTGGCCAATGAAGGCAAGCATGCCGTATGCCTTCTTGACTACCTTCTCCACCTGTGTTGCCCCTTTCAGTGACCTGTGGACCTGTACTCCTAGATCTCTTTGACTTTCAATACTCTTGAGGGTTCTACCATTCTCTGTATATTCCCTACCTGCATTAGACCTTCCAAAATGCATTACCTCACATTTGTCCGGATTAAACTCCATCTGCCATCTCTCCGCCCAAGTCTCCAAACAATCTAAATCTTGCTGTATCCTCTGACAGTCCTCATCGCTATCCACAATTCCACTAACCTTTGTGTCATCTGCAAACTTACTAATCAGACCAGAATCTCACTCTATGCAGATGACCTGCTCCTGTACATGTCGTACCCCCTAGCCAGCATGGGAAGGATAACCGGACTCTTCAGGGAGTTCAGCACTTTCTCAGGTTACAAACTCAACCTGGGAAAGAGAAAAACCTTCCCAGTGAATCCCAAGAGGGAGGATCAGAGCTGGAAGAACTACTATTTAAAGTGACCCAAGCCAAGCTCAGCTATCCGGGGATCCAAGTGGCCCACAATTGGTCAAATCTCCACAAATGTAACCTCGACAGCCTGGTGGAAGAGGTGTAGAGGGACCTGGTAGACATAGTTGACAACTTCAAATTCCGAGGTATAAACATTACCAACAATCTGCCCTGGTCCACCCACATCAATGCTATGACTAAGAAAGCACAACAGCGCCTATACTTCCTCACGAAATTCGGCATGTCCACATTGACTCTTACCAGTTTTTACAGATGAACAACAGAGAGCATCCTATTGACTGCGTCACAGCCTGGTATGGCAACTGCTCGGCTCAAGACCATAAAAAACTACAGAGAGTTGTGAACACAGCTCAGTCCATCACGCGACCCTGCCTCACATCCATTGACTCTGTCTGTACCTCCCTGCTGCCTTGGGAAAGCATGCAGCATAATAAAAGACCCCTGCCACCCGGGTATTCACTCTTCCAACCTCTTCCATCGGGCATGAGATACAAAAGTCTGAGAACACACACCTAACAGATTCAAAAACAGCTTCTTCCCCCCTGCTATCAGACTCCTCAATGACTCTCTTATGGACTCAACTGATCTCTCCACGAATCTTCTCGACTGTGTTTCGCTACACTCTATATGCTTCACCTGATGTCTATGTCTATGTATTTACATTGATATTTGTTGTATGTCCTATGTTTTTCATGTAGGCCGCACTTATTTTATTTCCTGCACTGGCAAGCTGAGCTCAGCTCGCCAATGCAGGAAGACAACTCATAGATCGGGGCATCATTTTTTAATGCTGCCCTGATCTTTCAACCTCCCTCATTGCCCCCATCACAGCCTCCAGACCCCCCCACTGTACCCAACTTAGGCGGGCCCTGAGCCACCCCCTCACCCCACCTCTTTAGGGCAAGGCATTCCTGGACCTGATCCTTGGCACTGGCAACTTGTCACCTCGGCACCTTGCACGGGCAATGCCAGGGTGCCAGCCTGGCAGTGTCAAGGTGGTGGGTGCCAGCGAGAGTGCCAGGGTGCTACCCTGCCCAGATGCCAACCATCAAAGGACCTCTAATGGCCTAGGAGATCCCCTCCCAACCAGGTAACAATAATAATCTTTATTAGTGTCACAAGTAGGCTTACATTAACTCTGCAATGAAATTACTGAGAAAAGCCCCAAATCGCCACACTCCGTACAATTCAGAATGTCCAAATTACCGAACAGCACGTCTTTCGGGACTTGTGGGAGGAAACCGGAGCTCCCGGAGGAAACCCACGCAGACATGGGGAGAACGTGCAGACTCCACTCAGACAGTGATCCAAGCCAGGAATCGAACCCGGGTCCCTGGAGCTGTGAAGCAACAGTGCCAACCACTGTGCTACCGTGCTACTGCAGTTGTGCCTGGTCCATGTTTGTGGCGCCCTGGTGAGGTCTCCCAGGTGAGGCCATTAGCTCCCGGGCAGCAGGCAAATACAGCGCAGATATATTTGAATAAGTTTAATGGCTCATTTAAATATGTTAATCAGGATCTCAACCAGTGAGCTCTCTCTGTAACCATACAATGAAATAAAAATCGCTTATTGTCACAAGTAGGCTTCAATGAAGTTATTGTGAAAAGCCCCTAGTCGCCACATTCCGGCGCCTGGTACAAGAATTGAACCGTGCTGCTGGCCTGCCTTGGTCTGCTTTCAAAGCCAGTGATTTAGCCCTGTGCTAAACAGCCCCTTTTAATGATCCATGACTTGAACTTGTGCTATATAATGCCAGAAATTAGTCTTATCACTGGTCTTATCTGAGGTTATTTTGCTGTCCACTAGGTCCTAATATGAAGTTTAAAGGTGCCTTTCACCCAGTGATGATCCATCCTGCCAATGTTTCTGAGCTCAGCTCCGTACAGTTCACGGATGAGGGTGAGTTATTTCCTTTCTTAACCAATTCTCGCCCCTCCCTGGCTCTGATTTTTTTCCACCCCTGCAGGGAATCTTACTGAGGAACAGCTCCACCACTACCAGGACCTCCACTGCTGTTCTTCAACTGTGAGCCTGGATAGTGAGATCTGAAGGCTGTTCTACCATATCGGGCAACTCTATCCCATTCGATCCATACACATGCACCAACCCAGCAGTGAGGTTGATTAACAATTGAACCAACTATTGATGTGAATTGTAACACCCTACTACTGCCCTTACTACAGCCGCCAACAGTGCCACCCCATCTACTGCCACCTAACTGCTGACAGCCAAGCTGAGAATTATGTTTTTTTAAATTTCTTCTTCGGACCAACATTTGTTGCCCATCCATAATTGCCCTTGAATTGAGGGGTTTGAGGGGTCATTTCAGAGGGGATCAGTTAAGAGTTAACCGCAACGCTGTGTGGGTCTGGTGTCACATGTAGGCCAGACGGGGTAAGGAGGGCAGATTTCCACCTAACTACAGACTAGGAATCAGCTCTGGCTGACTCAGTTCCAGATCCAGTAGTGTCCTACCCCAAGCTGGGCATCTGGTTAGTTTCATAAGCTGTTTGTGTCTCATGTAATGTCCTGAATTTTTTTTCTTTATTCATTCATGGGTTGTGGGCATTGCTGGCTGGGCCAGCATTTATTGCCTATCCCTGGGGGCATTTAAGAGTCAATCACATTGCTGTGGATCCGGAGTCATAATGTAGGCCAGACTTTGTAAGGATGACAGATTTCTTTCCCTAAAGGAGATAAGAGAACCAGTTGGGTTTTTACAACAAATGACAATGGTTTCATGGTCATCATTACACTTTTAATTCTAGATTTTTGTCCAATACAAATTTCACCATCTGCCATGGTGGGATTCGAACCCGGGTCCCCAGAGCATTACCCTCGGTCTCTGGACTATTAATCCAGTGACAATACCACTGTGCCACTGCCTCTCCATTATGCTCAGCTAAAGAGCACAAGTGCTATAATATGCAGTACTAATCTGCTGAAATTTCTTGAAGAGCTAATAGTGCGGTCTAATTGCTGCTTGGAAATTTACCACTGAATTTCAAGAAGGTATCTGATACAGTTCCACATGCAAGGCTTTTGAAGATGACCAACACTTTTGCGGAATAAGTGGTTGCATTCTCACCTCTTGAGTCAAAAGCCAAAAGTTTTGAACTCCATATTGAATGAAGTCTAAAGACCCACCTCTGAATACTGGATTAACAAACAATGGGAGGACTTGCATACTTGGGACAGAGGAGGCTAAGGGCATAGATTTAAAATAATTGCCAGAATGGTTAGAGGGGAGATGAGGAAACATTTATTTTCACGCAGAGGTTTGTAGGGACCTGAAACTCACTGCGTGAAAGAGTGGTGGGCGCAGAAACTCTCCCAACATTTAAAAAGTGCTTTCATGTTTAATTGAAGAGCCGTGACCTGCAGGGCAATGGACACAAAGCAGGAAAGTACAATTAACCTGTGAAGTTCTTCATTGACCAACATGGACATGGTGGATTGAATGGCCTGCTTCAGTGTTGTAAATTTCCCATGATTCTATTTCTATAGTTACAAGTGATTATCTCCCCCATTATAAAGGGTAAGTTGAAGTACGTATGAACCGGAAAAAAGCAGCAAGCAGGGGGGATCTACCAGAGCTACCCTTCCCCAGTAAAATACTCAAGAATTTCATGATTGTGATTTAAGTTCCGAAGTTTATCAGTCACCCTGGTTCTTTACCTGGCAGGACTAAGACTCGGTGCTGCTTGCAGTCTATCCCATATGAAGGATGTGTTAGTAAAAGCTACTGCAGAGATTGCTAAGGAGAAAACTGAAATCTTCCAAGCACTTGTGGAACAGCTCTGTGTTTTGGGCGGAGAACAGATTCGTAACATGGCGGTGAGTAGCGACTTGTGTGTTGGAAATTAGTTCAAATAGTGACAGCAGATGTAATCAACATCGCACTTTGGTACTTTGAACAAATGGACTCTTAACCAAGAGACCTGGATGATGTAATTGGTAAGGTCCTGTTATTTCACTTTTGGGGAAAATATCAAATTCATTTTAAAGGGATCAAAATATTCTATTTAATTCAGTATTAACTGATGCTCTCATTGGGAGATGGAGAGCATTCCTGGGGCTGGTGTGGATAACAGAGATTTTCATATTTAAGCAGTGAACTTAGTTGAATTTAGAGAAAGCATTTGGTAAAGTTCCACAAGTGAGGCTTTTAAAAAGCCAGTTAAGATTTATAAAATTAATGACCCATTAATTGAATGTTTCTTTCTTAATTTGGGGACCAATGATCTTGGTTGAGGCAGAGTGGTGGAAATTGGTGTGAGTCCAATATGGAAAGAGGTTCAAATCCTAATAATTATTTCTCAGGCTCATGAACATATAATTTTTTCCATCACATTAGTTTCATGTCCTTGAGAAACAGGCAGGTGAAATGTAATAATATTGCTGCTGGAACATATCTCCGAGCATTTTGGTTATGTGCAGGCAGACATTTGTGACGTTGTCACCTGCCCCATCTACCTGCCCCTTTGCTCGGTAAAAATGTGTCGTACAGGTTGACAGTAACAAATGCCCATGGAACTAATTTTCAACTTGTAGCAGCTTAGCTGAGTGGTAGCTGTCCCACTTCAGAGTTAGTATGGGTTTCAGCCACACTGCGGAGGCCAAAGCAGATACTTTAGGCTGGCATCTTCAATGCAGTGCAGAGGAAGTGCTGCACTGATGGAGTAGCTGTATTTCAGATCAGATGTTAAACTGAGGCCTTATCTGATCTCTGCAAAGAATGTAAAAGATACTACTGCTCTATCTGAAGAAGAGTAGGTGAATTCTCCCCAGAGTCCTGGCCCATATTTATCCCTCAACCAACATCACAAAAACACCGGCTGTCCAGTCATTTATCCCATTGCTATTTATGGGGCACACAAATAGCAGCATGTTTCCAACAGCTTCAAAATATAATTTGGGAATTCTGACGCACATTGGGATGTCCGACGCAGGTGACAAGATGCTGCTTAAATAGCAAGCGCTCATGCTCATTCTGCCAAGTGGAGCCTAATGACATATTAACAATCAGGGTGAATCACCCGCTTCCTATCCAAGTGATCACGGATGAAATGAGAGGGATAACTTAAGATCTTCTTCTCACCCAGTCAACAGGAAGGACATTCCTACGAGTGTTATGGTGGGATTGGGGGGAGAACCTGTTCCAAATTCTCATCCACTGACCAGTCGCTAAAACAGAGTTATCACTAGTCCTGGAAAAATGCAATTTGTAATTAAGACGACTTTCCACCATGAAAGAAGCAGCCAGTACATGGGTGCTGGGAGAGGCTGAGTATCAACTTTCTCTACTTTCTACTTTCTACAAATCTACTTTCTCAGAAGATTAAGGAAATTTGGCATGTCAGTTACGACCCTCACCAACTTCTACAAATGCACCATAGAAAGCATTCTTTCTAGTTGTATCACAGCTTGGTATGGAGCCTGCTCTGCCCAAGACCGCAGGAAACTACAAAAGGTTGTGAATGTAGCCCAGTCCATCACGCAAACCAGCCTCCCATCCATTGACTCTGTCTATAATTCCCACTGCCTCAGAAAGGCAGCCAGCGTAATTAAGGACCTCACGCACCCCGGACATACTCTCTTCCACCTTCTTCCGTCAGGAAAAAGATACCAAAGTTTGAGGTCACATACCAACCGACTCAAGAACAGCTTCTTCCCTACTGCCATCAGACTTTGGAATGGACCTACCTCGTATTAAGTTGATCTTTTCTCTACACCTTGCTATAACTGTAACATTATATTCTGCAGTCTCTCCTTCCTTCCCTATATATGGTATGCATTGTTTGTACAGCATGCAAGAAACAAAACTTTTCACTGTATACTAATACATGTGACAATAATACATCAAATCAAATCAAAATGAAGGGATACAATATACAACAAACTAGTACATACAAACAACCCTGAATTTTCTTTAATTTTGCTCTAATCATAATTTAATGGATAGGTGGAACTGGATTGTTTATTCTACATTAAAAGTAACTTATTTAAATAGAAGGCTTCTGCAGGAGCTGGAGAATTTAGATGAGACTAGACTTGCTAGTCTAGATTGACTTTCATGTCAATCACATTCCCCACCACAAAGGGTCTTTCCATTCTGTAAAGATCAGGAATGGAATCTTGTTTGGTATGACTGTCCGGACCCTCCAGCAGCAGCATTCTCCTGGCACGATGGGAAAATTTGGACTTTGAGCTGCTCTCCAAATTTTCCTGTCCTGCTTGTGACTTTGCCTGCTGTGTCGGGCCTCTGTGCGGAAATGTTTACTCTCCATAGTTGATCCTTTATTCTTTTTTCTTCTCTGAACAGTAGAACTCCTTCGTTCCCTCACTCCTTCCTCTTTCTTGATCCAAATCTCGGCATCAATGAACCACCAGTAACTGAGTATCCTTGATTGTCTCCGACACATTTTACCTCTGCTTATTGCCCGGCGCTGTGGTCCTGGCCATTCAGTGGGAGGGGTGCATCCTCAACCCAAATAGAAAAACATGCTTTTCTGGGGCATGGGGAGACTTAGGGGTAGATCGTTATTTTTACAGATTCTAGTAAACTGGAGATAGTGTATCGGCCGCCCATGAAAACACCTATCAGCTGTTCTTTCGACTGATGTTGAAGATGATAATTAATGTCTAGTCAAATGTCTGTGGTAAGGAGTCTGCATTCAGAGGGCCAGAGATGCCTGTTAGTTTAGGTGCAATGTGAGGCAGGAGGATCAATAGCATGATAAGGTAAGAAATGTATTGCACACTGTAACTCCCTCTGTTGATGTTCCAGTCACTTGGAGGCAACATTGTGAGTGGATCCCCCACGTCTGATCTGAATCCCATTCTAGCAGCTACCAACTGTATCCTCGAATTGGTATCAAAAGGTAGGTTTTGAGAGTTCTAGTTTATCATTTTTACAGCAATAAAAACATAGAAATAGAAGTTGACCATCAGCCCCTTGAGCCCGTTATACCATTGGATCATGGCTGATCTGTATCTCAACTCTATTGGTCTGTGTTATTTCTATAATTTTTAACACTCTTGCCTGATAAAATAAAGCAACCACCAGTGGGCGGCACGGTAGCACAGTGGTTAGCACTATTGCTTCAGAGCGCCAGGGTCCCCGGTTTGGGTCACTGTCTGTGCAGAGTCTGCACATTCTCCCCGTGTCTGCATGGGTTTCCTCCGGGTGCTCCGGTTTCCTCCCACAAGCCCCGAAAGACGTGCAGTTAGGTAATTTGGACATTCTGAATTCTCCCTCAGTGTACCTGAACAGGTGCCGAAATGTGGCGACGAGGGGCTTTTCACAGTAACTTCATTGTAATGTTAATATAAGCCTACTTCTGACAATAAAGATTATAAAATAAAAAAGCATATCTTCCCTGTCCTCCCTTTCAGCTGTCCTTAGGGGCCGTCGCCTCGGCAACATCTCAGTCCACTCCTCAGTCACCTTAACATTTCCTCCCCTCCCTACAGCACCTCTCCTTGCAAGTGCAGGAGATGCATTGCCCGTCCTCTCACCCCCTTCCTTCTCGCTGTCCAATGCTCAAAACACCCCATTCAAGTGAAACTCCGATTTACTTCTACTTCTTTCAATTTAGTGCACGGCATTCGTTGTTCATGATGTGGTCTCCTCTACGTTGCACTTTGTGGAACACCTCCAGTCAGTCCATAAGCATGACCCTGAGCTTCTGGCTGCCTGTCATTTTAATTCTCCACCTTGCTCCCACTCTGACCTTTCTGCCCATTGCCTGCTACAGTGTTCCAGTGAAGTTCAATATAAGCTCAAGGAATAACATCTCATCTTTCCGACTCTGCACCTTTCTGGACTCAACATCGAATTCAACACCTTTAGGTCATGGTGTGAGTTGTGAGGTAGATGCAAAAAGGCTTCAAGGAGATTTAGTCAGACTAAGTGAGTGGGCAAGAACATTGCAGATGTAATATCATGCGGAAAGATGTGGGGCGAGATTCTCCGTAGTCCAACGCCGAAATCGGGAATGACGATCGAGTGGGGAATGGCTCCCGACACCAAATCAGGGAAGGCGCCGGTTTGACGCCTGAGTTTATCAAAATAAAACTTTGTTTTATTTAACAACTCGGTATTGACTCCTTCTGGTCTACAAAAAAGGTATTCTAAACAGGTACCTAACTAAGGCTGTATTTAACTGAAGCATCACTTCCCCCTTTGCTTCAATTGTACAGACACATTTCCTTGGGATTGATGGCCTAAATCTCTTAAAGAACTGGGGCTGGATTCTCCGCACCCCGATGCCGAAATCGTATTCAGCGATGGGGCGGAGGATCCAGTTTCCCGCATGAAATCGGGCCCGGCGCCAGTTCCACGATTCTCCGCCCCTCGAAAAGTACGCCGCGCCGATTATCCACCACCTGAGGCCTTTGCCTGAGGCCAGCCCCCGATTCTCTGTCTCTGACCAGCCGAATTCCCGATGGCGTGGCCCACTCATGGTCCCACCGTCCATGATACCCACGTGGCGGCAGCTGACTCAGTCCGGGGCCGCCACAGTCGGGGGGGAGGGCTGAATGGAGGGCAGGAGGGGCCTCATTTGGGACTGGGGTATTTTTGTCGGGCGAACGGTCGATCGGGGGCACTATTTCAGCGGTTCAAGTCCGCGGTCTCAGTCCGCCATGGAGCACGGCACGGCCACTGGGTGCCGCCGCTGTGCGCATGCGCGACCTCTGACCCGGAAGTGCAGGGGGCTGTATTGGCAGCTGGAGCTGCGAGCTCCACGACAGCTGCCTGCTAGCCCCTTGCAAGGCTGTGAATCTGTGGCCTTTTGACGCAGTTTTCCTGGCGTAAAAGAGCACAGTTTTCACAACGGCGTGGGGGCATAGTCCCAAAAACGGAGAATCCAGCCCCTGAGCTGCCAACTTTGGTTTGTATTCCAGGAGATCCCTGCCCCATGCTTTTTTTTTTCATCACCCAAACATATCAATCCTCAGGACAATTACTCAATAACGGCGGTGACAATATCCATAATATCCTTCCTGATGTTTGAAACCTAATAGTATTCAAATGCTGCATGGTGGTGCACACAGGATCTGCTTCTCTGCACAATGTTCTGGGTAAAGCGTTGGCCATGGCTCAGTGGGTAGTCTCTTGCCTCTGAGTCCGATGGTTAAGGATTCAAGTCCTATTCCAGAGCACAATGTCAAGGCTAATGCAGTATTGAAAGAGTGGTATTCTATCAGAGGTGCCATCTGTGACATTAAACCGAGGCCCATCTGCTCTCTCAGGTGAAGACAAGAGGTCCCATGGAGTGGTTTATGTGATGTATAAGCAGTATAGACTGATTGGGCCGAATGGCCTGTTTTTATGGTATATATTTTATGTAACAGCACATTACACTCCCTAGTGTCCTGGTCAATATTTATCCCTCAACCAGGATCACTAAAACAAGGTCTATCACATTGCTGTTTTCAGTCACAGGTCAGAACTGTGAGCAACTCAACAATTGACGAGTGTGAGTGAGCCCAAACATGTCTGAGCTACAACCCCAGGAATATTTGCTGGAATATATGAGGAACGGTGGTCAGAACAGAATTGTTCAATGTTCCAAATGTTTGCTTTCATGCTTCCAACAGAAAGAAGAAGAAAAATTCATTTAGATGAAAATTTCTTTGTTGGTTTTGGTAAAACGGCACTGATGCCAGAAGAGGTCTTGCTGTCAATCTTCATACCGTATTCCAGGAAAGTAAGTAATTGAAGAGATAATCGGTGAAATCAGCAAGTGATTGGTAAGTCAGCAGTGAAAATCACTCTCAGAGACGAATAGTTCTCACTTTATTTTCCTAAATGGGTGAGAGGGAACAATCAATTTGAGATCTGAGTGATATATATTGGGAGAGCTGCATGCTAAAAATAGCCTGAGTTTTTATTTGTTATTTAAACAAGGATATTGAGAACAATTGCATTTAATAGCACCTTTAACATCGAAAATTACCATAAGATATTTCACAGAGGCCAAATCAGACAAAAAGTTTATTATTAGGAGGAGTGCCTAAAAGCTTTTTATTTAAAAAAGAAGCTTTAAGGACCATGCTAAAGCTGGAGAGAGGTGTTACCTCCAGGTGCGGAGCTTTGTTCAGAGTTTTTTTAAAACTTCCCCGCCATCTTTCTTATTGGAGCGGATTCTCTCCTGCCAGGGATTGGAGGAGGGCAGTATGTCTGGCATGTATGCGCAGATTGCTGGGGAAGAGTTGAATTTGGTGGAAGGGTGAAAGAGAAATGGGTGGAGGAGTTGGGGCCAATACTGGAAGAGGGCATGTGGAGTGAGGCACTGCGGAAGGTGAATGCTGTGTCATCGGGTGTGAGCCTGAACCTTATCCAGCTAAAGGTAGTGTTTTGAGTGCACCTCACTAAGGCGAGGATGAGCGTTTTTTTTGAGTGGGTGGAGTATAGTTGGGAGCGCAGCTCAAGGGGGCCCACACACAACACGCAAATGTTTAGTCCAGTTCTAAGCTGGTGGATTTCTGGAGGTCTTTTTTTGACACCATGTTGGCGATCCTAAAAATTGACTTAGAGCCCCCTGGTGCGTTTTGGGGTTTCGGAAGTGCTGGAGTGTCGGATGGGTGCAGAGGCAGATGTCCTTGCCTTTGCCTCGTTGGTGATGCGGAGGCACATCCTTCTGGGTTGGAGTTTGGGGACACTGCCGAATTCCTTGGCATGGCTAGGGCATTTGATTGAGTTTTTGCACCCCGACAAGGCCAAATACACCGTGGGGCTGGGGGGGGGGGGGGGGGGGGCGATTAAAGGGTTCTATCGGAGATGGCAGCTATTTATATTGTATTTCAGAGAATTGGTCACTGTTAGCTGTTGGGGGCATGGGAGTTTCTTTTCTTTTTTATTTATTTTTTTGTTTTGGATGGTTGTGGGGGGAGATTTGCATGGGTTAGTGTTTTATTAAAGGTATTTGTTTGCATGTTTTATACTTTTGTACAAAATGTTAAAAGTGTAATAAAAACATTTCCAAAAAAAAGCTGGGGAGAGGAGGAAAATTTCAAATGGAAATCCAGACCATAGTCCCTAGGCCAATAGTGGACAACCTGCAGTCCAGGCCCACATGTGGCACATCTGGGGAGAAATTCTCCGGTATTGGCGCGATGTCCGCCGACCGGCGCCAAAAACGGCACAAATCAGTCGGGCATCGTGCCGCCCCAAAGGTGCGGAATCCTCCGCATCTTGGGGGGCCGAGCCCCAACCTTGAGGGGCTAGGCCCGCCCCGGACTAATTTCCGCCCCGCCAGCTGGCGGAAAAGGCCTTTGGTGCCCCGCCAGTTGGCACGGAAATGACATCTTCGGGCGGCGCATGCGTGGGAGCATTAGCGGCCGCTCACGGCATCCCCGCGCATGCACTGTGGAGGGAGTCTCTTCCGCCTCCGCCATGGTGGAGACCGTGGCGAAGGCGGAACGAAATGAGTGCCTCCACGCACAGGCCCGCCCGCGGATCGGTGGGCCCCGATCGTGGGCCAGGCCACCGTGGGGACACCCCCCCAGGGCCAGATCGCCCCGCGCAACCCCCAGGACCGCGGAGCCGCCCCGCGCCGCCTTGTCCCGCCGGTAAGGTAGGTGGTTCAATCCACGCCGGTGGGACAGGCATTCTAGCAGCGGGACTTCAGCCCATCCGGGCCGGAGAATTTTCCTGGTGGTATGACTGGAGAGATAAGCACATAAAACAAGGGCAAGTGAAGTGAGTGCATGCTGATTGCTCACAACATTGACTGTTAGTGCAGTGTGCTCCTTCTGCACTGCCGTATAAATATTGATTTTGTTTTATATTTGAAGCTGATTGCAGTTCTTGGTTAAGCATTTTCTATAACTCATTTTGTAGTATTCAGTGTGTATTATGTTATGGGCCAGGGTTTAGAGAACCCCAAAGTGTATCATGGAGTTCACCTGAACCACAACTTTTAATAGATTGTGGTATGGGGAGCACACGGCCCACTCTACAGGTGTGGTACAGCAGAAATGGAAAAGGATTTTTTAAAGCAAAACAATATTTATTCTATGAACTCCAGTTAACCTTTTTAAAACATACAGTGAACATCTTAGCAACCATTAATTCAAATATAATCCCCAAAGAATACAACACTAAGTAATCCTTTAAGCTTTCCTTTTAACATCCATAAAACTTAAAACACCTTTTACCAGAAGCACATCAGGTTAAAGTCACTACTGTTATCAGTTTTAAATCACCAGGATCGATTTACAGTCTTTAGATTATAGAGAGAGACTCTAATGCACCTTCTGGCTGTGACTGCAGCTATCCAGCTCTGAAAACGAAACTAAAACACACCCTGCAGCAAACAGCCTAAAACGAAAGTAAAAAGCTGACAGACTGCCCAGCTCCACCCACACTCTGACATCACTGATACACACCCATTTTTTAAAGGTACATTTCTTAAACACCCATTTCTTAAAGGTACTCTCACATGACAATTAAATGTATTTAATCTTATTTACCGTGTTGACCGAGAAAACCCATCTCACCCGGCTTGGACAGACACAAAAAACACAACAATGTTTCCCATAACTCTATTTTATTTGGGTATTACAATCTTCAAAACCAATCACACAGAATATGACTCAGTCTCACAGCTGAGCTCTAGGTATTACCTGCACTAATGAAAGAGGCTGGCCAGGCTATGATCACTTGGTGTGTATATTTTCTTCTCTGAGCCTTGAGCTCAAGGCTCCCCTTCTGCGATGGCTACTCCTGGGATCCCACGTTGTCGCTGACAGTGTGTTCCAATGTTCCTTCTTTTATCCAAGATCTGCTAGCGCTTAGTCATGATACACACACACATATTTAACCTCAGTTCTATTGTCCCATCAAGACTTAAATTCATTAATATATATACTCCTGTCCAACCAGGGTAATTCGATGAAGATCTGTTGTCCTCAATCATAAACCTAAATTCTCAATAGTCATAGCTCAAACCTTTTGTTTCCATTAGCATACACAAGCTATATCCCCATAAGGTTTAAATAACTCAGTACAGGTAAAAAGTAACTGAAATTAATTTCTGCCACCTGAACAAATTGTAGAGGGAACTCCTGCATTATCTGTCTCAACATTGTTTTTGACCATTCTTTCTTAGTTCATGAATAGCGTGATCTGCACAAATTCTTCTCAGGTTTTGACTTCCTTTCCATAACCCCAGATAACTAAATGATAGAAAAATCCCATTGACATTCCCCGGATTCAACAATATCTCCCCACTCATGAAGACATTACTTATCCTTTGACAGAAAGTCATTAATTTGGCTGCGATTCTCCGGACAGATTTTGAAGTGTGGTGGCGAGCAGGAGCTGCCGCAAGCTTCCCGTCGCTCGGCCCGGAGAGGGCGGGAATGCTATTGAACAGTAATTGGTCCACTTAACGAGGCCCCACGGGCTTCACACCGCAAATGAAAGCTCGGCAGTCGGTTCACCGGGACTGCACTCACCCCCCCCCCCCCCCCAAAAAAAAAAAAAATTAGATCGAGCAGCACTTAAACAGCACTTGCACAGTCAACCCCACTCAGCTCACATTCACGGCACCGAGTCCAGGATTCGGGGATGCAGACCTTGGAAGGCTCCTAGATGCGGTCGAGGGCAGGAGGAATGTCCTGTTTTCCGAGGGTCCCGGAGGGTGAGCCACAGGGCAGCCAGTGCCGCCTGGGGCGAAGAGGCAGCGGGCGTTAGCTTGCGAAGTGTGACCAGGAGGACTGACCTGCAGTGCCGCAAGGAGGTCAATGACCTACACCGGGCAGCATGGGTGAATTTACATCAACCCTGAGACCTTTCTTCCCCCACGCAAGAACCCCCCCCTCAGTGTTCCATGCAGCCCTCAACCCTCCCTTCACCCCCCCTCTCTCTTCAACCCCCCCCCCATCCTTCCTTCATCACCGTCACCCTCCCCCCCCCCCCCCCCCCCCCCACCCCCCCCACCCCCACCCCCCTCCCTCCTACCTTCCTGGCCACTGTGAACCACGCATGTGACTAACGATGCCCTCTCTGTGTCTCCGCAGGAGAAACTCTCCCACAATCACCGGGAATGGGCCCAGACTGTCGGAAGGGTGCCAGACATATGAATCCACAATAACTTCGCGGAATGGCCCTCGAGGTAACGGGAAGCCAACAGCTACCCACCACCTGGGCTTTTAGCGCTGGACTGTCAAACACTGTGCGCTTTCTATTTCTCCACACCCCCCCGCCCGCGCCCACACCCCCCCTCCCCGCCAAAGGAGAAGGCTGCGCATAACCACCGAAAGTGGAAGAAGACTGGAGGAGGACCGCACTGCAGCACATCAGGGGGCATGGGATATGGTTGGAGGGCCAGTGCAAGGAAGTGAGACCCCGCTAAATTGCGGTTCCCTATGGTACGTGTGTCACTCCCTCCTGCACCACCTCCACCTCCCCCCAAACCCACCACCGCCCCCACACCTGCACCACCCTCACACTCACCAGCACCTCCACCCCTCCACCACCACCACCCCAACACCCCCTCCCCACCCCGGCCCGCGATGCAATCATACTTCTTGTCTTGTGTCTTGTAGTAGCTGCTGGTGATGGCACAGACCCTTCCGGTGCCTCCTGCCCCCAACCCCAGCCACAACCAGGACCCAGTGTATCGACCAGTGACAAAGATGTGACCGACACGGACGGAGGCCCTTAACCTGCATCCCGATACACCCCAGGGCTCGAGTCTGAGAAGACACTGACTTCCTATCACAGCTGTCTCCAACACCCACCACCATTCCAGAGACACTCACCTCGGTTGGGCACTTCAGTGCAGACGCTCCTGGAGCACTATCTGGTACAGGCCACACACATACTCTGGTACAGCAGGTGGAGGTAGGAACTCCAGAGGTGGCGGACAGTTGGAGGCAGGCCGACCCCAGGGACCAGCTGTCGTCCAGATGTGTTTCGGGCTTCTGGAACGGATTGTCCCATTGATTGTGGAGATGCAGTCGCAGAGCTCGGGCTATGGGGGTTGTCGGTGAGCATCCAGCACTGCAGGTGCAATTGGAGGAGTCCAAACACGTGCAGGAGCAGGAGGTGGTGCCTAACATGCTTGCACCCAGGCCGTCACCGCATGGGTGGCATCTGCGGTGGAGGCGTTGAGAGCAAAGGTTTCGGCCATGGGTCAGCATGTCCAAGGCCTGGGTCAATGTGTGCAGGTGTTGGCAAAGTCCCAGGACAGGGCTGCCCTCTCACAGGCAGCCATGTGCCAGAGCCATCTGGACATTGCAGCGGCGCTCCTGAGCGTGGCCCAGTCACAGCAGGTCTCGACTAAGAGCATTGCTTTGGCCGACATGGCACAGGCACAGTGGGTGGTTCAGAAAGCGCTCACTGCTCTGCCACCCCCCCCCTCCACCCCCAACCCTCTTCTCACCTTCCCCCACCTCCGTCACCCCAGGTTTCGATGGGACCATGTGATGGAATGGCCAACCTGCATGCAGGGATCACCCAGGTGGAGGGTGGTAATTGTTACTGTGGGCAAACGTCAGATGTTGTCAAACAATCCTCCCAGACCAGGGGCGAAATTCTCTGGTGCAGGCGCTATGTCCACCGACCGGCATAAATGGCGCAAATCAGTCGGGCATCGCGCCGCCCCAAAGGTGCGGAATCCTCCGCTTCTTGGGGGACGGAGCCCTAACCTTGAGGGGCTAGGCCCGTGCCGGACTGATTTCCGCCCCACCAGCTGGCGGAAGTGCCCCGTCAGCTGGCGCGGAAATGACATTGCTGGGCGACGCATGCACGGGAGCGTTAGCGGCCGCTCACGGCATCCCCGTGCATGCGCTGTGGAGGGAGTCTCTTCCACCTCCGCCATAGTGGAGACCGTGGCGAAAGCGGAAGGAAAAAAGTGACCCCATGGCACAGGCCCGCCCGCGGATCGGTGGGCCCCGATCACAGGCCAGGCCACTGTGGGGGCACCCCACGGGGCCAGATCGCCCCGCGCCCCCCCCAGGACCCCGGAGCCCACCCGCGCCGCCTTGTCCCGCCGGTAAGGTAGGTGGTTTAATCCACGCCGGCGGGACAGGCATTCTAGCAGCGGGACTTCGGCCCATCCGGGCCGGAGAATCGCGGGGGGGGGGGGGCCCGCCAACCGGCGCGGCGCGATTCCCGCCCCCGCCGAATCTCCGGTGCCGGAGAATTCAGCAACCGGCAGGGGCGGGATTCACGTCAGCCCCCGTCGATTCTCCGACCCAGCGGGGGGTCGGAGAATCTCGTCCCAGGTTCTCATCATCCTCCATTCCATAGGCCAGACCCGCTGTTACTGCCACCCAGGGCCTGCACCCCATATAAATCACAGGGAGGGTTTCAAGCAGGGGGGTGGCTGGGGGGAGAGGGGGGTATGGAATGCGTTGTCCGTGCCCCTGGCCAGTCCACCCCCCACAACACATTTATGAACGTGGAGGCGATTAAAGCGTCCCATGCCCGTTGGCCCATGCACACACATTGTGCGGCCTCCCATGCCTTCTCGGGGCGTCTCGAAGAGACCGGGTACCATTGAGTGTGCCAGGATGAAGGCATCGTGCAGACTGCCCAGGTATCATGGTATATGGTGGGTCACACACCAGCTGCATGTTCATCGAGTGGAACCCTTTTCGGTTTGTGTAGACCGGCCTGCCATCTTCAGGTGCACATAGGGCGGCATGCATCCCATTGATCACTCCCTGGGTCTAGGGAATCTTGGCACTGGCACCTAATCCCGCTACTCGGGCATCCTGGTGGGCTCAGTCTACATTGAAATTGATGTATTGTTCCGACCGGGCATATAGGGCTTCCGCGATGGCGTGGGTGCACTTGTGCACTGAGCTTTATGAGATTCCCAGACAGATTCCCACTCGACACCTCAATGGAAACTGTGGCGTAGAGGTTCAGCTCCAGATTGTACAGCTGCAGGGCATCCCCCAGGGCTGCGTCAACTAGGAGGAAGGCCACCATTGCTGGTTGAATTCCAATATCCATTGTCTGTAGGGGGTGAAAGGCCAACATGCTCGCATGGTGCATAAACGCCGTGTCCAACCAGGTCCAATGGGCTACATGGTGGCCCCGGTTAACACTGCGGACCCTGCTCCCTCCCACATGTCACCCTCCACCCCCCCCCCCCTCCCCTATCTCTGCACTCCTGGCGCCGTCAGTATCCGGCACTATCGGGACCTCAGGCCCTGGCATCCCTCCCAGCTGCCAGGGGTACCATCGGCTGGCGCTGCCCTTACCAATGGTATACTCTGTGGCCCCTGTCCGGTGCCCTCCTGTAGGGGCTGCTGTGGGCATTGCTCTTGGCTAGGCTGCATGATGCCCCGCCGGTTGGCTGCCGGTTGGGGGGTGTGGCATGGCGGAGTGTGTGGTGAGGTGGTGCTGGGTGGGGCCTGGGGTGCAGGGAGCGGTGGAGTGTGGGGTGGGGCTGGGGTGTGGGGATGGTGGGGTGGAGGCTGGGGGCATCCTCAGCAGCAGTTGTGCCAGAGTGGGGCTTGGTCTGAACTCTACCACAAGGTCTGAATGTGAGGCTTCTAATCTCAATTTAATATTCAAATGAACAACTCAGCTTCTGGGAGAGGCGGTTCTGATAGGGGAGTTCTGTTTACATCCTGGATTGTCCTCGGCTTTATGAAAAGTTATTGAGTAGTGTCTGGCATGAAAGAGAAAATTGAGCCTCTTGGAAATGTTATTAGTAATGGAGTAAAATTTGAGGTCCTGAAGAATATTGAGACCAAATGAGTTGCCTGAAAAGGACTATTTCTGAAGAATTGAAAGAGACAATTGGCAAGCGTTGTCTTGTATTCAGGGTGTAAAGCTGGTGCAAAGGTTGCCAATTTAGTAGTCGGGAGGACTGCACCCACCGGTGCTTGTCCCAATGCTAAATTTGTGGGGTTCATTCCAACGGTTTCTTGGGGCAGTAGTCGCCAATGCGTAAGGGAGTGGTCAGGCTGTCATGTTCAAGATTCTCCAGAAATCTCCTGGACCAAGAAGTGCAGATGGGTTTGTTCTTAGTTTTGTTTAACTGGTGTTCCTTCCCATCCATAGTTCTTGCGATAGCCCTCATGGCCATGGAGTCAATTGTCTTTGAAGGCATGACAGCCTGGAATATTCAGATGATGCCCGGCTCAATTTTGGTCTCTCTGCCCATGTGGATGTGACCTATACAGAATGATGTTTGGGACCAAAATAAATAGTTGTTTTACGAATGAACAGGTCATTGATGCCAAGAAGGACTAGATCTAATTGATTTTATTTCAATCATAGTTGTGCGGAGTGTCATGGGACTTGAGGTGTTCAAAATCATGAGAGATTTTACTCGGGTAGATAGTGAGATATTGGACGAGATCTTCCGGCTGTTCATGCTGGCGGGATCTTCCATTCCTGCCGACAGTGCACCCCACAACGGGCTTCCCGGCGGCTTTGGGTAGATTCAATGGGAAATTCCAGTGACAGCCAATGGTGGGCTGCCTTCTGCCACCGACAAACATGCCGCAAGAAGGCCAAAGGATCTTGCCCATTGTTTCCACGAGCGGGAGAGCTGTTAATAAAAGGATACAAATTTAAGATAATTGGCAAAAGAACAAGAGTAGATTTGAGAATTCTCTTTACTCAATAAGTCTGGATTGCCCTGCCTGAAATGTATTTCAACCATTAAACAGTAACTTTTGAAAGGCAAC
This sequence comes from Scyliorhinus torazame, assembly GCF_047496885.1. NCBI lineage: Eukaryota > Metazoa > Chordata > Chondrichthyes > Carcharhiniformes > Scyliorhinidae > Scyliorhinus > Scyliorhinus torazame. Next base: position 214,053,242 of record NC_092708.1, on the reverse strand, counting down.
TAGATCAATATTTGGGAAGGGAAAATTAGCTGGTCTATGGGAACAGAATAGGGCAGTGAGATTATTCAATAGCTCTTTCAAAGAGCAGGTGCAGACATGAGAACCTGAAGGGCCTCCTGTGCTGTATCCATTAAATGAAATACACCAAGAACCCATGAAACAAGTTGGTTATCATCTCTCCTTATTGCAGTGGCAGTTTGTGTCGGTATTTCGCCAGGCCTCTCGTCGGGAAAATGCGTTCTCCATTGTGAATTCGGGAATGCAGGTCGTGTTCAAAGATGAGACGAGGGTCATTGCTGAGTTGAGGATGTTCTTTGGAGGAATGGGCCCTACGACTGTCTGTGCAAAGAGATGCTGCAAGGAGCTGATCAACCGGTAAGCCTGTACGCATTTGGAATATTCACAATGTTGATCTGGAAAACCCCGTTCATGTATCAACTGTGGTGTTGGGTGGTCTGGTGCAAAGATGAGCCAACACAGTTGTATGTGGTACAACTCTATTTTATTTTAACTCTTGCGTACAGTTCGTTCTGGATACTCTGCACGTGCTGTCTCCCTGAGTGTGTCGTGTAGCAGGTCTGTCCTTGTCCTTGTCTCCAGCTAATACTGACCACCAGGTGTCGTGTTTGTGCTTTTATATCTTTCTGTCATTGGTTGTGGTGTTGTGTGTTCTGATTTGTCTGTTGGTGTGTCTATCATGATGTGTGTGTTTGAATATCATGACACCAACCACAAGGAACGTGTGTTGTATTTTGTTACTCTGAATTCCTTGACCAATTTAACAGAAACAAGTAGCTGTGCTGGTTTCCTGTTTCTTTCTTCGGCGGGCCTGTGCCGTGGGGGCACTCTTTCCCTTCCGCCTCCGCCACGGTCTCCACCATGGCGGAGGCGGAAGAGACTCCCTCCACTGCGCATGCGCAGGAAGCTGTCGGCGGCCGCTGACGTCTGCTTTAAAAGCCAGCTCTTTAGCCATGTGCTAGCCCTGAGGGAAATGTCAACCAACAATTATTAGAGCTTTGGACAAAAGTTGCACCATGAGCGGGGTTTTCTGGCTGTTCCCACTGGCAGGGTTTTCCGGCCCCGGTGACCGCCCCCTCCCATTACAGGTGCCCCGACAGCGGAGAGTGTGAACAATGGGAAATCCAGTTGACAGCAGCAGGACTGGAAGATCCCACTGCTGGTCAATGGCAGGCTGTCTCCGCCACTACAAAACACGCTGTTGCAGGGCGGGGGGGGATTGGAATACATGCCTGCGGAATTGGCCTGGACCTGGGTTTTCAAAGATGCCCATCCACAAGTATCCAAAATGTCTGCATCTTTCCGGCAATAAGCCACTTTTAGCATGGATCCACTGACAAGAGCAGGACCACATTGTCATTTTATATCAAAACTGTTTAGAGGTTGCATAACGCAGATGAAACTGAAGAGGTCTGTTCGAAGAATAAATATCCGATTATTTTAATGGTCTTCAGAGGCACAAGGCCAGTAGAGAGTCCTTGAAAATAATCTGTCACAAGTCCACCTCCAGCCAACGAATTGACAACTTACCTCCCTGGTGCTGCTTTGATGTGATCTTGAGTTCTCTTTAGCACCTAAGTTTGCATGCCTAGTTTAAATGAGACCGGGACCTCAGATCCATTACCTGGCCGGGGGGGGGGGGGATCTCGCCTCCATTGGAACTGGTAGCTGACATCTCACCCAAACCGCCACTCAGCAGCTCAAAGCCAAACTATATGAGACAGGTAAGAAAATGCACTTGGTTCTATGTTGCAGGTCTGTCCCGCGACTGCTGCTAGCGAGGAGGGAGGATTCTCTACTCCTGCTGCATGTCAATGGGATTCCCACTGAAACCATCCCACATCGACGGGAAACCCACTCATTTCCATAAAATCCCACCGCCAGCGAATGGCCAGAGAATCTCGCCCATGATCTTCCAGATACGTCTTCCCATTGGCAAATAATATGGGAAATGAGAAGATTTACGCATGTTTATTCTAATCCAAATTCAAATGTAAACAAACACTACCTTTAAGTAGAGAATGCAACTCAATCATGTCCTCTGAGTGAAAAGAGAAATGTTCTTCACTGGTCTTCCCTGAGGGCCTTTCATTCTGGGTTTCTTCCCCTCTCCAGGCAACATTTAATCAGATACCTTTCCCCAAAATCATGAGCTTTAGGTTCAAAGCCTTTTTGTTCTTCCAAAGCAACTGCCTTTCTTCCACCAACCTGAATCTGGCTGTAGATATTGTCCCATTGCAGCCTTGATGCTGACGGACTAATATGTGGATTTATAGCTGAATCTTGATCAGGCCCCTTTCTGAAATGCCTTTGTTTACAGTTGTTTTTACTCTATTCTGCAATCTCAGCAAGGTCTATTATGACCACTCGAGGAGAGGCTGGCAGGAACATTCAACATCCTGATTCAACACGGGGCAGCACGGTAGCATTGTGGATAGCACAATTGCTTCACAGCTCCAGGGTCCCAGGTTCGATTCCGGCTTGGGTCACTGTCTGTGCGGAGTCTGCACATCCTCCCCGCGTGTGCGTGGGTTTCCTCCGGGTGCTCCGGTTTCCTCCCACAGTCCAAAGATGTGCAGGTTAGGTGGATTGGCCATGATAAATTGCCCTTAGTGTCCAAACTTGTCCTTAGTGTTGGGTGGGGTTACTGGGTTATGGGGATAGGGTGGAGGTGTTGACCTTGGGTAGGGTGCTCTTTCGAAGAGCCGGTGCAGACTCGATGGGCCGAATGGCCTCCTTCTGCACTGTTAATCCTATGATAATCTATAAACATTACTGATCAAATCCTTGTTTTTATTTCCCCACTGTAAATTTTAATTCCTGATTCTGACAGGAATTTATTTCAATTTTCATGACAATCTAACACAAAGCTCGTTGCTCACAGTCTTTGAGGAAATGCATCACAATTCACATTTGACGATGATTCATTGAAACTTTTTTCTAAAATGCCCGAATACACTTGGCACGTAAAAACTGCCCCCAATATTAAAAACAGCTTGTAATCCAAATCCAATCTGCAAAACAAAACTGACAGTTAGAAAAATGCTAAAATATGGCATCTGGGCATTTCAATACCTTGCACTTCATTCCAAAATACATTTATTCTCAGGATATTGGTGTCCCTGACAGGATCAGTAGTTATTCACAAGGCACAGATATAGGTTGAGAGGCGGTAGATTTCAAACTGAGATGAGGAGGAACTACTTCTCGCAGAGGGTGGTTAATTTGTGGAACTCACTGCTCCATAGTGCGGTGGAGTCTGAATCATTAAATGGTTTCAAGTAGGAAATTGAATAATTTCTGATTTTAAAAAAACAGGTTACATGGATAAGGAAAACAGGTAAGGAGGTGGATTTTAGACCAAGAAGAGATCGGCCATGATCTGATTGAATGTCAGAGCAGGCTTGAAGGGCTGAGTTGCCTCCTTCTGCTCCTAATTCCTATGTTCCTCTGCTCCTATGTTATTCCTAATGGGCCTTGAGAATATGGTGGTGAACTGGTATCTTGAACTGCTGAGTCCATGTCTTACTGCCACTGCTGTTCGGGAGAAAGTATCAGGATTTTGACTTTGCAATGATGAAGGAATCCCTGTATATTTTCTTGACAGGTTGGCATGCGACTTGAAAGGGTGCTTGGAGGTGCTGATGTTTCTTTGCATTTGCCCTTATTGCCCTTAACCCTCTCAGTGGGTTTGTCTGGAATGTGCAATATAAAAAGCCTTGGTGGGTAGCTGCTGTAATTGTTCCAAAACAGAATCTATGTAGCTCAGTTGCTGAGCATGTAACCAGTAACTTCCTCCTCCCTGAAACAGATCCTGGGATGAAGATCTGCTGAATCAGGCCTGTGAATTGCTGCTTGATGAGATTTCGCCCCCTAGCTCAGCGCCTGGGGGAAGCGTGGAATTCCGGAGGACGCTGACCATCAGTTTTTTCTACAAATTCTACCTGCGAGTGTTGCAGAGATTACAGCAACTGCTGAGCAAGGAGGCAAGAAATGGGTTCCATTCACGAGTTAGAGAGAGTCTCCACTGGGGCAGTTGGGAAGTAGAATATTCGGGGTCCCATGACTGATGACATAAGGAGGTGTGGGAAAGAGGATTCTGGAATCGTGTGAGGATAGACATAATGGTTGTTGGGATTAGAGGATGCTCAAAGAACAGGAGACCTAAGTAGTCTTCACAAGGACGAGAAGGATCTTTCCTTCTCCTCACTTACGATCCACACTGCTCCGGATCCTTGTCCTTTTTCAATATCAGAGAGGCGGATGCCTGCGATAGTGTAGGGGGAGTTCTCCCCTCTTCCCTTGCCAAATTGTATGTCCACACCAATAGTGGCCCCAGGATCCCCCCAAGCTTTTTAGAAAACTCCACCGGGAACCCATCTGGGCCCAGGATCTTCCATACTCTCCATCACCTTCCTCAACCCGATAGGGCCTCCAATCCCTGCACCAACTCCTCATCCACCCTGAGAAACTCCAGTCCATCCAGGAACCGCCGCATTCCCTCCCCCCGGCCGGGGGCTCCGACTGATACAATCTCCTGCAAAAAACCTCAAACGCCCCGTTCACCCCCACCGGGTCCAACACCACCCTTCCCATCTCGTCCTTTACTCTGCCAATCTCCCTCGACACCTCTTGCTTCCTCAACTGGTGGCCAGCATCCTGCTCGTCTTCTCACCATATTCACATACTGCCCCTCAGTAGCTGCCCCACCACCTTCCCTTGGGGCAGCACGGTAGCACAGTGGTTAGCACTGTTGCTTCACAGCGCCAGGGTCCCAGGTTCGATTCCCGGCTTGGGTCACTGTCTGTGTGGAGTCTGCACGTTCTCCCTGTGTCTGCGTGGGTTTCCTCCGGGTGCTCCGGTTTCCTCCCACAATTCCCGAAAGATGTGCTGTTAGGTGAATTGGACATTCTGAATTCTCCCTCTGTGTACCCGAACAGGCACCGGAATGTGGTGACTCGGGGCTTTTCACAGTAACTTCATTGCAGTGTTAATGTAAGCCTACTTATGACAATAAAGATTATTATTATTATTATTCCCTGGATACTAATCCGAAATTCATATGTAACCTCTACCTCTCCTTCAACAGCCCTGGGGTCTCCGAATACCTTCTGTCCACCCTCAGGATCGTCTCTGCCAGCCTTGCCGTCTCTGCCCATTCTGCCTTCTCCCAATGCGCCCGAATTGAAATAAACTCCCGAACCACCGCCTTGAGTGCCTCCCACTGCGTGGCGGCTGTGACCGCCCCCGTATCACTGAACTCTGAATGGCGGCCCTCACTCGCTAGCAGGCCTCCTCATCCACCAACAATCCCAACGTTTTCCTCAACCTTGTCTGGTCCCCTGTCTTCAAATGCGGCTCCCGCAAAAAGGCCACATCCGCCTTTAGACTCCTCAGGTGCGTGAACACACTTGACCGCTTACCGACCCATTCATCTCCCTCACAATCCCACGTCCAGCCTCCACTACAGGCGCTGCCCCCCTCCTCATCAGTCCACCCGCAAATCCACCCAGTGCGGCGTGTGGTCAGAGACCACAATCACCGAATACGCCAGTCGACCACCACCACCAATAATGCCAAGTCTACCACAGAAAGTCAATCCGGACTTACACCTGGTGCACATGGGAGAAATATGAAAATTCCTTCGCCCTCAGCCTCCCAAACTTCCACAGGATCCCCCCCCCCCCCCCATTCACGATGCCCTATGCTGCTCTTGCTCATGTATTTGCTTTGTTTGCTTTGTTTGGCCCCTTGTTCTGCACTGTAACCAATCACTGTTTGTTGATGTATCATTTGTCAATGTTCTCTGTTGATTATTCTTTTGTCTACTATGTACGTACTGTGTACGTCCCCTCGGCCGCAGAAAAATACTTTTCACTGTACTTCGGTACATGTGACATCAAATCAAATCGAATCAAAATCAAATCAATCAAAACATACGCTCCATAAACCTGACCTCGGGCTCAACCGGTCCAAGCTCGGCTCTATAAGCGTATTAAAATCCCCTCCCCCCGTGATTAACCGGTGTGAGTCCAGGTCAGGAGTCTTCCCTAGCACTCACCTCGTGAAGTCCACATTATCCCAATTTGGGGCATAAACGTTTACCAGGACCACCGGCATCCCCTCCAGCTTCCCACTCACCATCATGAACTTCCCCCCCCCCAATCTGCCAGAATTCTCTCACCTCGAACGCCACCCGCTTGTTCACCAGCGCCGCCACCCCCATCGTCTTCATGTCCAGTCCCGAGTGGAACACCTGACCCACCCATCCTTTCCTCAACCTTGTCTTGTCTCCTATCTTCAAATCTGGCTCCTGCAAAAAGGCCACATCTGCCTTCAGACTCCTCAGGTGTGTGATCACACTTGACCGCTTACCGACTCATTCATCTCCCTCACATTCCATGTGACCAGCCTGGTCGGGGGCTCCGCGCACCCCTCCCCTGCCGATCAACCATATCCTTTTTTGGGCCGACTCCCGGTCCGTGTCACACGACCTTCCCGGTCCACCTTCGGATGTCTATTGTCATCACTTCCTTTCCAGCTGCGTCACATCAACCACACCCTTGTCAGCAACCCTCTCCCTATCTCCTCTTTTCCAATCAAAACAACAACCCCACCCCCCTCCCCCACTTCTATCTCCTGATAACCCCCCACTGCACTTGCGTTAACTAGCCCGTGCAACTAACATAATGGCCCCGCCCAAAGCCTCCAAACCCCCTACACCCCACTCCCCTCACCCCACCCCTTCCACCCTCTCCCAAAAAGTGGAAAAGGTGCACTCACCCTTGATGTTTCCCCCACAAAACAAAAGGAACATTTCAAGGGGAAAGGTTTCCTGAGAACCAAGAAACATCCTCACAAACCCCTCCAAAGTTCAATGTCCTCCTTCCCCTGCCAGTCCATTGTCCCTCATAAACTCCATTGGCTCGTCTGCCATGCCAAAATAATATTCACACTTCTGAAAAGCCACCCAGAGGCGGGCCGGGTTCAGCACCCCAAACTTCACCCCCTTCTTAAAGAGAGCAACCTTGACCCAATTACACCCGGCCCTCCTCTTCGCCAGTTCTGCACCCACGTCCTGGTACACCCTCAGCTCGTTCCCCTCCCAGGTGCACCTCCTCATCTGCTTCACCCACCGAACAATCTTCTCCTCATCCAAAAAGCGGTGCAACCGCGCCACCATCGCCCTTGGCGACTCGCCCGCTTGCAACTTCCTCATCAGCATCCTGTGCACTCAGTCGACCTCCAGTGGCCGGTTTAAGGCCCCCTCCCCTGTCAACTGCTCCAACATTTAGGCCACATACGTGCCGGCCTCCACGCCTTTGATGCCTTCAGGCATCCCCACAATCCTCAAATTGGGCCTTCTGGAGCAATTCTCCAGATCCTCCACCTTTTCCTTCAGCCTATTCTGGGACTCCCACATCACCCCCACCTCTGCTACTCCTCACGCTCCCTCACCACCTCCTCCACTTTCTGGATCGCCCGGCCCTGGGACTCCAGCCTCTGCTCCACTCTCTTGAATCCTGCTTTGAATGGCTACACCACTTTGGTGAGGTCTTCCAAGGCCTCCTTCCTCTGCTGGCTGAACGTAGCATTCAGAAACTCCACCAACTGCTCCATTGACCAGTGGGCAGGCAGGGCAGTTCACTTGCTCTCCATCACCTTATCCAGTGGTGCACCACAAAGACTCTCCTGCTCCAGCAGCTCTTTTCATCTCGCTCCATTCCTGATTCGTAGATCCATCCACCAGCCACACCAGAGGAGTTACATCTTCTCCTGGCACTCTTACACCTCTTTCCATCCAAAAACATCACCCTTCAGATGGGGAAAGGATCGAAAAATACCACCTTGAGCGGGAGCCACTAAATGTGTGACCGCTCACTCCATGGGCACCACCGGAAGTCTCTCCTCCTGGTAAGTTACTATAGAGGCAACCTTTTCATGCCCGGATCCACCTTCACGCCCAGAACCCCATCATATCCAGATTCTCTTCATGCCCAGATCCACCTTCATTCCCGGATCCGCGTTCACACCAAAACCTCATCATGCCCAGAACCCCATCACTCCCAGATTCCCTTCATGCTCAAATCTCTTTCACGCCCAAATTCCGTTCACATCCAGATTCACCTCAGGTCCAATTCCCTTCACGTCTGAATCCCCTTCATGTCCAGATCCCCTTCACACCCGGATCCACTTCATGTCCAGATCCCCTTCACACCCGGATCCACTTCATCTCCGGATCCCCTTCACACCCGGATCCACTTCATGTCTGGATCCCCTTAACACCCGGATCCACTTCATGTCCGGATCCCCTTCACACCCGGATCCCTTTCATGTCTGGATCCTCTTCACATCCGGATCACCTTCATGCCCAGATCCCCTTCATACCCGGATTCCCTTCATATCCGGAACACCTTCACACCCGGATCCCCTTCAGACCTGTTTCAGTTTCTTGGGAACATGGAGTATCTTCCTCCTTCAGGCCTCAATCAAAATGTCCATAGGAGTTCAATTGTGAGGAGATAGCAGTGTAATGGTATTGTCACTGGGCTAGAGACCCAAGCTAATGCTCTGGGAGACAGGGTTCAAATCCCACAACAGCACCTGGTGGAATTTAAACTCAATTAATAAATATGGAATATAAAAGCTAGTCTTAGTAATGGTGACCATGATCACTATCAACAATTGTTATAAAAACATTTCTGATTCACTAATGGCCTTTAGAGAAGGAACCCCATGATTACGTGGGTTTCCTCCGGGTGCACCGGCTTCCTCCCACAGTCCAAAGTTGTGCAGGTTGGGTGGATCGGCCAAGCTAAGTTGCCCTTCATGTCCAAATGGTTAGGTGGGGCTACTGGATTACGGGGATTGGGTGGAGGTGTGGGCTTGAGTAGGGTCCTCTTACAAGAGCCAGTACAGACTCGATGGGCCAAGGTTATGGAGTTAAAAAGGAGCAAAGTAAATCATTTCACAAATATTTTGAAATTTTGACTTTTATCGCCTCAGACAATTCCAACCCAACTTGGACAGTGAAAGTCCTGGGATGGGGTCGGGGTCACTTGGTGGCTCTGTGACGGTTGTATTGGATTAGTCAATGCTGAAAGCTGCCCTGTCAAATTGGGAAAGGCCTGCATACGCATAAGTACATATAAAGTATGTATGTGTGAACATGCAAAATTGAAGGGCAGAAAAAGATGAGCTGGTGTATCAAACCTGCCCCACACTTGATGATGGCTGGAACTTCATGATAGGTGGCACAGTGGTTAGCGCCGCTGCCTCACAGTGTCAGGGACACGGGCTCGATTCCGACCTTGAGTGACTGTGTGGTGTGCACGTTCTCCCCGTGTCTCCATGGGTTTCCTCCGGGTGCTCCAGTTTCCTCCTACAGTCCAAAGATATGCAGGTGAGGAGGGTTGGTCATGCTAATTTTTTTTTTTAATTTGGAGTATCTAATTATTTTTTTCCCAGTTAAGGCATGGCCAATCCACCTAGCCTGCAGATCTTTGGGTTGTGGGGGTGAAACCCATGCAGATACGGGGAGAATGAGGTCATGCTAAATGAAATGAAATGAAAATCGCTTATTGTCACAAGTAGGCTTCAAATTAAGCTACTGTGAAAAGCCCCTTAGTGTCCAAAGATGTGCGGGTTAGGTGGATTGGCCATGAGCAATGTGTGGGTAGGATAGGGCGGGGGTGTGGGCCTAGGTAGGATGCTCTTTCGGAGGGTCGGTGCAGACTTGACGGGCTGAATGGCTTCCTTCTGCACTGTAGGGATTCTATGGATTCCTTATTCCTGTCACCCACAGCTCCTGGGAGAGGCAAAAAAGCCCCAGAGCAGACCCCAGAGCCAATAATAGAAAAAGATTATCTGGAAAACTCCTCATCAATCTCTGTTAAAACCAGACCATAACATCACGTGGTTCAACACGTTTACCTTCCATATGATGTTATCTCTGTCTCAGTTAGGAATCTTTAAGGTAGAGAGTCAGAACCCACGCCACCAGCTGCTATATTCCAGAAGCTTACTATTCTCGACTTGGCTTCAATTCATGGCCCCTTTTCATTTCTCCTCCAGGATCTGTTTGGTGCAGACATCCCAGAGCGACACCGGAGTGCGATGCTCCCACTTCTGGTCGGGTTGCCTCGGGGTCTCCAGAAATTCCAGGTCTGTTAACCAACTTTCATTTTCTGTGCAAATGTAAATTCCCCCACACCCCACTAGTTTCCAGCTTAGAATGAGAATTGGAAGAATCTTGAGTTGGCTGCCTGCATTGGATTTGCACGAGGGTAACATTGGATCAGGTTAAATTGGGGTCTCTGATTGTAATGCAAGCCTATTCTGCCATGTTTATTGGGTTAAAGGCCAGAATCTTGTTCCCCCTCCCCCCATGGCAAGTTTGATGGGGTTGATGTGGTTCTTCCCAGAAAGAAGCAACGCAGGGCTCTCTCCGCTCTCCAGCTGGTGGCGAGACCCCAGTCGACTTCACAGGATTCTGGCTAAAGTCAGGGGCTATAGTCTCGGGGGTGGGAGAGGAGACTGGATTTAAATACAATGAACTGGCTGTATTTCTCCTTTGAGGTGACCATTAGCCAAAGTTATTCGGCAGGAGCTTGGATGAGAGATAGAGTCAGATGCCCACTTGTGGTTAAATTCAGCCTGTTTGGATAAAGACATCTGACAGCAAGACTGACTGCTACACAAACCATCCTGTGAAAAATTGAAGGAACCAGGATTTTTGTTTTTAGAGCCACCCATTTTCTTACTAAAAGGAAGAACTGAATCGAACTGGGCCTGGGAGCGACGGTGGGATGCAGTAACAGTAACTACCTTGATTGAGGTTCAGTGGTTGGGAGGAGTGGGGAACCCCTCACCAATTGACAAGTCTTGTTACATCAATATGATTCTCATGGGATGATTACTGGATACAGAGAGGGAAGAGCAGAGGAGTTATCCACTTAGAAGTATTTAATTGCCTATGAATTAGTTTGGGGTGTTCTGCGGCCCCAAATGATGCTTTCGATATCCAAGTCTCCGGCTGAGGCTTGGAGATGTTTTCCTTTGTTATCCCTGGCTGCTCAATGAGTTGTTGAGCAAAATAGAACATCGGACTATAACCAGATACCTTGAAGTAGAGCAGAGCAACAATGCTTTTGCCGTTGCAATGATCTCTTAGTGAAACCCAACAATAACAAATACAGTACCAATTCCCCAAACAACATCCCCTTCAATATACAAACTCCAACATCACCCATTCACTCCAAGTAAAAAACAGAAGAAAATTAAGTTATCCCGTAAACAATATGCTCAACACCACCAATAACCGCCCCCTACCTTCCCACCCCAACCCCTGTCTCCAAATCATCAGCCTTGTCACCACCACTGGACTCCCAGAGAATTGACCCGGGGTCATCAGGAGCTGAGCTGTTGCCAACGCCCTCAACCCCGACCCCCTGCACAGACTCTCCTCCATTCTCACCCACTGGGACCTCCCTCCAACCCAACCCCTCACCATTTTGGCATTCACCGCCCAATAATAGTATACTAAATTCGGAAGGCCCAACCCCCCTGCCTGACTTTCCTTACCCTGGCTACCTCCCCCTAAATAACGAGGTAATCACCTGATCCACCTCCTTGCAAACTGCCTTCAACAAAACGATCAGCATTAACTGAAATAAAAACAAAACTCGTGGCAGCACATTCATTTTAATCGCCTGCACCTGGACTGCCAGCAACAGAGGGAGACTATCCCACCTCGCCAAATCCGCCTTCACCCTCCCCACCAAGCTTGACATTCTGGGCTGGATTCTCCACCCCGCCGCGTCACTTTTCTGCCCCGGCCGTTACACCGGCCGGTCAATGGGGTTTCCCATTGTGGGGCAGCCCCACGCTGTCAGGAAACCACGGGCGCCGGCAAAACAGAGAATCACACCGGCGGAGAATCCAGCCCTCTGTATATTTATATTTCTGTTTAATAGCCTTGAATAAAAATATTTTAAAAAAATGTATTTCTGAGTCTTGCGCTGTTAACCAGCAGTGCTTAATGCTGGCGTCTTTGAGGTACTGCCCAACAATGCAGAACGGCCCCAAAGTGCACTGCTTTTCTTGAATGCAGTGTTAATGGAAAGATTTGTAGAATCTAGATTTCAAATTGGAGTTATGAGACAAATAAAGAGCAGGGTCCCTATACTATTCTGGTGGTTACACAGCAAAAATAAAGGAGATGTTATCTAATCTTGGCAATGAGCTACAACTGACCCAGATACGAGGGGAGGAGGAACACTTCAGCTATCTAATTTAGAACATTCTCACATTTGTATAACAAGAGATAATTCACAACAATTTTGTTTTGCGTACAGCAAGTTCCTTGGGATCAGCTTCCTGAGGATCAAGTTGGGCAGCCAGTGATGCACCTGTCTGCGGTCAAGCATGCGACTGGAGAGGCCATTTACTGTGATGATATACCAAGCCAGGAGGGAGAGATCTTCTTGGTATTGGTCACCAGCTCCAGAGCTCATGCAAAGATTGTGTAAGTTCTTTACAACTGCAAACCAAAATCTTGTTCCAACGCATTAACTGAAAAACGTGCACTTACATAAGAACAAGAACATTTTTAGGAAGAGGAAAAGCTGTAAAGCCACATAGCCTATTGTGTTAGTGCAGTCCCTTTAAGGGGGTGGCCTCCACAGATCACATGACCAGCTCAGGGCCAATTGCGGGGAGTGCGCGAACCCCAGCCAATAGGGAGTTGGAAACTGCTGCCTCACCGTTCCAAGGACCCGGGTTCCATTCCGACCTTGGGTGACTGTCTGTGTGCAGTATGGACATGCTTCCTGCGGCTGCATGGGTTTCCTCCGGGTGCTTAGGTTTCCTCCCACAGTCCGCCTCAGATGTGCAGGTTAGATGGATCAGCCATGGTAAATTGCCCCTTATTGTCCAAAGAGTTAGTTGGTGGGGGAGTGGGCCTAGATGGGGGGCTGTTTTAGAGGGTTGCTGCAGACTTAATGGGCCAAATGGTCTCCTTCTGAACTGTAGTTATTCTTGGATTCTATAAGTGGGGCCCTGGGAGCAGGATCCTGGGCAGTGCAGACCCCGGAATCAAGACCGGATATATTATGTTCTGTGTCTTTGACTTTCAAGAATAGACCTCTTTGTTAACTACAAGAAGCCCCCCCCCAGTGAATGTCTTGAGCCACCACACCTATTATATTTTCACAGATCACCTCCCTATTGATTCATCCTTCGCCCACTTACTCACCTTTTCACTATATCCACCAACCCCGCTTTCTAAAAATTATTTCAAGGGGTGTGGGCGTCGCTGGCTAGGCCAGCGTTTATTGCTCATCCCTAATTGCAGTGGCACGGTAGCACAGTGGTTGGCACTGTTGCTTCACAGTGCCAGGATCCCAGGTTCGATTCCCTGCTTGGGTCACGGTCTGTGCGGAGTCTGCACATTCTCCCCGTATCTGCGTGGGTTTCCTCCTGCAAGTCCCGAAAGACATGCTGTTAGGTGAATTGGACATTCTGAATTCCCCCCGTGTACCCGAACAGGTGCCGGAATATGGCAACTAGGGGCTTTTCACAGTGACTTCATTGCAATGTTAATGTAAGCTTACTTGTGACAATAAAGATTATTAAAAATTAAAGAATGTGGTGGTGAGCTTCCCTCTTGAACCCACTACAGTCCATGTGGTGTAGATGCACCCACTATGCTGTTAGGGAAGGAGTTCCAGGATTTTGACCCAGTGACAGTGAAGGAACATGACATAGTTTCAAGGCAGGATGGTGAGAGATTTGGAGGGGAACCTACAGGTAGTCATGTTTTCAGGTATCTGCTTCCCTTCTCCTTCTACATGGTCGAAGTCAGCAGTCTGGAAGGTGCTGTTTAAGGAGCCTTGGTGAGTTGCTACTGTGCATCTTGTAGATGGTACACACTGCTGCCATTGTGTGTCGGTGGTGGAGGGAGTGAATATTGAAGGTAGTGGATGGGGTGCCAGTCAGTCGGGCTGCTTTGTTCTTGATGGTGCTGGGCATCTTGAGTGTTGTTGGGGCTGCATTCATCCAGGCAAGCAAGAGTATTCCATCACACTCGTGAATTGTGCCTTGCAGATGGTTTGGGGGAGTCAGGAGGTGAATTCCACACCGCAGAATTCCTAACTTCTGACCTGTTGTTGTAGCCACAGTATTAATATGGCAGGTGCAGTTCAGTCTCTGGTCAATGGCAACACTTAGGATGTTGATAGTGGGGGATTCATTGATGGTAATGCCATTGAATGTCAAAGCGAGATGGTTGGATTCACTCTTGTTGGAGATGGTAATTGCCTGGCACTTTGTATGGCTCAAATGTTACTTGCCACTTATCTGTTGAAGCCTGAATCTTGCTGCATATAGGAATAGACTGCTTCAATATCTAATCACTTTCTCACTATCCACCCCAACACAACCTAGTTATCTTCTCACTTTATCCCCCAACCCTACCAACCCACTTTCTCACCATGGGCGCAATTCTCCGACCCCCCCACCGGGTCGGAGACTCGCCGGTGGCTGGCGTGAATCCCGCCCCCGCCGTGTCCCGAATTCTCCGCCACCAGAGATTCGGCGGGGGCGGGAATCACGCCGCGCTGGTCGGCGGGAATCGCGCCGGTCGGCGGGCCCACCCCTGGGCCCGCGATGGGCCGAAGTCCCGCCGCCAGCCGGCGTGAATTAGACCTCCTTTTGAACGGCGGGACAAGGCGGCACGGGCAGGCTCCGGGGTCCTGGGGGGGGGGGGGCGCGGGCCGATCTGGCCCCGGGGGGTGCCCCCACAGTGGCCTGGCCCGCAGTTGGGGCCCACCGATCCGCGGGTGGGCCTGTGCCGTGGGGGCACTCTTTTTCTTCCGTCTTCGCCATGGTCTTCACTATGGCGGAGGCGGAAGAGACACCCTCCCCTGCGCATGCGTGGGGATGCCGTGAACGTCCGCTGACGATCCTGCGCATGCGTCGCCCGGCGAAGTCCTTTCGCCGCCGGCTGGCGTGGCGCCAAAGGACTTTCCCACCAGTAGCCGTGCCGTGCTCCATGGCGGACTGAGACCGCGGACTTGAACCGCTGAAATAGTGCCCCCGTTCGCCCGACAAAAATACCCCAGTCCCAAATGAGGCCCCTCCTGCCCTCCATTCGGCCCTCCCCCGAATATGGCGGCCCTGGACTGAGTCAGCAGCCGCCACGTGGGTATCATGGACGGTGGGACCATGAGTGGGCCACGCCATCGGGAATTCGGCTGGTCAGGGACAGAGAATCGGGGGCTGGCCTCAGGCAAAGGCCTCAGGTGGTGGATAATCAGCGCGGCGTACTTTTCGAGGGGCGGAGAATCGTGGAACTGGCGCCGGGCCCGATTTCATGCGGGAAACTGGATCCTCCGCCCCATCGCTGAATGCGATTTCGGCATCGGGGTGCGGAGAATCCAGCCCCAGTTCTTTAAGAGATTTAGGCCATCAATCCCAAGGAAATGTGTCTGTACAATTGAAGCAAAGGGGGAAGTGATGCTTCAGTTAAATACAGCCTTAGTTAGGTACCTGTTTAGAATACCTTTTTTGTAGACCAGAAGGAGTCAATACCGAGTTGTTAAATAAAACAAAGTTTTATTTTGATAAACTCAGGCGTCAAACCGGCGCCTTCCCTGATTCGGTGTCGGGAGCCATTCTCCACTCGATCGTTATTCCCGATATCGGCGTTGGGCTACGGAGAATCTCGCCCCACATCTTTCCGCATGATATTACATCTGCAATGTTCTTGCCCACTCACTTAGTCTGTCTAAATCTCCTTGAAGCCTTTTTGCATCTACCTCACAACTCACACCATGACCTAAAGGTGTTGAATTCGATGTTGAGTCCAGAAAGGTGCAGAGTCGGAAAGATGAGATGTTATTCCTTGAGCTTATATTGAACTTCACTGGAACACTGTCGCAGGCAATGGGCAGAAAGGTCAGAGTGGGAGCAAGGTGGAGAATTATTTATTTGGATGGGAAATTTTCTACATAGCTGGGCAAATGCCAATGTGAAGCCACATTGGAACAGCTTGGCATGATGTTATTATTCTCCTAATAACATCATGCCAAGCTGTTCCAATGTGGCTTCACATTGGCATTTGCCCAGCTATGTAGAAATCCAATCTGAATGATTACCACCCCATCAATCTACTCTCGCTCATCAGGAAAGTGATGGATAAGTGTGATTGACAGTGCAGTCAGGCGGCAGTTACTCTGCAATCTCCTGCTTATCCGGTGCCCATTTAACTTCTTTACAGCCTTGGTCCAAACGTGAACAAATCGACTGAATTCCAGAGATGAAGTGAGAGTGAGTGCCCTTGACGTCAAACAGAATTTGGCTCAGCTCTATAGGAGGGCACGAAGAAGACTGGAAGATCAATAATGAGAGGAAATTAGAGAGTTGGGAGAACAGGCAGACTTTTCTGTTGAAATAGACATGAATCCAGGATAATATGTTGCCTCCTGGCATCAGGGACACAGAATGGCTGCAGAGAACCCTGAAGGGGAGGTAAACTGCCAGCCGTTGTGATCCACAAAAGTGTCAACAAGAAAGATAGAAAGGGAAATAGAGGGCGCGATTTTCCTACCGTGTTGGGCCCGGCGCCGATATGGGCGCGCCTGGTGACTGGTGGGAGAGGCCCAAATCGAAATTTGCTCCAGGCACAAAGCATTTTGCAGTTCACCCGGCCTGCTCATATTGAATGCAAAGGCCTCTCGTGAGATTTGCCGGTCGCGTCGCGTCCTGAGTTGGGCGCGACACGGCCATTAGACCTTGCCCTCTGGCTCGTTCAAAGTGTTTTATTTTGTCGGAGCAGTCTGATCTCCTTTCTTTCTTTATCTTTTCATGTTGCATTCAGACTGCTGCTATGTAGCCATTTACACCTCATCTGGACACATCTTTTCTTAAAATATATTTTATTCCAAACATTATCAAATTCTCACGTACGAAAGCATAATTATATAATACAAATAGTTTGTACTTTTTATTTAATTTTTTTATAAGTAATTTTATTCAACAGATTTTCAACATTTTCATAATACAAAACCCAAACAACCCTCAAACAAATAACCCCCCCCCTCAACTGTCAACAATAACCAACTCCTGAAAGTGCATGATAAACAAACCCCAATTGTTGAACCCCTCCTTCACCTCCCTCAGCTCAAACTTTACCTTCTCTAGGATCAGAAACTCAAGCAGGTTCCCTCGCTACGCCGAGGCACAGGGTGGAAAAGCTGACCTCCACCCCAGTAAGACCCACCTCCGAGCGACCAGCGAGGCGAAGGATAAAACACCCACCCCCACACCCGCCTGCAGCTCGAGCTGGTCTGACACCTCGAAAATGTCTTCCAGGGGTCCGGCTTCCACTTCCACTTTGTAAGACCCCTGGGATTGTACTGAACACAGTCCTCCAAAACCTTTCCAGCTTCGGGCAGGACCAAAACATGGGAACATGGTTTGCAGGCCCCCTCCCACATCACTCACAGACATCCTCCAGCCCCTCGAACAGCCGGCTCATCCTCGATTTAGTGAGGTGCGCCCTGTACATTATCTTCAACTGTATCAGCCCCAATGTCGCACATGTTAGTCGAGGCATTCGCAGCACCTCACACTACACTCCCTCTTCCACTGCTACCCCCAGATTTTCTTCCCACTTCGCCTTAAAAGCCTCCATGGACACCATCCCATCCTCCTCCAGGACCCTCCCGTAGATCACTGAGATGACTCCCCTCTCAACACCCCCACTGACAGCACCGCTTCCAGCAACGAGGAGGTTGACACTATCAGGAAGGTTGGGAAAATCTTCCTTGCAAAATCCCGCACCTGCATTTATCTAAACCCTTCCCCCTGCGCCAACCCATATTTCTCTCCCAGCTCCTCTAGACCCGCAAATCCACCCCTCCCCCGGCCGTCAAGGAACAAATCCTTCATTTCCCTAATCCCCCTCTCATCCCATCCCTGAAACCTAACATCCATGTTCCCCGGCTCAAACCCATGATTCCCGCAAATCGACATCCCCCTGACCCGGACCCCAGTTTAAAGTGCAGTCTATCTGCCTCCAAATCTTCAGTGTGGCCACCATCACCGGGCTCACCGAATATTTTCCTAGGGTCGTCGGGAGAGCTGCCGTTGCCAGTGCCCAGTACCCTGACCCTCTACAAGAGCCCGCGCCCATCCTTACCCACAGAGCCTCCCCCCAGCTACAGCCCCTCACTTTCTCAGTGTTCGCTGCCCAATGATAATACAGCAAGTTTGGGAGGCCTAGCTTTCCCTCCCCCATCTGCCATCCTCTCTGCAATATCACCCTCCGCCATCTTCCCCCCAAATGAACGAGGAGATCAACTTATCCATCCCCTTGAAGGAAGATTGAGGTAAAAAGACTGGTAGACACTGGAATAAAAACAGGAATCGTGGCAACACATTCATTTTGACTGCCTGCACCCGGCCTGCCAATGATGAAGCGAGATTGTCCCATCTCGACAGATTGGCATTCACCTTCCCCACCAAACGAGTAAAATTAAACTTCCAGAGGCCTGCCCAATCCCGGGCCACCTGCACCCCATAATACCTAAAATGAGACGCTGCCAAGCGAAATGGCAGCCCCCCCCACCCCCACTCCCGGTGAGGAGATCGTATAAACCTCACCTCTCCCTCGGTCCAACTTGTATCCCAAGAACATCACAAATCTCTGGAGCAGCTCTATTATACCCTATCTATGCATTCGGCTCCGAAATGTTCAACAGCAGATCAACGGCATATCAGACACCCTATGCTCGACCCCTTCCTCACTATCTCCTTCCACAGCCTCGAGCTTCTTAGCGCAATGGCCAAGGGCTCTATAGCCAATGCAAATAGAAGGGGGAACATTGGGCATCCTTGCTTCGAATCCCAGTGCAATGCAAATATCCTGTGTTTGTGCAGTTAGTACGCACAGTTGCCGTCGGTTCCTTTTGCAGCAACTGCACACACGCCACAAACTTCGGCCCAATTCCAAACCTCTCCAGTTCCGCCATCAAGTAACCCCACTCTACCCGATCAAACGCCTTCTCTGCGTCCAGTGCCACCATCTTTGTCTCCCTTTCCTCTGCCGGAGGACCACATTTAGCAATCTCCTCGCCTTTGAGATCAACTGTATAAGGCTCAGTCTGGCGCACGACGAGGATGCATTAACTCTCCTCAGGGCATCCACCCACAACCCAGCCTCCAGCTCCTTACCCAACTCTTCCTCCCACTTCCGCTTCACCTCCCCTATTTGGGCTCCCTCCCAGTCCATCAGCTCTTTATAAATATATGATATCATTCCCTCCGTTGCTACCGCTTTCAACACCACCTTATCCTGTTGCCCTGGGGCGGCAGGTGCGGGACGTTCGATACCTGCCTCCGTACCAAGTCCCTCACCTGCAGGTTGCGAAATCCATTTCCACCGGGCAGCTCAAACTCCTCCTCCAACTCTTCCAAGCATTGAATGCCCCCGTCGAGAAACAAATCCCCAAACCGCTCGGTCCCCCCCCCCCCCCGCTGCCACCCCCGAAACACCCCGTCGAGCCCCCTCCGGAGCAAACCGGTGGTTGCCACATATCGGTGTCCACACCGAAGCCCCCTCCAGTCCCATGTGCAGCCACTACTGTTCCCACACACTCAGGGCCACCACCGCTACTGGGTTTGTGGAGTACCTGGTCGGCGAGAACGGCAGAGGCGATTTTTAAAAGCACACGTGAATCTCGCCGGCGGGAATTCTCCCAGTGGAGGCGGAGATTCGCGGAGGCCCTGGAGAATACCGAGTCAGGCCCGCTAATTATATGCAAAGTGCGGAGTAGAATGCATTGACGCCGCTTTCGAGGTGCCGGAGAATTGCAATGTGGCGTGAGCCCTTGTCCGTCACAATTTTGGTGTCAAAACTGAATCTCCACCCAATCACCTTTCCTGATTTTGGTCTCAACCGATGGAGAACCCACCCATTATCTTTCCATTTTTTGCTGTTCTGATAAAAGTTCATCTTGAACTGAAATGCCAACACTGTGTCTCTCTGTAGATGCTACTTGGCCTATTGAGCAGAATAATAATAATAATCTTTATTGTCACAAGTAGGCTTACATTGCAATGATATTACTGTGAAAAGCCCTGGTTGGCCACATTCCGGCGCCTGTTCGGGTTCACAGAGGGAGAATTCAGAATGTCCAAATTACCCAACACCACGTCTTTCAGGACTTGTGGGAAGACACTGGAGCACCCGGAGGAAACCCATGCAGACACAGGGAGAACGTGCGGACTCCGCACAGTGACCCAAGCCGGGAATTGAACCTGGGACCCTGGCACTATGAAGCCATAGTGCTAACCACTACCATGCTGCCCTAGCATTTTTTGAAACGTACTGGAGTTTGCTGATGATACAAAACTAGGTGGAAAAGTAAACGGGTGAGAAAAAAACTGCAAAGGTAGAGGGACCCCCTCCCTGAAACCTTTAACATCATTTTTGCTTTCAAGTATACTCAATGTTCTTAACAATTGGACATCAGTAATTCTAATTTGGAATGAATCTGATATCAAATTTGATAGTGCGCAAAGCTATTGTGTGCACTCAAAACTGTATTCATGGGCACTCAAAGCTATCCAGCACACTCAGTGCTATCAGATATGCTCAGCTACCTGCACTGAAATACACAATAAATTACTCACTTAATTAACACCTGATTTATTCCATTTATATTTAGTTCAAAAAACAGTGTTCCACCTGTCATGAGAATGTCGCTTTAAGAAATGGTGAGCTGCTCATGTTACTGCAGTGATGTCAGAGTGTGGGTGAAGCTGAGCTCTGGTTCTGCTTTTTAGTTTCACTTTGAGAAAAAGCTTGGGTGTGTCTGGGTTTTCCAGTGAGCTGCAGCTGAAGTTAAACAAAGAGCTGTTCTGTTGATCTCTGGCATCCAAAGACTATCTCTGGATCATTTGGTGAATTCAGAATTATAAATGTTCTCAATAGTGAATGTGAACCTAATGTGCTCCTGTTTAAAGGTTTGTTAAGTCTTTTGGATGTTAAAAGGACAGCTTAAAGGATGGCTTAGTGTTGTATTCTTTGGGGGTTATCTTTGAATTTATGGTTGCTAAGATATTGTTTTAAAAAGGTCAACTTGAGTTCATAGAATAAACATTGTTTTGTTTTAGAAAATACTGGTCCATTTCTGCTGTACCATACCTGTAGAGTGGGCCGTGTGCTCCCCATACCGCAATCTATCACAAGTTGTGGGTCAGGTGAACTTTGGGATTCTCTAAACCCTGACCCATAACACACTATACAATACATGTTTAAGAGCACCACCTGATCCCGATCAGTTCTTAATTCGTTTCAGTTTTAGGGTCTCTACTTCCCACTCACTCACTCCGCAGGTCTCAGGAGCTAAATTGTTCGTCCACCTCCCCACCCAATCTGTAAGTCTCAGGGTCTGATCTCTGCTCCTGTGACCCCACCCACTCACCGAATTTCAGGGTCAAAACTTTCCCCCACCACCTCCCTCGCTCCATCCAGTCTCCATACTCTCCCCTCACTCCTCCAGTCTCCATGTTTCCCCACTCCCTCCAGTATCCACCTTTGCTCCTCGATCCCTCCAGTCTCCACGCTCTCCTCTTGCTCTCTCCAGTCTCCACACTCTCCTCCTTCATTCTCTTCCGTCTCCACACTCTTCCACTCCCTCCCTCCAGCCTTCCCTCCCTCTCAACTCTCTCCCCTCCCTCCAGTCTCTCCCTCCAGGCTCTCCCCTTCCCTCCCTCAAACCTCACCCCTCGGTCCCTCCCTCCAGCCTTTCCAGCTCTTCAAACTTTCCCTTTCCAACCCTTACCCCTTCTTCCAGTCTCTTCCAAACTCTCTTCACCTTCAGATTCTCCCTCCAGTCTCTAGGTTCTGGGGCCTTTCTTCAGGCCTCACTAATCTCTCTACAGGCCTTGTGAATCTTTCTTGGAGCCTTGCCCACCTCACTCTGTGCCTTCACAGGCCGCACTGTTCCTGCACCAACTTAAAATCGAGAGCCGCTCAGAAAACGTCACTTCCACTTTCTGCTGGACCTGTAAATGGAGATCTTGGGGAAAAGGGAGGAGAAGTGGAGGGCGGAGAAGAGGGAGGCTGGCCTCCACCACTGGCGCACAGTAGTACCATGTACAAGATGCACTGCAGCAACTCACCAAGACTCCTAAGACAGCACCCACCGAACCCACAACCTCGACCACTTAGAAGGACAAGGGCAGCAAATAATTGGGGAGGTGAGAAGAGGATGGGAGAAGGGAAAGGAAGAGGGGTAGCAGGGAGAAGGGGGAGGGGAAAAAGAGTAGGGGAAGAGGGCAGAATGGGGAGAAGAGGAGGGGTAAGAGCAGAGGGCAAGAGGGGTGGGGAAGACAGAAGAGGAAGGATGGGAGGGGGAAGAATAGGGAGAGGATGGGGAAGAATGGGAAGGGAAGAGAGGAGGCGAAGGGGGAAAGGGGAGGGGAATAAGATGGATTTGGGGTGGAGAATAAGAGGTGTGGTGGGAGGGAGAGAAGAGGCAGGAGGAAGGGAGACCGGTTGGGTGGGGGTGTGGGTCCAGTGTGGCCTGCACACTGTTTACATAATCACTGGGACTTTGGAACAATTGTCTGCAAAAAGTCACATTTTGTTGTGATCACTGCAGGATCCCAATTGATGACAATGATGCCAGTTGCTAACTATCATTGGACATTCTGAGTGAAAATGAAATAGAATGATAGCACTGATTGCTTCTGAGTGTAAGTGATATCACATGGTGACAAAATGATTGCATTCGAGAACAACTGATGTCAATTGATGACAATGTGATTCTAATTGAGTACAGTTGGCAGCAAATGAAAGCTGCTGAAAGCAAATAATGTCATAGATTAGCATAGAATTTACAGTGCAGAAGGAGGCCATTCGCCCATCGAGTCTGCACCGGCTCTTGGAAAGAGCACCCTACCCAAGGTCCACCCCTCCACCCTATCCCCATAACCCAGTAATCCCACCCTACACTAAGGGCAATTTTGGACACTATGGGCAATTTAGCATGGCCAATCCACCTAACCCGCACATCTATGGACTGTGGGAGGAAACCGGAGCACCCGGAGGAAACCCACGCAGACACGAGGAGGATGTGCAGACTCCGCACAGACAGTGACCCAAACCGGAATCGAACCTGGGACCCTGGAGCTGTGAGGCATTTGTGCTATCCACAATGCTACCGTGCTGCCCATGTCAAATAATATGAAAGATTTCAGGTAGGTACATGTTAAGTGAATGGGTAAGAAGGTGGCAGATGGAATCTAATGTGGGGAAATGTCAACATCCTGGGAGTTAGCCTTAAAATATTGTGACTAAAAGAGCAGGGCAGAGGTTAGGATTCCTGTAGTGAGTAACTTCTGACTCCCAAAAACATTCCCATAATCTACAAGGTGCAAGTTAGGAGTGTGATGGAATACTCTCTCCTTGTTTGGATGAGTGCAGCTCCAACAACACTCAAGGACCTGGAGACCCTCCAGGACAAAGAAGCTGGCTTGATTGGCACCCCGTCCACAAATATTCACTCCCTCCACCACTGGCACACAGTAGCAGCAGTGTGTACCATGTACAAGATGCACTGCACCAACTCACCAAGGCTCCTTGGACAGCACCTTCCAAACCCTCAACCACTACCACTTAGAAGGACAAGGGCAGCAGGTACATGGGAACACCACCACCTGGAATATTTCCTCCAAGTCACTAAAGCATTCTAACATAGAAATATATCACCTTTCCTTCAGTGGCTGGGCCAACATCCTGGAACTTCCGCCCTAACAGCACTGTGGGTGTACCTACACCACATGTGCTGCAGCAGTCCAAGAAGGCAGCTCGTCAGCACCTTCTAAAGGGCAACTAGGGGTGGGCAATAAATGCTGGTTGAGCCAGCGATGCCCACATCCATTGAATGAATTAAAAAAAGAGGTTGTTCTGTTTGATAGGAAGAATAGAAATAAATAATGGGCCAAATCTTTCAATCAGCAGCAATGCTCCGTGCATTGCTGCTGACTGTGGAAATAATTGTGTGCTTACATTCTTGAGCATTTTCAGCTGGGGCTTCTGATCCTGGCTAAAACATCAAAGCCTCAGCGTAGCAATCCAGGGAGAAGACTGGCAAAGAGGAACAGAGGAGAGGACACGTCATCTTTTAATGACAGCTGCCATATTCAGATATGTTCTTAGAGATCTCAAGTCTTTTCAGTGGGGATAGTAAGTTAGTACGTGGACAAGTGAGTGGGTGTTTGGTGCGTGCATCAGTGGGTGAGACTATGGGTGTGTGTGAGTGGGTGAGACTGTGGGTGAATGGGTGTGTGTGAGTGGGTGAGACTGTGGGTGAATGGGTGTGTGTGAGTGGGTGAGACTGTGGGTGAATGGGTGAGACTGGGTGAGTGGGTGGGTGAGTGGATGAGACTTTAGGTGAGTGGGCGGGTGTGAGTGGGCGGGTGTGAGTGGGTGGGTGTGAGTGGGCGGGTGTGAGAGGGTGAGGCTGTGGATGGGTGAGTGGATGAGACTGTAGGTGAGTGGGTGTGTGTGAGTGGGTGAATGGGTGTGTGTGAGTGGGTGAGACTGTGGGTGAATGGGTGAGACTGGGTGAGTGGGTGGGTGAGTGGATGAGACTTTAGGTGAGTGGGCGGGTGTGAGTGGGCGGGTGTGAGTGGGCGGGTGTGAGTGGGCGGGTGTGAGTGGGTGGGTGTGAGTGGGCGGGTGTGAGAGGGTGAGGCTGTGGATGGGTGAGTGGATGAGACTGTAGGTGAGTGGGCGGGTGTGAGTGGGCGGGTGTGAGTGGGTGGGTGTGAGTGTGCGGGTGTGAGAGGGTGAGGCTGTGGGTGGGTGAGTGGATGAGACTGTAGGTGAGTGGGTGGGTGTGAGTGGGCGGGTGTGAGTGGGCGGGTGTGAGAGGGTGAGGCTGTGGGTGGGTGAGTGAATGAGACTGTAGGTGAGTGGGTCGGTGTGAGTGGGCAGGTGTGAGTGGGCGGGTGTGAGTGGGCGGGTGTGAGAGGGTGAGGCTGCGGGTGGGTGAGTGTATGAGACTGTAGGTGAGTGGGTGGGTGTGAGTGGGCGGGTGTGAGTGGGC
Organism: Scyliorhinus torazame; assembly: GCF_047496885.1. Lineage (NCBI taxonomy): Eukaryota > Metazoa > Chordata > Chondrichthyes > Carcharhiniformes > Scyliorhinidae > Scyliorhinus > Scyliorhinus torazame. Next base: position 214,028,100 of record NC_092708.1, on the reverse strand, counting down.
GGGTGTGAGTGGGCGGGTGTGAGAGGGTGAGGCTGTGGGTGGGTGAGTGGATGAGACTGTAGGTGAGTGGGTGGGTGTGAGTGGGCGGGTGTGAGTGGGCGGGTGTGAGAGGGTGAGGCTGTGGGTGGGTGAGAGGATGAGACTGTAGGTGAGTGGGTCGGTGTGAGTGGGCAGGTGTGAGTGGGCGGGTGTGAGTGGGCGGGTGTGAGAGGGTGAGGCTGCGGGTGGGTGAGTGTATGAGACTGTAGGTGAGTGGGCGGGTGTGAGTGGGCGGGTGTGAGTGGGTGAGGCTGTGGGTTGGTGAGTATATGAGGCTGTAGGGGAGTGGGTCGGTGTGAGTGGCAAAGAAGGTTCGCTAGATTGATTCCTGGGATCAGAAGGTTATCCTCTGAGAAGAAATTGAGTAGAATGAGAGTATCTTCTCTGGAGTTTAAAAGAATGAGTCGTGATCTTGTTGAAAGATATGGAGGGCTTGACTAAGTATAGATCTGGAGAAATTGCTTCCCCTGTCCAGAGAGTCTAGAACTCCTGCTCTTATTTCATTTTTCTTCAGCACATGAATTTATATGCTGACTAAATGCTTACTTACTTTCTGATCCAGGTCAATTGATGCAGTAGAGGCACTGCATCTCCCTGGGGTTCTTGATATCATTACTGCTCAGGATGTCCCAGGAGAAAACAAAATGCTTGATATGAATGAGATTCTTTGTGAAAGTGAGGTAAATTCTGCACTTTTATTCAATCCCTCTGTCAGACTGGATTATCTTTATTATTCTAGCTCATAAGGTTACACATAAATTAGCCACAGATGATGTTATTACTGTCGTTTTGACATAAATACAATGGTACAAAGAAGTTACATTGTTAATCTTTAACCCTCTGGGATGTTCAACAAAGACTGCCCCAAAGTTTCTCACAACCCTCAAATATCCACCTCCTCCCTCTCACCCCTCCCTCCCTATCACCTCATTGATCCTTCTCCATCTCCCCTCCCTCTGATCTCCTCTCTTTCCAATCTCCCCTCCCTCCAATCATTCCTTCCCTCCTGATCACTCTCTCTTCATGAATCTTCCTCCTTCTTCGCGATCTCCCATCTTGATCGTGCCTCTTCCTCTGATCTCTCCCTCCCTTCCGATCTCTTCATCCTGATGACTCCACTCTCTTCTAAACATCACCATCTACGCTCATTGGTCTCCCCCTTAACCCCTCCTCCCTCCTTCCCAACTGTCATCTTCCTCCCGTGCATAGGATGTAGAAATCCTATGATACAGAAGGAGGCTACTTAGCCATTGTGTTTGTGCTTGTGAAAAGGAGCTCTCCAGCCTAATCCCACTTTCCAGATCTCGATCCATTGCCCTATAGTTAACAGTACTTCAAATGCATATCCAAATTATTTTTAAATGCAGTGAAGGCCTTCACCACCTTTCCAGACAATGTGTTCCAGGCACCCACCACCCTCCAGTTGAAAAGAATCGCCCCAACTCCACTCTAACCTTCTGCCAGGTACTTTAAATTTGCCTAGCAACCTCTCTGCTAAGGGAAATATTTCCTGACGACCCACCTCATCTGAGCTCCTCATAATTTTCTATTCTTTAATTATATCTCCCTTCAGCCTCCTCTGTTGCAAAGAAAATAGCCCAGCCAATTCAATCTTTCCCCATAGCTAAATTCTCCATCCTTTTCAGCGTCTTCGTAAATCTACTCTGTACCGTCTCCAGTGTGATCAGATGATGGTTGTCATGTGGTAACCAGAACTGTATGCCATCGAATGCTGCAGCCTAATGAGTGTTTTCAGCATTTCTGACATAACTGTCCTGCGCCTATAGTGTAAACCTTGGCTACGAAAGAAAAAAAAAACTACAGTCTTCTAAACCAGCTTACCTACCTGTCATGCTATCTTCAGAGTTCTGTGGACAAGCATTCCAAAGTCACGGTGCTGGATTGTCTCAAAATGAGATGATGTCCCCACGCCGGGGTAAAAACGGTGGAGATTTACTCCCGAAATTCCTTCAAAAAAGTTAGACGAATTCATAGCCCTGCAAGGGGTTAGCAGGGATGTGGAGTGAATCTCGTAGCTTTTGCTGCAGATAGGGGCCCCTGCACTTCCGGGTCAGAGGTCGCACATGCGCACAGTGGCAGCCGTTTTCCATGGCGGACTTGGAACTCGGACCCAGACAAAAAAAATAATATCCCCCCGATCGGCCGCCTGCCCGACCCTCATCCCCTGCACATTTAATCCCCGGCCGCCTAAAAGGCCCCCCCTGGTCTCCGATCCGCCCGCCCGTGACCAGGGCGGCCGCAGAATGAGTCCACAGCCGCTACACGAGTATCCCAACCGGAAATAGATGGTTAATTCCACGCTGTCGGGAACTTGGCCCGTCGGGAGGGGAGGTTTGGTGAGCGGGCCTCTGGCAATGGGCCCCGGCTGCGTGGCATACTCCGCGGTGACGCTGATTTTCGGTGCCCGGAGAATCGTTGAACCGGCGGTGGGCCCGATTACGGTGTCAAACTGGATTCTCCCGCCCCGGCCACGATTACAGCGCGGGCTGCGGAGAATTAAGCCCACTATCTACAATACTCAATATCCTGCCATTTATTGTCTATTCCCTTGCCTTGGTTGCCCTTCCCAAATGCATTACCTCACGCTTTTCCTGATTGAATTCCTTCTGCTACTTTTTCACCCATTGATACCTTCCTGCAGTCTCCAGCTTTCTTCGTCACGATCAGCCACATAGCCAATTTCTGCTTAATTTGCACAGTTTTAACATGCCCCCTGTCATGATATTCAAACACACACATCATGATAGACACACCAACAGACAAATCAGAACACACACCACCAGAACCAATCACAGAAAGATATAAAAGCACAAACACGACACCTGGTGGTCAGTATTAGCTGGAGAGGAGGACCAGGACAGACCTGCTACACGACACACTCAGGGAGACAGCACGTGCAGAGTATCCAGAACGAACTGTATTATAAGAGTTAAAATAAAATAGAGTTGTACCACATACAACTGTGTTGGCTCATCTGTGCACCAGAGCACCCAACACCACATGGTACAGGAGTGGATCGATACCTGCCGGCATACCTCAGTGTACACAGACAACCAGCAGTGCTCAGGCAAAATGATAGAGCTCCCGGTTCCGCAGCCGCTCCAGTGCTACGGCGATCTCCGCGAAAACTGGCGGCGATTCCAGCAAGTGTTCGAATTGTTCCTGGTGGCAGCTGAACTCCAAGACCTGGATGATAGCGAAAAAATTGAATTTCTCCTCACCATCGCCGGTGCAAGGGCAAGAGAAATATTCACAAGGTTCAGGTTCTTCAGGAGGCAGCAAAGGTACGATTACCAGGCAGTCCTGGACAAATTCTCCAAATACTGTGAAGAAAACGCAATCCAATCGGCAAGTAAAGGTAAGAAAAGTGGCAGTACTCACCTCGTGGCTGGGATCCCGGAGCCCGAATTCCCAGAGGCCGAAATCCCGGGCCTGAGAGAGGGCTGGGTCGAGGTCGGTGGCCATCTTGCTAAAGGTATCACGCTAGCACAGTTGCGTGAGCAGTGCGCAGAACCGGAAGTTTCGTTTGCGCATGCGCGAGATGCTGCGCATGCGCAGTCAAGAAAACGGCCATCGGTAAAGGAACAGCGATCTGAGCATGCGCAGTCGCTTCCTACGTGCTACATACCGAGCGTCAGGATGTCAGAGGCCCCAGACTGCACCAATTTAAAGGGGAAACGTCCCAAATGCAATTTAAAAGGGAAACGTCCCAAATCAAAAAAACAAAAATCTGTTAAAGCTGTAAAACAACCTTCCCTCACCTGGAATGACAGCACATTGCCGCAAATTGACCCAGGAGATGAATTTGACCTCCGAAGAACCCTCCGACAAGCAGTTACCTACGCACAAGCCGATGATTCCGACCTCGAATACTTCGATGACGATCTTTACAGTGTTTCCGGACCTTGCGAGCCCAATGATAGCTCCGTGGTTCTATACGACTATGACTCGGACGAACCTTTCGTGTTGCACATTGGCGGCCCCCACATTGAATCCGACGCAGATGCGGATTCATTTTTCGGATTTGAGGATCTTCAATCCAGCAGATATGACGTCCCAACTTATCAGTACCGGATGATGCTGCAGCCTGACATTAACAGACAGGGAGCAGTGCAAGCACACGGAGAGCGCCCTGCTGCCACACAGAGCGTGGTCCACGTCCCGCTCAACGTTCCCGACTCTATGAAAGAAGACATGCAAGACTCCAGAACGCAGTCCTCGCATGAACCAGAAGTGACTCCAGTGTCACAAGCCTCCACAGCAAGCTCGTGGACAGACTCCACAATTGCAGAAACGCAAGACTCCAGAGCGCAGTCCTTGCACGAACAAGAAGTGACTCCAGTGTCACAAGCCTCCACAGAGAGCTCGTGGACAGCCTCCACGATAGAAGCAACGCAAGACTCCAGAGCGCAGTCCTTGCATGAACAAGAAGTGACTCCAGAGTCACAAGCCTCCACAGGGAGCTCGTGGACAGCCTCCACGATAGAAGCAACGCAAGACTCCAGAGCGCAGTCCTTGCACGAACAAGAAGTGACTCCAGTGTCACAAGCCTCCACAGAGAGCTCGTGGACAGCCTCCACGATAGAAGCAACGCAAGACTCCAATGTGCGGTCCTTGCAGGAACAAGACCATGAGGGTCTAGCAACCTCTCCTCTCCAGACGATGCAAGTCTGCCATGCTCACGTGAACAGCAAGAAGGCTATAACAGCCTACCATGCTCCACTACACAGCAGCATGACCATGACGGTCTCTCATGCTACAATGAAGGGCACAGCGCTGAAGACTGTTCAAGCCCAACTGAAGACAAGCCAAAGGAATCGCCTCTTCCAAGCCCGAAGAAAAAAGGTTTATGCGCTGACCTTCAGGATCATTATAGCCGAACAGAGATTAATAATGCTGCACGGTCACAGAAGGATGCTGAGGATTTGCTGAAGAAATTAATTGAATGTTTAACTTGCAAGGAGCAGACTGAGAATTGCCAGTGTTTTAGTACGGATCGAAAAAATGGACAAGACATTGATCCTCAGGTAATGGAAATAACACAACCTGAGACTCCAGAGCGCAGTCCTTGCATGAACAAGAAGTGACTCCAGAGTCACAAGCCTCCACAGGGAGCTCGTGGACAGCCTCCACGATAGAAGCAACGCAAGACTCCAGAGCGCAGTCCTTGCACGAACAAGAAGTGACTCCAGTGTCACAAGCCTCCACAGAGAGCTCGTGGACAGCCTCCACGATAGAAGCAACGCAAGACTCCAATGTGCGGTCCTTGCAGGAACAAGACCATGAGGGTCTAGCAACCTCTCCTGACCAACCAGCGGCAGACGATGCAAGTCTGCCATGCTCACGTGAACAGCAAGAAGGCCATAACAGCCTACCATGCTCCACTACACAGCAGCATGACCATGATGGTCTCTCATGCTACAATGAAGGGCACAGCGCTGAAGACTGTTCAAGCCCAACTGAAGACAAGCCAAAGGAATCGCCTCTTCCAAGCCCGAAGAAAAAAGGTTTATGCGCTGACCTTCAGGATCATTATAGCCGAACAGAGATTAATAATGCTGCACGGTCACAGAAGGATGCTGAGGATTTGCTAAAGAAATTAATTAAATGTTTAACTTGCAAGGAGCAGACTGAGAATTGCCAGTGTTTTAGTACGGATCGAAAAAATGGACAAGACATTGATCCTCAGGTAATGGAAATAACACAACCTGAATCATATCTACAGCAGGGACAAATGTCTCCCTTCAACACAACGCCACAAAGTCCCAACTTCGGAGACCAGCAGTTAGTCAGTAATGACTCTTCAAACCTTGAGGGGAACATTAATTGCATTGAACCTATACACACTCCACTGATAAATGAGCAGAACATTGGAGCAAGAATCCTGAGGACACCGACATCGAGTAGCCAGATAACGAATTTAAAACCCGCAGCAGTTTCAAGTGAACCAAGTGTGCTTTCCACTAATGGTGAAGATGCAGATAAGGTCGACCCGATTATCCATTGTACCACACTAACCCCAGTGATTAAGCAGTTATGTATGGGGAGTATAATGTGGGCAATTGAGAACAGTAAAAGAGAGACTGTGACCATGCCAGTCCCAGCAAAATCAGACCCAGAGACCATGAAGGCATGTACATTAGACAAATATACATATGAGGTACCTGAGAAGAAAAGTGAAACGGAATGTTCTTTGGAAAATAGTACAATGTCGATAGAAACATTGGATCCTATATTCGAGACCATACATATGGGAGAATTTGGGAGTAATAAACAAGGTTCTGCAATGTCTGGGGGAAGATTTAAAATTCCAAAGAAGAAAAGCCCAAATGAAGGACAACGGCAAGACAATGACAGTCCACCGACATGGTGTGCACCACCATATGAAAACTCTGACAATTTACCCAACCCTAGTGAACAGCAAGCTGCTAATGAGGATCTATCCACGGGATGTGAGACGAGTGATGACAGCATCCCACTTCCCATGCAAAAGGTGCAAGGTGACAGACCTCGCCTAGTGCGTACCGAGGCACTCGACGATCACGGTGGGACCACTGACGACTGCGGTGGCGGCGCACCGCTTCTACCCTCGATGGCTCGAGCCTCTCCACTGGTTGGTGCATTCCTGCATGTTCCGACTCCAGAAGTGCAGCTTCAGGGAATCTCGGCTGCCTCCAGTGAACCTGTTGGGACTCCGGACGGGGAGCATCGACGGAAGGCAGACCGGACTCCAGATGGGGAGCAGCCAAGCGCCGACTCTGATTCGCGCACGCCAGACCTTGCTCCGGACGGGCGGTGTCGCGGCCTCGGTGATGGCACGCTCAGGGTGACGGCGGATGCCATGGCGACAGGGAATGGATCGCGTGGCAGTCCCACTGGGTCGGCAGTGGCGACCAGCACCGGCGGTCCAAGACGGACACACCAATTCGCGCCATCGCCAGACGTTGATGCGAGCAACAATTCTCTCTCCAAGGCGACATGCTTCGACGTTTCTCTGCGGAGTCGCCCTTCCGGCACAGCAGGTGGCCGGAACCAGCGTGCACGGTCTCGGCCAACTTCCACATCTGGCACAGTCATCGCCTTGCATGATATTAGTGATGGTGCTACTTCGATGGCAACGACCCATCGGCTACAAGATGCCGTCCACCACAAACATAAAAAGAAAAAAGACTCCACCTTGTTCCTGGCATGCAGGGCGGATGGATTGGTGCGTAGGCGCAATCAGCGAGCTTTGCGCCGCCTTCCACGCTCGCAACTGAACCGTACGCACACGCCGGATCCTCCACTGGTTCCCAAGGATGACTTCGTGGAGATGCCACGGATCATGCCCCTTCCATCGCCACCAGAACCAAACCACAGCCAAGGCAACACTAACAAAGATGTTGAATGTTATATTTGCACGAATGAAAAACCAAGCACTGCACGAAGTACAACAAATGGAAAAGTAGAGACTTCGGCAACAGCATCACCTCCAACAGTCCAAGGTGAACCAATGTGAACCCAAATCTCCACAGCTGAACCGGCTTGAGGACCAGCCTATTCTTGAGGCGGTCACCCATTAGACTGGACTTATAACGCTGTTCATACGTTCAAAAAGTCAAACACTTCTGTATTATAACCTGTTGTTGTTTATCGTTCCAAATATCGTCTGACCGGACCACTGTTCAAGTTGTTTTTTTTTCTCGCATTCATGTTTTGTTATGGTACAACCTTGTTAGTGTGACGCACCCGACATCGCCCCATGTAAATAGTTACTTCATATACACACGCTGTACACAACACACGCACACACTCTTAGATGCACTCACGACACGATTATATTTATAACCACGTAGGCACATATCTTTGTAAAAAGGGGGGATGTCATGATATTCAAACACACACATCATGATAGACACACCAACAGACAAATCAGAACACACACCACCACAACCAATCACAGAAAGATATAAAAGCACAAACACGACACCTGGTGGTCAGTATTAGCTGGAGAGGAGGACCAGGACAGACCTGCTACACGACATACTCAGGGAGACAGCACGTGCAGAGTATCCAGAACGAACTGTATTATAAGAGTTAAAATAAAATAGAGTTGTACCACATACAACTGTGTTGGCTCATCTGTGCACCAGAGCACCCAACACCATACCCCCTACATTTAAGTCTAAATCACTGATTTATATAACAAAAACCACCATAGGGGTCCAGTCCTCAGCCCTGCGTAGTCCAACATGACTGAAGAAGTGTCATATTGCACTTGAAACATTAACTCTGTTTCTCTCTCCACAGATGTTGGCAGGCCTACCAAGTTTTTGCTGTTTTTATTTTACACCAACATGACATTCCCTGAACAAATGCAGGCTGACTGTCCTTGATTAATCTCTGCATTTCTAAATGAACATTTATATTGATCCTCTATGATGCCAGCAACCTGCCTAGAGATACTTTCTGGGATTTGATGCTGAGCGATCAGACAGTTGCAAAGTTGCTGCACATGGTTCTGATTGCACAGGCAGCAAGCACACTGCTGCACTTTGAGAACACTGGCACCCTCTGGCATCAAACCATGCCCTTAATATGCTCTATTCCACTTTACAGGTAACCTGTGTGGGAGACATCATCTGCGGAATCGTTGCCAACAGCCGGGTGTGTGCCAAGACAGCAGCTGCAGCTGTGAAGATAACATACGAAGATCTGGAACCCCTTGTCCTCACTTTGGAGGTTTGTGCTGGAAAGGGCCAGAGAAAATGAAAGAAAGAAAGGACTCCCATTATAAATGACAATTCCAGGACATCCCAATATACCACACATCCATCAAAGGAGCTCTGAAGTGTAAAGTTCCATATATAAATCATCTGTCCCCCATGTTTACATTCCATCCAGTAATTCACTACTGGGTATCCATTATTCTACAAGGCACTCAAAACACTAAATGTTTTCCCCTCCAAGCTACACCCCATCCTGACATAGAGCTATATCTCGGTTGCTTCATGGTGGCTGGGTCAATATCCTAGAACTCCCATTCTCACACCACTGTGGGTGCACCTACACAACATGGATAGCAGTGGTTCAAGAAGGTGACTCACCATCAACATCTCAAGGCATGAGGGAACATAGTAGAAGATTTGGAGGAGCAGGCTGTGAGAACATATTGGGAGTCATGGGGTGAAGGATTATAGTGGGAGGTTTGGAGAGTGTGGAAGTAGAGGTGAGAAGGAACATTCTGGGAAGCTAGGAAAAGCAGGGTAAAGGGACAGAGCAGGAGGTTTGAAGGGAGTAGGACAGTGGAACCTAAGAGATGGTTCAGAAGTAATGGAGTAAGAGAACACAATGGGTGGCTTGTAAGGAATGGGGTGAGGGAACAGAATGGGAGGTTTTGGTGGGAATGGTGTGAGAGCGCACACTGGGAGTTTGGGGAAGAGTAGGGTGAAGCAACACGGAGGGAGGTGTGTGAGGAACGGGATGATGGAATTCAGAATTCTCAGCTAGTACGGGAATTGAACCCGCGCTGATGGCTTTGCTCTGCATCACAAACCAGCTATCTAGCTAAGGTTTGTGAGGAATGGGATGATAGAACACTGGGAGAGGTTTGTGAGGAATGGGATGATGGAACACAGGGAGAGGTTTGTGAGGAATGGGATGATGGAACACTGGGAGAGGTTTGTGAGGAATGGATTGATGGAACACAAGGAGAGGTTTGTGAGGAATGGGATGATGGAACACAGGGAGAGGTTTGTGAGGAATGGGATGATGGAACACAAGGAGAGGTTTGTGAGGAATGGGATGATGGAACACAGGGAGAGGTTTGCGAGGAATGGGATGATGGAACACAAGGGGAGGTTTGTGAGGAATGGGATGATGGAACACAGGGAGAGATTTGTGAGGAATGGAATGATGGAACACAAGGAGAGGTTTGTGAGGAATGGGATGATGGAACACAGGGAGAGGTTTGTGAGGAATGGGGTGATGGAACACAGGGAGAGGTTTGTGAGGAATGGGATGATGGAACACAGGGAGAGGTTTGTGAGGAATGGGATGATGGAACACCGGGAGTGGTTTGTGAGGAATGGGATGATGGAACACAGGGAGAGGTTTGTGAGGAATGGGATGATGGAACAGAGAGAGAGGTTTGTGAGGAATGGGATGATGGAACAGAGAGAGAGGTTTGTGAGGAATGGGATGATGGAACACAGTGAGAGGTTTGTGAGGAATGGGATGATGGAACACAGAGAGAGGTTTGTGAGGAATGGGATGATGGAACACAGTAAGTGTCAAGATAATAGATGATTGTGGTTGTGGACTCCAGTATTAGGTACTGGGGTCACCTGACCTGGGGGTCGAAGGTCAGAAAACACATGTTAGACAAGGTTGTAACAAGGCTACACTTTTTTTTGATAAACAATTTTATTAAGACATTTTGTCCCAATAAACAACAATAATATAAAACAGTGTGCAAAAAACAATCATTATAGTGCAAAAAACTCAGCTCCCCTCCCACAAGGACCAGCCTAACTTCCCCCCTAACCCCCCCCCCCCTGCTGACGATTAATTTTCCGCGAAGAAGATAAATGGTTAACACCTCTGGACGAACCCATACAGTAACCCTTTCAAAGCGAACTTAATCTTCTCCAGACTGAGAAAGCTCGCCATATCTGATAGCCAGGCCTCCGACTTCGGAGGTTTTGAGTCCCTCCATGCCAGCAGAATTCATCGCCGGGCTACCAGGGAAGCAAAGGCCAAAACGTCAGCCTCTCTCTCCTCCTGGACTTCCGGGTCCTCCGAAACCCCAAAAATAGCCACCTCTGGACTCATCACCACCCCTGTTTTCAGTACCCGGGACATAACATCCGCGAACCCCTGCCAGTTTTGGGCATGACCAAAACATGTGGACATGGTTCGCCAGCCCTCCCGAACATCTGGCGCACCTGTCCTCCAATCCCCAAAATTTACTCATCCGGGCCACTGTCATGTGAGCCCGGTGGACGGCCTTAAATTGAATCAGGCTGAGCCTGGCGCATGTTGCGGTCATGTTTACCCTGCTCAACACCTCCACCCATAAGTCCTCATCTAACTCACCTCCGAGCTCCTCTTCCCACTTAAGCTTCAGCTCCCCGGTCTGTGACTCCTCCGCTCCCATACGTTCTTTATATATATCCGAGACCCTCCCCTCCCCCACCATCCACTTGACACTACCCTGTCCTGGAACCCCCTGAGTGGCAGGCGTGGGAAGGACGGAATCTGTCTGCGTAGAAAGTCCCGCACCTGCAGGTACCTGAACTTATTCCCTCTCGCCAGCCCAAATTTCTCCTCTAACTCATGTTCGGGAAGCTCCCTTCCAAGAACAAATCCCCCATCTCTAAATCCCCGCCCTCCGCCATGCTCGGAACCCATCGTCCATATTCCCTGGGGCAAACCGGTGATTGTTGCAAATTGGGGACCAAACCGATGCTCCCATTCCCCCCACGTGCCTTTTCCATTGGCCCCAGATCCGCAAAGTCGCCACCACTATGGGGCTGGTGGAATACCGTGCCGGTGGGTGCGGCAGGGGAGCTATAACCAGGGCTGCCAAACTGGTCCCCGTACATGAAACGGCCTCCATTCGCCCCCAACCCGACCCCGCACCCACGATCCACTTCCTTATCATAGCGGTTCCTCTTGAGCATCAATCTCCTCACCCGCAGGGACTTTCCCGCCCAAATCCCATAATCATTTTATTGACCTTGAAAAAAAAACGTGGAATGAAAATGGGGAGACACTGGAAAACGAACAGGAATCGCGGGAAGATCGTCATTTTAACCGTCTGCACTCTCCCTGCTAGTGTCAGTGGGAGCACAGCCCACCTCCGGAACTCAGCCCTCACTTGCTCCACCAACCGAGACAAGTTCAACTTGTGCAGACGGCCCCAGTCCCGTGCCACCTGTATCCCGAAGTATCTAAAACTGTCCCCCACTAACCTGAACGGCAGCCCCCTCAACCTACCCTCCTGGCCCCTCGCCTGGACTACAAACAATTCACTCATTGCCATGTTCAGTTTGTACCCCGAGAACTGGCCGAATTCCTTCAGGATTCCCATGATTTCATTCACCCCAGCCACTGGTGTATAACAGCAGGTCGTTGGCATACAATGAAACTCTGTGTTCCACCCCACCCCCCCCGTACCAGCCCTTTCCAGCCCCTAGAAGCTCTTAGGGCAATTGCCAGCGCTCTATTGCTAACGCAAACAGCAGTGGGGAGCGGGGACACCCCTGCCTTGTCCCACGGTACAGTCTGAAATAGTCAGATGTCGTCCTGTTCATCCTCACACTCGCCTCCGGAGTCTGGTACAACAGTCTGACCCAGTCGATAAAGCCTTCCCAAACCCAAAACGTCCCAGCACCTCCCAGAAATAGTCTCACTCAACCCGGTGGAAAGCCTTCTCGGCATCCATTGCCACAACTACCTCTGCCTCCCTACTCTCCGGGGGTATCATGATCACATTCAGCAGACTTCTTAGGTTGGCCACCAGCTGCCTGCCCTTGACGAACCTGGTTTGATCTTCCACAGTCCTCAATCCTAGCCGCCAAGAGCTTGGCCAGAATTTTAGCATCTACGTTGACAAGGCTACACTTTCCTTACAGTTTTGTGTTCAGGTTATGAAAATATGTTATTAATAAAGTTAGTTTAAGCAATGGTGTCAGTTGCCCTGCACCGTAAAAATAAGCTATGGTGTCGGAAGTAAATTAAACACAACAATGGAGGGAACCACCATTGAAACCAACAGGGCTCAGATTGGAGGGAAATCTAGCCAGAAACTGGAGGAGATTCCGAAATCACTTTGTGGGGCAGTGACAAGAAAGACCTGCAGATACAGTCTTCCATCTTCCTTCACATAGCAGGGGAAGAAGTTTGCGATGTTTATAACATATTCACGTTTGAAAATGCTGAGAAATGAAATTACTTCATAGAAATAATGGCAACATTTGAAGCTTCCTACAGCCCGAAGAAAAACATCATGCATGAAAGATAGAATTGTTTTATATGCATGCAAGGCAGTGGCAATATGAGTCAGTACGTAACTGAGCTGAGAAAATGGGCTAAATCATGTGAATTTGGAGAGCTTTAAGAATCACTCACCTGAGTTAGAATAACTTGGTGGATTGCGATGATTCCCTGAGAGAACGGCTGTCGAGAGAAGTGGATTTCATGCAAGGGAAAGCAGTAAATATCTGCAGAGAGACAGCGGCAACAAAATTCCAATTAAACAAATGATGTAAATTTGTAAGCCGAAGAAGGTCAAGCAGTTAAAAGTTGCAGTTAAACAGAAACAGTGCTGGAGAAAAATAAATGGACAACCAGAAAGTAAAAAGAACAAAATGGTTACTAAGACATTTAAAAGCAGTTGAAACAGAACAGAGTACTTATCACGTTGCTGTCGAGCCTGTGATCAACTAAATCACTTCATTAAGGTGCGTACATCGAAGAAAGTGCACATGATTGCAGATGATGACACAAACACTGAATTTGAACTCTTCATTGGTGCAGTAACAGCAAATTCTAAAGAAGACTAATGGAGAGTTGGTTTAAAAATTACCGACATGATGGTGAATTTCAAGCTTGGTAGAGGTGCACGAGAAAATGTAATTCCCATAAGCCTATATCGTAAGGTAAGTAAAGGAAAATAAGTAAAGGATAAAACAAAAGTGAAGCTGTCTGATGACACAGGTGAAGAAATTGTTGTAGAAGGCCAATGTACATTTATTTATTTATTTTTTATATTGAGCGTATCCAATTTTCTTTTCCAATTAAGGGGCGATTTTAGTGTGGCCAATTCATCTACTCTGCACATCTTTGGTTTGAGGGGGCTAAATCTGCGCAGACACGGGGAGAATGTGCAAACTCCACACAGACAATGAACTAGAGCCGGGATCGAACCTGGGACCTCAGCGCCATGAGGCAGCAGTGTTAACCACTGCGCCACCGTGCTGCCCAGGTAAATGGACATTTAAAGTGAACTACAAAAAAGTCTCAGCACTTCCACTGATAGAGGTGAAAAATGTGCAACACCCATTGTTGGAATCAACGTTTGAGAAAAACGGAAGTTAATCAAGAGAGTAGTGATGTCACCTCTGATAACATCCTAAGTGTGTACAAGATGTGTTGAAGGGGATTGGTTGCCTAAAGGGAGAACAGGCCATCAAGATTGACAAAACTACAACACCCAAAAACACCCGCTCAGGAAAGTACCAATAATGCTGAGAGGCCGACTGAAAGCAGAATTGTTACAGAATGGAGAAACTTCGCTTCAGCAAGAAAATTGATGAATCAAGAAAGTGAGTTAATCCAATTGTAATTGTAGAAAAATCAGATGGGAATCTACGAGTCTGTCTGGATCCCAAAAATCTAAAACAAGCAGTACAAAGAGAGCATTATCAGTTGCCCACAGTCGAAGAGATCACGTGTAAGTTCGCTGAAGCTAAATACTATTCAGTCTTGGATGCAAGTTCAGGCTTCTAACAAGTCAAGCTGGATGAACACAGCTCCTATCTGTGTACCTTCAACATAACATCAGGGTGCTACAGGTTTTTACACTTACCTTTTGGTATTAATTCAGCTCCTGTGGTGTTCCACAGAACAGTGAGAACGGTGTCCTTACAGCCAGCGTCACGGTGAAGGGGTCTGGGAATGGTGATCTCGCAGTCAGCGTCGCAATGAAGGGGTCTGCGAATAGTGTCCTCGCCGTCAGCGTCGCAGTGAAGGGGTCTGGGAACGGTGCCCTCGCGGTCAGTGTCGCAATGAAGGGGTCTGCGAATAGTGTCCTCGCAGTCAGCGTCGCAGTGAAGGGGTCTGGGAACGGTGTCCTCGCGGTCAGTGTCGCAGTGAAGGGGTCTGGGAACGGTGCCCTCGCGGTCAGTGTCGCAGTGAAGGGGTCTGGGAACGGTGCCCTCGCAGTCAGTGTCGCAGTGAAGGGGTCTGAGAATGGTGTCCTCGCAGTCAGCGTCGCAATGAAGGGGTCTGGGAACGGTGCCATCGCGGTCAGTGTCGCAGTGAAGGGGTCTGGGAACGGTGTCCTCGCAGTCAGTGTCGCAGTGAAAGGGTCTGGGAATGGTGTCCTCGCAGTCAGTGTCACAGTAAAGGGGTCTGGGAACAGTGTCCTTGCAGTCAGCGGCACAGTGAAGGGGTCTGGGAACGGTGTCCTTGCAGTCAGCGTCACAGGGAAGGAGTCTGTGAACGGTGTCCTCACAGTCAGTGTCAGTCAAGGGGTCTGAGAACGATGTCCTCGCAGTCAGTGTTGCAGTGAAGGTGTCTGGGAATGGTGTCCTTGCAGTCAGTGTCGCAGCGAAGGAGTCTGGGAACGGTGTCCTCGCAGTCAGCATCGCAGTGAAGGGGTCTGTGAACGGTGTGCTCGCAGTCAGCTTTGCAGCGAAGGCGTCTGGGAATGGTGCCACGTGCTGCTGTGTATAGAAATAGGAGGTTAGTCCAGATGAGTACGTGGCTGGAGAAATGCAGGAGGGATGATTTTAGATTAATTGGACCGTTTTGGGGGACAGTGGGACCTGTACAAGATTGATGGGCTGCACCTGAACTGAAAAGCGTCTTAAAATGCGTCAGAGAACTTTTTAAATCAGTAGAAGGTCCTAAAAGAGATGGAGGCAGTTCTGGACTTTAATTTTCGGTAAATAAGCTGGGCAAGTAGTTGAAGTATCAGAGGGGGAGCATTGTGCAGATGTCAGATTCAAGATTGTTATGGAAAAGTACAAGGATGGGCCTGAAATCAAAATTCTAAACTGGAGGAGGACGGTTTTATAAGATCAGATATGATTTGGGCAGCCTGACTAGGAGCAGCCATTTTTAGGTAAATCTGTGACAGAACAGTGCATTCAAGAAGAAAATAGTGAGAGTATAGGGCCAACATGTTCCAATAAAGAAAAAGGCTGGAACCAACAAATCCAGTGAACTCTGGGTATCTAGAGACATACAGCATTAGATAAAGAGAAAAAGGGAGGTTTATGGCAGATATTGAGGACTCGAAACAGCAGAAGCCCTTGAGGCATATAGAATGTGCAAGAGGGAACTTAAAAGGAAATTAGAAGAAAATTTTCCCCTTGGTGGAGGAATCAATACCCAGGGGCATAGATTTAAGGTAAGGAGCAGGAGGTTCAGAGGGGATGTAAGGAAAAGCTTTTTCACCAAGTGTACTGGAGTCTGGAACTCGCTGCCTGAAAGGGTGGTGGAGGCAGAGACCCTCATAATATTTAAGATATATTTAGATGTACACTTGTGATGGATGCCAAGGCATACAAGGTTATGGGCCATGTGCTGGAAAATAGGATTAGACAATCGGTTGGTTGTTTTGATGGCGCGGATGCAATGGGCCGAAGGGCCTTTTCTGTGCTGTAGACCTCTGTGACTCTATGACACAGACTGAGGCAGGTGCTGACAATAGCTAGAGAAAAGAACTTAAAGTTCAAGACGGAAAAATGCAGATTGGCCTTATGAAATCAAATACTTGGTACATGTGCAAACAAGTGAGGGACTGAAGCCAGACATGAGTAACATTGAAGCAGTCTTGAGCATGCCACCCACAGAATGTAAGAAAGACTTGGGGAAGTTTGGGGGCATGTGTCATTTGTGAGTACTTTTAAGACATGGATGTTTAAGCAATGTACCTTTAAGAAAACAGTGATATCAGAGAGTGGGTGGGGCTGGGCTTTAGGTCAGCCATTTTGCACTTTTTTAGTAGCAGTTTAGAAAGCAGTTTGTGTGTGACTGTGTGGTTCCAGAGAACTGCAAGTTTTAAAAGCAGTTTGTGTGTGTCTGTATGTTTCCAGAGAGCTGCAAGTTTTGAAAAGAGCTGGGTGTGTGTCTGTGTTTTGCAGTGAGCTGGATCTCTCCCATGAAAGACTATCTCTGGATCATTTGGGTGATTTAAAGTAAAGCCTTTAACCTGATGTGATTTTGTTTAAAGGTGTTAAGTCTCTTGGAAGTTTGAAGGAACATTTTAAGGAATTATTTACTGTTGCAATATTTTCTGAGTTATCTTTGAAGTAAGGGGTGTTAAGAGATCCAATGTTTATTTAAGATGTTAAGTTGAGTTCATGGAATAAACAGTGTTTTGTGTTTAAAAACCCATGTGTCCATAATTGTAATCCCACACCTAGGGAAAAGCCGTGTGCTCAGAAAAGCAACAAATCCATTAAAGGGAGAGGTTGGTTGAACTCCATGATACATTTTGGGGTTCTGAAAACGCCTCCCTCATAACACATGATGACCTACCTTGAGAAATTCACTCTGGACATGCCAGACTTGACAGCACCTCCGGGTGAACTTCTACAAAATAAAGTGGAATGGCACTGGGGAAAAAAGTCACCAAAAGCTTTGACCAGTCTAAAGAGAACATTCACCTAGACCAGTGTTAAAGTATTATGATGTCAGTCAGCCAGTAAAGATATCAGTGGGAGTTTCAAACACCTGGGAGCTGTCCTCTTGCAAAATAAAGCATCAGTGTGCTTCAAAAGCAATGACTGTAACACAGCAGCGTTGAGCCCAAATAGAGAAAGACATATTAACAATTGTATTTGGCCTAGAATGCTTCCACCAGTTTGTCAATGACAAAGGCCTGGAGATAGAGTCTGATCATAAGTCTTTCGAAGCTATAGTTAAAAGCCCCTGAACTGTGCACCACCAAGAATACAAAGATTATTACTATGTTTGCAGAAGTACCAGGTCAGAGTTAAATACAAACTGGCCAATGGAGTGTACATCGCATTCACGCTCTCATGTGCATACCCACCAGAGGGAACACAGTGAGAGGTTTGGGGGCAGAGTGTGGGTGAGGGAACACCATGGGATGTTTGGGAACAGAGTGGGGTGAGGGAACACAGTGGGAGATTTGGGGGAAGAGTGTGTGGTAGAGGATCACAATGTGAGATTTGGGGGAAGAGTGGGGTGAGGGAACACAGTGAGAGGTTTGGGGGAGGGATGTGGTAAGGGAACACAATGGGAGGTTTGGGGACAGAGTGGATGAGGAAGCTCCATAGGAGGTTTGGGGGAAAGTGGGGTGAGGGAGCACAGTGGGAGGTTTGGGGGAAAGTGGGTTGAGGGAGCACAGTGGGAGGCTTGGGGGAAAGTGGGGTGAGGGAGCACAGTGGGAGGTTTGGGGGAAAGTGGGGTGAGGGAGCACAGTGGGAGGTTTGGGGGAAAGTGGGGTGAGGGAGCACAGTGGGAGGTTTGGGGTAAAGTGGGGTGAGGGAGCACAGTGGGAGGTTTGGGGGAAAGTGGTTGAGGGAGCACAGTGGGAGGTTTGGGGGAAAGTGGGGTGAGGGAGCGCAGTGGGAGGTTTGGGGTGAAAACACTGGGAGGTTTTGGGGAAAGTCAGGTGAGGAAGCACAGTGGGAGATTTGGGGCAAATGCGAGGTGAAGGAACACTGGGAGGCTTGGGAAGAATGGGGTGAGGGAACACTGCGGGATGTTTGGGAAGAATGGGGTGAGGAAACACCATGGGATGTTTGGAGACATATTGGGATGAGGGAATATAGTGGCAGGTTTGGGAAGAATGGAATGAGGGAACACAGTGGGAATTTTGGGGGTGAGGGAACACGTTGGGAGCTTTGGGGTGAGTGTGGGATGAAGGAACTCTGTGAGGTTTGGGAATAATGGGGTGAGGGAACAAATTGGGAGGTTTGGGAAGAATGGAGTGAGGGAACGTAGTGGGAAGTTTGGGGTGAGTGTAGGGTGAGGGAACACATTGGGAGCTTTGGGGTGAGTGTGGGATGAGGGAACTCTGGGAGGTTTGGGAAGAATGGGACGAGGGAACACATTGGGAGGTTCGGGAAGAGTGGGGTGAGGGAACACATTGGGAGCTTTGGAGTGGGTGTGGGGTGAGGAAACTATGGGAGCTTTGTGAAGAATGGGGTGAGGGAACACATTGGGAGGTTTGGGATGAGTGTGGGGTGAGGGAACATAGATAGGTTTTGGGAAGATTGGGGGAAGGGAACAGAGTGGGAACTAGTATCTTTGGAAGAATCAAGGTTTGAGGGGAGGAGATCAATGAATGAAATGAAATGAAAGGATGTTCTCTATTAGTTGAAGAATCAACTCGATAGTACACATACAATACTTAAAGAAGGTGAATTAATGCCTGTACTTTTAACATCTGAACGTAGGATGCAATTCAGCACAAGTCCTTTTATGGCGAAAGGAAACTGGAAAATGGAAATGTTGATGCTGCATTTGAAAAAGTTGACCAACAACTGGAAGGTACAGTTAAAGATTGCACAGTTTTATAGATTGTTACTATGTGGATTATTGACTAACATTGCTACCAGCATTTTAGCTTTTGTAACAATGTTCCATTTAAGTCACTGTCTGAGTAGAGTTTGCACATTCTCCCCGTGTCTGCGTGGGTTTCACCCCCACAATCCAAAGATGTGCAGGTAAGGTGGATTGGCTACGCTAAATTGTCCCTTAATTGGAAAAAAAATAATTGGAAACTCGAAATTTAAAAAGAAAGTTTTACAACACCAGGTTAAAGTCCAACAGGTTTGTTTCGAATCACTAGATTTCGGAGCGCAGCTCTTTCCTCAAAGGAGCAGTGCTCCGAAAGCTGGTGATTTGAAACAAACCTGTTGGACTTTAACCTGGATTTATAAAATAGGAATGTTTAATCTATAATTATTCAGAGGCTCACTGGCTATGGGTGGGATTTTCTGGTCACTCCTGCCCCAAGACTGGAAATTTCTGCATGAAGTCAATCGATCTTCAGATGGTCTATCAAATTGTCTATGCTCCTGATGGTTCTGCCATTTATTTTATAGCTCCCACCTAAATTGGATCTACCAAAATGCATCACCTCGCATTTGTCCGGGTGAAATTCCATTTGCTATTTTTCCACCCAATTTTGCAGCTTACCTAGTCTAGTTGTATTCTCTGACAATCTTCATCACTATCCGCAATTCCTGAAATCTTAGTTTCATCCGCAAACTTGCAAATCAGACCAGCTTCATTTTCTTCCAAGTCATTTGTATATATTACAAACAGCAGAGGTCCGGTACCGACCCGTCTGGAACACCACTAGTTACAGACCTCCATTCGAATAAACACCCTTCCACTGCTACCCTCTGTCATCTATGGCCAAGCCAGTTGTGAATCCATCTAGCTAATTCACCTCTAACCCCGTGTGATTTAATCTTTTGCACCAACCTGCCATGAGGGACCTTCTCAAATGCTTTACTAAAGTCCATGTCGACAACATCCACAGCCCTTCCCTCATCATTCATTTTTGTCACCTCTTCAAAAAACTCAATTAAATCAGTGAGACCGGACCTCCCTCATACAAAACATGCTATCTGTCGCTAATAAGACCATTCACTTCCAAATGTGCATAGGTCCTTTCTTTGAGAATCTTTTCAAACAATTTCACTATCACTGACGTCAAGCTCAGTGGCTTATAATTACCCGGGTTATCCTTGCAACCCTTTTTAAATAACGGTACGACATTGGCTATCCTCCAAACCTCTGGGATCTCACCTGTAGCAACAAAGATTTCTGTCAGAGGCCCAGTGATTTCATCTCTTGTCTACCTCAGTATCTGGGATAGATGCCACCTGGCCCAGGGGATTTGTCAACCTTAATGATTTTTAACACACCTAACACTTCCTCCCTCGTAATAACGACGTGTTTTAAAGTATCGACATATCCCTCTGAGACACCACCAATCAGCGTGTCCTTCTCCTTTGTGAATACAGATGCAAAATACTCATTAAGGATCTCACCTACTTCCTTTGGGTCTGCGCATAATTTCCCTCCTTTGTCCTTGAATGGACCAACTCTTTCTCTAGCTACCCTCTTGTTCCTAATATACGTATAAAATGCCTTGGGATTCTCCTTAGTCCCTGTCTGCCAAGGATATTTTGTGATTCCTTTTTGCCCTCCTAACTCCCTGCCTGAGCTCTTTTCTACTTTCCTTGTATTCTTCAAGTGATTCATCTGTTTTTAGTTGCCTAGATCTCACGTATGCATCCTTTTTCTTTTTGACTAAACTCGCAATTTCCCTGGTCATCCACGGTTCCTGAATCCTGCCTTTCCTTTTCATCGGCACGTGCCTGTCCTGCACTCCCATCAACTGTTCCTTAAAGGGCTCCAAAAGTGGAGCCAAATGTGGATTTACCCTCAAACAGTCTCTCCCAAACAACATCTTCCAAATTCTGCCTCATCTGCTTGTAGTTAGCCTTCCCCCAATTTAGCACCTTAACCTGAGGATAACATTCGTCCTTTTCCATGAGTATCCAAAAGCTTACGGAATTCAGTTATGCTTCCCAAAGTGAGAGGGTCTTCATTCCTCATGAGGCAGGGATGCAACGCATTTCTGAGAACCCCACTCTTCCCTTGCAGTCTGGCCTCTCATGGGATCTCACTGAGGAACCTCACAGTTGTCTCCAGTGCTGATCCTCTGTATTCACATTCCCCCACACACTTTCCAGCTCCCACTAAAGACAAGCACTTCCTCAGGGGTGATTTGGGAACCAGCCCAGAAAGGACACAAGAAGGGATGCCTGCATGCCAGCTTCCAGCACCCTTAAAGCAAAGGGTTCCCCGAAGTCAATGGGAAGTAAGGCCTACTAGCGACCCCTCTCCCTGAGACTGAGTGATTGAACCTGTTAAATTCACACCATTTAGTCTCCCCATGAGTAGTTAACTATGAGCTTCCCCGCTGAGAGATGTGGGCCCCATCAGTGGAGCAATGGTCCAGTTTCTTTATGCCTCTTAGGTGCAGTCCTGTGTAGTAACACTATCGGCGACAAGGATAAAGTGGAGCTGCAGACGCCACTGCTAATTGTTGGAAGCAAGGTCTGCTCTATTCATACCACTGGGGAAAGGTTTGCACTACTTTCAAAATGTCACTTTTCCGGGATACTGGATGTATTTGGTGCAAGCATAGAAGAATGGACTCAATACGCAGAATGTATGTGCTACTTTTTCAGGGCTATCGCTATAACTGGTGATGGGCTCCAGACAGTGATACTGTTGACTGCCTGTGGAGTGCCCACCTTCAGTGTAATCAAAAGCCTAACATACACCCCATCCCCAGACACAAAGTCATTTGAGGAGTTTGTAATGCTAGTGGCGAATCATTATGACCCCATTATGACCATTGTGCAGCTATATCATTTTAATGGGGCTGAAAGATCCCCAGGGGAGCCTGTAACCAAATTTTTGATGCATCTGAGGAAACGAGCTGAATTTTCTAAGTACGGCCCTTCTCTTTCCAAAATGCTCTGTGACAGATTGGTCTGTGGTGTGAATAATATGGCAACTCAATGGAAGATACTCGCTGAGCCACTGCTAGACTTAAAAGAAGGCTGTGGAAATCTCACTGACGAGAGAGAGTGCAAAGAAGGGAGTGCAGGAGTTACAAGGGGTGGAAGTCAATAATGTGGTATCCTGGCGCATGGCATTCCCTAAAATGGGAACCCCCGGAATTCTACCCTGGATGGAACACCACTGAGGTCAGGGCCGATCGTCAAGGACCAAGTCGACCAGGCAAGACCCGTCCCCTGAACCAGTAGAGGAAGACCCTAGACGATGCGGAGTGTGCAGCCGGAGAAGCCACATGGTGCGGAAACCACAGAGTGGACAGTCAGCCTGCTACTCCACTAGAGATGGACGGCAACCCAGATCCTGCACCTTTCTCTCAGAACAGTCAGAGAATGGCTTTATGCAGCTAAACTGCAGCGCGACACCCAAACTTTTCCCCATTAGTTTCACCGTTCAAGTGAACAGCCATTCCTTGGGAATGGAATTGGACAGGGGTGCCGCTGTCTCAGTTATTGGCAGGCAAACATTTGAGAAGATCAAATCAGGGGTACAATGTCTACAGTTATAGGATACTGAGGCAAGACTGGCCACATATATGGGAGAACCACTAGCCACAGCGGGGACCACGATGACCCCAGAAGTGTACGGATAGCAGTCCGTAAGGCTACCGCTGATAATAGTGAAAGGTCATGGCACGGGTTTACTAGACCGCGACTGGCTGCAGCACCTCTGCCTTGATTAGCAGTGCATTTTCCAGATGGGCTCAGGAGGCCTCTACGAGATATTGGGGAAATATCCCGAGGTTTTCCAGATTGGCTTGGGGAAAATCGAAGGAGCCATGGCGAAGATTCATGTAGGCTCTGACGCACAGCCTAAGTACTTTCGAGCTCGCCCGGTTCACTACGCGTTGCCGCCAAAGGTTGATGCATTTTGCCATAGAATTTGACTCTGACAAGACAGAAGTGTACTGGATCTCTCTCCAAAAATCTCTATACAGTTAAGCAAGTAAACCTGTTATGTTAACTTCATTTATAAGTGGCATTTGAATTGTCCTGGGTTGTTTAATTGAAGTTAGCAGCAGGTATAGACAGTGGACGGGGTTCTCCATTGGCCGACGTTGAAATGAGGAAAGGCGATTGGGCGGAGAATCGGTTTTGACACCGAAATCGTGGCCTGTGCCGATTTCACACCAAATAGCTATTCTCCGGTGCTTCAACAGCAGCGTCAATGCGTTCCACTCTGCACTACAGTAAACGCCGTTGGTATATGATGAGCAGGCCTGACCCGGTATTCTCCAGGGCCTCTGTGATTCTCCCCCTCCATCGGGCGAATTCCTGACGGCGAGGTTCAGTGGTACTTTTAAAAATTGTGAAACAGGCGCCATGGCTGATAAGGGAGAGAGTGGTTGGACACCCCGAGATTAGACCGTGGGCTCCTAGCCCTGACACTGATCGGGCTGGCTCGGGTGGGGACTCTGCCAGGGTCAGGTGGGGGAAGGGCCATGGTGAACCCCCACAGGACTGGGGTGGTGTCCAGGCACGGACCGCCTTTGCTGCAGCCTGCAAGTCAGCCATCTTGCTGCGCACCCCACTGACCATCCACCCTGGCCCCTGGTTCTGCAGAGTGACACCGGCCGCATGGGTGCCCCTACCCCACCAGGGCCAGAGGCCCCACGGTACCGGGCTATGATGGGGCAAGGGGTTGGGGGAGGAGGGGAGGGACATACGGGGGCAGAGTCCGCAGTGCCAACCAGAGCCACTGTGTAACCCGGCTGACATGTTGGATCTGGTTGGGCATGAGGGTACGCACCATGCTAACATGTCGGCCTTTCACCCCCCTGCAGACAATGGAAATTGGAATACAACCAGGCCTGGGGATGCCCCACGGCTGTAGGAGCTGGAGCTGCTCGAGGAGGAGGAAGCTAAAGCAGCGGAGCCTGCCCCAGAGGAACAGGAGGCAGCCATTGAGGATGGAGAACTTGCCGCACAGCAGGCTGACGAGGAGGTGAAAAGAAGGCGCCGCATGAGGCCTCATGTGTACCGGCAGTGCCTGTCATTCGAGAACCTGCTTGATCGGACATGCCGTCAAAGACTCTGGTTGAGCAGAGGGAAAGTGCGACATAGCTGCCAAATCATGGCGCACCTGGCACCATGGGGGAATTGGGAAGGACACCCGCTGCCGGTGGCTGTCAAGGATGGGGACCTGTCCAGAATCTCACAGAGCTCAGTGCACAGGTGCATCCGTGCCGTCACGGAGGCCCTATGTGTCCAGGCGCTTCAATACATCCATTTCGATGTGGACCGAGCCCGCCAGGATGTTTGGGCAGTGGGACACGCCGCCATCGTTGAGATGCCCTGTCTCCAGGGGGTGATTGACGGGATGCATGTTGCCTTACAAGTACCTGCAGACGACTGGCCAATCTTCACTAACCAAAAGGGGTTCCACTTGATCAACGTACAGCTGATAGGTGACGATCAGATGCGCATTATTCACGTCTGTGCCCTATACCTGGGCAGTGTGCACGATGCTTTCATCTGGCACACTCACCGATTCCCGGCCTGTTTGAGGCACACTCCCGGCTGGGGGATTGGCACCTGGGTGACAGGGGTTATCCGCTGCGGTGGTGGCTGATGGCACCTATCCAAAGGCCACAGACCGACGCGGAGACCCGCTACAATGACGCCCATACAGCGACCAGGGGTGTGATCAAGCGGTGCTCAGCATCTGCGGTTCAGCTGCCTGGACTGCTCTGGAGGGGACCTCCACTATGGCGCTGGAATGTCCGCCCACATCGTGGTGGCCTGCTGTGTCCTCCACAACATCGTGCAGCAGAGGGGCGATGTGCTGGAGGAGGAGGATGAACGCCAGGCCTCCTCCGGCGAGGAGGAAGCAGGGGAGGGCGTGGATGGACAGGACATGGGGCCTGGGCAATATCGGGAGGCCGCACGACATGTGTTCCAGGGCCAATGTGCACAGGATGCTCTGATCCCCTCCAGATTCGCCAACCTGGGGTTGGGGGGGGGGAGAGACTGGCCAGGGGCACGGACACCGCACCCACCTCAACTGCCCCCTACCCCTGCTCCCGCCTGCAATCCCCTCCGTGATACGTACCTGCCTCACTACAGGGTGCGGGCCCTGGGTTGGCAGCAACAGTTAGTATGTCCATGGGATGGAGGGTGATGACAACCCGCTCTGCGATGAGCTGTGGTGCTCTGCATCGTTTGACAATGTCTGACTTCTGATGACGGTAGCACTTTCCACCGTCCACCTGGGTGATCCCTGCACGAGAGCTGACCATTCCATCACATGATCACATCGAATCCCCGGTGTGGCGGACGTGGAGAGGGTGGTGGACGTGGGTGGTGGTGGCACACCGGAGTGGTGAGCGCTGAACTGTGGTCCCTGAGCCAAACAGACCTCCAACATCCGCCCATTCCAACCCCCCCCCCCCCCACACCCACACACACACTCTGCAGCCAGCCCAGACCAGCCCACCCCTCACACCCTTCTGACAGAGCCCCGAGGCAGGTTGCAACATTGTGTGAACAGGTGTATAATGTGACAATATATATACAGATACGTACCCTAGCCCCTTTCGCTAAACTGCGCCCTGCACCTGTGCCATCTTTTTTTTCAGAAGTATTTTTATTCAACAAATTTTCAACATTTTGGAAATGCAACACCCAAACAAACCCCAAACAAAATAGACATCCCCCCCATCTCAACAGTCAACAGTAACCAGCTCCCGAAAGTGCATGATAAACAAACCCCAACAATTGTCGAACCCCTCCTTCACCCCCCTCAGCTCAAACTTCAGCTTCTCTCGAGTCACAAACTCCATTAAGTCCCCCCACCATGCCGAGGTGCCGGGTGGAAAAGCTGATCTCCACCCCAACAAGACCCACCGCCGAGCGATCAGCGGCGCGAAGGCTAAGACATCTGTCCATGCACCCCCTCCCTGCAGCTTGAGCTGATCTAACACCCCGAATATGGCTTCCGGGGAGGGCCAGGGGTTTCAGGTCCACAAATAAGACCCCGAACACCATCCTCCAAATCTTTCTAGCTTCGGACAGGACAAAAAATTCTGAACATGATTTGCAGGGTCCCTTCCATATCGCTCACAGGCGTCCTCTACCCCCTTGAACAGCCGGCTCATCCTTGATTTAGTGAGGTGCGCCTTGTACACTATGTTCAGCTGTATCAGCCCCAACCTTGCACAAGAAGTCGGGGCATTCACCCTCCGCAGCACCTCATACCACACTCCCTCTACTAGCACCATCCCCAGCTCTTCTTCCCACTTCACCTTAACCTATCCTCCTCCAGGATCTTCCCGTAAATCGCAGAGATGACTCCCCTACCCAACCTCGCTGCTGACAATACCTCCTCCAACAAAGAGGAGGCCGATGTTACCGGGAAGGTTGGGGAAACCTTCTTTACGAAATCCTGCACTTGCATGTACCTCAACCCCTCCATCTATGTCAACCCATATTTCTCTCCCAACTCTTCTGGACTCACGAATCGCCCCCTCGAGAAACAAATCTTTTATTTCCCTCATCCCCTTCTCCTCCCATCCCCAAAATCTTGCATCCATTCTTCCTGGCTCAAACCCATGATTCCCCATAATCGGCATCCCCCCTGACCCAGCGCTCAATTTAAAGTGTAGTCTAAATTGCCACCAAATCTTCAGTGTGACAACCACCACCTGACACCCCGATTACATTCCTGGGGTCTTCGGGTGTGGCGCCATTGCCAGCATCCACAACCCCGACCCCCTGCAAGAGCCTGCATCCATCCTTACCCACACAGTCCTCCCCTCCTTGCATCATCCTGTCACTTTCTCAGCATTCGCTGCACAATAATAATAAAGCAAGTTCGGGCCAGACCCCTGCCCTCTGCAATATCACCCTCCCAACCCTGGCTACCTTCCCCCCAAATTAACGAGGAGATCAACTTGTCCACTCCCTTGAAGAAAGATTTAGGTAAAATACCGGCAGACACTGGAATAAAAACAGGAATCGCAGCAACACATTCATTTTGACTGCCTGCACCCGGCCTGCCAATGACAGAGGGAGATTGTCCCACCTCGACAGATCGACCTTCAACCTTCGCCCCAACCTAATAAAATTAAACATCCATAGCCCTGCCTAATCCCAAGCAGTGCAAAGAACCATGCCGTCCATCCCTAGGTTCAACTTGTACCCCGAGAACTTCCCAAACTTCTGGAGCAGCTTCATTATTCCTCCCATCGATACCTTTGGCTCTGAAATGTTCAGCAGCAGGTCATCAGCATGTAGGGTCACACTGTATTCTAACCGCCCCTCCTCACGATCCACTTCCATATCTGTCTCCTTGGAGCAATGGCCAAAGGCTCTATAATGCAAACAGAAGGGGAGTCATAGGGCACCTCTGCCTCTTGCCATGATGCAATGCGACCCCGAGTGAACACTATTCATGATGCCCTATGTTTCCCTTGCTCATTTATTTGCTTTGTTTGGCCCTTGTTTCGCACTGTAACCAATCACTATTTGTTGATGTACCATTTGTCAATGTACTCTGTCGATTATTCTTTTTGTCTTCTATGTACATGCTGGGTGTAGCGCACAATGACTTACGAGAGAGACGAGTAGTGAAGAAGTCGATGAGGCTTTATTAAGCGAGACTTGTCCCCAGCAGTTCAGCAACAGAATGAAGCGGCGGGGAGAAGCTCGGGTTCTTATACTCCGCCTTCAGGGTGGAGCCAGTTGTCAACAGCCAACCAGGACCCGGGATCTGTCAGCCAATAGCATCACGGCTTCACAGTCCCACATGACCCCTAATACATACCACCACATTCACCCCTTGTTAAAAAGGAACCCGGCGGGGTGGTGGTTCGCATGGTGGTAGGGGTTTACAAGGCTGGTCCTGGGAGGAAAATTTCGGGCATGTTACTACAGTTTTAGCCCTACACTGGGCTATGTACAAAGTTTGTGAAACTATTTACAATCTTAGTAAGAGAAAAAAAATTTTTTTTTGTTACAATCCAACAACATTCCTGGTGTCACGCCGATGCCACGAGTCGAGCGGGCGGTCTGGTCTTCCTCGTCGTTCGCCTCAGCCCCGGTGGTGGTGCAGGTGCTTGGTCAGGCGTTGTCGTCTCCGGGAGCGTTTCGGTGTTCGTTCCTGTTTCACTCCTGGGCGGGCACGGACAACGCCTGGGAGACCGTGTCCTGTCAGCCGTCGGGGTACGCCACGTAGGCGTACTGCGGGTTCGCGTGGAGAAGGTGAACCCTCTCGACCAACGGGTCCGATTTGTGCGCCCGCACATGTTTCCGGAGCAAGATGGGTCCTGGGGCCGCCAGCCAGGTCGGCAGCGACGTTCCGGAGGAGGACTTCCTGGGGAAGACAAGGAGGCGCTCATGAGGCATTTGGTTAGTGGTGGTACACAGCAGCGACCGGATGGAGTGGAGAGCATCCGGGAGTACCTCCTGCCACCGGGAAACTGGGAGATCCCTGGACCGTAGGGCCAGCAGGACGGTCTTCCAGACCGTGCCGTTCTCCCTCTCTACTTGCCCGTTCCCCCGGGGGTTGTAGCTGGTCGTCCTGCTCGAGGCTATGCCCTTGCTGAGCAGGAACTGGCGCAGCTCGTCACTCATGAAGGAGGACCCCCTGTCGCTATGGATATATGCGGGGCAACCGAACAGTGTGAATATGGTGCCAAGGGCTTTAATGACTGTGGCCGCTGTCATGTCGGGGCAGGGGATGGCGAAGGGGAAACGAGAGTACTCGTCCACCACGTTCAGGAAGTATGCGTTGCGGTCGGTGGAGGGGAGGGGCCCTTTGAAATCCAGACTGAGGCGTTCAAAGGGGCGGGAAGCCTTGATCAGGTGGGCTCTATCCGGCCTGAAAAAGTGCGGTTTGCACTCCGCGCAGATGTGGCAGTTCCTGGTGACTGTACGGACCTCCTCCACAGAGTAGGGGAGGTTGCGGGACTTTATGAAATGGTAGAACCGAGTGACCCCCGGGTGGCAGAGGTCCTCGTGGAGGGCTTGGAGACGGTCTATTTGTGCGTTGGCACATGTGCCGCGGGATAGGGCATCGGACAGCTCGTTCAGCTTTCCGGGACGGTACAAGATCTCATAGTTGAAGGTGGAGAGCTCGATCCTCCACCTTAAGATCTTGTCATTTTTAATTTTGCCCCGCTGTGCATTATCGAACATGAAGGCTACCGACCGTTGGTCGGTGAGGAGAGTGAATCTCCTGCCGGCCAGGTAATGCCTCCAATGTCGCACAGCTTCCACTATGGCTTGGGCTTCCTTTTCCACTGAGGAGTGGCGGATTTCTGAGGCGTGGAGGGTTCGGGAGAAAAAGGCCACGAGTCTGCCCGCTTGGTTAAGGGTGGCCGCCAGAGCTACGTCGGATGCGTCGCTCTCGACCTGGAAGGGGAGGAACTCGTCGATGGCGCGCATCGTGGCCTTTGCGATATCCGCTTTGATGCGGCTGAAGGCCTGGCGAGCCTCTGTCGACAGGGGGAAGGTAGTGGTCTGTATTAGCGGGCGGGCCTTGTCTGCATACTGGGGGACCCACTGGGCGTAATATGAAAAGAACCCCAGGCAATGTTTCAGGGCTTCGGAGCAGCGGGGGAGGGGAAATTCCATAAGGGGGCGCATGCGTTCGGGGTCGGGGCCTATTATCCCATTGCGCACTACGTATCCCAGGATGGCCAACCGGTTTGTGCTAAAAACGCACTTTTCCTCGTTGTATGTGAGGTTCAAGGCGTTAGCGGTCTGGAGGAATTTTTGTAGGTTGGCGTCGTGGTCCTGCTGATCGTGGCCGCAGATGGTTACGTTGTCGAGATACGGGAACGTGGCCTGCAACCCGTGCTGGTCAACCATTCGGTCCATCTCCCGTTGGAAGACCGAGACCCCGTTCATGACACCAAATGGGACCCTTAGGAAGTGGTATAGACGCCCGTCTGCCTCGAAGGCTGTGTACTTGCGGTCACCTGGGCGGATGGGGAGCTGGTGGTAGGCGGACTTGAGGTCCACGGTGGAGAAAACCTTATACTGGGCAATCCGATTTACCGTGTCGGATATGCGGGGGAGAGGGTACGCATCTAGCTGTGTGTACCTGTTGATGGTCTGGCTATAGTCTATGACCATCCTTTGCTTCTCCCCGGTCTTTACTACTACCACCTGGGCTCTCCAGGGACTATTGCTGGCCTGGATTATGCCTTCCTTCAGCAACCGCTGGACTTCAGACCGAATAAATATCCGGTCCTGGGCGCTGTACCATCTGCTCCTAGTGGCGACGGGTTTACAATCCGGGGTGAGGTTTGCAAACAAGGACGGCGGTTCAACCTTGAGAGTTGCGAGGCCGCAGATAGTGAGTGGGGGTATTGGGCCGCCGAATTGAAATGTTAGGCTCTGCAGGTTACACTGGAAATCTAATCCCAGTAATGTGGGTGCGCAGAGTTGGGGAAGGACGTAGCGCCTGTAGTTTTTAAACTCCCTCCCTTGCACCGTTCGGTTTGCAATGCAGAACCCTTTGATCTCTATGGAGTGGGATCCTGCAGCTAGGGAAATCTTTTGCGTACTTGGATGGATGGTCAGAAAACAGCGTCTTACCGTGTCTGGGTGAATGAAACTTTTGGTGCTCCCGGAGTCGATCAAGCATGATGTCTCGTGTCCGTTGATCAGCACCGTTGTTGTCGTCGTCTGGAGCGTCTGGGGCCGTGATTGATCCAGAGTCACCGAAGCCAGTCGTGGTCGTAGTGTCGCGGCGTCTTCTTCGGACCCCGTGGAGCCGTCGATGCTGGGGTCCTTTGTTGTCATCCAAGATGGCGGCGCCCATCCTCCCCTCGTGGTGCCCGGGACCCAAAATGGCGGCGCCCGCGGGTCGCACATGGGGCGCTGGGGGGGGGGGGGGTTGGGGAGCGTTTGGGCTATGCTGGGCTCGTTCTTCTCCGGGGATTGCGGCGACCCCCCGGGACCGGCACACTGCCGCATAATGGCCCTTCTTGCCGCAGCTTTTACAAATAGCTGCGCGGGCCGGGCAGCGCTGCCGGGGGTGTTTCGCTTGCCCGCAGAAATAGCAGCGGGCCCCCCCGGGATGGTCTGGCACTTTAACCGCGCAAGCCTGTGAGGGGGGGGGGGTTTGTCGTGACGGGGGTCCACGGAGCCCAAGGGGCTGCCGCGCGGTCGGGGCCGTAGGCGCGGGCGTTTTGCGAGGCCACATCTAGGGAAGCTGCAATGGCCCGTGCCTCTGAGAGTCCTAGCGACTTTTTCTAAAAGTCTTTGGCGGATTTGGGGAGAGTTCATACCTGCCACAAACGCATCGCGAATTAGCATGTCCGTGTGTTCGATCGCGTTCACCGGCAGGCAGCTGCAGCCCCGTCCCAAAATTAGCAGTGCGGCGTAGAATTCTTCTAGCGATTCTCCGGGACTTTGCCGTCTCGTTGCGAGTTGGTAGCGCGCGTAGACCTGGTTCACGGGGCAAACGTAGATGCTCTTCAGTAATGCGAGCGCCGTCGGGAAATCCTCTGCGTCTTCTATGAGAGGAAAAATTTCCGGGCTTACCCTCGAATGCAGGACCTGCATTTTCTGGTCTTCTGTGATCCGGCCGGGGGCCGTTCGGATGTAGCCTTCAAAACATGCTTGCCAGTGTTTAAATACTGCTGCTGAGTTCGCTGCGTGGGGGCTGATCCGCAGGCATTCCGGGGCGATCCAGAGCTCCATAGTCCTTTAAGCTCGCTTAATAAATTGTAGCGCACAATGACTTACGAGAGAGACGAGTAGTGAAGAAGTCGATGAGGCTTTATTAAGCGAGACTTGTCCCCAGCAGTTCAGCAACAGAATGAAGCGGCGGGGAGAAGCTCGGGTTCTTATACTCCGCCTTCAGGGTGGAGCCAGTTGTCAACAGCCAACCAGGACCCGGGATCTGTCAGCCAATAGCATCACGGCTTCACAGTCCCACATGACCCCTAATACATACCACCACACTGGGTACATTCTCTTGGCCTCACCTGATCTTCCACCCTCAGATGTGTCTTCTGCAGCATCACTACATCAGCCTTTAAGCACTTCAAATATGTGAAAACCTTTGATCTCTTCACCGGGCCCCCTAACCCCCGTACATTCCAATTCACTATTCTGACTGAGGTTCTCTCACCAACAAGGCCCCCCCCCCCCACGCCCCCCCCCCCCCCCCCCCCGCCCCCCCCCCCCCCCCCCCCCCCCCCCCCGCCCTTCCTATCTGCTACCATCATTAACCCAGGTTCTGCCTATCAGGCCTAACCCACCACATCCGTTTGTTACTGTCGAACCCCCCGTCCCAAAATCCCAGCAACTACTTCTCCCTTCCAACCCCTCTCCAAGTATCAATCCCCTCCCCCCCTTTCCACACCTCCCAGGCCCATCGAAACCTGTTTGACCAGGGTCTGATGACCGTGGCCCCTCCCCCCACCACACTCCCGTTCACTAGCCAAACTCTGCTTGCCCCTGCCCGAGCCCCCTCCTCCCAATCCCCTCTTCCAACCCAGTTCCAGAAAAAAAAGAAAGGAAAACAACCAATAAAACCATTGCACATATCCCCCAAGCCCAAAGTACATAAGAAACTCTAAACGCAGCTAAACTGCCTTCCCCCATTCAACCAACCCGAAGACCCCAACATTCCTGCCACAATACAGAAATGAAAAACTACAGAAAAGGGAAACAAAGATAAAGCACAGTCCTCCTCCCCTCAGTCCCAGTCCCATTTCCAGTCCCGTCTCTCATTTCAGTCCGAATCCTTCAGCCTGACGAACACCTCCACCACTTCCACCATCCCGAAGTTCCCTCGAGTTGTATGTCATCCTCATCTTCGCAGGGTAAACCACTCCAAACCGCATGCCGTTGCTGTAGAGTGCCACCTTCACCCATCCGTCAATTAAGCCATCAATTAATAATAATAATCTTTATTAGTGTCACAAGCAGGTTTACATTAACACCGCAATGAAGTTATTGTGAAAAGTCCCTGGTCGCCACACTCCGGCACTTGCTCGGATACACTGAGGGAGAATTCAGAATGTCCAATTCATCTAACAAGCACGTCTTTCGGGAATTGTGGGAGGAAACCAGAGCATCCGGAGGAAACCCACGCAGACACAGGGAGAACGTACAGACTCCGCACCGACAGTGACCCAAGTCGTGAATCAAACCAGGGTCCCTGGTGCTGTGAAGCAACAGTGCTAACCACTGTGCTATCGTGCCACGATTCTTGGTCTATTCATATGACAGCACTCTCCCACTTCACCTCTTGCCTTTGCTTCGTCCAATTCAGGACCTGCTCCTTAATACGATACTTGTGGAGGCAATGTAACCCTTGGAGGCCCATTCATTTTTGGCTTCGGCCTAAGCGGCCTGCAGTAGTCACCACTAGTAGTATATTATATGTATTACGGCACTGCCCATATATTAGAGATACAAGGGTAAATCCCTGCCTGCTGGCTCTGCCCAGTAGGCGGCGTATAAATGTGTGTGCTCTTCTGTGCTGCAGCCATTCTGGTTCCAGCTACAGGAGGTACAACATCTTGCTCAATAAAGCGTTGATTATTCCACTATTCTCGTCTTTGTGGTAATTGATAGTGCATCACGGCCAATGTGCCCTGTCCAGCTCGTATCGGGAGGATTCTTCTCCCTCCCACATCAAATCCGCCAGCACCTTTGCAAAGTATTTCGTCGGCCTTGGATCGGCAGGCCCATGATGCAAAGATTTTGCCTCCTTGACCTGTTCTCCAGGTCCTCCACCTTGGCTCTCAGTCCTCTGCTGGCCTCCGCAGCTCCTCACCCATCGAGGTGATCTGATCATTGTTCTGCGACATAGCCTCCTCCACCCCTTTCAGCTCCTCTCCTTGCTCTCATATCTCGATTGAAGTCTTCAACACAGCCACCTTTACCGGAGTAATCGCCTCCTCCACCCGCATTTTCATCACAGCCATCATCTCCCTTCGCCGCACCTTCCTGTGCTTGCTGAACAGCCTCTCAAATTCTCCGCCCATCACTTTGATTAGAGTTTCTACTGCGAGGGGAGCGGCGCCACCCTGTGCTCCATCCTCCGGCTTTTTTCCAGCCTGAGACACCGACTCACTCGATGGTGGACTTGTGCTCGCCCCCTTCTTACCGACGTTCCTCTTCTGGGCCTTCGACATCATACCCCTACCTTATATCTTCCTACACCGGCGTATTCAGAAATTACCCCTGGGATTGGGCATTAAAGTCCGAAAAACCAAAACCTTGAGCAAGAGCCTCCCAAAGGCTACTTCATGGGACGGGTGTGAGAATGGAGCTATCCCCTAAGGTCCCCCCACCACCTGGCACTGCCAGTCCTGGTGTCCCGCAGACATCTCGTCCAGGGTCTGCTTCTCGTGGTCATGGAGCACAGTGACTAGACCACCTCAGTCTGGGATTGCGCCACATCAGCCAGTGACTGTGCTAGCACCTTCTGGGTCTGTGCCACATCAGCCAGTGACTGTGCCATCTCTCTCTGGGGACTGGGCCACCGCCCTCTGTGGCTGTGTGCATCGGACAGTGCCTGGGCAATGCCACCAAGGTTCTCAGCCATGGCCTCGCTGTGACTGGGCCACACTCAGGAGCACCACTGCAATGTCCAGATGGCTCTGGTACATGGTTGCCTATGAGAGGGCAAAGCTCCTCCACCGTGGACGCCACCCATGAGTAGATGACAGACATGGCCGGCACCACCTCTTGCTCCTGCATGCAGTTGGACTCCTCCACCTGTGTCTGCAGGTTCTGCATGCTCGCCGACAATTCCTCATGTAGTCCCTGGCTTTGCGACTGCATCTCCACGATTGATGGGCTGTCTGTTCCAGAAGCCCAGAACCTGTCTGGACGGCAGCTAGTCGCTGGGGTCGGCCCGCCCTCCGACCATCCAGATCCTTAGATGTTCCTACCTCCACCTGCTTTACCGAAGCATGTGTACGGTCTGCAGCAGCTAGTGTTCCAGGAGCCGCTTCACTAAAGTGTTCAATCGAGGTGAGTGTCTCTGGGATGGTGGAGGGTGTTGGAGACAGCTGTGACTGGAAATCAGTGTCATCATCGGACTCGAGCTCTGGGGTCTCCTGGGTCTCGGGCAAATGGGTCCCCTGAATGTCGGCATCCTCGTTGCTGCTTGGCACCTCGGTCTCTGGCTGTGGCTGGGGGACACCAGAAGGGCCCACTCCATCACCATCGGTCATGAAGACACAAGACAGGACGCATGATGAGACCGCGGGCCGGAGGGTAGTGGGGGTGGTATGACGGTGATGTGGGGGTGAGGGTGGTGTTGGGGGAGGTTGACACGCATGTCACTGGAAACTGCACCTCAGCAGGGTCTCACTTCCTTGCCTGAGGCCGATCTCCACCCCAGCGACTGCTCTTTCCTCGGGCCCGCCGACCACGCCCAGTGCCCGCTGCTCTGTCACGGTGAGGGGCCACAGGTCCGGAGGTCCCTCTACAGTTTTCCCCCGTTCATCCTGGCCGCCCTGAGGAGGTTGTGCAGTTTTTTTACAGCATTGCAGGCCGGTCCAGATGGTGTTACTTGTAGCACTTACTGCCTCTGCCACCTGTGCCGAGGCGCAGCAGCTGGCAGTACAGCGAGGCCATGGCTGAGAACAGGGGTACAGGGTGGCCTGCCTCTCCTCCACGGCATCCAGGACGGTCTCAAGCTCAGCATCAGGGAATCTTGGGGCCGCTCTCCTTGCTGCCATCTTGTTGGCTGGGATGGTATGTGTGGGGAATGAAATGTGTATACACAGCTGCAGCTTGTCAGCTTCCTGAATGTCAGTTGCAAATCCCGCGAATCCCACATTGTTTCTCAATGAAACTGATTGTGT
This sequence comes from Scyliorhinus torazame, assembly GCF_047496885.1. Taxonomy (NCBI): domain Eukaryota; kingdom Metazoa; phylum Chordata; class Chondrichthyes; order Carcharhiniformes; family Scyliorhinidae; genus Scyliorhinus; species Scyliorhinus torazame. The sequence goes on along the minus strand of NC_092708.1, from coordinate 213,991,901 downwards.
TCCACATGGCTCCAGTGCTATCCTCACAATGAGAACAAAGAACAATGCAGCACAGGAACTGGCTCTTCGGCCGTCCAAGCCCGCGCCGACCATGGTACCTGCCTAAACTAAAACTGTCTGCACTTACGGAGTCCGTATCCTTCCATTCCTACCCTATTCATATATTTGTCTAAATGCCCTTAAATGCTGCTATTTTACCTGCTCCCACCAACTCCCCAGGCAGCGCGTTCCATATATTTACCACCCTCTGTGTAAAAAACTTGCCTCGCACATCTGATCCAAACTTTTCCCCATGCACTTTAAACCTATGTCCCCGCGTACTTGACTCTCCTACCCTAGGAAAGAGCATCTGACTATCCACTCTGTCCATGCCCCTCATAATCTTGTAGACCATTATCAGGTTGCCTCTCAACCTCCGTCATTCCAGTGAGAACAGACCGAGTTTATCTAACCTCTCCTCATAGCTAATGCCCTTCATACCATGCAACATCCTAGTAAACCGTTTCTGTACCCTCTCCAAAGCACCCATATCCTTCTGGTAGTGTGGCGACCAGAATTGCACACAATATTCCAAATGTGGCCTGGCTAAGGTCCTGTACAGCTGCATCATGACTTGTCAATTTATATATTCAATGCCCAACCGATGAAGGCCAGCATGCCGTGCGTCTTCTTGACCACCTTATCCACATGCGTTGCCACTTCCAGTGATCAGTGGACATGCACGCCCAGATCTCTCTGCCTGTCAATACTCGCAAGAGTTCCACCATTTACTGTGTAATTCCTACATACATTGGACCTTCCAAAGTGGATTACCTCACACTTGTCTGGATTAAACCCCATCTGTCATTTCTGGCTGCCAAGACTCCAACCAGTTTATATCCGGCTGTATAATCTGACAATTCTCTTCACTATTCGCAACTCCACCAATTTTTGTGTCGTCTGTGAACTTACTAATCAGACCAGCTACATTTTCTTCCAAATCATTTACATACACCACGAACAACAAACGGCCGCTGAATCAGTCCAGGTGCGGCGCCAGATTTGATGTTGTGGAAGTCCACAAAATCCTGCACCGGCGTCAATACTTAGTCTCAGGAAAGAAGAAACCGGCTCCTAAGTTTAAGTTTTTCCCTCTGTTTCCAAACTTTTTAACTGATCATTGAAAGGTGATTTATTTGATAATGTGGTTAATTCTTTGTTTAAATTAAAGTTTGTTTAACATAAAAGATGACTATTGGTCAGAGTCGTTACTACTGGGGTGATGTACCCTTTCCTCACAGTTTTACAAACTAAAAAAATTGTTTGGGGCGCTTGTCCAGTATCCTAACAAATGTTGGGGTCTAGTCCAGTATCCTAACAAATGTTGGGGTCTAATCCGGTATCCTAACAAATGTTGGCATCTGGTACGGTATCCTAACAAATGTTGGGTGTAGTTCAGACAAGAAGATTTGGGTACAGGAGTAAAGATGGCTTGCTGCAAATATGTAGAACCTTGGTGAGACCTGGGGGATTGTGTACAGTTTTGGTGTCCTGACCTCAGGAAAAATATACTTGCCATAGAGGGAGTGCAATGAAGGTTCACCAAATTAATTCCTGATTTCGAGGGCTTGTCCTGGGAGGAGAGATTAAATTATTCCAGGGTTTGACAGGGTAAATGCGGGCAGTAGTTTCCTATGGCTGAGTGGTAGAGAACCAAGGGACACAGTGTCAGATTCGGGGACGGGGCATTTAGGTCTGAGCTGAAGAGGGATTTATTCACTCAGAGGGTGTTGAATCTTTGGAATTCTCTGCCGCATAGGGCTGTGGAGGATCAGTCATTGAGTAAGGTTAAGATTGAGATAATTGGATTTCTACATCCAGAAATCATCAAGGGATATGGGGATTGTGCATAAAAATGGTGTTCAAATAGATCAGCTGTGATCTCATTGAAAGGTGGAGCATGTTGAAAGGGATGAAGTGCCCACTCCTATTTTTTTATGTGCTTTTGTGATTCCCCACAGTAATGGGATGATGATCTGTGTCTGTGATTCCCACAATGATGGGATGATGATCTATGTCTGTGATTCCCACAGTAATGGGATGATGATCTGTGTCTGTGATTCCCACAATAATGGGATGATGATCTGTGTCTGTGATTCCCACAGTAATGGGATGGTGATCTGTGTCTGTGATTCGCACAGTAATGGGATGGTGATCTGTGCCTGTGATTCTCATAGTAATGGGATGGTGATCTGTGTCTGTGATTCCCACAGTAATGGGATGGTGATCTGTGTCTGTGAGTCCCACAGTAATGGGATGGTGATCTGTGTCTGTGATTCCCATAGTAATGGGATGGTGATCTGTGTCTGTGAGTCCCACAGTAATGGGATCGTGATCTGTGTCTGTGATTCCCACAGTAATGGGATGGTGATCTGTGTCTGTGATTCCCACAGTAATGGGATGGTGATCTGTGTCTGTGATTCCCACAGAAATGGGATGGTGATCTGTGTCTGTGATTCCCACAGTAATGGGATGATGATCTGTGTCTGTGATTCCCACAGTAATGGGATGATGATCTGTGTCTGTGATTCCCACAGTAATGGGATGGTGATCTGTGTCTGTGATTCCCACAGTAATGGGATGGTGATCTGTGTCTGTGATTCCCACAGTAATGGGATGGTGATCTGTGTCTGTGATTCCCACAGTAATGGGATGATGATCTGTGTCTGTGATTCCCACAGTAATGGGATGGTGATCTGTGTCTGTGATTCCCATAGTAATGAGATGGTGATTTGTGTCTGTGATTCCCCGCAGTATTGGGATGGTGATTTGTGTCTGTGATTCCCACAGTAATGGGATGGTGATCTGTGCCTGTGATTCCCATAGTAATGGGATGGTGATCTGAGTCTGTGATTCCCACAGTAATGGGATGGGGATCTGTGTCTATGATCCCCCACAGAAATGGGATGATGATTTGTGTCTGTGATTCCCACAGTATTGTGATGGTGATCTGTGTCTGTGATTCCCACAGTAATGGGATGGTGATCTGTGTCTGTGATTCCCACAGTAATGGGATGGTGATCTGTGTCTGTGATTCCCACAGTAATGGGATGATGATTTGTGTCTGTGATTCCCCGCAGTATTGGGATGGTGATCTGTGTCTGTGAATCCCACAGTAATGGGATGGTGATCTGTGTCTGTAATTCCCACAGTAATGGGATGGTGATTTGTGTCTGTGATTCCCCGCAGTATTGGGATGGTGATCTGTGTCTGTGAATCCCACAGTAATGGGATGGTGATCTGTGTCTGTGATTCCCACAGTAATAGGATGGTGATTTGTGTCTGTGATTCCCCGCAGTATTGGGATGGTGATCTGTGTCTGTGAATCCCACAGTAATGGGATGGTGATCTGTGTCAGTGATTCCCACAGTAATGGGATGGTGATTTGTGTCTGTGATTCCCCGCAGTATTGGGATGGTGATTTGTGTCTGATTCCCACAGTAATGGGATGGTGATTTGTGTCTGTGATTCCCACAGTAATGGGATGGTGATCTGTGTCTGTGATTCCCACAATAATGGGATGATGATCTGTGTCTGTGATTCCCCGCAGTATTGGGATGGTGATTTGTGTCTGAGATTACCCGCAGTAATGGGATGTTGATTTGTGTCTGTGATTCCCACAGTAATGGGTTGGTGATCTGTGTCTGTGAATCCCACAGTAATGGGATGGTGATCTGTGTCTGTGATTCCCCGCAGTATTGGGATGGTGATTTGTGTCTGTGATTCCCCACAGTATTGGGATGGTGATTTGTGTCTGTGATTCCCACAGTAATGGGTTGGTGATCTGTGTCTGTGAATCCCACAGCAATGGGATGGTGATTTGTGTCTGTGATTCCCCGCAGTATTGGGATGGTGATCTGTGTCTGTGAATCCCACAGTAATGGGATGGTGATCTGTGTCTGTGATTCCCACAGTAATGGGATGGTGATTGTTGTCTGTGATTCCCCGCAGTATTGGGATGGTGATCTGTGTCTGTGAATCCCACAGTAATGGGATGGTGATTTGTGTCTGTGATTCCCCGCAGTATTGGGATGGTGATCTGTGTCTGTGAATCCCACAGTAATGGGATGGTGATTTGTGTCTGAGATTCCCACAGTATTGGGGTGGTGATCTGTGTCTGTGATTCCCACAGTAATAGGATGATGATTTGTGTCTGAGTTTCCCACAGTATTGGGATGGTGATCTGTGTCTGTGATTCCCACAGTAATGGGATGGTGATCTGTGCCTGTGATTCCCATAGTAATGGGATGGTGATCTGTGTCTGTGATTCCCACAGTAATGGGATGGTGATCTGTGTCTGTGATTCCCACAGTAATGGGATGGTGATCTGTGTCCGTGATTCCCACAGTAATGGGATGGTGATCTGTGTCTGTGATTCCCACAGTATTGGGATGATGATTTGTGTCTGTGATTCCCCGCAGTATTGGGATGGTGATCTGTGTCTGTGAATCCCACAGTAATGGGATGGTGATCTGTGTCTGTGATTGCCACAGTAATGGGATGGTGATTTGTGTCTGTGATTCCCCGCAGTATTGGGATGGTGATCTGTGTCTGTGATTCCCACAGTAATGGGATGGTGATTTGTGTCTGTGATTCCCACAGTAATGGGATTGTGATCTGTGTCTGTGATTCCCACAATAATGGGATGATGATTTGTGTCTGTGATTCCCCGCAGTAATGAGATGGTGATTTGTGTCTGTGATTCCCACAGTATTGGGATGGTGATTTGTGTCTGTGATTCCCCGCAGTATTGGGATGGTGATTTGTGTCTGTGATTACCCGCAGTAATGGGATGTTGATTTGTGTCTGTGATTCCCCGCAGTATTGTGATGGTGATCTGTGTCTGTGATTCCCACAGTAATGGGATGGTGATCTGTGTCTGTGATTCCCACAGTAATGGGATGGTGATCTGTGTCTGTGATTCCCACAGTAATGGGATGATGATTTGTGTCTGTGATTCCCCGCAGTATTGGGATGGTGATTTGTGTCTGTGATTCCCACAGTAATGGGATGGTGATCTGTGTCTGTGATTCCCACAGTAATGGGGTGGTGATCTGTGTCTGTGATTCCCACAGTAATGGGATGGTGATCTGTGTCTGTGATTCCCACAGTAATGGGATGGTGATCTGTGTCTGTGATTCCCACAGTAATGGGGTGGTGATCTGTGTCTGTGATTCCCACAGTAATGGGATGGTGATCTGTGGCTGTGATTCCCACAGTAATGGGATGACGATCTGTGTCTGTGATTCCCCGCAGTATTGGGATGGTGATTTGTGTCTGTGATTCCCCGCAGTATTGGGATGGTGATCTGTGTCTGTGATTCCCACAGTAATGGGGTGGTGATCTGTGTCTGTGAGTCCCACAGTAATGGGATGGTGATCTGTGTGGTAGTCGGTATTAGGGGTATTACGGTACCCAGATTGATGCTGTAAGACCATTGGTGTGGGAGGTACCTGAGACAACAATATCATTGGTGAAGCCTACCTGCTGGTTCCGCCCAGTAAGGCAGAGTATAAGAGCCTGTGTCTCCCTAGCAGCTGCATTCTGTTCCTGCGCTGCTGGGGGAAACATCTAGTCCAATAAAGCCTTCAATTGTCTTCCAATCTCGCTTCTGGAGTTATTGATCGAGCATCAATTTATTGGACTAGATTTTAAAGAATGGAGCTCCGAATCAAGCTGGAGTGTCTGCAACTCAGCCCCCACGCGGCTGAGACAACAATATCATTGGTGAAGCCTACCTGCTGGTTCCGCCCAGTAAGGCAGAGTATAAGAGCCTGTGTCTCCCTAGCAGCTGCATTCTGTTCCTGCGCTGCTGGGGGAAACATCTAGTCCAATAAAGCCTTCAATTGTCTTCCAATCTCGCTTCTGGAGTTATTGATCGAGCATCAATTTATTGGACTAGATTTTAAAGAATGGAGCTCCAAATCAAGCTGGAGTGTCTGCAACTCAGCCCCCACGCGGCAAACCCAGCGGCGACCGTCAAACACTGGCTGGCGTGCTTCAAAGAGTACCTCAGGACGGCCACGACTGAATCTACGGAGGACCAGAAACTGCAAGTTCTCCGCTCGAGGGTGAGCCCAGAGATCTACACCCTCATCGAGGATGCGGACGATTTTGAGGCCGCAATGACCCTGCTGAAAGGACACTATATTCGCCCAGTAAACCAAGTCTACGTCCGACATCTGCTAGCGATGAGGCGACAAATCCCGGGGAATCGCTGGAGGAATTCTACCGTGCGCTCCTGGTGTTAGGTAGGAACTGTGACTGCCCGCAAGTCTCAGCCAGCGACTACACAGAACTTTTGATCCGGGACGCTTTCATTGCAGGTATGCTGTCCTCCCAAATCTGCCAGCGGCTGCTAGAAAAAGAGACACTAGGCCTTAAGGAAGCAAGGGCCCTTGCTAGCTCCCTGGATGTGGTCTCCCGAAACGCCCAAGCTTACGTACCCGACTGCGCGACGGCCCCTTGGGCAGCGTGGAACCCGCCCCGCGGCCGACTCTGATGCATCCCCCCACAAGCTTGTACTGCGCGACTACCAGGCAACCCCGGGGGGCCCCGCTGCTATTTTTGCGGGCAAGCCAGGCACCCCGGCAGCGCTGCCCGGCCCGCTCCTCCACCTGCAAAGAGTGCGCCAAAAAGGGCCATTTTGTGGCGGTATGCCAGGCCCAGGCAGTCGCCGTGGTCTCCGGGGGCGAACTGGAACCGCCACCCCAACCCTCTCCATGAGCCACGTGCGGCCAGTGGGCGCCGCCATCTTCCTGTTCCAGAGCCATGTGCGGGAGCCAGGCGCCGCCATCTTGTTCCCCGGGGACCACGTGCGACGGATGGGCGTCGCCATCTTGCACACCCCCAGCCATGGGCGCCGCCATCTTGGCTGGAGTCTCAGGACCCCGGTTCGGATGACCACACACCGCCCGATGAAAACCTCCAACTTCTGCTACGACTTGTCTTGGTGACCCTCGACCAGTCTCGGCCCCGAATGCTCTCGACTGCGACGATGACCATGCTCATCAATGGGCACTAAACATCCTGCCTGATCGACTCCGGGAGCACATAGAGCTTCATACACCCCAACACGGTTAGGCGCTGTTCTCTTCCCATCCACCCAGTTAATCAAAAAATCTCCCTGGCCTCCGGGTCTCACTCTGTAGAGATCAAAGGGTTCTGCGTAGTGAACCTCACGGTCCAGGGGAGGGAATTAAAAAATATCCGCCTCTACGTCCTCCCTCACTTCTGCGCTGCCACGCTCCTAGGGTTTGATTTCCGATGTAACCTCCAGAGTTTAACTTTTAAATTTGGCGGCCCTATACCCCCCTCACTGTCTGCAGCCTTGCGACCCTCAAGGTCGATCCGCCTTCCCTTTTTGCGAACCTCACCCGGATTGCAAACCTGCCGCCACCCGGAGCAGACGGTACAGTGCCCAGGACCAGACCTTCATTAGGTCGGAAGTCCAGCGGTTACTGAAGGAAGGTATTATTGAGGCTAGCAACAGTCGCTGGAGAGCTCAAGTAGTGGTTGTAAAGACCGGGGAGAAGCATAGGATGGTCATCGATTATAGTCAGACCATCAACAGGTATACACAGCTCGACGCGTACCCTCTCCCCCGCATATCTGATCTGGTCAATCAGATTGCACAATACAAGCTCTTTTCCACGGTGGATCTAAAATCCGCCTGCCACCAGCTCCCCAACCGCCCTAGCGACCGCAAATACACTGTATTCGAAGCAGATGGGTGGCTCTACCACTTCCTAAGGGTTCCCTTCAGTGTTACAAATGGAGTCTCGGTCTTCCAATGGGAGATGGACCGAATGGTTGACTGGTACAGTTTGCGGGCCACGTTTCCGTTCCTCGATAACGTCACCAGCTGCGGCCACGACCAGTAGGACCACAACACCAACCTCCGAAAATTCCTCCCGACCGCAAAAATCCTTAATCCAACCTGCAACAAGGACAAATGCGTGTTCAGCACCAACCGTCTAGCCATCCTCGGCTACGTAGTGCATGATGGAGTTAGAGGCCCAGACCCTGAACGCATCCGCCCCCTCATGGAGTTTCCCCTCCCCCACTACCCAAAAGGCCCTGAAACGCTACCTGGGATTTTTTTCATATTATGCCCAGTGGGTCCCCAACTATACGGACAAGGCATGCCCACTAATTCAATCCATGGTTTTTCCCCTGTCGGCAGAGGCCCGCCAGGCCTTCAGCCACATCAAAGCGGACATTGCAAAGGCCACGATGCACGCCATCGACGAGTCCCTCCCCCTTCCAAGTCGAGAGCGACGCGTCCGATGTAGCTCTGGCGGCCACCCTCAACCAAGTGGGCAGACCCGTGGCCTTCTTCTCATGCACCCTCCACACTTCAGAAATCCGCCATTCCTCAGTTGAAAAGGAGGCCCAGGCCATAGTAGAAACTGTGCGGCACTGGAGACATCACCTGGCTGGCAGGAGATTCACTCTCCTCACTGACCAACGGTCGGTTGCTTTCATGGTCGATAATGCACAGCGGGGCAAGATAAAGAATGGTAAGATCTTACAGTGGAGGATCGAGCTCTCCACCCACAACTATGAGATCTTGTATCATCCCGAGAAGCTAAACGAGCCTCCTGATGCCCTATCCCGCGGCACATGTGCCAATGCACAAGTGGACCGACTCCGGGCCCTCCACGAGGACCTCTGCCACCCGGGGGTCACTCGATTCTTCCATTTCATTGAGACCCACAACCTGCCCTGATCCATCGTGGAGGTCAAGACCGCCACCAGGAACTGCCAAATCTACGCGGAGTGCAAGCCACACTTCTACAGGCCAGAGAAAGCGCACTTGATAAAGGTTTCCCGTCCCTTTGAACGCCTCAGTATTGACTTCAAAGGGCCCCTCCCCTCCATCGATCGCAACACGTACTTCCTGAATGTGATTGACGAGTACTCCTGGTTCCCATTCGCCATCCCCTGCCCCGACATGACCGCAGCCACCGTCATAAAAGCCCTCCACAGTATCTTTACTGTTCGGTTTCCCCGCCTACATACACAGCAATCGGGGGTCCTCCTTTATGAGCAATGAACTGTGTCAATTCCTGCTCAGCAAGGGCATTGTCTCGAGCAGGACGACCAGTTACAACCCCCGGGGAAACGGACAGGTAGAGAGGGAGAATGGAACGGTCTGGAAGACCGTCCTACTGGCCCTACGGTCCAGGAAACTCCCAGTCTCCCGTTGGCAGGAGGTCCTCCCGGATGCTCTCCACTCTATCCGATCACTGCTATGTACCACGAGCAACCAGACACCTCACAAATGTCTCCTTGTCTTCCCGAGGAAGTCCTCCTCCGGGACCTCGCTCCAAACCTGGCTGGCAGCTCCTGGACCCATCCTGCTCCGCAAACACGTGCAGGCGCACAAGTCGGACCCATTGGTCGAGAGGGTCATCCTCCTTCACGCTAACCCTCAATACGCCTTAGTGGCGTACCCCGACGGCCGACAGGATACGGTCTCCCTACGGGACCTGGCGCCCGCTGGGTCCTCACCCACACCCCCACCACCAACCCCACCCTCCCTCCCACCGGCGCACCCCACAGCCGCCCCCTTCCCAGGTGGATCGGTTCTCCCACTGGTCCCATCTAGGGGTGATGAAGCTGCCGAAGAAGCCGAAGCCACCCTCCCGGAGCCACGGATGCCGGAGCCAGCGCCTGCATCACCGCCGAAACTGCGACGATCACAGAGGACGACCAGGGCCACCAACTGACTAATTGCTTTATTTTGAATGTAAATAAATACTGTAAATAGTTGCGACATGTAACGAGGCAAAACACTATACTAATGTATATCGGGTACCACCATAACCTCAACCTCTACCACTGTATAACGTGAGACCACCACCCTCGCTGGACTCTTTTTTTTTTAACGGGGGTGAATGTGATAGTCGGTATTAGGGGTATTACGGTACCCAGATTGATGCTGTAAGACAATTGGTGTGGGAGGTACCTGAGACGGCAATATCATTGGTGAAGCCTACCTGCTGGTTCCGCCCAGTAAGGCGGAGTATAAGAGCCTGTGTCTCCCTAGCAGCTGCATTCTGTCCCTGCGCTGCTGGGGGAAACATCCAGTCCAATAAAGCCTTCAATTGTCTTCCAATCTCGCTTCTGGAGTTATTGATCGAGCATCAATCTGTGGTTCCCACACTAATGGAATGCTGATCAGTGATTCCCCACAGTAATGGGATGGTGATCTGTGTCTGTGATTCCCACAGTGATGGGATGGTGATCTGTGTCTGTGATTCCCACAGTGATGGAATGGTAATCTGTGTCTGTGATTCCCACAGTAATGGGATGGTGATCTGTATCTGTGATTCCCACAGTAATGGGATGGTGATCTGTGTCTGTGATTCCCACAGTAATGGGATGGTGATCTGTGTCTGTGATTCCCAGTAACGGGATGGTGATCTGTGCCTGTGATTCCTCACAATAATGTGATGGTGATTTGTGTCTGTGATTCTCCACAGTAATGGGATGGTGATCTGTGCCTGTGATTCCCACAGTGATGGGACGGTGATCTGTGTTTTCTGCACTGAACATTATGTTTCAGTATTAAAACAGTTAATTTTGTGCAACCTCCAATGTGTCAAGTAATGATTTTAGATTCAACCTTGGCTGTCTTGGATCGGTTGGACAGGCTGGGCTTGTTTCCACTAGTTTAGAAGAGTGAGAGGTGACTTGATTGAAGTATATAAGGTCCTGAAATGTATTGAAAAGGTGGACGTTGAAAGGATGTTTCCACTTGAGGGTGAGTCCAGAACTATGGGACGCTGTTTTAAAATTAGGGTGTGGAGATGCCGGCGTTGGACTGGGGTAAGCCAGTAAGAAGTCTTACAACACCAGGTTAAAGTCCAACAGGCTTGTTTCAAATCACTTGCTTTCGGAGCACTGCTCCTTCCTCAGGTGAATGGAGAGATAGGTTCCAGAAACATTTATATCGATAAAGTCAAAGATGCAAGACGATACTTTGTATGCGAGCATTTGCAGATAATTAAGTCTTTACAGAGCCAGGGAGAGGGGTAACCCCAGTTTAAAGAGGTGTGAATTGTCTCAAGCCAGGACAGTTGGTAGGATTTCGCAAGCCCAGGCCAGATGGTGGGGGGTGAATGTAATGCAACATAAATCCAAGGTCCGGGTTGAGGCCGTACTCATGTGTGCAGAACTTGACTATAAGTTTCTGTTCTGCGATTCTACGTTGTTGCGCGTCCTGAAGGCCGTCTTGGAGAACGCTAACCCGAAGATCAGAGGCTGAATGCCCTCGACTGCGGAAGTGTTCTGCCTGGCAGGGAACATTCCTGCCTGGTGACTGTAGCACGATGCCCGTTAATCCGTTGTCACAGCATCTGCATGGTCACGCCAATGTACAAAGCTTTGGAACGTCCTTTCCTGCAGCGTATGACGTAGACAACGTTGGCCGAGTCGCATGAGTATGCACCACGTACCTGGTGGGTGGTGTTTTCACGGTGGTACCCAAGTCGATGATCTGGCACATCTTGCAGAGATTGCCATGGCAGGGTTGTATGGTGTTGTGGTCGCTGTTGTGAAGGCTGGATAGTTTGAGGCTGCGCGGTTGTTTGAAGGCAAGTAGTGGGGGTATGGGGCTGACCTTGGCAAGATGTTCGTCTTCATTTAAAATTTTTTTTTTCGAGTACCCAATTATTTTTTTCCAATTAAGGGGCAATTTAGTGTGGCCAATCCACCTAGCCTGCACATCTTTGGGTTGTGGGGGCGAAACCCACGGAAACACGGGGAGAATATGCAAACTGCACACAGACAGTGACCCAGAGACGGGATCGAACCTGGGATCTCAGCGCCGTGAGGCTGCAGGGCTAACCCACTGCGCCACCATGCTGCCCAGATGTCCGTCTTTATTAATTACTCCGCTCCGGGAAGCAAACGACGAAGGGTACTCTGTCCGTTATGTTTGTCTCCTGAGGAGGTCGGTGCGGTTTTTTGCTGTGGCGCGTTGGAACTGTCGATCAATGAGTTGAGCGCCATATCCCGTTCGTACGAGGGCATCTTTCAACACCTGTAGATGTCTGTTACGCTCCTCCTCGTCTGAGCAGATCCTGTGTATACGGAGGGCTTGTCCATAGGGGATGGCTTCTTCAATGTGTTTAGGGTGCAAGCTGGAGAAGTGGAGCACCGTGAGGTTATCCGTGGGCTTGCGGTATAGGTAAGTGCTGAGGTGACTGCCCTTGATGGAGATGAGAGTGTCCAAGAATGCAACCGATTCTGGAGAGTAGTCCATGGTGAGTCTGATGGTGGGATGGAACTTATTGATGTCATCGTGTAGTCGTTTCAGTGATTCTTTGCTGTGGGTCCAAAGGTAAAAAATGTCATTGATGTATCTGGTGTATAACATCGGTCGAAGGTCCTGTGCGGTGAGGAGGTCTTGTTCAAACTTGTGCATGAAGATGTTGGCGTATTGAGGTGCGAATTAGGAGTCACCCTTATAAGACAAAGATGAGCAGAATTTTTTTCTATGAGGGTTTGCGATTTTGGAACTCTCTGTTTCAAAAGGCAGTGGATGCGGGGTCACAGGGTATTTAAAAAAAAAAACATTTTATTAAGGCATTTATGATTTTATAACAATAAACAATACAAATACAAATGTGCACAAAGTTCAGTACGTAACACATCCCTCCATCTCCCATTGTTCCCGCCTACTCTGAACACAAAATAGCCGCACTCTCCCCTACACCCTAACCCCCTCCCCTCTTATTGAATCTGCTGACAGTTTAGTTTTCTCCGAAGAAGTCGATAAACGGCTGCCACCTCTGGATGAATCCACCTCTCAGGGAGAACTTAATTTTCTCAAGTCTGAGAAACCCAGCCATGTCACTAACCCAAACCCCTAATTTTGGGGGCTAATAAGATCTGTCTCTGGGCTACCAAGGAGGCAAAGGCGAAAACGTCAGCCTCTCTCAGCCCCTGGACACCCGGATCTTCCAAACACCAAAAACCACCACCTCTGGACCAGCGCCACCCTTGTTTTTAATACCGTTGACATGACATCCGCAAATCCCTGCCAGTATCCCCTAAGCTTCGGGCATGCCCAAAACATATGGACATGGTTTGCTGGCCCTCCCGCACACCTCACACACTTGTCCTCTATCCCAAAAAACTTACTCATCCAGGCCACCATCATGTGTGCCTGATGAACCGCCTTGAATTGTATCAGGCTGAGCCTGGCACATGATGAGGACAGAGCATCCTCCCACAAACCCGCTTCTACCTCTGCTCCCAGCTCATCTTCCCATCTACGCTTTAGCTCACCTATCTGAGTTTCCTCCCACTCCATGAGTTCTTTATAGATATCCGAAACCTTCCCCCCCCCCCCCACCCCCATTTTAGAAACTACCTTGTTCTGTATCCCCTGTCACTGGTTATTTTTAATGCGGGGGTGGATAGATTCTTGTTAGCAGGGGTATCAAAGGCTATCCGCGTAGGTGAGGGGCTGGATTCTCCGCCATCGGGATGCTCCATTTTGCCGGTAGCCCCGGGGTTCCCTGACGGCGTGGGGCTGCCCCATAATGGGAAACCCCATTGACCAGCCGGCGAAATGGAGCATCCTGCCGGTGTGCCGAACCAGAAGTCTGGCGCAGAAGGACGGAGAATCCAGCCCGAGGAATGTGGATCTCAACACAAACAGATCAGCCATGAGCTTATTGAATTGTGGAGCAGGCTCGAAGGGCCGCATGGCCTACTTCTGCTCTTATTTTGTATGCTCGTGTATTTAAATACCAGCGTTTTTATCTACAGGACAGATCCATATCGGAGGCCAGGAACACTTCTACATGGAAACCCATAGTATACTTGTCATTCCTAAAGGTGAGGATGGAGAAATCGAAATGGTTTGCCCAACGCAGAATCCGACTCTTGCCCAGGTAAGTCTTTGTAATTGACCCTGGCCTAGGCTACTACCCTCATTACTGCAGGTGAATCATGGTGCTGCCTTTTTTGCTTGCTATGAATATGGCAGTCAATAAGGTTGCCCTTCTTTTATCTCGATGGTGATATGATATGCTCTCAGAGTCGCCAGGTATCAAATGATACCACCACAATGTTCAACCGGGTATCGATCAAAGAGCCAAACAACCAGTTAGTTAGTTCAAGATCAATGGTACTTTATTTATGCACAAGATTAACTTATACATGCAACATAAACACTACGAGCTAAACTACGCCTAACAACTATGACAACCTGTACTTAACTTCAGACACCCGGCTTTGGCCAGAGAAACAGTGGCCTTTGTTCGAATCTGGATCTACTGGAACTGCTGTTCAGCTGGGCTCAGCCGTCTGGTAGCGGGCGTTGAACGTGGACTTGCTTCTGGTGGTGCTGCAATTGGAGATGGAGGTTGCCGGAGCGCCAGGTCCAAAAGAGATCGAACACATGGCAGTGTCTCTCTTTATCCTTGGGGGTTTCGTGCTTTTTTGGACGGTCCTTATGTTTGGACCCAATTAATTGGGCAGTTCTCGATCACTGCCTTCGATCTGAGCCAATAAAGGGGCGGGTGCCTTGATGGCTGGGCGTGTCCTAAGCGGTCATTGACCTTGCTGTTTATGCTTCCTGAGTAAAGGGAGTGGCGCCGAAATGTCTGGGCTTGTATCGGTTACCTGAGTATCAATCCTTTGTCTTACAGAGATGGGCCATTAAATGCTAATCGGTTGGGGGTTTCGATGCTGTCTGGATTCTCTGCTCACGAATATACATTCAGGCTCTGAGCCTGCCTGAACCTTACATTGTCCATATTTCCCTTTAAGCTTTGCGAACATCCATGTTTCATGTTGTAAGTGGCCATTCCAGATGGCTACAATGGCAGCTTGTGTTCGTACATTTTAACAAGAGGGAGATCTACTTCTGCTGGTTGTGGTGATGCTGTCAGAGATAACAAGCCTGTTCCTCTTCTGGTCTCCTCCATCTCTGTGCTCATACTTTGAAGTTAGTGATTCACTGAACTCTGCTTCCAAGAGTGGTAGAATCTTGCACAATGGATATCAGCAGCTGCAGCCACTTGGTTCCTGGCAGAGGGACAGGAAGATCAGTCAGGTTTTCCATTCCTGATAATCCAGATGGACAGTAGGGATGTGCAAGGACATCAGGGTGAGGTGAAGACCAGGTGTGTCAAATTACCAATCTTCACCTGCCGTGGTCAATTGCTACTCAGGTTTTCATGCGTGCAAGGAGATCATCCATTGGAAAGGGTCACCACTGTTACCAGGGCAACTGTCCTAGCAAGACAAAAGGGATAAACAGGAATGATAGGGAATGGAAGAGAAACCAGCAAAACATGCAAGGAACTGGACCAGGAGCCAGTTTAGGTTTGTATTAGGTCAATGTTCAGCTGTGCTGTTCGTAAAATGTTTGCTCACTCTTCAGTATATCAATCGTATTGATTACCCAATCTTTGAAAGTCAACTGGAGTATTATCTCTGCTCTGCCCTCTCCTTAAATATATTTTATTCCAAACGTATATAAAAGGTTGTAAAACATAAATAATTTGAGGAACAAACTCCCCACCACACAATTATACAGTTCATAAGAACTTTCACCTTTCTCACCCCATCCTCCACCCCACTCACCTACCTGAACTGAACAGCTCCTCAAACACGGCCACCAACATCCCCCACCTTGTCTCGAAGCCCTTCGCTGAACCCCTTAATTCGTACTTGATCTTTTCCAACCAAAGAAAGTCATATAAGTCCCCCAGTCAAGCCACCATTGGGTGGCGTTGTTGACCGTCACTTCGCCCGGCAATCAGAGAGGCGAAGGCCACATCAGCCTTCTTCCCCTTCTTCAGCTCCGGCTTCTCCGATATCCCAAATATCGCCACCAAAGGGTCCAGCTTAACCTCCCTGCCCACTACCCTTGCTAGCGCTGCGAATACTTCTGCCCAGAATCTCTTCAACTTTTCACAGCCCCAGAACATGTGTGTGTGATTAGCTGGTCCTTGTCCACACTTCTCACACTCGTCTGCCACTCCCTGGAAGAACCCACTCATTCTTGCCCGAGTCATATGTACCCTGTGTATAACCTTGAACTGTATCAGGCTCATCCTTGCACACGAGGAGGTCGCATTTACCCTTCATAGCACCTCACTCCATACTCCTCAGTTTATTTCCCCTCCCAGCTCTCCCTCCCACCTCCTTAATCTTCACCACCTGCTCACCTCCCTGTTCTCTCAGTCACTCGTATATGTCTCCCCTCCCCTTCCACATCTGGAAGCAGCAATCGCTCCAACAGGGTGTACCTCAGCAACCTGGGGAACTATTTCCAAACCTTCCGCGCTAAGTCCCTTATTTGCAGGTATGTAAACTCATTTCCTCTCGGGAGATCCACCCTCTCCTTCAATTCATCTATACTGGCAAACCCTTCTTCCAAGTACAAATCCCTCACCTGAACCAGCCCCATTTCTCTCCACTTCTTATACATGCCATCTATCCCCTGGCTCAAAACCTGGTGCCATTGGCAATGCCCATCACCATAGCCCTCAAGCTGGACCCCGACAGGATTCTTCCTCCATCCTAACCATTCTACCCCTTCTCCTTCCCACCACAGCCTCATCTTCTCCACGATCGTCACCCAATAATAATGTTGCAGGCTCAGCAACACCAACCCTCCCTGCTGCCTCGGCCTCTGTCTCAGGGTCCTCTTAACCCTGAGCACCTTCATGCCCATACAAAGTCTGAAATAATCATACCCAGTTTTCGAAAGAAGGACTTCGGTACAAAAATCGGGAGTGTCTTGGAATATGAACAGGAACCTCGGCAGAATATTCATCTTCACCACTTGGACCCTCCCTACCAGAGTCAAGTGCAGCATGCCCCACCTCTTCAGATCCTCCCTCACCTCCTCCACCAGCTTTGTTAGATTCCCTTTATAAAGCATCGGCCATTCCCTCGCTACCTGATTCCCCAGGTATCTAAACCTGTCTCTGGACACCTTAAATGGCATCCTTCCTAGATTGGCTTGCCGACCCAATTCATTCACCGGGAACACTTCGCTTTTCCCTACATTTAACTTATATCCCGACATCGCCCCAAACAGGCCCATGAGCCTCTCCATGCTCTCCAGCGGGTCTAAAACATACAATAATGGGTTGTCTGCGTACAGCGACACCCGATGCTCCTTTCGTTAATTTATGAGGGGGGTGATTGCAGCAATCCTGGACTTGGCCACGCACCAGTTGATTATGGGAGGAGATTTTAATTATGTCCTAGAGCTGGGGGTAGATAGGTCAAGCCCCAGGTCAATGGGTAGAATACGAATGGCAAAGGAGCTGAGTGGGTTTATGGAAAAGGTGAGTATGGTGGACCCATGGAGCTTCAAGAACCCAGGGCTCTCAAAGTGTTTCCCTGGTGCCATCCCTCGCCACTCTGCCAACCCACTAATGTTGTAGTCAATATTTTCCTGCTTCTGTAGTAGAAAGATTCAACAACGCTCGTTGAGAAAAAATAACAAGGCTTTATTTACGAAGAGACTGCATGCAGTAATGGCTGAAACTTGAGGTCAGAGAGCAGTTAGTGAAGCTGCTGATTCCTTCTCAAGTCTGCGCTTTTACAGAAAATCAGTTCAGTATTTATACATTATCATTATCAAGATTGCGTGACTACAGCTTAGTCAGGAATTTGATCGGAAGTAGAAACGGAAGCAATGCCTGCTGACCTTATTGGGCTCTTTGTTGCATCACTCATACCATTATCTTGTCCTTGGAGGGAACATTGAGAGGTCGGAGGAGACTTATTTCTTCCTGACCTTATCTTGTCTTATTCCTACAACCCTGGGTTATGACGAGTTAGTCTTATCAGGTGTTGCCGAGGTCCGGTATTTTGGAATGGCTTGACCTTCTCTGATCTTATTCATACTTCAAGTTATGCAGAGTCGGCCTTATTAGTTTTACAGGGGTCTGAAATGGTTAGGGCAGCATTTCTTACATTGTATCAAATATTTTGACCAGTCTTCCCATTGACCAGTTTTCCCATCATGTTTTTACTTTATTCGTACCATATCACACTAAGAGCCATTGTCAGAGCTCTATAGCCAGCGCAAACAGCAGCGGCGGCAGTGGGCACCCCTGCCTTGTTCCCCTGTGCAGTTCAAAGTTCCATGAACCCATGACATTGGTCCGTACATTCATCATCGGTGCCACATATAACAGGCCACAAACCTCGGCCCAAACCAGAACCTTCCCAGGACCTGAAACAGGTACCCTGACTCTACCCAGTCGAATGCTTTCTCTGCATCCATGGACACCACTACCTCCGGCACCTGGGCTCTTGACGGGGTCATCATCACAATTAATAGCTGCCTTATATTGCTAGAAAGCTGCCTGCCCTTTACAAAACCTGTTTGGCCCTCCGCTACCACCCCCGGGACACAACCTTCCATCCTTCCCGCTAGCAGTTTCACATCCATATTTAACAACGATATGGGCCTATACGACTCACATTCCAACGGGTCCCTCCCTTTTTTGGTATTAATGTGATTGTTGCCTGCATCATTGTCTCTAGCAGCTCCTCCTTCACCAACGCCTCATTAAACACTCCCAAGAGATGTGGTGCCAGGTCAGTCGCGAACTCCTTACAGAATTCTGCCAGGAAACGACCGGGTCCCAGGGCCTTCCCCGACTTCATACCTCTTACACTGTCCAATACCTCCCTCAGCCCCAAGGGTTCCTCTAGTGCCTGCTTCTTCTCTTCCTCCAACTGTGGAAACTACAGTTCATCTAAGAACCGTCCCATGTCCCCCTCTTCATTCCGCGGATCTGCCCTGTACAGCTCCTTATAATAATCCCTAAACGCCTCGTTTATCTTCCCCGGCTCCGTTACCACATCCCCTTCCCCAGTCCGTATCTTCAATATTTCCCTGAACGCAACCTGCCTCCGTAGCTGATGCACTAACATTCAACTCGCCTTCTCCCCGTATTCATACTGCACCCCTCTTGCCCGACGCTGCTGTCCTACCGTCATCCCTGTTGTCAACCTCTCTAATTGTCCCTGTAAACTTTTCCTCCTCGCCAATCCCTCTGTGGTGGGTACCCTCTAGCACTCCCTATCTACCTCCACTATCTTAATCATTAGCTGTTCATGTCCCTCCCTCCTTTCCCTATCCGCATGTTCCTTGAATGAGATAACCTCCCCTTGGACCACCGCTTTTATCGCTTCCCAAAATGTGGCCGCCGACACCTCCCCGTTTTGGTTCAATTCTACATAATCTTTAATCACAGCCTGCACTTTATCGTAAAACCCTCTATCTGCCAACAACCCCGAATCGAACCACCATCCCGGCCTCTGCTCCTGTGCTGATCTAAGATGAATCTCCAGCCAGTGGGGCGCATGATCCGGAATTACTATCCCCGCGTTTTCTGTCCCCTCCACCTCAACCAAAACCTCCCGGCTCACCACAAAAGCGTTGATTCTTGAATACACCCTATACACATGTAAGAAAAAGGAATACTCCCTTCCCCCTGGGTTCTTGAAGCTCCATGGGTCCACCATACTCATCTTTTCCATAAACCCACCCAGCTCCTTTGCAATTCGTATTCTACCCATTGACCTGGGGCTTGACCTATCTGCCCCCAGCTCTAGGACATCATTAAAATCTCCTCCCATAATCAACTGGCGGCACGCGGCGTTGCTGCTGAAAATACGCCACCAGCAGAGAGACAACTTCGGAAGATGGCCGTCTGCCGCGCCGATGTTCCAGGAGCGGGACATCGAGGCGCTCCTGGATGCCGTGCAGCACAGGAGGGTGGCCCTGTAGCCCGGACACGGCCGCAGGGTCGCAGCAAACACCAGCCGCCGCCTGTGGAGTGAGGTGGCAGAGGCCGTCAGTGCTGTGGCTATAATACCCAGGACAGGCAGCTAGTGCCACAAGAAGGTCAATGACCTAGTCAGGGCAGCCAGGGTGAGTACCCCCCCCCACTGTGCCCATGGCACCAACCCCACCAACCCCCTGGCAACCCCCCCTCCCTCCCGCATGATGGGCGGCATAGCCCTAGCTGAGACCCACATGGCTGCACCCACCCATGCAGGCTGCATTGGCAGGATGACCTGTGAACCTATGCCAACATACACCCAACCGCTGGGCTGCAAGTATATGTCCGCCTAACACTGTTGACCTTTATCTCCGTCTCCACCACCCCTCAGGAGAAGCACGGCCATAACAACCGGGAGCGTGCCAGGGCCGGAGGGGGTCCTCCTGAATTGCGTCCCCTTACCGTTCATGATGAGAGGGCCCTGGTCCTCGCAGGCAGACCTGAGGACTGGGAGCTTGCGGACGCAGAGATCGGAGACGCAGCACCAAGTGAGACCCCCACCGCCTGCCCGCCCTCCCCCTCCTCTGATCCCCCCCTCCCCCCTATCCTCCCTCCCCCCATCCCCAGCACCCTTCCCCCCTCCTCTGATCCCCCCACCCCCCCTCCCCCCATTCCCCCTCCCCCTCCCACCACCCCCTCAGCCCCGTCTGCGTGTCTAACCATGCATGCTGTATTATGTATTGCAGGAAAACACAGCGATCCACCCGTCCCTGCGGATGCAGACCGCCCCAGGATAGACACGGGCCTTCAGCAGTACGCCGCCCACAGGACGTGCCATGGCGACCACATGCCAGGGACAGACCCGGGCCATCAGGTGTATGTCGCCCACATCCAGTGCCAGTGCGGCGATGCCATAGGGACTCATCCAGCAACGGGGAGAGCAGCCGCACCAACAGCCCTCTGTCCCAGTCGATCCAAGACACCACGACACAGAGGACCCACACTGATGACAACGACAACAGGACACACCGACTCAGGACATCGAGACACAGGGGACGGTCGGACAGGACAACGACACACAGGACACATCCACCGAGGACACCGAGTCACAGGGGTCAGGCGGACATGACACCCAGACAAAGGGGACGGACGGACAGGACACCACAGGGGATCCCGTACTTTGGGTCTGATGAGGACCTCGACATAACGCCACTGCTATCTCCTACACCCTCCACCATCGCAGAGACACTCAACTCGGCTGGGCACTTTAGCGATGAGGCTTCTGGGACACTCACTGGTGCGCACAACACAGCCGTCCCGGTACAGCAGGTGGAGGTAGGAGCAGTCGAGGTGCTGGACGGTCGGACGGCAGACCAGCCCCAGCAACCAGCTGCCGCCCAGACAGGTCCCGGGTTCCTGGTGTTCCCACACCCACCCATAGACCCGATGCAGTCAGGGACCCAGGGACAAGTGGAGGGGAGACGGCCAGCTTGCAGCACCTGCAGACGCAGGTGGAGGAGTCCACCTGCGTGCAGGAGCAGGGAGTGGTGCTGGTCATGCGTACCACCCAGGCCGAAACTGCACGGGTGCCGTCGGCGGTGGAGGCAATGGGGGCGACAGTGTCAGACTTGGGCAGCAGTATGCAAGGCCTGGGGCTTTCTGTGCAGGGGGCATCCGTGGCCCACGAAACGGCTGTCCTCTCACAGGAAGCCATTAGCCCGAGCCAGCTGCACATCGCAGAGACGCTCAACACCGTGGCCCGCTCTCAGCAGGCCATCGCTGAGGGCATCTGCGCCATTGCCCAGGTGCTGGCTGGCGTCACCCAGACACAGACAGGGATGGCCACCTCCCTGTGCTCCATGGCTGCAAACTTGCAGATCATTGTGGATACCAGGGCGGGCCTCCAGGACTCGCAGCACCAGGTGCCGGGGTTGCCTCGGCTGCTGGATTCATCCGCATCCCCGACCCATGTAGAGGTCCGGGGGCCAGTGGGCACCCAGAGGGAGGAGGAGGTGCTGGGACCAGTTCCGGGTCCCCCTGCAGAGGAGGCCCCGGAACACCGCAACACCTCGGACTCCCGCCCTTCCCTCCCAGGTGCATCTGGTGGGCAACGGGCACAGCAGGCTGGCAGCTCACCATCCCGGTCGTCCGAGGCGCAGCCTGGCCCATCCAAGCCAGGCCGCCCCAGGAAACGACCGCCAAAGGGAGACCCTAGTCACAGGGCAGGAATCACAGGAGTCCACCTCCAGTTCTGCGGTACCGTCTGGGGAAGCACCTAGACATAGTCATGGGGCCCGTAAGGCCAGAACATTAGACACTGAGTAAATTGGCATGGGTGCAGGGCACAGACTAGTTATAGGGGCTAGGACACCTCTATGAACCATCCGTCATTAAAGTCACTTTTACACCTATGGAAACTGCCTCTGAACTCTGTCCGATGTGTGCGGGGGTGGGGTGTGAGGTGAGCACCAGTGTGTGTGTGAGGGGTGATAGGATGCCGAGCTCAGGTGAGTGTGGCTTGCGCCCCCCCTGGGTCGCCCTCGCCATCCCGCTCCCGGGCAGACAACGGGTCCGTGCGCTACAGTGTCCAGACCGCATGCAGGGACTGCCCAGGTGGAGGGTATTACTGTGGCCATGAGTCAGACATTGTCTAACGATGTAGAGCTCGGAGCTAATCGCAGAGCAGGTTGTCATCATCCTCCATGGCCTGCAATGGACCCGCTTCCACTGGCGATCGTGTGAGCCCTGCCCGTTGTGCCGCAGGTGGATGTGTAATGGAGGGGTGCATGCGGGTGGTCGGTGGTGGGCAGGGTGAGTGTGGTTGGTGGTGGGCGGTGAGGGTGGTGGGCTGGTGCCATACTGTGTTGTCCGTGCCCATGCCCAGCCAATCCCCTCCCCTTAGTCTGTGAACCGTGCGGCTATCAACTCGCCCTGTGCCCGATGGCCCAGCCGGTATCGGTGGGCAGCCTCCCGTCCCTGTCCAGCCATATGTCCCGTATATTCCCCCCCCCTCCACATCCTCCTCATCTGGGGAGATGTGCCGTTCGTGGTGTTCCTCCCCCTGCCCCTCCTCTGCCTCCAGCACATTGCCCCTCTGCTGGGCTATATTGTGCAGGACGCAGCAGACCACAACGATGCGGCCGACCTGCTCCGACGGGTACTGGAGGGCCCCTCCAGAGCGGTCCAGGCACCTGAAGCGCATCTTCAGCAGCCCAAAGCACCTCTCGACCACACCCCTGGTCGCTGCATGGACATCGTTGTAGTGGGTCTCTGCTTCAGTCCGTGGCCTCCGTATGGGCGTCATCAGACACAACCGCAATGGGTAACCCCTGTCGCCCAGCAAACAGCCCCGCAGTCGGGGGAGGGGGGTGTCCCTCGAACATGGCGGGGATGAACGATTGTGCCAATAAGAACGAGTCATGCACACTGCCCAGGTACCGGGCGCAGACGTGCAGGATCTTCATCCGGTGGTCACAGACCACCTGAATGTTCATGGAGTATGCCCACTCACTGTTCATGAACACGGCCCTGTTATCTGCTGGTGGCCGCATGGCAAAGTGCATCCATCGATCGCCCCCTGTACCATGGGGATCCTGACCACGGCAGTGAGGCCTGCTGCCCGGGTATCCTGGTGGGCACGGTCCACAGGGGACTGAATGTACCGACTCCCCCCCCCCCCCAACCCCCTCCCCGGCACTCCCCACCCTGGCACCCCCCGATCCCCTCTCGGGCACTCCCCAGCCCACCCATACACCCCCCCCCCCAAGCCCCTCCCTGGCACTCCCCAACCCACTCACCCCCCCCCCCCCCCCCGACCTCCTCCCCGGCCCCCCCGACCTCCTCCCCCCCCGCACTCCCGGATCCCCTCCCCAGCCCACCCACCATGATCTCCTCCCCGGCACCCCCCAGACCACCCCCGCCCCCAGCACTAAACCCCCCCGACCCATCCCGGCACTGAACCCGACACTGCCACGCACCCAAGGCCCTGGGGGGCCTTTGCCACGGACAGCTGCAACCTCCCCCAGCCACAGCCGTGCCGTCCCTTCTGTGGCGGCCTCCCCCACACGCTGACCCCTACCTCCTCCTTCGTCAGCGTCAACTAGCACGACTGGTTGATGCCGTTAAAAAGGTGCTTTGATTTATGCCGGCGTGACCTGCGGAGATTTGCAGCAGGCCCAGGGACCAGCACCGATTCTGGTGATTCTGCGAGGCGCGTAATGCAATTCCCGTCGGCGGGCTTTTTCGCGGGTCGGAGTATCGGAATGCCGGTGTCGCAGCGGGATTCGCGATTCTCTGACCCGGCGCGGCATCAGAGAATCCCAGCCCACAGCTTTCATGATTTCGTCGATGCTCCCCGTCCGGAGTCCCAACAGGTTCACTGGAGACAGCCGAGATTCCCTGAAGCTGCACTTCTGGAGTCGGAACATGCAGGAATGCACCAACCAGTGGAGAGGCTCGAGCCATCGAGGGTGGAAGCGGTGCGCCGCCACCGCAGTCGTCAGTGGTCCCACCGTGATCGTCGAGTGCCTCGGTACGCACTGGGCGAGGTCTGTCACCTTGCACCTTTTGCATGGGAAGTGGGATGCTGTCGTCACTCGTCTCACATCCCGTGGATAGATCCTCATTAGCAGCTTGCTGTTCACTAGGGTTGGGTAAATTGTCAGAGTTTTCATCTGGTGGTGCACACCATGTCGGTGGACTGTCATTGTCTTGTCGTTGTCCTTCATTTGGGCTTTTCTTCTTTGGAATTTTAAATCTTCCCCCAGACATTGCAGAACCTTGTTTATTACCCCCAAATTCTCCCATATGTATGGTCTCGAATATAGGATCCAATGTTTCTATCGACATTGTACTATTTTCCAAAGAACATTCCGTTTCACTTTTCTTCTCAGGTACCTCATATGTATCTTTGTCTAATGTACATGCCTTCATGGTCTCTGGGTCTGATTTTGCTGGGACTGGCATGGTCACAGCCTCTCTTTTACTGTTCTCAATTGCCCACATTATACTCCCCATACATAACTGCTTAATCACTGGGGTTAGTGTGGTACAATGGATAATCGGGTCGACCTTATCTGCATCTTCACCATTAGTGGAAAGCACACTTGGTTCACTTGAAACTGCTGCGGGTTTTAAATTCGTTATCTGGCTACTCAATGTCGGTGTCCTCAGGATTCTTGCTCCAATGTTTTGCTCATTTATCAGTGGAGTGTGTATAGGTTCAATGCAATTAATGTTCCCCTCAAGGTTTGAAGAGTCATTACTGACTAACTGCTGGTCTCCGAAGTTGGGACTTTGCGGCGTTGTGTTGAAGGGAGACATTTGTCCCTGCTATAGATATGATTCAGGTTGTGTTATTTCCATTACCTGAGGATCAATGTCTTGTCCATTTTTTCGATCCGTCCTAAAACACTGGCAATTCTCAGTCTGCTCCTTGCAAGTTAAACATTCAATTAATTTCTTTAGCAAATCCTCAGCATCCTTCTGTGACCGTGCAGCATTATTAATCTCTTTTCGGCTATAATGATCCTGAAGGTCAGCGCATAAACCTTTTTTCTTCGGGCTTGGAAGAGGCGATTCCTTTGGCTTGTCTTCAGTTGGGCTTGAACAGTCTTCAGCGCTGTGCCCTTCATTGTAGCATGAGAGACCGTCATGGTCATGCTGCTGTGTAGTGGAGCATGGTAGGCTGTTATAGCCTTCTTGCTGTTCACGTGAGCACGGCAGACTTGCATCGTCTGCCGCTGGTTGGTCAGGAGAGGTTGCTAGACCCTCATGGTCTTGTTCCTGCAAGGACCGCACTTTGGAGTCTTGCGTTGCTTCTATCGTGGAGGCTGTCCACGAGCTCCCTGTGGAAGCTTGTGACACTGGAGTCACTTCTTGTTCGTGCAAGGACTGCGCTCTGGAGTCTTGCGTTTCTGCAATTGTGGAGTCCGTTCACGAGCTTGCTGTGGAGGCTTGTGACACTGGAGTCACTTCTGGTTCATGCGAGGACTGCGCTCTGGAGTCTTGCATGTCTTCTTTCATAGAGTCGGGAACGTTGAGCGGGACGTGGACCACGCTCTGTGTGGCAGCAGGGCGCTCTCCGTGTGCTTGCAGCGCTCTCTGTCTGTTAATGTCAGGCTGCAGCATCATCCGGTACTGATAAGTTGGGACGTCATATCTGTTGGATTAAAGATCCTCAAATCCGAAAAATGAATCCGCATCTGCAGCGGATTCAATGTGGGGGCCGCCAATGTGCAACACGAAAGGTTCGTCCGAGTCATAGTCGTATAGGACCACGGAGCTATCATTGGGCTTGCGAGGTCCGGAAACACTGTAAAGATCGTCATCGAAGTATTCGAGGTCGGAATCATCGGCTTGTGCGTAGGTAACTGCTTGTCGGAGGGTTCTTCGGAGGTCAAATTCATCTCCTGGGTCAATTTGCGGCAATGTGCTGTCATTCCAGGTGAGGGAAGGTTGTTTTACAGCTTTAACAGATTTTTGTTTTTTTGATTTGGGACGTTTCCCTTTTAAATTGGATTTGGGACGTTTCCCCTTTAAATTGGTGCGGTCTGGGGCCTCTGACATCCTGACGCTCGGTATGTAGCACGTAGGAAGCGACTGCGCATGCTCAGATCGCTGAGCATCTCGCGCATGCGCAAACGAAACTTCAGGTTCTGCGCACTGCTCACGCAACTGTGCTAGCGTGATACCTTTAGCAAGATGGCCACCGACCTCGACCCAGCCCTCTCTCAGGCCCGGGATTTCGGCCTCTGGGAATTCGGGCTCCGGGATCCCAGCCACGAGGTGAGTACTGCCGCTTTTCTTACCTTTACTTGCCGATTGGATTGCGTTTTCTTCACAGTATTTGGAGAATTTGTCCAGGACTGCCTGGTAATCGTACCTTTGCTGCCTCCTGAAGAACCTGAACCTTGTGAATATTTCTCTTGCCCTTGCACCGGCGATGGTGAGGAGAAATTCAATTTTTTCGCTATCATGCAGGTCTTGGAGTTCAGCTGCCACCAGGAACAATTCGAACACTTGCCGGAATCGCCGCCAGTTTTCGCGGAGATCGCCGTAGCACTGGAGCGGCTGCGGAACCGGGAGCTCTATCATTTTGCCTGGGCACTGCTGGTTGTCTGTGTACACTGAGGTATGCCGGCAGGTATCGATCCACTCCTGTACCATGTGGTGTTGGGTGCTCTGGTGCACAGATGAGCCAACACAGTTGTATGTGGTACAACTCTATTTTATTTTAACTCTTATAATACAGTTCGTTCTGGATACTCTGCACGTGCTGTCTCCCTGAGTGTTTCGTGTAGCAGGTCTGTCCCGGTCCTCCTCTCCAGCTAATACTGACCACCAGGTGTCATGTTTGTGCTTTTATATCTTTCTGTGATTGGTTGTGGTGGTGTGTGTTCTGATTTGTCTGTTGGTGTGTCTATCATGATGTGTGTGTTTGAATATCATGACACTCTTCTCCCCCTCGGACCACCCCCCTCCATTTATTAGACTCCCTCAATGACATGGCCAATGGTTCGATCGCCAATGCGAACAACAGGGGGGACAGGGGGCACCCCTGCCTCGTTCCTCGGTACAGTCGAAAGTACTCCGACCTCCGCCGGTTCGTCACTACACTCGCCATCGGGGCTCTGTAAAGGAGCTTTACCCAATTGATAAACCCTACCCCGAACCCAAACCTACGCAGCACCTCCCAGAGGTACTCCCACTCTACTCGGTCAAAGGCCTTCTCCGCGTCCATAGCTGCCACTATCTCCGCCTCTCCCTCCTCCAATGGCATCATTATCACGTTTAAGAGCCGCCGCACATTGGTGTTTAGTTGCCTGCCCTTTACAAATCCCGTCTGGTCCTCGTGGATTACCCCCGGGACACAATCCTCGATCCTCGTGGCCAGCACTTTTGCCAGCAATTTGCATCCACATTGAGGAGCGAAATCGGCCTGTACGATCCACATTGCAGTGGGTCCTTGTCCCGCTTTAGGATCAAAGAAATCGTCGCCTCCGACATTGTCGGGGGCAGGGTCCCCTCCTCTCTTGCCTCATTAAAGGTCCTCACCAGTAGCGGGGCCAACAGGTCTGCGTACTTCCTGTAGAACTCCACCGGGAATCTGTCCGGTCCTGGGGCCTTCACCACCTGCATGCTCCCCAAACCATTGCTCAGCTCCTCCAAGCCAATTGGTGCCCCCAAACCAGCCACCTCTTGCTCCTCCACCCTTGGGAATCTCAGCTGATCTAGGAATCGTCTCATCCCCTCTTCCCCCGCTGGGGGCTGGGATCTGTACAGCTCTTTATAAAAGGCCTTGAATACCTCGTTTATTTTCGTCGCACTCCGAACCGTGGCTCCCCTTCCATCTTTGACTCCCCCTATTTCCCTCGCTGCCATCCTCTTACGGAGCTGGTGTGCCAGCATCCGACTAGCCTTTTCCCCATACTCGTAGGTCGCCCCCTGCGCTTTCCTCCACTGTGCCTCCGCCTTCCCTGTGGTCAACAGGTCAAACTCCGTCTGGAGCCGTCGTCTTTCCCCAAGTAATCTTTCCTCCGGGGCCTCTGCGTAGCTCCTGTCCACTCTCAAAATCTCCCCCACTAACCTCTCCCTTTCTATACCCTCTGTCTTCTCCCTATGAGCCCTGATGGAAATTAGCTCTCCCCTGATCACTGCCTTCAACGCCTCCCATACCACCCCCACCTGCACCTCCCCGTTGTCGTTGGCCTCCAAGTACCTTTCGATACACCCCCTCACCTTCCCACACACCACCTCGTCCGCCAGCAGTCCCACATCCAGCCGCCACAACGGGGGTTGGTCCCTCTCCTCTCCCAGCTCCAGTTCCACCCAGTGCGGGGCATGATCCGAAACGGCTATAGCCGAATACTCCGTCCCCTCCACCCTCGGGATGAGCGCCCTACCCAGAACAAAGAAATCTATCCGGGAGTAGGCTTTGTGTACATGGGAGAAGAAAGAAAATTCCCTGGCCTGCGGCCTTGCAAACCGCCATGGGTCCACTCCCCCCATCTAATCCATAAACCCCCTAAGTACCTTGGCTGCCGCCGGCCTCTTTCCAGTCCTTGATTTGGAGCGGTCCAATGCTGGGTCCAACACTGTATTGAAGTCCCCTCCCATTATCAGGCCTCCTATCTCCAGGTCCGGAATGCCCCCCAACATACGCTTCATGAATCCTGCATCATCCCAGTTCGGGGCGTATACGTTTACCAACACCACCCACGTCCCTTGCAGCCTACCGCTCACCATTACATATCGCCCTCCATTGTCCGCTACAATAGTCTTGGCCTTGAATGACACCCGCTTTCCCACCAATATTGCCACCCCTCTATTCTTCGCGTCCAGTCCCGAGTGGAATACCTGTCCTACCCATCCCTTTCTTAGCCTGACCTGGTCCGCCACCTTCAGATGTGTCTCTTGGAGCATGGCCACGTCCGCCTTCAGTCCCTTTAAGTGCGCGAACACTCGAGCCCTCTTCACCGGCCCATTCAGGCCTCTCACGTTCCACGTTATCAGCCGGATTGGAGGGGCTCTCACCCCCCCACACCCCGCCGACTAGTCATCTCCTTTTCTGGGCCAGTCCCGCATCCACGCCTCCCTCACCCTCCAGTCCCCCAGAAGGGGGACCCCCGTCCCGACCACCTCTTCTGTGTCCCATTCCCTTTCGGCCAGTGCAGCAGCAACCCTTCCCCCCCCCCCAACTTCCCCCCCCTCCCCTCCCCCCCCCTCCCCCCCCGCTAGACCCCTGTCTAGCTTTTTTGCTCCCCCCATGTCACTCCCGTAAGTCAGCTGACGCCTGCTGACCCCGGCTTCCCCCACCGTCCCATTGACCTCCCCGCGTGGGAGTCTCCCAATCCATATGCATTCCTTCGTTCCCCTTCCCGCCTTTCCAAAGCCCGCTCCGTCCCCTCTGGCGCAGCTCCTGTCGTGGCCTTGTCTCTCTCCCCCAGCCCGTGTAACATTTCCTGCGCGTGATTGACCCCCTATATACAACAACCATCACACATCAAACCCCAAAACATCCCCCCCACCCTCACAAACCCTCAGTTAGAGTCCAACTTTTCGGCTTGTACTAATGTCCACGCCTCTTCAGGCGTTTCGAAGTAATAGTGTTGGCCCTTGTATGTGACCCACAGTCGCGCTGGCTGCAGCATTCCGAATTTCACTTCTTTCCGGTACAACGCCGCTTTGGCCCGGTTGAAACCCGCTCTCCGCTTTGCAACCTCCGTGCTCCTGTCCGGGTATATTCGGATCTCTGCATTGTCCCACTTACTGCTCCGCTCCTTCTTGGCCCATCTCAGGACCCACTCTTTGTCCGTGAACCGGTGGAACCTCACCACCATCGCCCTTGGCGGCCCATTTGCCTGGGGCTTCTTCGCCAGCACCCGATGTGCCCCGTCCAACTCCAGCGGCCTCGAAGGGGCCTTCGTGCCCATCATCGCCTCGAGCATCGTGCTCGCGTATGCCCCGGCATCAGCCCCCTCCACTCCCTCAGGGATACCCAGGATTCGCAGATTATTTCTCCTCGACCTGTTCTCCAGTTCTTCGAGTCTTCCCGCCCACCTCTTGTGTAGTGCTTCGTTCTGCTCCACTCTCACCGCCAGGCCCACGGGCTCGTCCTCGTTCTGACTGACTCTTTTCTGTACCTCCTGGATCTTAGCTTCGTGGGCCTTCTGTGTGATCCCGAGTCCTTCAATTGCCGAAAGCATAGGCGCCAACATCTCGTTGCGCATTTCCTCGCACTGCTCCTCGAAGCAGCGCTTGATGAACTCCTGCAGCTCCCCTTTGTCCCTGGCCGCCGCCATTTTGTTTTCTTTCCCTCGCTTCTCCCATTGCTCCAGTGCTGCTCCTTTGGCCGTTACACTTCTGGTCCGTTTCATAGAAGTTGGAGGGAGACCTCTCTCTTCCCTTCCCCACGGGCTGCGTCAAAAAAAAGTTCTGTTGGGGCTCCTCTAACGAGCCCGAAAGTCCGTGGTAGCGGGAGCTGCCGAATCGTGCGGCTTAGCTCCGCATAGCCGCGACCAGAAGTCGAGAGGGAATCCTTTTGGCAGTGTTCGCTTCACCAGTTTGCCCCAAAAAGTCTATGGAAACTCCTGAAAAAGGTCTGAGAGTCAGTTCCAGACGGGAGCTGCCGAATGTGCGACCTACTCCTCCATGGCCGCCACCGGAAGCCTCGTCCCTGCTTCTTCAATGGCCTTGGTAGATCTTTTCACAGTTGTTCCCTCTGCTGCTAGAATTCACCTTTGATAGAGTCAAGTCAGATTGCAGCTTTAAACTTGCCCTTCCCCTGCCTGCATGCTGGGAGAGGCCTTTGTCTATTGCTGCAGCTCAAGCCAAATCCTTTACTGTTTCTGCCGGGTCTGGTAGCCAAAAGACATAACATTCCTGGGGGACACTATCAGGGGAATGCTGCAGTCTTCTTCCCACACTGGGAAATGTCAAACAAATGCCGTGGGGGCCCTGTAAAAGAGCCCAAAAGTCCGTTCCAAAGCGGGAACTACCGAATATGCGACCTAGCTCTGCATAGCCGCACCCGGAAGTCAGTATCCTGTAAGTTTCAATAAGATCCCCCCTCAGCCTTCCAAACTCCAATGAGTACAGACCTAGAGTCCTCAACCGTTCCTCATACGACAAGCTCTTCATTCGAGGGATCATTCTTGTGAACCTCCTCTGGAGGTTTCCAAGGCCAGCACATCCTTCTTTAGAAACAAGGCCCAAAACTGCTCACAATACTCCAAATGGGGTCTGACCAGAGCCTCATACAGCCTCAGAAGTACATCCCTGATCTTGTATTCTAGTCCTCTTGACATGAATGCCAACATTGCATTTGCCTTCTTTCTGCCGACTGAACCTGCACATTAACCTGAAGAGAATCGTGAACAAGGACTCCCAAGTCCCTTTGTGCTTCTATTTTCTAAGCATTTAGAAAATATTCTCTGCCTAAATTCCTCCTTCCAAAGTGCACAACCTCACACTTTTCCATTAATATTTCATTTGCCACTTCATTGCCCACTCTCCTAGCCTGTCCAAATCCTTCTGCAACCCCCTTGCTTCCTCAATACTACCTGTTCCTCTACCGATCTTTGTATCATCTGCAAACTTAGCAACAGTGCCTTCAGTTCCTTCTTCCAGATCATTAATGTATATTGTGAAAAGTTGTTGTCCCAGCACAGACCCCTGAGGCACACCACTAGGCACCAGCTGCCATCCTGAAAAAGACCCCTTTATCCCTACTCTTTGCCTTCTGCCAGTCAGCGTATCCTCTATTCCATGCCAGTATCTTACCCTTAACACCATGGGCGTTTAACTTATTTAACAGTCTCCTATGCTGCACCTTGTCAAAGGCCTTCTGGAAATCTAATAAATCACATCCACTTATTCTTCTTTGTCTAACTTCCTTGTTACCTCCTCAAAGAACTCTAACAGATTTGTCAGACATGACCTCCCTTTGATACCTTGCTGACTCAGTCCTATTTTACCATGCGCTGCCAAGTACTTTGTGATCTCATCTTTAATAACAGACTCTAAAATCTTACCAATGACCGAGGTCAGGCTAAGCGGCCTATAATTTCCCCTCTTCTGCCTCCCTCCCTTCTTAAACAGTGGTGTTACATTAGCCACTTTCCAGTCTTCTGGGACCTTTCCTGCCTACAGTAATTCCTGAAAGATCATCACCAATGCCTCCAAAATTTCCTCAGCTATCGCTTTTAGAACTCTGGGGTGTAGTCCATCCGGTCCAGGTGACTTATTCACCTTCAGACCTTTTCGTTTCCCAAGAACCTTTTCCTTAGTAATGGTCACTGCACTCACCTCCTGCCCCCTGGTTCTCCCGGATCTCTGACTTCCCACTGGTGTCTTCCACCGTGAAGACTGATGCAATGTAACTATTCAGTTCGGCTGCCATTTCTTTGTTTCCTATTATTACTTCTCCAGCCACATTTTCCAGTGGTCCAATGTCTATTTTTGCTTTTCTCTTACCTTTTATATATTGAAAAAAATCTCTTCCTATCTTCCTTTATATCACTAGCTAGCTTGCATTCATATTTCACCTTCTCCCCCCTTATTGCTTTTTTAAATTTGTCCTCTGCTCACTTTTAAAGGCTTCCCAATCCTCTGGCTTCCCACTAATCCTCACCATTTTGTGTGCTTTTTCTTTTTCTTTTATGCTGTCCTTGACTTCCTTGTCAACCATGGATGCCTTGTCCATGGTTTTGCTTTTTCCACACAACTTTTATTGATAGGTTGCTGTCGCTGATCCTGGATTTGGATTTACACCAGCGAATCATGGGTGGGGATTTTAATTGCGTTTTGGACCCACACTGGATAAATGGAGACCTCAGGTGTTGAGACCTTCTGGGATGGGAAAGGCTCTGTTGTCCTTCATGGAGCAGATGGAGGGAACTGACTCTTGGAGATTTTTACATCTGGGGCAGAGGGATTTCTCGTTCTTCTCTCATGTCCACCAGGTCTATTCTAGGATTGACTTTTTTGTAGTCGGTAGGTCCTTGTTGCTGGGGTTGGTGGAGTCAGGATACTCAACAATGGTGTTCTCTGATCATGCCCCACACTATGTCGACATTATAGTTGGCTCTGATCCCACTCAGTGCCCCCTTTGGAGGTTTGATACTTCGCTGATGATGGATAAAAGTTTTTGCAAGAGGCTTTCCTCTGTCATTGAGGAATATTTGAACTTTAATAGGATTGAGGAGATTTCCCTTTCAACGCAATAGGAGGCGCTGAAGGTGGTTGTTCGAGGGGAGATGATCTCCTTTAAAGCACATAAGGAAAATAACGAAAGGCAGAGAGGTAGAGGTTGGCGGATGCCATCTTAGAGGTGGATCGTCAATACTCGACCATTCAGACATTGAAATTTCTGGTCAGCTGGAAGAAGCTACAGGTGGAGTTTGGGCTTCTATCCACAGACAGGGTGTTGTGCTTGCTGCAACGTTCATGCGGGGGGCTCTCTATGAACAGGGGGAGAAAGCTAGTCGCCTGCTGGCACATCAGCTGAGACGGCAGGCGGCCTCTCTGGAAATTGTGAAAGTTTGGGATGGGGGTGGCAGACTGGTCTCCACCCCAACCAAGGTTAATGGGGCGTTCGAAACATTCTATTGGAACCTGTACGAGTCCGAACCACTGGAGGATAAGTCCTTAATGCCTGGGTTTTTAGATGGTCTGGCCTTCCTGGTAGTGGAGCAGGAGGAGAGGGAGGAATTGGAAGCTCCTCTGACTCTAGAGGAGACTAAGGCGGGTATGGGATTAATGCAGTCGGGGAAGGCGCTGGGACCAGATGGGTGTCCGATTGAATTTTACAAAATGTTTGCTGGTTGCTGACCCTAGTGCTGCTTGAGATGTTTGGGTCTCTGACTCAAGGCACGTTGCTGACTTCTTTGGCAGGCAGCGACCTTCTTGAAAAAAGGTAGAGATCCGATGGAATGTGAGTCGTACTGCCCCAGCTCTTTGTTGAATGCAGATGCAAAGTTGCTAGCTAACGTATTGGCGAGGCGCATGGAGTTTGTCTCCTGGAGATAATTACAGAAGGACAGGATTTATCAAGGGGAAGTGACTATCAGCCAATGTCCAAAGGCTGCTCATTGTGGTTCTGGACCCCTCTCTATCCCCTGAAACGGAGGTGATTATTTCTCTGGATGCAGAGAAGGTGTTCGATAGGGTGGAATGGAGCTATTATTTGAGGTCTTGGGCAGGTTTGGCTTTGGACCTAGGTTTATATCCTGGATCCAGCTTTTGTATAGAGCCCCCACTGCCAGTCCATACAAATGATTTAAACTTAAAATACCTCCGACTGGGAAGAGGCACGAGACAGGGAAGTCCATTGTCACCTCTACTGTTTGCCCTGGCTATTGAACCTCTGGCTATCACATTGAGGTCATCCACAAAGTGGAGAGGGACAGATAGAGGGGGCAGGGAGCATAGAATGTCCTTATGTGCGGATGACCTGTTACTGTATGTAACGAACCCTCTCTCCAGTGCAGAGGAGATAATGAAACTGCTTGAGAGTTTTGGCTCCTTTTTGGGGTACAGATTGAACCTGAGTAAAAGCGAATGTTTTCCAGTGAATCCCCCAGGAAGAGGAGCTGACCTGAGTAAGTAGCCTTTTTGCCTGGCCAGGTCCAACTTTCGTTCTCTGGACCCCAGGTATCCCCAGTTCAGGTGGCCATGACTGGGCCTCATTACAGAAGCTACATTTTGGGATCCTAGTTAGAGTGGTGAAGGAGGACCTGAAGAGATGCGATAGCCTCCCGCTGACTTTGGCTGGAAGGATCCAATCAATTAAAATGAATATCCTCCCAAAATTTATGTTTTTGTTTCAGTGCCTTCCATGTTTCCAGGGGCTGGTTTAGTTCACTGGGCTAAATCGCTGGCTTTTAAAGCAGACCAAGGCAGGCCAGCAGCACGGTTCAATTCCCGTACCAGCCTCCCCGAACAGGCGCTGGAATGTGGCGACTAGGGGCTTTTCACAGTAACTTAATTGAAGCCTACTTGTGACAATAAGCGATTTTCATTTAATTTCATTTCATTTGCAAAGTCTTTTTTTACAGGAGTTAATAAGCTGACCTCGTCCTTTATTTGGGCGGGTAGTACCCCGTGGATCCGTAAGGGTTTTTTTTACAATGGAATAGACAATCAGTGGGTCTTGCACTACCCAACCTGTTATATTATTATCGGGCAGCGAATATTGAAAAGGTGCGGGGGTGGCACAGAGGGACGGAGTCCATGTGGGGATGGATGTAGAGGAATGACTGTAAAGGTATTAGCTTGAGGGCATTGGTTATGGCTCCCCTTCTGTTTTCCCCAATGAAATGGACTGCCAGTCCAGTGGTGGTGGCCAACTTGAAAATATGGGGACAATTTAGACGGCACTGTCAATGTTGGCCCCAATCTGTGGGAAACATCATTGTGTGCTGGCTGTTTTGGTTTAGGCTTTGGGGTTTGGAAAGAGGAGGGGTTGGAAAGGTTTGGGGATCTGTTTGTTGATGGTAAGTACATAGGTTTTGAGGAGAGGCTGGGGAGGGATAAGCCCTCAAGAGATAACCAGTTTCGATATTACCAGGTACAAAACTTTATGTGCAAGGAGATTGCTTCCTTCCCTTTGTCCCCCCTTGCCAGAGTTACAGACAGGGGCAAGGCAGATGCTCTTGCCTTTGCTTCCTTATAACCTGTCGGCGAATCTGGTTTGGCTGGAGGTCCTCATCCCCCCTTGGCTCAGTGACCTGATAGAATTTTTACACTTATAAAAAATCAAGTACCTCATGGCTGAAAGA
Organism: Scyliorhinus torazame; assembly: GCF_047496885.1. Classification (NCBI taxonomy): domain Eukaryota; kingdom Metazoa; phylum Chordata; class Chondrichthyes; order Carcharhiniformes; family Scyliorhinidae; genus Scyliorhinus; species Scyliorhinus torazame. The sequence continues at coordinate 213,955,795 of NC_092708.1, read as the reverse complement.
TTCTACCTCAGTTTTTATTTCCTATTTCAGAGCGGGGGATATCTTTTATAAATTTTATGAATGTGGTTGAATATTTTATATGTTTGTAAGCTGAAAAGTTGAATAAAAATATTTATTAAAAAAGCTTTGCTTCTTCCGATAGACGGTAGTTGCAGGGTCACTGGGTATTCCATCCAATCGAGTCACAGTACGTGTCAAAAGGATTGGCGGTGCCTTTGGTGGAAAGGTAATGAAAATCAGCAAAATGGCAGCAATCACAGCCGTGGCAGCTCACAAGTAAGTGGTTCACTAGTTTGGAGTTGTGTTTACTGAAGGATGTTGGTTGTGCAGGAGTGTTGCTAATGCACCCAGGTCAAACTTTGATCTTCTGCCTCTGGACACTAGGTTTGAGTTCAGCACAGCCTGACAGGGTTATTCTCAATGTGAGGGTCCAATGTAAAATGAGCCCAGCTCCAAATGTCAGAGAGCAAAGGAAGAAAATTATAGCACTAAATATTAATAATTAGTCACCACATTGGTAACCTCACTCAGCAAATCCACCGCATGATCGACTGGGAATTAGAAAAATACATCACATTGATACCATGGGCACACTGTCTGTGCGGAGACAGTGGCCCAAGCCGGGAATCAAATCTGAGGCCGTGGAGCTGTGAAGCTACAGTGTTGCCCACAAAGGTCATTGATTGTGGAATTGCTTTCCTCAGTCTGTCGCATGCTGCTTGTTTAGCACACATTAATCCTGTTTTGTAGCTTCACCGAGTTGATACCTCATTTTGGGGTGGCACGATGGCACAGTGGTTAGCACTGCTGCCTCACAGTGCCAGGGACCTGGGTCCGATTCCAGCCTTGGTTTAGATTCTCCCACAAGTGGAACATAATTTCCTCAACTACAATGACCAACCCATTCAGAATTTTAAAGACCTCTTATCAGACCACCCTAAAGTCTTTTCCTTTTTCAAGAAAAGATTCCAAACTGTTCACCCTTTTCTGATAATCTCTCAGTTCAGGGTCCACCTTTGTGATGCACGATCAATTGCACAAAGACTAAAGTTAGATACAACTGTGGCTTTATTACAGTCTGATGTGTGGCCTCCTGCTGCAGCTGGCGAAATGGCAGGGCACTGGAGGTCATGCATATTTATACAGTTCTCCGTGGGCGCAGCCAGCCGGCAGGAGCTACCGGTGAACCTGTAGTGCAGGTCCTACCTTACATCTCCTATTACAGTGGTTCACCACATTCACCCCCTGTTAAAAATGAGTCCGGCGGGGGTGACATGAGACTATATACAATTAGTGCAATTATGTACAGTGGTAGGGAAAGAAAAGTCCATGTTGACGGTCCGGAGTCCGTCAAAGGTTCAGCCGGTAGGTGCTTTGGTGCTTCGTTGGGAGCGGTGTAACGGTGGCGGCGAAGTCGGTGCTGGCGGTGGTAGAGGTAGCACCGATGGCGGTGGTGGCGGTGCTGATGCTGGCCAGTCATCGGGGAACTCCGGGAACGTGCAGAAGTCCTCTTCATCCTCTTGTGCGGAAAAGGGGAGGGGTGGGGTGGTCTGGTGGGGTCAATATTGGCGGCGCGGTGGGAGGTGGGGGGGGGGCGCATGGTAGGAGGGTGTGTTGGGGTGGAACCTGATGGTGCCAGGTCCCTGAGTGAGACAGTATCTTGGTGGCCATCGGGGAACTCAACGTAGGCATATTGAGGGTTGGTGTGGAGCAGGTGAACCCTGTCCACCAAGGGGTCCGCCTTGTGGAGTCGGCCGTGGCTACGGAAAAGGACCGATCCTGGAGCAGTGAGCCAAGTCGGGGGCGACACCCCGGATGTGGGCTTCCTGGGGAAGATAAAAACACATTCATGGGGTGTATTATTCGCGGCGGTGCACAATAGTGACCGGATGGAGTGCAGAGCGTCAGGGAGGACCTCCTGTCAGCGAGAGGCTGGGCGGTTCCTGGACCGTAGGGCCAGCTGGATGGCCCTCCAAACCGTCCCATTCTCCCGTTCTACTTGCCCGCTTCCCCGAGGGTTGTAGCTGGTCATCCTGCTGGAGGCTATACCCCTGCTGAGCAGGAACTGATGCAGCTCATCGCTCATGAATGAGGATCCCCTGTCACTGTGGATGTAGGCGGGGAAACCGAACAGCGCGAAGATGGTGCTGAGGGCCTTGATGACGGTGGCAGATGTCATATCTGGCATGGGATGGCGAAGGGGAATCTGGAGTACTCATCGACCACACTGAGAATGTACGTGTTACGGTCGGTTGAGGGGAGGGGCCCTTTGAAATCCACGCTGAGGCGTTCAAAGGGGTGGGAAGCCTTCACCAGGTGCGCACGGTCCGGCTGGTAGAAGTGCGGCTTGCACTCGGCACAGACCTGGCAGTCCCTGGTGACTGTCCTTACGTCCTCGATGGAGTAGCGCAGATTGCGAGCTTTGACCAGATGGTACAATCGAGTGACCTCCGGGTGACAAAGGCTATCGTGTAGGGCCCGGAGTTGGTCCACTTGTGCGCTGGCACATGTACCTCGTGAGAGGGCGTCTGGGGGCTTGTTGAGTTTATCGGGGCGATACAAGATCTCGTAATTATAGGTGGAGAGCTCGATTCTCCACCGCAAGATTTTATCATTTTTGATCTTGCCCCGCTGTGTGTTATTGAACATGAATGCTACCGACCGTTGGTCCGTAAGGAGAGTGAATCTCTTACTGGCCAGGTAATGCCTCCAATGCCTCACAGCTTCAACGATAGCTTGGGCCTCTTTTTCGACGGATGAGTGTTGGATTTCAGAGGCATGAAGGGTGCGGGAAAAAGAATGCCACGGGTCTGCCTGGCTGGTTTAGAGTGGCGGCAAGAGCGACGTCTGAAGCGTCGCTTTCTACTTGGAAAGGCAGTGATTCGTCCACTGCGCGCATCCCGGTCTTGGCAATGTCTGCTCTGATGCGGGCGAAAGCTGTTGTGCCTCGGCCGCAAGGGGGAATTGGGTGGACTGAATGAGTGGGCGGACTTTGTCCGCATAGGAGATGGACTGAATGGTTGACCGGTACGGTCTGCAGGCCACGTTCCCATACCTCGACAATGTCACCATCTGTGGCCACGACCAGCAGGACCACGACGCCAACCTCCGCAAATTCCTCCATACCCCCAAAATCCTTAACTTAACCTATAGCAAGGACAAATGCGTGTTTAGCACCGATCGCCTAGCCATCCTCGGCTACGTAGTGCATGATGGAGTCATAGGCCCAGATCCCGAATGCATGCGTCCCCTCATGGAGTTTTCCCTCCCCCACTGCCTCAAGGCCCTGAAACGTTGCCTGGGCTTCTTTTCTTATTACGCCCAGTGGGTCCCCAATTATGCGGACAAGGCCCGCCCACTAATCCAGTCCACGGTTTTCCCCCCATCGGCAGAGGCCCACCAGGCTTTCAGTCGCATCAAAGCAGACATCGCCAGGGCGACGATGCACGCAATCGATGAGTCCCTCCCCTTCCAGGTCGAGAGCGACGCATCAGACGTAGCTCTGGCTGCCATCCTCAATCAGGCTGGCAGACCCGTGGTCTTCTTTTGATGCACCCTCCACGCCTCAGAAATCCGCCATTCCTCCGTCGAGAAGGAGGCCCAAGCCATCGTCGAAGCTGTGCGGCATTGGAGACATTACATGGCCGGCAGGAGATTCACTCTCCTCACTGACCAATGGTCGGCAGCCTTCATGTTTGACAATGCACAGCTGGGCAAAATTAAGAATGATAAGATCTTACGGTGGAGGATCGAGCTCTCCATCTATAATTACAAGATCTTGTATCAGCCCGGGAAGCTCAACGAGCCTCCTGATGCCCTGTCCCGCGGCACTTGTGCCAGTGTACAAGTAGACCGACTCCGGACCCTCCACGACAACCTCTGCCACCCGGGGGTCACCCGGTTCTTTCACTTTGTTAAAACCCGCAATCTGCCCTACTCCATCGAGGAGGTCAGGGCCAGAACCGGTAACCAGAAACTGCCAAATCTGCGCGGAGTGCAAGCCGCACTTCTACAGGCCAGAGAAAGCGCACCTGGTGAAGGCTTCCCGCCCCTTTGAACACCTCAGCGTGGATTTCAAAGGGCCCCTTCCCTCCACCGACCGCAACACGTATTTCTTAAATGTGATTGATGAGTACTCCCGGTTCCCTTTCGCCATCCCCTGTCCCGACATGACGGCTGTCATCGTCATTCAAGCCCTCCACAGCATCTTTACCCTGTTCGGTTTCCCCGCCTACATCCAGAGTGATAGGGGGTCCTCCTTCATGAGTGACGAGCTGCGTCAATTCCTGCTCAGCAAGGGCATTGCCTCCAGCAGGATGACCAGTTACAACCCCCGGGGAAACGGGCAGGTAGAGAGGGAGAACGGGACAGTCTGGAAGGGCGTCCTACTGGCCCTACGGTCCAAGAATCTCCCAGTGTCCCGATGGCAGGAGGTCCTCCCCGATGCACTTCACTCCATCCGATCACTACTGTGCACTACTACCAACGAAACACCTCATGAACGTCCCCTTGCCTTCCCTAGGAAGTCCTCCTCGGGGACCTCGCTCTCAACATGGCTGGCAGCCCCCAGACCCATCCTACTCCGCAAACACGTACGGGCCCACAAGTCGGACCCACTGGTCGAGAGGGTACATCTCCTCCATGCTAACCCCCAGTAAGCCTATGTGGCGCACACCAATGGCCGACAAGACATGGTCTCCCGCCGGGATCTGGCCCCCGCTGGATCCCCCCCCTCACTCCCCCCCACCAACCCCAACCATTTTTTCACCGGCGCACACCACCGCAGCCCCCTTCCCAGGAGGATCCGTCCTCCCACTGGCCCCATCCGGATGCAATGAAGCTGAAGACGACACACTCCCAGAACCACGGATGCCCGAGCCGACGCCAGCATCACCGCCGGAACTGCGACGATCGCAGAGGACGACCAGGGCCCCCGACCGGCTGATAGTTTCATTGTAAAAGGATTGCATGTAAAGGCACCGAAGGATACCGCTATAACCCCTACCACTGTAAAAGCAAGGCCACCACCCCCGCCGGACTCTTTTTTTAAACAGGGGGTGAATGTGGTAGGCTATATTAGGGGTATCCCAGTACCTAGGTGGGATGTACCTTATACTGTAGTATGAGTGGTGGAACCTGCCTGCTGGTTCCGCCCAGCAGGCGGAGCATAAGAGTCTGTGTTTCACCCACAGCAGTCATTCTGTACCAGAGCTGCTAGGATAACTACTTGTTCATTAAAGCCTTCAAATGGACTACAATCTCGCTTCAGTCGTGATTGATCGTGCATCACCCTGACCTTATCAAGGTGCCTGGTGGTAGTGCTAAGCCAGCAGGAGCACTGCCTGGGTGCCAGTGCAAAGGTGCACCGGTGCCAGGGTGGCTCTGCCAAGGCCCAGGAAGTGAGGGGGGGTTTGAAGGGTGGGGGAGTGCAGGGCAGGTAACTAGATGCCTCCAGGAGGTTGGGTGGGGGTCTAGAAGGGATGGCCTGCTGTAAGGATCCTTGGAGGGGCCTGAAGAGGGGCTCCCCCAGGGACCCCATAGCATGGTGTCCTCACTTGGGAGTGTGGGGTAGTGTCCATGTATGTGGGGCGGGTGAAATTGCCCATGGTTGGGATGGTATGGGGGACCGACAAGCTCACTTAGAGATCTAGGCACCCTTTCAAAATGGTGGCACGATCTCGAGTTCAGCTCCTCAGTGTTAAAAAAAATTCTACGTGTGGGCTAAGCCGTGAGAAACACCCCAGGGTTCAAAAAAGTGTCATTGAATAGCGGTGGGGAATTCACCGGCAGAGCTGGCGGGAAACTCCCTGAAAAATCCGTCACAAATTAACTTTGAAATTTTGGGAGAGAATTGGGCCCATGTATAACATTGTGGGAAGGGTAACACTCCTGTTCCTCCCGGTAACCAGCTCTTACACAGTAATCGATGTGCAGAACTTTAGCCAGAGTGGTGAAAGAGAGATCCATATAAAAGTAAGCTGTGCAGACATTAAAGTCCTGTGTAACATTTGCTCTGTGAGTCAAGGGTGAATGTCTGATTTGAGGTGGCTCTCTGTGTGCTGCAGGACGGGCCGCTCGGTACGCTTGGCGTTGGAGAGAGGAGAAGACATGCTGATCACCGGGGGTCGTCATCCATTCCTGGGCAGATACAAGGTCAGAAATCAGTACACAAACAGACTAAACTGTAGATTCCAAGTGTAAAGAAGAACTGCAAATCCTCACTTAACATCGACTCACTTAATTTTCTCACACTTTAACCTTGTTAACATAATGTCAATACATTCATTTAACATGGCCAGTTTCACTTTAACGTTGTTTGCCAGAGATTCCTCTTGTGGTCTGTCTGCTTCCAAAACATTTCCCACACTGTTCCCCCTTCACCGTCAGTCACCTTTCCTCCCACTCCATATCACCCCCCTTGCCTCTCATGGCCTTGCTGAATACCCCTCCACTTCTTGCCGACTAGCCCCTTGCCTCCTGACCTGTTCTTACCTGAGGTTTGGTCTGTTCAGTGGTTCCCCATTCCTGCTTCTGGCTCTGCCGCAGAGCTCACACTAAATCCTGGACTCCATCTAGTGGCAAAAGCCCAACTGCTAGTAACTGCTCACTACACTGACCTACTTCTAGATGGAGCCTGGTTAATTTAAAAGTACTGGGCTGGATTCTCCGCCCCGCCGCGCCATATTTCTGCCCCGACCCGCCGGCGGGATTCTCCGTTCTTTAAAAATAATTTTATTTGTGTTTGCATTTTTTAAATATTTAGTCATCCATTTTATTTTGTCAGCTGGGAATACATGGAGCCACACATGTGTGATGCAGTATTTCAACTGGTACATTGTTTTTTGGGGGGCAAGAAACATCCATTTTTTCGGGACAATAAACATCCAATGGAACCTAACAGAAATGCAAAATTCACTTAAAGTCCTTTCACATAAACTGGTGATTTTCAGGATTGCCACCATAATGATAAGGGAGGACTTAATGTACCGTGACGTGGTGACAACTGCTCTGCACACGAGAGGCGCAAATCTCTGGAAACATTTCTAAGTGTGGTAGTGGGATGGAATTGGCGCAAGCTTCCGGTCGCTCAGCCCAGCGAGGCCGGCAACGCGACTCAACGTTAACTGGTCCACTTAACGAGGCCTCACGGGCTGCAAATGAAGACTCGCCAGCTGATTCGTTGGCTCTGCGCACGCCATCCCCCCTCCCCCCGCTAACAAGGACGAGCAGCACTTAAATTACACTAACCCCAGCCAGCTCAGAATAATGGTGCCGAGGAGCACAGCTTCACGATTGGGGGATGCTGACCTGAAGAGGCTGCTAGGTGCTGTGGAGGCCTGGAGGGATGTCCTGTCCCCCCGAGGGTCCTGGAGAGTCAGCCACAAGGCAGCCAGTGCTGCCTGGGATGAGGTGACAGCAGCTGTCAGCTCGGGTAGTAGGATGACTGGCCTCCAATGCAGGATGAAGATCAACGACCTACATCGGGCAGCAGGAATGAGTAGATACCAACCCCCCCCTTCCCCCCCCCCCCCCCAAGGGAAGCATCAATCCCCAACTCCCCATGTGACCCTCAACCCTTCCTCCACGCCCTCCCCCTTCAACCTCCCCCCGACCCTCCCTTCACACCCAACTTCCCACCACTGTGAACCACGTGTGTGGCTAACGGCGCCCCCTCTGTGTCTCCTCAGGAAAAGCTCTCCCATAACTGTCGGGAGGGGACCCAGACTGGCGGAGGGATGCCGGACATAAGAATCCTCACCTCCTTCGAGGAGCGGGCCCTGGAGGTGTCTGAGTGGCCGAGGACAGATCGGTCACCCACAGGGAGGCCTGCGGGTGCTGCAGAGGTGAGGGACTACTGGGCGCCACCCGGACGACCTGTCAAACGTGAATTGTTATTCCGTTACTGACTGACCACATGTTGATTCTCCTGCAGGTCCTCCAGCCGACGGCGCCAGTCCGTCCCGAGTGGCCCCTCTCCAACCTACCAGGAGAATGTTAGTGGTCAGGCTTCTGGGGCACAATCTGAACAGCGCTACACAGCTGCTGATGCACATCAGGTGGAGGCAGGAATCCCCAGGGGAGACAGCAGTCGGAGGTCTGCTGGATCCCTGAATTCAGCTGGGGCCCAGCCTGTGGTACAGAGGTACTCGGAGCTGATTGAGACGATAGGCAGCAGTCAGGACCTTCAGAGGGAGGTGTCAGCGATACTCCAGCAGACCCATAGCCCCTTGGAGGAGTCTCAGAGGCTAAGGGCGCAGGAGATGGCGCCTGTGATGCGTGGCACCGAGGCCAACTCTGCTAGGGTGGCGACCACAGTGGAGAGCCTGGTGCACGACGTCGGCACCATGCGTGAAGGTGTTCAAGGCGTCGCTCAGTCAGTGACGGCCATGGTTGAGGGTCTCGGCAGACTGTCTGACTTACTGGGGGATGTCACCCAGTACCAGGCTGACCTTGATGAGGTTCTGAGGGATATGTCCTGCTCCCAGATAGGATTGGGCGACGTGCTGCGGAGCTTGTCCCAGTCACAGGTGGACATTGCCGAGGTGCTGCGGAGCTTGTCCCAGTCGCAAATGGGCATTGCTGAGGGCATTGACACAATGATGCGGACTATGGGGAACCGCCAGGGCTGGCAGAGCCAGATGATGGAGGGGCAGCCGGGGATCAAACCAGCTTCTCCTCCATCCCAAGGTGAACCCCAGGGCCCTATGGGCATCGACCGGGAGGACGGGCTGCTGAATGTCAACCCGGACCCGTCCCATGGAGTGGTGACAATGGCCACCAGCTCCCCCGAGTTCCACCCTCTGATGAGGCTGCGTCTCAAGTCAGCACACGGACAGGGCAGTACGGCTGTGCATGTGCCGTCGACAAGTGATCCGGGGCCCTCCGGCCTCAGAGCTCCCAGATGTCACCCGCAAGGGGCATCGAAGGCCACGGGGCGAGGTAGGCAGCTGGCTCCCTTCATTTCAGATATGCATCCTGGGGAAACACCTGGATGTAGTGGTAGAGCTAGGAAGGCCAAGCACGTTGAGGATCATTGAGGGTACTGGGGAGGAGGTGGGGTTAGATAGGGGGTGGGGTGCGGCACATTGGGAGTGGGGTATTGCACAACACATCAAACACCGTTTTGCACAACCATTATGATGCCTCTGTCACTTTCTTCGGCAATGCGGGCTGACCTCCAGGCCCTTTGCCCATTCCTCGAGGCACTCGCCTACCCTCTGGCCACATGCATGTACCCAGAGCTGTGTCCCATCCCCTGGGTGTTCAGATGTTGCGTGTATGCTGTTGCCTCCCCCAGTTTTCAAGCTTCAGGGTATGATTAGGATGTTTGGCAATCACTCCCACAGGTTGGGCGAAATTCTCCGGTATCGGCGCGATGTCCGCCGACCGGCGCCAAAAATGGCGCAAATCAGTCCGGCATCGCGCCGCCCCAAAGGTGCGGAATCCTCCGCCCCTTGACCGGCCGAGCTCTCACCTTGAGGGGCAAGGCCCGCGCCGGACTGATTTCCGCCCCGCCAGCTGGTGGAAAAGGCCTTTGGTGCCCCGCCAGCTGGCGCGGAAATGACATTGCCGGGCGGCGCATGCGCGGGAGCGTCAGCGGCCGCTCACGGCATCCCCGCGCATGCGCTGTGGAGGGAGTCTCTTCCGCCTCCACCATGGTGGAGACCGTGGCGAAGGCGGAAGGAAAAGAGTGCCCCCACGGCACAGGCCCGCCGCGGATCGGTGGGCCCCGATCGCGGGCCAGGCCACCGTGGGGGCACCCCCCGGGGCAAGATCACACCGCGGCGCCCCCCCCAGGACTCCGGAGCCCGCCCGCACCGCCTTGTCCCGCCGGTAAGAGAGGTGGTTTAATCCACGCCGGCGGGACAGGCATTCTAGCAGCGGGACTTCGGCCCGTCCGGGCCGGAGAATCGTGGGGGGAGGGGGGGGCCCGCCAACCGGAGAATTCGGCAACCGGCGGGGGCGGGATTCACGCCAGCCCCCGGCGATTCTCCGACCCGGCGGGGGGTCGGAGAATCTCGCCCATTATGTGGCATGCCCACCCATGGGATTCCACTTGGCATGTGTGAAGTGCTCACTTAACCACAATTGTCAATTCGCTCTTAGCAACAGCCTTCAGCCGCAAGGCTCGACGCCTCAGCAGTCGGTGGGGATTATGGGTGGTTGTTAGGGCAGACGGGCAAGGACAAGGTTTGCTCCCGGAACGGGTGCAAAGCTTTGACAAAGAGTCATTGGACTCAAAACATTAGCTCTTTTCTCTCCCTACAGATGCTGCCAGACCTGCTGAGATTTTCCAGCATTTTCTCTTTCGTTTCAGATTCCAGCATCCGCAGTAATTTGCTTTTACACACTGATCCATGTCCGACACCGTCGCCCCCATTGCCTCCACCGTGGACGCCATCCGTGCGGTTTCGGCCAAGATGGCCGCATGACCGGCACCACCCCCAACTCCTGCACAAGGATGGTCTCCTCCACCTGCCCCTGCAGGTGCTGGAAGCCGGCCATCATCTCCTCATGTAGTCCCTGGGTCTCTGACTGCCACCTGCACTGTGGCTGGAACTGGATGTTCTAGGAGCCTGGGACCCATCTGGGCGGCAGCTGGTTCCTGGGGCCGGGATGCTCTCCGACCGTCCGGTCCCTCGGCTGCTCCTACCTCCACCTGCTGTACCGGACCGACTGTGTTGTGCGCACCAGTGAGTGTCCCAGAAGCCTCTTCACTAATTTGCCCAACCCAGGTGATAGTCTCTGAGATGGTGGACAGTGTTAGAGACAGCTGTGACGGAAAGTCAGTGTCCCCCTCTGACCTGAACTCCGTGCTATCCTGGGTCGTCTCGGGCAGAGGGCTGGTGTTCCGGCTTCTCTCCCCGTCGGTGCTCGGCTGCATGCGGCAACCGGCTCTGGCACTGGCTGGGGGCAGTGGGCCCCGAATGGGCTGGGCCGACCCCCGGCTGGCCCTGTAAGACACAAGACGGCATGTATGGTTAGACAGTGGGACGGGGGTAAGGCGTAAGGTGGTGAGGGCTGGGGTGAGGGGTGTTGGGGTCTGGGGTGAGGGGGGATGTGGGGTGAGGGGGGTTGGGGTGTGGGGTGTTGGATGAGGGAGGTTGGGGTGTGGGATGTGGGGTGAGGGGGGTGTGGGGTGTGGGGGGTTGTGTATGGGATCTGGGGTGAGGGGGTGTGGGGTGTGGGGTGTTGGGCGAGGGAGGTTGGGGTGTTGGGTGAGGGAGGGTTGGGGTGTGGAGGGGTTGGGGTGGGGAGGTTTGGGGCGGGCACACATTTGTCGTGGGAACCCAAAACCAGGCAGTGGCCTCACTTTGTGACACGCCGCTGACCTCCGCGTCAGTGAGCTCCCTCTCCTCCAGACCGCCGACAACGTCTAGTGCCCTCTGCTTGGGCACGGTGAGGGGACGCAGGTCTGGTGAACCCCGTCCGGTCTTCTCCCGCTCCCGGAGGTTAAGCGCAGCCTTGTCCTGGGCGGGCAGTGGGGGGCAAACACAAACAGCGTTAGACGGCCCGACGCATGCAGCCTAGGGGTCGGGTATCTGATGGCATCAGTGGCCAGGGCACCCGGCTATTGTGGCTGGCATGGTTGCTGCTATTGGGTCAGGGTGGGAGTCCGGCTGTCCCCCTGGGAGGGGGGTTCGGGTCACATGTATGTGGGGGGGGGGGTAGGGTGCTTGGTGCCAGGGGCACAGCAATGGATACTCACCCTGGCCACCCTGAGGAGGTAGTGCAGTTTCTTCCTGCACTGGTCTCCAGTACGGGCCACCACCCCGACGACGCTGATGGCGGCTCCACCTCTGCCCAGGCACGGCGAGCGGTGGCGCCTGATGACCTCCGTCCCGGCCCGGGGTACAGCACCAGCCTCCTCTCCTCCACGGCGTTCAGGAGGGTCTCGAGTTCCACGTCCCGGAAGCGCGGCGCAGCTCTCCTTGCAGCCATGTTGGCTGCGACGCTTGTGTGTGGGAGGGGGAGAATGGATTATGTGCAGCCGCGGCATCGTGTCAATCACAGAACCGGTGAATAGGCCGCCGGTCCGTTAGCAGCGTGCTGAGTTTCCCCATACGCCCCTGCTAGCCTCTTTGGTTGAATCGCTGCAGCTGTGGAACCGATCACGCCGTCGTGAAACTCCACCGTTTTCATGACGGCGTGAACACTTAGTTTCCAGAATGGATAATCCAGCACACAGTCTCTGGGAGGGTTTCCGAAGCCACACAAAGTAGATGATTAAGGAGAATGTGTGTCAGGATTTTCCCCGCTATGGACAAGAGAGAAATACCTTGATAGTTCCCACAACATGATTTATCTCCCTTCTTGAAGATAGTTACTATGGTTATATTCCTTAAGTCTGGGAGCAGTTTGTTTTCCTCCCAAATCTGTTGGATGTGTGCTTGGAGTCTTGAAGTGAGCATAAGTCCTCCAACTTTGAAAACAGCTGGAGTACCATTGGGATCACAGGTTTTGTTGTTTTTCACCTGTTTGATTGCTTGTTGCAGCTCTCCCACTGATGGCAGTTCACCATGGAGTTTACCACATGACCGGGATTGAACAATGGAAGAATTGTTCAACATGTTCTTTCCAGAGTTGACGGATGGCATTATCATCCTTAAGAAAAGAGATATTTTCTTGTCGGCGAAGAATTTGTCCATTCCAAGAGTGACTAAAATTCAAAAGTAGTTAATTGGCTGTGAAATGTTTTGTAAAGTCGTGAGATTTTGAAATGCATCTAAATAGTGATATTTTCTATGCAGGTCGGTTACATGACCGATGGCAGAATAATCGCTGTGGAGGTGACTTGTTATGCCAACGGAGGAAATGAACTGGATGTCACTTTGGAGGTAAGTTCCAATGTGGTCAACACCAGGGGTTGGTTGAACCATTGGCAAGCTCAGTGGTGAAAGGTTGAATAGGGAAGATTAGGAATATTGACTTTCTGAGAGAGAGAGAGCACAGGAGAGATGGATTGAATGAACTCCTCTGTGCAGTTAAACCTATAAAGGTCAATTGTAACACTGTGCACTCTTGGTTGAAATGGTGATTACCTGGAGTGTGGCATTGAGATAGAGGGTCAGTCATGATCATGTTGAATGGTGGATCATACCCAAATGGCAGAATGGCCTATTCCTGCTCTTATTTTTCTACCTGTTCTTGATGTATTCCTGCCTAGCAACATTTTAAGTGCTGTTTTCAACAATGTCAGGGTACCTGCTGCAGACAATCAGAGGCCTCCTCAGTATTTCAATTTTGGGGTTTTATGATCCTGACAAAATTTTAACTGCAGATCACAGCAGTGACACCCACTGCTGAAGCTGCCAGTAAAAGATATTGGAGGCAGGAAAGGAGTCAAACAAACAAAATTATGACTTGTTCTTTGTAATCTTGTGGGTTGGCAGGAATAGGAATATCATTCTGGCCCTCACAAGAAAACCTAAGGCCCCCCCCCCTCCCCAGGCTTCCTTTTCCACACTGCAATGAGCTCCAGAACCCCACTCTCAACCCCTCCACTCCCCCTCACCCTTTGCAGTTCTGCCCCCGTCCACCCAGAGTTTCAGTCCTATCCACCGACCGTGTGGTGATTCCCATCATGTTTCCGTGACAGTCCAAGGTGGAATTTTTAATTAGGTTTGGGGAGGGTTGAAATCTCCTGGGCCTGTCACTACAGGGAGTGGGTGGATGGTTTGTAACGCATCTCAGCCTCCACCCACGGTGGGCTCCTCTTCCCATTTGCATGGATTTCAAATATCGGCTCATTAATCTAAGAGGAAAAATCATATTGGGCGCGATTTTCCGACCTCGTTACACTTGCCCTCAAGCGTAACGAGGTCAGTGAATAGCGGGCATACTGCCGGCCCTGGGGGAACTCACAGAGGCTCCTACACCCAAAAGGGAATGAACTTAGATATCTGCAGCTATGTGACTTTCTCCGCAAGGATACAAAATCGGTCCCCCAGAGACCTGGACACACATTTCTGGGCACAATGAAAGGGCTAGACTGGTTAGGAGACACCAAGTGTGGGGACATCTACAGACGACTTAGAGAAAAGGTCAGAAACCCCACTGGACGATACCAGATTGAAATGGGGCAAGAAATGGGCAAGGAGATAGGGGGAGGACTCTGGATCGAGGTGCTGCACAGAGTCAACTCCATCTCCTCCTGCACCTGTGGTAAATCTGATGCAGCTCAAGGTAGTGTACAGAGCACACCTTACCAAGATGTGTATGAATGTGTTCCTCCTAGAGGTGGATGATGAGTGTGAGCCATGTCAAAGGTACCTGGCCAACCACACCCACATGATCTGGTCCTGCCCCAGACTCAGAGAGTTCTGGACGGCCTTCTTTGAGGCTATGTCCAGGGTGGTGGGGGTTGAGATGAAGCCGTGCCCATCTGTGGCTGTCTTTGGGGTGTCAGAGCATCCATAACTCTGGACAGGGAAGGGGACGGACGTCCTGCCTTCACCTCACTGATCAGCAGGCGGAGACTAACTTCTGCTCGGTTGGAAGTCGGCAGCGCCACCCAGGGCCTCGGAATGGCTCTCTGATCTGACCAAATGAGGATGGAAAATATAACATTTGAGGTAAGAGGGTCTGAGGAGAGATTCCACGGCACGTGGAATAAATTCACAAGCCTTTTCGCAGACCTGTTTGCAACCAGCAGCCAACCAGAGGAGTTGCGGGGGGGGGGGGGGGGGGTAGCTCGGGAAGGGGGGTAGAAAAGGGGGGCAGGGAATGTCGCCTGGAAGGAGGGGGGCTTGCGAAGAACAGAGAAAGAGCGGGAAGGAGGGCCACCCACAGGACAGAACACAAACCCTCCCACATGGGCTGAACTGGGGAAGCAAACCGACCCAACCGCCCTCGAAAACTCAAACTCAAGGGGGGAATGGTGATGGGACTCTCCCCTCCTCCCCCCCCCCCAGCTCCACAGCACTTTCTAATGAGAATCCCACATAAGATCAAGACCCTTGGTATACGAAGCACACAATCCACAGGCCATGTTGTGCTCTCCCTTGAGAATCTCAGGAGAGCCCTCTCGCGGGTTTCCCAACTGTCTTCACGCCTCGCGGGATTCACTCAAGTCCCGCCAGGCAGAGTCCGAATCCCACCCACAAGAGGCGGGGCCAAACGGCGGGCACTTCGGCGAACCTACCCAGTATCCACCGGCCTCCTTCGATTCTCTGGCCTCCTCAATGAGGCCGCAGCAGGGCGCCGTTCAGCAAACATGGATCAGGAAGGGAGGGGGTGCTGTAAGGGGACTGGGGGGGCCTGAAGAGGGGGGGCCATTCGTGAGGTGTCATCACTTGGGGGGGGGGTAGTGCCCATGTGCGTGTGTGTTGGTGAGGGGCTGACATTGTCCATGGGTGGAGGACCTGCATGCTCACTTACAGATCGGGGCACCCTTTCTAATTGGCGGCCCGTTCTCGGAGTTCAGCTCCTCAGTGCTAAAACAAAGTGTGGGCTAAACCAGTGAGAAACTCCCAGGGCCCCCCAAAAAATGACTGTGTGCCATTGAACAGCAGAGCCAGTGGGAAACTCCCTGAAAATTCGGCACAAATGAACTTGGAAGTTTTTTCTGGAGAATCGCACCCGATATCTTCCAGGTTGGAAAATAAGATGACAAGTTAAATCAGGAAGTGGTTATCTGGAGGACATTAAGCTGTAGTCGTAGCCTGTAGATTGCAGGAGTGGAAGACTAAAGGGAATGGAAGAGTTATAGTTATGGGATCCTGTGAGAAATTGACTTTAAGTAGAGAGTAGATGAGGACGACGATGAGTGTGGAGTGATAGTTGAAATTTATAAGGAACAAAAAGGAAAACTTAGAGGAATATAGGGTGGGACTCTCCATTGCCCGACGCCAAAATCGTGTTCGGTGATCGGGCGGAGATTGGGCTCCGAAGGCAAAATTGGGGCCGGTCAGCCCACTCCGAAATGGGGTCAATGCAATGCGCTCCGCGCGCCATTGCAACAGTGTTGGTGTGTCATCGGCCGGCTCTCCAGCGATGCTCCTTCCCCAATGAGCCATGTTCCCGACTGCGCAGGACGCATGTGGTCTCAGCCGCGCGGGACCCTGGCGTGGAGGCTGCATACTGTGTCCAGGGGCAGCACACTCGGCCGCTGGCTGAGGTCGCTTCTGCGAGGGTTTGGGGTACTGGTGGGGGGTGGCCAGGGGGTGGGCTGTGGGGTTGCAGATGGCGGGTCGGGTCCACGCACAGTCGGCGCCATGTTGTATGGCAATACCGCTGCAGGTCATCAGCCGTGCGCATGCGTGGCCCGGGACCCGGCCATTCTCCGGCCGTTTTCGGCGCAGGAAGTGGGATTTTCACCCGGTGCTAGCCCCTCAATGGTCCCGGAATCGGAGAGGGTTTCACGCCGATTTTCTGGTCGTATAAGACCACACATACTCCGCTGGCGCCGGCACTTAGCCGCTGAAACGGAGAATCAAGCCCATAATATTGTTTTTGTTTTTTAAAAAAATGTTTTTATTCAAGATTTTTCCATAATCTTTTACAAAACACTATAATAGAAAATATAATGCAAAGAAGGCAAAACACTGTGCCAACAAAACAACTTAACCCTCTAACTAACTAAAAATGTAATAAACAAAAACAAAGCAAAGTAGGGCATCCGCCCCTTACAAATAAAATGAAATCCACCCCCCCCCCCACCCCCGGTTGCTGCTGCTGCTGACCTCCATTTAACGCTCCGCGAGAAAGTGAAGGAATGGTTGCCACCACCTGGAGAACCCCTGCACAGACCCTCGCAAGGCAAACTTTATCTTTTCCAACCTGAGAAACCCTGCCATGTCATTGACCCAAGCCTCTATGCTTGGGGGCTTCGCGTCCCTCCACATTAACAAGAGCCTTCTCCGGGCTATCAAGGAGGCAAAGGCCAGGACTCCGGCCTCTTTCGACTCCTGCACTCCCACATCGTCCGATACCCCAAATATCGCTATTCCCCAGCTCGGTTTCACCCGAGTGTTCAAGACCTTGGACATAGCCTTTGCAAAGTCCTTCCAAAATTCCGCAAGCGCCGGGCATGTCCAGAACATATGGGCATGGTTTGGTGGGCTCCCTGAACACCTCACACACCTGTCCTCCACCCCAAAAAAACCTACTCATTCTCACCCTTGTCATATGCGCCCGGTGCACCACCTTAAACTGAATCAGGCTCAGCCTGGCGCAAGATGAGGAGGAATTGACCCTGCCCAGGGCGTCAGTCCACAGGCCCTTATCCAGCTCCTCCCCAGCTCCTCCTCCCACTTGCCCTTCAGTTCTTCCACTGAGGCCTCCTCCGCCTCCTGCAGCTCCTGGTATATGTCCGAGACTTTGCCATCCCCCACCCACACTCCCGAGACGACCCTGTCCTGTACCCTCCGGGCAGGCAGCACCGGAAATTCCCCCACCTATTTTTTTACAAATGCCTGAACCTGCATGTACCTAAAAGTATTCCCCAGGGGTAGCCCAAATTTCTCCTCCAGCGCCCTCAGACTGGCAAAAGTCCCATCGATAAACAAATCCCCCATCCTTCTGATTCCCGCCCTGTGCCAGCCTAGGAACCCACCGTCTATCCTACCTGGAACGAACCTGTGGTTGTTCCGTATCGGGGTCCAAACTGAGGCCCCTCCCTCCCCCCTATGCCGTCTCCACTGCCCCCAAATCCTCAGTGTCGCCGCCACCATCGGGCTCGTGGTATACCGTGTCGGCGGAAGCGGCAACGGTGCCGTCACCAATGCCCCCAAACTAGTATCTGTACAGAACGCCACCTCCAACCGTTTCCACACCGCCCCCTCTCCCTCCATTACCCATTTCCGAATCATCGACACATTCGCTGCCCAGTAATAGCTGCACAGGTTCGGCAGCGCCAACCCCCCCCCCCCCCGACTGCGCTCCAAAAACAGTCTCTTAACCCGTGGGGTCTTATTTGCCCACACAAACCCCGTGATACTCCTATTTACCTGCTTGAAAAAGGACTTGGGATGAGAATGGGCAGGCACTGGAACACGAACAAGAACCTAGAGAGAACCATCATCTTTACCGACTGCACCCTGCCCGCCAGGGAGAGTGGCAAAATGTCCCACCTCCTAAAGTCCTCCTCCATCTGACCCACCAGCCTCACTAAGTTGAGCTTCTGCAAGACCCCCCAGCTCTTGGCCACCTGGATGCCCAAGCACCGAAAGCTCCTCTCCACCATCTTGAGTGGTAGCTTCCCCAACCTCTCTTCCTGGCCCCTCGCATGCACCATAAAAAGCTAGCTTTTTCCTACGTTTAGCTTGTATCCCGAAAAGTCTCCAAAATCCCCAAGAACCTGCATGACCTCCCCCATCCCCTCCACCGGATCTGCAATATACAGAAGCAGGTCATCCGCATACAGCGAAACACGGTGCTCCTCCCCCCCCTGAACCCACCCCCTCCAGTTTCTGGACTCCCTCAACGCCATGGCCAGTGGCTCAATCGCCAAGGCAAACAGCAGGGGGGGGGGACAAAGGGCACCCTGCCTCGTTCCACGATATAACCTAAAGTACCCTGAACGTAGCCGGTTCGTCGATTCACTCGCTACCGGGACCTGGTACAACAATTTGACCCACCCTATGAATTCCTCCCCAAATCCAAATCTGCCTAACACCTCCCAGAGGTATTCCCACTCCACCCGATCGAAGGCCTTCTCCGCGTCCATTGCTACTACCACTTCTGCGTGTGTGTCCCCCCTCCGAGGGCATCATGATCACATTCAGGAGCCTCCGCACATTCGTATTCAGCTGCCTGCCCTTCACAAACCAATCTGATCCTTATGAATCACTCCCGGGACACAATCCTCAATCCTAGTGGCCAAGATCTTGGCCAAGAGCTTGACATCCACATTAAGAAGTGAAATCGGCCTATAGGAGCCACATTGCAGCGGGTCCTTATCACACTTGAGGATAAGCGAGATCAGAGCCTGCAACATCGTCGGGGGAAGGATACCCTTTTCCTTAGCCTCGTTAAAAGTTCTCAACAACAGGGGGCCCAACACCTCCGAGAATTTCCTATAGAACTCTACGGGGAACCCATCCGGCCCCGAGGCCTTGCCCGCCTGCATACTCCCCAACCCCTTAACTAGCTCCTCCATCCCAATCGGGGCCCTCAGTCCCTCTATCCGCCCTTCCTCCACCTTTGGGAACCTCAGTTGGTACAGGAACTGCCTCATCCCTTCCCCACCCTCCGGGGGTTCTGACTCATACAGTTTACCATAGAAATCCTTAAAGACCTTGTTTATTTTAGCTGGACTCCGCACCGTGTTCCCCCCGCCCCCCATCTCTAATTCCCCCAATCTCCCTAGCTGCCTCGCCCTTCCGCAGCTGATGCACCAGCATCCGACTTGTCTTCTCCCCATACTCATACACTGCTCCCTGTACCTTCCTCAACTGGGCCTCAGCCTTCCCCGTGGTTAGCAAGTCAAACTCCGTTTGGAGGCTCCGGTTCTCCTTCAGCAGCCCCTCCTCGGGTGATTCCGCATACCTCCTGTCTACCCTCAGTATCACCCCCAACAATCTCTCCCTCTCCATCCTCTCCCTGTGGGCCCTGAATGAGATGAACTCCCCCCTGACCACTGCCTTCTGCGCCTCCCAGACCACACTCACCGAAACCTCTCCATTATCATTGGCCTCCACATATCTTTGGTTGCATCTCCGGACCCGCCCACAGGCCTCCTCGTCCGCCAATAGTCCCATGTCCATTCGCCACAGCGGGCGTTGGCCTCTCTCCTCCCCAACCCCCAGCTCCACCCAGTGCGGGGTGAAGTGTTGGGTGGTTTGCTACACATGCGAACCAACACGGTTGCGAATGGTACAACTCAGTTTTATTTCAAACATCTATTTACATTGGTAAACTGTTTACTGAGGTTCGATCATAACCCCCGAATCTGTGGACCTATTCCTAATTCTATCTTGTAGTGGCACTCAGCACATGGTGGATGTCTGAGTGGCTTGCTATGAGCTCTGTGCCCTGATCTGTCTCCTGCTTGAGTGCTGCCAGGAAGTGTCGTGTTCCCTGTTTTGTACTGTGTATGCTCTTGCCTGTGATTGGCTGTGGTGTTGTGTGTGTGTTGATTGGTCCGTTGATCTGTCCATCAGTATGTATGTATGTATGTGCTATGATGTTTACCTGAATATCATGACACGGGGCATGGTCCGAGATCGCAATGGCCGAATACTCCGTCCCCTCCACCCTCGAGATCAGCGTCGTGCTTAGCACGAAAAAATCTATCCGCGAGTAAGCCTTGTGTACATGGGAGAAGAAGGAAAACTCCCTCGCCCTTGGCCTGGCAAATCTCCACGGATCCACTCCCCCCATTTGGTCCATGAACCCCCTCAGGACCTTGGCGGCTGCCGGCCTCTTAACCGACCTCGACCTAGACCGGTCCAGAATCGGGTCCAGGACCGTATTGAAGTACCCCCCCCCATTACCAAACTACGTGACTCCAGATCCTGAATCCGACTCAGCATCCGCTTCATGAACCCCGCATCGTCCCAGTTCGGAGCATACCCATTCACTAGCACCACCCGGGCAGCCTTTAGCCTGCCACTCACCATAACATAACGACCCCCCTTATCTGCCACAATACCCACTGCCTCAAATGCCTCCCGCTTATTCACCAAGATTGCGACCCCCCCTGTTCTTCGCATCCAGCCCTGAGTGAAAAACCTGTCCCACCCATCCCTTCCTCAGCCTGGTTTGATCCGCGATCTTCAGGTATGTTTCCTGTAGCATGGCTACGTCTGCCTTCAGCCCCTTTAGGTGCGAGAACACCTGGGCCCTCTTGACCGGCCCATTCAGGCCTCTCACATTCCACGTGATCAGCCGGATCGGAGGACTCCCCCCCCCACCCCCCCCCTCACTCTCCTGCCACCTAGCCATCTCCTTTTTTAGGCCAGCCACGTGCCCGCGCCACCCGCCCCCTCCAGTCCCCCAGGCGGAGGGTCCCCGCCCCGACTCTCCCTCTTACCATCGATGCCCCTCAATCAGTTCCCCCCAGTACCTCCCCCAAACCTCCCCCTCCCCGACCAAGCAACTGCTTAACCCCCCATTGCACTCCCGTAAGCCAGCTGACTCATGCTGACCCCGGCCGCTCCCGCCTCTGCCTCCAATTCCCCTTTAGATTCCCCATCCAAATCTTCAGCCCCCCCCCCCCCTCCCACCTAAGTGGGGTCGAGAAAGTCCCCCCCTCCCCTGCACCCCATATAAACCAATGCGGACATCGAACACAGTACCGTCCCCCGGTTCAGGTACCACCCCCACCATTTTGGGGGAAAAAGCCGTGCTCCCTGTCTGGGCTGACCCCACCCCCATGACATAGCTCCTCTCAACTGCGACCTCGCCCCAATCCCCGAGGGCCGAGGGCCACGGGACCACCCAGACCCAAGGAGACGCAGGGAAAGACCCCACCCAAACATTGCCCCATCTCCCTCACCAACAACCCCGATAACATACTGAAAACTATTAATTTGAGTCCAACTTCTCATTTTTGATGAAAGTCCACGCCTCACCCGGCGTATCAAAGTAGTGGTGTCGGTCCTGCTATGTGACCCGCAGCCTCGCCGGCTGTAACAGCCCGAACTTCACCCCCTTCCCGCGGAGGAGGACCGCCTTGGCCCGATTGAATCCTGCCCGCTTCTTGGCCAGGTCTGCACTCTAGTCCTGGTAAATCCGGATCTCGGTGTTCTCCCACCTGCTGCTCCGCTCCTTCTTCGCCCATCGCAGGACACTCTCCCTGTCGGTGAAGCGGTGGAACCTTACCACCATAGCCCTCGGCGGCTCGTTCGCCCTTGGCCTCTGACCAGGACTCTGTGTGCCCCATCCAGCTCCAGGGGCTTCGGAAAGGCGCCCGCGCCCATCAGCGTACTCAGCATCGTGCCACTTATGCCCCAGCATCCGACCTCTCCATGCCTTCAGGAAGACTCAGAATCCGCAGGTTCTGCCTCCTCGACCTATTCTCCAAGTCCTCCAGCTTCTCCTGCCATTTTTTGTGCAGCGCCTCGTGCGCTTCCATTCTGACCGCCAGGCCCAGAATCTCGTCCTCATTCTCAGAGGCCTTCTGCTGCACCTCCTTGATCGCCGTTCCCTGCATCTTCTGGGTCTCCACCAACCTTTCAATCGACGCCTTCATAGGGGCCAACATCTCCGCCTTCAAGTCAGCAAAGCAGCTTCTCAAAAACTCCTGCTGCTTCCGAGACCACTGGGTGACGCTGCCTGATCACCGCCCGCCGCCATCGTGTTTTTTCGCGCCCGTTCTCCTCTCTTCTCTAAAGCCACTTTTTTGACCGCTCCGCTCCTGGACCACTCCATACAGTGCTGGGGGACCCTCACTGTTTCCTTCCCACATTGGGAATCGTCATCCAAATGCCGCTGGAGCTCCTTAAAAGGGCCCAAAAGTCCGTAATCAGCGGGAGCTGCCAACCATGCGACCTAACTAGGCATAGCCGCTTAAGTCTTGCCCATAATATTGTTGATGAAAGAGTAAAAGATTGCGGATTCAAATCCACAATCAGCATAAAATCATGCTGCGGTAATGCTGCAGTGTGAAAGATGCTGGGCGGGATTCTCCGTTGGCCGACGTTGGACTCGTGATCGGGAGGAAAATCCATTCCGATGCCAAAATCGCAGTGGGAGCCGATTTCAAAGAACAAAGAAATGTACAGCACAGGAACAGGCCCTTCGGCCCTCCAAGCCCGTGCCGACCATGCTGCCCGACTAAACTACAATCTTCTACACTTCCTGGGTCCGTATCCTTCTATTCCCATCCTATTCATATATTTGTCAAGATGCCCCTTAAATGTCCCTATCGTCCCTGCTTCCACTACCTCCTCCGGTAGCGAGTTCCAGGTACCCACTACCCTCTGCGTAAAAAACTTGCCTCGTACATCTACTCTAAACCTTGCCCCTCTCACCTTAAACCTATGCCCCCTAGTAATTGACCCCCCTACCCTGGGGAAAAGCCTCTGACTATCCACTCTGTCTATGCCCCTCATAATTTTGTATACCTCTATCAGGTCTCCCCTCAACCTCCTTCGTTCCAGTGAGAACAAACTGAGTTTATTCAATCGCTCCTCATAGCTAATGCCCTCCATACCAGGCAACATTCTGGTAAATCTCTTCTGCACCCTCTCTAAAGCCTCCACATCCTTCTGGTAGTGTGGCGACCAGAATTGAACACTATACTCCAAGTGTGGCCTAACTAAGGTTCTATACAGCTGCAACATGACTTGCCAATTCTTATACTCAATGCCCCGGCCAATGAAGGCAAGCATGCCGTATGCCTTCTTGACTACCTTCTCCACCTGTGTTGCCCCTTTCAATGACCTGTGGACCTGTACTCCTAGATCTCTTTGACTTTCAATACTCTTGAGGGTTCTACCATTCACTGTATATTCCCTACCTGCATTAGACCTTCCAAAATGCATTACCTCACATTTGTCCGGATTAAACTCCATCTGCCATCTCTCCGCCCAAGTCTCCAGACAATCTAAATCCTGCTGTATCCTCCGACAGTCCTCATCGCTATCCGCAATTCCACCAACCTTTGTGTCGTCTGCAAACTTACTAATCAGACCAGTTACATTTTCCTCCAAATCATTTATATATACTACAAAGAGCAAAGGTCCCAGCACTGATCCCTGTGGAACACCACTGGTCACAGCCCTCCAATTAGAAAAGCATCCCTCCGTTGCTACTCTCTGCCTTCTATGGCCTAGCCAGTTCTGTATCCACCTTGCCAGCTCACCCCTGATCCCGTGTGACTTCACCTTTTGTACTAGTCTACCATGAGGGACCTTGTCAAAGGCCTTACTGAAGTCCATATAGACAACATCTACTGCCCTACCTGCATCAATCATCTTAGTGACCTCCTCGAAAAACTCTATCAAGTTAGTGAGACACGACCTCCCCTTCACAAAACCGTGCTGCCTCTCACTAATACGTCCATTTGCTTCCAAATGGGAGTAGATCCTGTCTCGAAGAATTCTCTCCAGTAATTTCCCTACCACTGAAGTAAGGCTCACCGGCCTGTAGTTCCCGGGATTATCCTTGCTACCCTTCTTAAACAGAGGAACAACATTGGCTATTCTCCAGTCCTCCGGGACATCCCCTGAAGACAGCGAGGATCCAAAGATTTCTGTCAAGGCCTCAGCAATTTCCTCTCCAGCCTCCTTCAGTATTCTGGGGTAGATCCCATCAGGCCCTGGGGACTTATCTACCTTAATATTTTTTAAGACACCCAACACCTCGTCTTTTTGGATCACAATGTGACCCAGGCTATCTACACCCCCTTCTCCAGACTCAACATCTACCAATTCCTTCTCTTTGGTGAATACTGATGCAAAGTATTCATTTAGTACCTCGCCCATTTCCTCTGGCTCCACACATAGATTCCCTTGCCTATCCTTCAGTGGGCCAACCCTTTCCCTGGCTACCCTCTTGCTTTTTATGTACGTGTAAAAAGCCTTGGGATTTTCCTTAACCCTATTTGCCAATGACTTTTCGTGACCCCTTCTAGCCCTCCTGACTCCTTGCTTAAGTTCCTTCCTACTTTCCTTATATTCCACGCAGGCTTCGTCTGTTCCCAGCCTTTTAGCCCTGACAAATGCCTCCTTTTTCTTTTTGACGAGGCCTACAATATCACTCGTCATCCAAGGTTCCCGAAAATTGCCGTATTTATCTTTCTTCCTCACAGGAACATGCCGGTCCTGTATTCCTTTCAACTGACACTTGAAAGCCTCCCACATGTCAGATGTTGATTTGCCCTCAAACATCCGCCCCCAATCTATGTTCTTCAGTTCCCGCCTAATATTGTTATAATTAGCCTTCCCCCAATTTAGCACATTCATCCTCGGACCACTCTTATCCTTGTCCACCAGTACTTTAAAACTTACTGAATTGTGGTCACTGTTACCGAAATGCTCCCCTACTGAAACATCTACCACCTGGCCGGGCTCATTCCCCAATACCAGGTCCAGTACCTATTCCCTAGTTGGACTGTCTACATATTGTTTTAAGAAGCCCTCCTGGATGCTCCTTACAAACTCCGCCCCGTCTAAGCCCCTGGCACTAAGTGAGTCCCAGTCAATATTGGGGAAGTTGAAGTCTCCCATCACCACAACCCTGTTGTTTTTACTCTTTTCCAAAATCTGTCTACCTATCTGCTCCTCTATCTCCCGCTGGCTGTTGGGAGGCCTGTAGTATACCCCCAACATTGTGACTGCACCCTTCTTATTCCAGATCTCTACCCATATAGCCTCACTGCCCTCTGAGGTGTCCTCTCGCAGTACAGCTGTGATATTCTCCCGAACAAGTAGCGCAACTCCGCCTCCCCTTTTACATCCCCCTCTATCCCGCCTGAAACATCTAAATCCTGGAACGTTTAGCTGCCAATCCTGCCCTTCCCTCAACCAGGTCTCTGTAATGGCAACAACATCATAGTTCCAAGTACTAATCCAAGCTCTAAGTTCATCTGCCTGACCCGTAATGCTCCTTGCATTAAAACATATGCACTTCAGGCCACCAGACCCGCTGTGTTCAGCAACTTCTCCCCGTCTGCTCTGCCTCAGAGCCACACTGTCCCTATTCCCTAGTTCTCCCTCAATGCTCTCACCTTCTGACCTATTGCTCCCGTGCCCACCCCCCTGCCATACTAGTTTAAACCCTCCCGTGTGACACTAGCAAACCTCGCGGCCAGGATATTTATGCCTCTCCGGTTTAGATGCAACCCGTCCTTCTTATACAGGTCACACCTGCCCCGGAAGAGCTCCCAGTGGTCCAGATAATGGAAACCCTCGCTCCTACACCAGCTGTTTAGCCACGTGTTTATCTGCTCTATCTTCCTATTTCTAGCCTCACTGGCACGTGGCACAGGGAGTAATCCCGAGATTACAACCCTCGAGGTCCTGTCTTTTAACTTTCTGCCTAGCTCCCTGAACTCCTGCTGCAGGACCTCATGCCCCTTCCTGCCTATGTCGTTAGTACCAATATGTACAATGACCTCTGCCTGTTTGCCCTCCCCCTTCAGGATTCCCTCTACCCGTTCGGAGACATCCTGGACCCTGGCACCAGGGAGGCAACATACCATCCTGGAGTCTCTTTCACGTCCACAGAAGCGCCTATCTGTGCCCCTGACTATAGAGTCCCCTATTACTATTACTCTTCTGCGCTTTGACCCTCCCTTCTGAACATCAGAGCCAGCCGTGGTGCCCCTGCTCTGGCTGCTGCTGTTTTCCCCTGTTAGGCTATCCCCCCCCGACAGTATCCAAAGGGGTATATCTGTTCGAGAGGGGGACAACCACAGGGGATTCCTGCACTGACTGCCTGCCCTTTCTGGTGGTCACCCATTTCTCTGCCTGCACCTTGGGTGTGACCACATTTACATAACTGCGATCTATGACGCTTTCCGCCACCTGCATGCTCCTAAGTGCATCCAATTGCTGCTCCAACCGAACCATACGGTCTGTGAGGAGCTCCAGTTGGGTGCACTTTCTGCAGATGAAGCCATCCGGGACGCTGGAAGCCTCCCGGACCTGCCACATCTCACAGTCAGAGCACAGCACCCCTCTAACTGACATTGCGTCAATTAATTAAAATTAAAATTTGTCTTTTTTTTTTAATACTTTTTTAAAAATTTCAAAGTTACTGTCAACTATCTGTTTCCTAGCACTAGATTTCTAATAGAAATGCGATAGCTAACTATAATACTCTCCGATCTCTGGCTTAGATATCCCTCTAAATTATAATTAAGTTATTATGTTTAATTAGTTACCAAATACTCAAATTTTTTTTAAATTTAGTGTAGAATCCCAACCAGCCACTCTGGCCACAGCTTTTCTGTGATGTCACTTCAGTTTCCCCCCGACACACACAATTTGAAAAAAGGTATAAAAGTAAATATAAGTAAAAATCACTTACTTACCTTCTGAGTGTCTTAAATGTTCTCAGGTTCTCTCGCTGACAGAGACTGCTCCTCCACCTCCGAACCTTGACCTGCACAATGCTAATAATATAATAATAATATAATATGGCACTTACCTTACACCAATGGGTCTTATTATTAGGTTAGAGGAGGAGGGCGGGTGGGAGACACTACACGTGTAGTGTCTCGGGTTTCCTCTCCACCAGAATTTATTGGTTGGGGGGGGGGACTTCCCAGAGGTCCGCGGGTCGAACTACCGGTTCCCGCCTTATATAAAAACAAATAAAACAGAAAAGAAGAACAGACACGGGACCAGGTAAGGCTTTTTAAAGTAAGTACTCACCTCCCAGAAGGCCCCTGCGCACCGCTGCCGCCGAAATCCAAAGGGCTGCTCCTGTAAAGGCAAGGCTTTTTAAAGTAAGTACTCACCTCCCAGAAGGCCCCTGCGCACCGCTGCCGCCGAAATCCAAAGGGCTGCTCCTGTAAAGGTAAGAGTTTTTAAATTCACTACTCACCTCCCAGAAGGCCCCTGCGCACCACTGCTGCCGAAATCCAAAGGGCTGCTCCTGTAAAGGTAAGAGTTTTTAAATTCACTACTCACCTCCCAGAAGGCCCCTGCGCACCTCTGCCGCCGAAATCCAAAGGGCTGCTCCTGTAAAGGTAAGAGTTTTTAAATTCACTACTTACCTCCCAGAAGGCCCCTGCGCACCGCTGCCGCCGAAATCCAAAGGGCTGCTCCTGTAAAGGTAAGAGTTTTTAAATTCACTACTCACCTCCCAGAAGGCCCCTGCGCACCTCTGCCGCCGAAATCCAAAGGGCTGCTCCTGTAAAGGCAAGGCTTTTTAAAGTAAGTACTCACCTCCCAGAGGGCCCCTGCGCACCGCTGCCGCCGAAATCCAAAGGGCTGCTCCTGTAAAGGCAAGGCTTTTTAAAGTAAGTACTCACCTCCCAGAAGGCCCCTGCGCACCGCTGCCGCCGAAATCCAAAGGGCTGCTCCTGTAAAGGTAAGAGTATTTAAATTCACTACTCGCCTCCCAGAAGGCCCCTGCGCACCTCTGCCGCCGAAATCCAAAGGGCTGCTCCTGTAAAGGCAAGGGTTTTTAAAGTAAGTACTCACCTCCCAGAGGGCCCATGCGCACTGCTGCCGCCGAAATCCAAAGGGCTGCTCCTGTAAAGGTAAGAGGTAAGAGTTTTTAAATTCACTACTCACCTCCCAGAAGGCCCCTGCGCATCTCTGCCGCCGAAATCCAAAGGGCTGCTCCTGTAAAGGTAAGAGTTTTTAAATTCACTACTCACCTCCCAGAAGGCCCCTGCGCACCTCTGCCGCCAAAATCCAAAGGGCTGCCCCTGTAAAGGTAAGAGTTTTTAAATTCACTACTCACCTCCCAGAAGGCCCCTGCGCACCGCTGCCGCCGAAATCCAAAGGGCTGCTCCTGTAAAGGCAAGGCTTTTTAAAGTAAGTACTCACCTCCCAGAAGGCCCCTGCGCATTGCTGCCGCCGAAATCCAAAGGGCTGCTCCTGTAAAGGTAAGAGTTTTTAAATTCACTACTCACCTCCCAGAAGGCCCCTGCGCACCTCTGCCGCCGAAATCCAAAGGGCTGCTCCTGTAAAGGTAAGAGTTTTTAAATTCACTACTCACCTCCCAGAAGGCCCCTGCGCACCGCTGCCGCCGAAATCCAAAGGGCCACGCCAATTTCACGCCAAATTGCAACTCTCCATCGCCCCAATAGTGACGTCAATGCGTTCCAGAACGCACGAACGTTAAACTCCGTTGGCGTATCATTTACACGCCAGACTCGAATTTCTCCAGGGCCTCCATGATTCACCATCTCCAAAGGGCCGAATTCCCGATAGCGTGGTGATGCACGACCAATTGTACAAAGACTCAGGTTGGATACAACTGTGGCTTTATTGCAGTAAGATGTGTGGCCTCCCACAGCAGCTGGCGAAATGGCTGCTGAATAGAGGACACGCATATTTATACTCCTCCTACTGGGCGGAGCCAGCAGGCAGGGGCTACCAGCGAACCTGTAGTACAGGTCCTACCTTACATCACCTAATACAAGTGTAACAGTGGTTTACCACATTAACCCCCTGTTAAAAATGAGTCCGGCGGGGGTGATGGAGAACTATATACAGTTTATGTACAGTGTTTTATTAGGAGAGAAAAAATGTCTTTTGAAAGTCCGGTGCCAGTTAGAGATTCAACCGGTCTGGTGACTTGACATTCCACTGAGAGCGACGTAACGGTGGCAGCGATGTCGATGCTGGCCTGATGTCAGGTGACGCCGGGAGCGTGCCAAAATCCTCTTCATCCTCTTGCGTTGGCAGAGGAAGGAGGGTCCTGGTGGGGTTAATGTTGGGAGCGCCAGGGGAGGGGAGGGTGGCGCCGGGCCGGGGAAGTGTGTATGAGTGGAACCTGCTGGTGCCGGGTCCCTGAGGGAGACAGTATCTTGGCGGCTGTCGGGGTACGCCACGTAGGCAGACTGGGGGTTGGCATGGAGCAAGTGCACCCTATCCACCAACGGGTCCGCCTTGTGGAGTCGGACGTGCCTACGGAGCAGGACCGGTCCTGGAGCTGTGAGCCAAGTCGGAGGCGAGACCCCGGAAGTGGACTTCCTGGGGAAGGGAAAAAAATGTTCATGGGGTGTGTTGTTAGTGGCGGTGCACAGCAGTGACCGAATGGAGTAGAGTGCATCAGGGAGGACCTCCTGCCAGCGAGAGGCTGGGAGATTCCTGGACCATAGGGCCAGTTGGACGGCCCTCCAAACCGTCCCGTTCGCCCTCTCTACCTGCCCGTTTCCCTGGGGGTTATAGCTGGTCGTCCTGCTGGAGGCGATACCCCTGCTGAGCAGGAACTGACGCAGCTCATCACTCATGAATGAGGATCCCCTGTCACTGTGGATGTAGGCGGGGAAGACGAACAGAGCGATGATTGTGTTGAGGGCCTTGATGACGTTGGCAGGCGTCATATCGGGGCAGGGGATGGCGATGGGGAACCTGGAGTACTCATCGACCACGCTGAGAATATACGTGTTACGGTCGGTGGAGGGGAGGGGCCCTTTGAAATCCACGCTGAGGCATTCAAAGGGGCGGGATGCTTTCACCAGGCACACGCGGTCCGGCCGGTAGAAGTGCGGCTTGCACTCCTCACAGACCTGGCAGTTCCTGATGACTGTCGTACGTCCTCGACGGAGTAGGGCAGATTGCGAGCCTTGACAAGATGGTACAACCGTGTGACCCCCGGGTGAGAAAAGCTGTCGTGTAGGGCCCGGAGTCGGCCTACCTGTGCGCTGGCACATGTACCATGGGATAGAATGTTCGGTGGCTGTAACGGCCTAACAGTCACAGTCCCGGACGAGTGGGATTAGGGCCCGCCAGAAGTCTTCAATGGACTCACCAGGGAGTTGTGAGCGAGTGGCGAAGAGTGTGTTCGCTTGCTGTGCGTAGTTTTCTTTGAGGAGCGCCACGGCATCGGCATAGTTCAGGGCTTCCTGGATCAGCGGAAACATGCTGGAGCTCAACCTTGAGTACAGGATCTGTATCTTCTGAGCCTCCGTCAGAGGGGGGGTCGCTGAGTTGATATAGGCCTCGAAGCAGGCTTGCCAGTGATCAAAGTCCTTTCTGGCATCGCTAGACTGCGGATCCAGCTGCAGACGATCTGGTTTGATTCGGAGGTCCATCTTCCAGAAAATCTTACTGCAATAAATTGATGCACGATCAATTGTACAAAGACTCAGGCTGGATACAACTGTGGCTTTATTGCAGTAAGATGTTTGGCCTCCAGGAGCAGCTGGCGAAATGGATGCTGAATAGAGGACACACACATTTATACTCCGCTTACTGGGTGGAGCCAGCAAGCAAGGACTACCGGCGAACCTGTAGTACAGGTCCTACCTGACATCACCTAATACAAGAGTACAGTGGTTTACCACATGCAGTTCACTTGTGCTTTTAAAAATCGTAAAACTGATGTCATAGCTGCTGAGGGAGAGAGTGGGGGTATGGAAAGCGTCCAACATCGCCATAGTTTGCTGACAGTTGGGCCACTGCCGGGAGGGGGGCTTCTGCAAAGGGCCGGGGGAGTAGTGGGGCGTGGCAAGAAGGTGGGCTGTAGGGTTGGGGTGGACAGACACGGAACACCATTGACGCAGCCAGCAAGGCAGCCATGCAGCTACACATGCTGTTGACTGCCCACTGTGAACGGGCCACGGGTCATATAGGTGTCTCCCCAGGCCACCCATCAGCTGTATGGGCGAGCTACAGCACAACCAGTGCCACATTGTTGGCTGGGATGAGTGTGTCTGGGGATTGTAATGTGTATATGCGGCTGCAGCTAGTTTGTCTCCCAAATGTCAATCACGGATCTGGCGAATCCTGCACTATCTTTCATTGCAATCGATTGAATCCCATGTGGCAACAGCCCCTCCACAGTTGCTGAACCGGTCCAGGTTAGGCGCCAGTTTTGCTGCCGTGAAAGTCCACAAATCCTGCCCTGGAGTCAACACTCAGGGCTGGATTCTCTGCCTGTGCCAGCCTGGTGACCGGAGAATCCTGCCCGAGGTCAATGGACTTTACCATTGTCCATGTCTCACCTGTGACGATCTTGCAATGGGTGGGACGGAGGAATCCAGCCCTTAGTCTCAGAAACTTAGAATCCAGCCCGCTTAGTTTCAGAAGCAACGTTAAACCTTGATTTCCACTGCCCTCTCGTGAATGATGACGATCTCATGCCGTTATTCACAGGAGAGCAAGGGTATTCTCCCTGGTGTCCTGCATCGGCATTTGTCCTCAACCACATCAATAGCAGATTCACTGGTCATTCACTGCATTTGCTCTTTGCTGTAGTTCAATGGCTGCTGGATTTGTCCATCCTTGTGTCTGCTCTTCAAGGCCTCTCGTTGGACTGTTAAGCTTTGACATGTTACAACGGTCTGATAAGCTGCCATCTAACTCCATTCTTCAAAGAGTGCTCCCGACTGGTGCCACACTGTATGCTGTTTAGGAGAGTCTGGCTATGATTAATGGAAGTGTATATTGGATAAATGTAGAGAGAAAATTGCTGTATTGGTTTTTTGGTAACAGGTTCTGGAGAACGCTCTCATGAACATGGATAGTGGCTACCACATTCCACATCTCCGCCTGACTGGCTTTGCTTGCAGGACTAACTTGCCGTCCAACACAGCGTTTCGTGCGTTTGGACAGCCCCAGGCAATTGCTATTACTGAGAGCTGGATAACAGATGTGGCTTCTAAATGCGGTCTTTCAGCTGAAAAGGTAAGTAACAAAAGGAAGTCTGTCTCCTCTTATTCACCAACCCTCTTTCTCTACTCCCACCTGGGGTCCCTGTGTTCTCCATTCAGTTGCTGGTGGAATCGGGCACAAAATGGTGAAAAGAAAGCCACTCGATGCATTTTTCAATTGAAGTCATTTTGCCTTTTAGTTAAGTGAATGATGAAGTGCACGGGCTGAACTGCTGTCCATGCTGGTGAAGGAGTCCCTCACAGGCTGCCATGATTTTCAGGCCCCATCTTTATTTGCATTCACCAGGCGAGCTGCAAGGTTTAAAACAGGAGTTGCAATGTAACCCGTCAGCTTGAAGAGCTGAAATCAAGCTGGAACTGTCACCAGACAGGTATTGGGGATCGTATTTAACAAGTGTAGATGACCCGGGGCAGCAAGGGCTGTGAAAGGATTTGGGGTTTTTGCACCCCTTTAAGCAGGAGTAGATTTGGCAGCAAACCTTTGTTGTGAATTGACTTTATTGAGGCAAAGACAGGGCAAGTTGTTATATAAAGTATGTCAATAAACCGGCCATTGTTTTGTAGTTTAGCATGGATTATACTCCCCATGTTAAGGTTGGGACGATAGGAGGCACAAATGGTTTCTCTCGCATTTTTGATCTTCAAGGCCCCTCCTCTCTCTTCCTTCTATCTTGTCTTGTTTGTTTTTATTTAATGGATGATCTCTCTGCCACAAAAAGACAAATTCAGGGCATTTTCCATTCTGGTTGTTATCCAATTAACCCCTCTCTCGCCCTCCTCCGCCACCAGGGTCCACAATGATAATTTGACACTTGTCTTTGTCAGGTCTGCTCAGTTCCCTCAGCAGTAGAACTGGTTGAAGTGCACACAGTACAAGCTCCAACCAGTTCCTACATAATATGGTTAGTAAGTTTGCAGATGACACCAAGATTGGTGGCACAGTGGATAGTGAAGAAGGTTATCTAGGATTGCAACGGGATCTTGATCAATTAGGCCAGTGGGCCGACGAATGGCAGATGGAGTTTAATTTAGATAAATGTGAGGTGATGCATTTTGGCAGATCGAATCAGGCCAGGACCTACTCAGTTAATGGTATGGCGTTGGGGAGAGTTATAGAACAAAGAGATCTAGGAGTACAGGTTCATAGCTCCTTGAAGGTGGAGTCGCAGGTGGACAGGGTGGTGAAGAAGGCATTCAGCATGCTTGGTTTCATTGGTCAGAACATTGAATACAGGAGTTGGGACGTCTTGTTGAAGTTGTACAAGACATTGGTACGGCCACACTTGGAGTACTGTGTGCAGTTCTGGTCACCCTATTATAGAAAGGATATTATTAAACTAGAAAGAGTGCAGAAAAGATTTACTAGGATGTTGCCGGGACTTGATGGTTTGAGTTATAAGGAGAGGCTGGATAGACTGGGACTTTTTTCCCTGGAGCGTAGGAGGCTTAGGGGTGATCTTATAGAGGTCTATAAAATAATGAGGGGCAT
Organism: Scyliorhinus torazame; assembly: GCF_047496885.1. Classification (NCBI taxonomy): domain Eukaryota; kingdom Metazoa; phylum Chordata; class Chondrichthyes; order Carcharhiniformes; family Scyliorhinidae; genus Scyliorhinus; species Scyliorhinus torazame. The sequence goes on along the minus strand of NC_092708.1, from coordinate 213,922,115 downwards.
AGATAAGGTAGATAGTCAACATCTTTTCCCAAAGGTAGGGGAGTCTAAAACTAGAGGGCATAGGTTTAAGGTGAGAGGGGAGAGATTCAGAAGGGCCCAGAGGGGCAATTTCTTCACTCAGAGGGTAGTGAGTGTCTGGAATGGGCTGCCAGAGGTAGTAGTAGAGGCGGGTACAATTGTGTCTTTTAAAAAGCATTTAGATAGTTACATGGGTAAGATGGGTATAGAGGGTTATGGGCCAAGTGCGGGCAACTGGGACTAGCTTAATGGTAAAAACTGGGCGGCATGGACTGGTTGGGCCGAAGGGCCTGTTTCCATGCTGTAAACTTCTATGATTCTATGATTCTAATATGGAAATCAGTGTCCTGTTTACTTGTTTTATGGCCCAGGGTTTAAAAACTCCAAAGTGTATTATGGAGTTCACCTGACCTGTAACTTTTTGTTGAATTTGGCTAGTATTATGGGCCAGGGTTTAGAGAACACCAAAGTATATCATGGAGTTCACCTGACCCACAACTTTAAATAGATTGTGGTATGGGGAGCACACGGCCCACTCTACAGGTGTGATGCAACAGAGAGCTAAAGTATGTTTAAAACAAAACAATGTTTATTCTATGAATCCAGTTAACATTTTATAAACACACAGTAAACAGTTTATCAATTACCAACCCTGACCACTCCCCAAAAGATACAGTACACTACAGATAACCCATAATAACTTACCGAACAACATCCATAAGTTACATCCTTTTTAAAATAAAGAAGGCAGGTTTAAATACTGTACAGAAACAGGGATTACTTTGAAATCATCAATGATCTGGAGACACTCCTTAGCTTGCAGAGAGAGAGATCATTATACAGCTGCTTGCTTTGAATGCAGCTATCCACCTCTGAAAACGAAACCAAAAGCACACTGCAACTGCCAGCTCAAAACAAAAGTGAAAGACAGACAGCCCAGCTCCACCCACACACTGATATCACTGCAGCTATTTGATAAACACCCATTTCTTAAAGGTACAACCACCTGACACTAGGATGAGCACAAGAGCCTTCACTTGAGGTGCGATTCGACAGTCTTCCCAGACACTTTAATCAAACAAGCTTTATTCTCAGAACTTAGTTAACATTTATATAAACACAATCATTTAATTGAATTTTATCAATTACAAACATAAAGACACCCCACAGCTAGAGTAATCTATGCATAACACTTAATAAGTTCCCCCTTAACTGTTCCAATTCAAAAACAAAAGCCCATAAACCAAAACCCCTTTTGAAGGACATGGGCCAGCACTCTGCATTCTCACTTGAATAAGAATGGCTTTTCCTGAGATTCTGACCATGTCTCACCAGCAGGTTTAAACCTTTCCGGGAAGGAAACCATATCTGAAGCCATCACCAAGGTGATTTTTACCGGAACAGATATTTAAATTGAAAATAGAGAGATGGGAACAAAACACTTATTTCTCCCTGAGTCCACAGCAGTCAAAACTGAAAGTAAAACAGCTCACAGAGCCACACAATGACATCACTGAAGCCATGTGATAAGGCAGAAAGCTTTCTTAAAGGGACACTCACATGGCACTTAAGAAATGTGGTCACTTTGAATGCTTGGTCACCAGGTGCTTTCAAGACTTCACTGCTCTCCTTCTAAGGCTGCAAATCACACTGCAAAACAAGCAAATTAACTCCAGTGTTACCAACTATGATATTGGGCAGCTATCTATCATACAATTTCTACGCACTATATTCTGACCACTGGATTTCCTTATATTCAATTTACTATATATTCCAGTATATTCTATTATACTATTATATTCACAAGATTTCAATATCCTGGGGATGATTCTTCAGGGCCTTTTGCCCGAGCCAGGACTCCTACTGGCCTGTTGAAACAGGCATGAGACCCAAAATGGGATTCTCGTCAGGTGCCAAACTTGTTGAGAGTCTCCCAGCCCGCTCCCACTGGCAACATCAGATTCTCACCCAGAAACGGCGAGAACTTTATCGGAACTCATTAGCGAGCTTGAAGTGGAATTCTGCAGCCTCTCGCGATGCTCCCGCCTTCCCACGACCTCCACAGCAGGAAATCCCATTGGCATGAATCACTATTGGTCCTAAAAGCAGGGACCAGACACCAGGGACACTGAGGGTGAGCATAGGGGTGAGTACCCGTTCCATACACTTTCCTCTAGGTTGCCAAGGGAGATCCTTCAGTGGATATGAGGGGACGGGAGGTGGATGTTGGGTTGGAAGGTTTCAGGTAAGGGGTCTTGCCTGGGATGGGGATTGTGTTGAAAGTCTTCCCGCTGTAGCTTTGAAAATCTCTAAGCTCTCTCCCAGCATGTCAGGTTCAAAGATGTGTCAGATGAAGGCAAACGTCTTCCCATTGATGTGTTGGAAACCGTTGAAGTGCTTCTTTCACATTCAATTTCATTTCCCTTTAACCTTTTCAAGCTACTGGGCTTGGTGAGAAGCTTTGAACTGCATTGTTTAAATTCAATTTCACAGTCCATTACCTTTTATAAGTCTCTTGGTTGATAGGACCAGGCTATTTCAAAGCAGCAATGAGCTTTGTTATTTTTATAGCTCTTCACGGTTCATTAACTCTTTTGAGCAGATTTTGTCTCTTTTTATTTAGAAATTTAGAGTCCAATAATTTCTTTTCCAATTAAGGGGCAATTTAGCATGGCCAATCCATCTACGCTGTACATCTTTGGGTTTTGGGCGCGAGACCCATGCAGACACAGGGAGAATGTGCAAACTCCACATGGACAGTGACCCAGAGCTGGGATCGAACCTTGGACCTCGGCGCCGTGAGACATCGGTGTTAACTACTGCGCCACCGTGTTGCCCGAAACGGATTTTGTTTCTAACCGCAGCTTTTTCAGAGGCTTTTTTTTTGTTCTGAAGTCCTTCTTAGAAAGAGCGTGTGTTGTTTCTAACCATAGTTTGTTCTGCTTGGTTTCTTTTGTTCTGAAGTCAACATTAGGAAGACCAAGTGTTCTGTCTGAGTGCTGCCCCTGGCACCTTGGCAGAGCCAACTTGGCAGTGCCAGGTTGCCACTGCCAGGGTGTCAGGGGCAGTTCAAAGTTGGCACAGACCAGGGGCAGAGCCTGAAGGAGGGAGAACCTGTAGGGGAGTCCTAAATGTGGGGGCCTTTGTCGATCCCACAGCAGGGTGTCACTCATTTTGTCTTTGCCAGCGATCCGGGGGAAGACTTGCCCGCGATTGGGAGGAACTTGCTAATGATTGTTTGGGGGTGGAGGTAGTTTGCCAGTGATTGAAGGCGTGCTCTGGGGTTATCCTGAGATTGGGGTGTCCTTTAAAAATGGTGCCCGATCTCTGAGGATCCAGTCTTGCCAGTTTCTTCAGGACCCATGGCATGAATCACCCCGGCTCCAAAAATATTTCTTTTTTTTTAATAAACATTTTATTGAGGTATTTTTGGTTTTACAACAACAAAATAAACAATGTACATGAATTTATATACATAGTGCAAAGGCCGACTTCCTCTCTTACAGGTCCCCCCCCTTTATTAGCCCCCTACACTAAACCCTTCTGCTGACGATTAATTTTCCGCAAAGAAGTCGACGAACGGTTGCCACCTCCGGGCGAACCCTAACATTGACCCTCTCAGGGCGAACTTGATTTGCTCCAAACAGAGAAAGCTAGCCATGTCAGATAGCCAGGTCTCCGACTTCGGGGGCTTTGAGTCCCTCCAAGCTAATAGTATCTGTCTCCGGGCTACCAGGGTAGCAAAGACTAGAATGTCTGCCTCTTTCTCCTCCTCGATTCCCGGATCTTCCGACACCCCGAAAATCGCCACCTGTGGACTCAGTGCCACCCTTGTTTTCATCACCGTAGACATGACATCCGCAAACTCCTGCCAGAATCCCCTAAGCTTTGGGCATGTCCAGAACACGTGGACATGGTTCGCTGGTCCTCCTGCACACCTTGCACACCTATCTTCTACACCAAAGAACCTGCTCATCCGGGCCACTGTCATGTGAGCCCGGTGAACAACCTTAAACTGTATCAGGCTGAGCCTGGCACATGTTGTGGATGCGTTAACTCCAGGCAGCGTGTCCGCCCAGAGACCATCCTCTATCTCTCCGCCCAACTCCTCTTCCCAGTTGCGTTTCAGCTCCTCCGTCTGCGTCCCCTCTGACCCCATGAGTTCCCTGTAGATGTCGGAGACCTTCCCTTCTCCCACCCACACTCTGGAAACTACCCTATCCTGTATCCCCTTGGTGGTAGGAGCGGGAAGGTTGAAACCTGACTACGTAGGAAGTCCCACACCTGCAGGTACCTAAACTGGTTTTCCCTCGCCAATCCAAATTTCTCCTCCAGCTCCCTCGGACTAGGAAAGCTGCCCTATAATCACATCTCCCATCCTCTCAATCCCTGCTCTCTGCCATCTCCGAAACCCCCCATCTATCCTTCCCGGGGCAAACCGGTGATTATTACAGATGGAGACCAGACCGATGCTCCTTCCACTCCCACATGTCTCCTCCATTGCCCCTTGTCTCCCGGGGCCACCACCACCACGGAACTGGTGGAGTACCATGCCGACAGGAACAGCAGAGGCACCGTTATCAGCGCCCCCAAGCTGGTGCCCTTCAATGTAGCCGCCTCCATACGCTCCCATGCCGACCCCGCCCCCCCCACCACCCACTTCCTGATCATTGCTATATTAGCCGCCCAGTAGTAATTACTGAAGTTTGGCAGCGCCAGCCCGCCCTCTCCCCGGCTCCGCTCAAGCATCCCCTTTTTAACTCGCTGCGTCTTGCCCGCCCATACAAAGCTAGTGATCACTTTGTTGACCGTTTAAAAAAGGACCGCGGAATAAAGATGAGGAGACACTGAAACACAAACAGGAATCTCGGGAGGACCGTCACCTTCACCATCTGGCCTTCCCAGCTAATGACAATGGGAGCACGTCCCACCTCCGAAAATCGGCCTTCATTTGGTCTACTAGTCGGGCCAGATTTAGTTTGTGCAGCCGTTCCCATCCCTGCGCCACTTGGATGGCTAGGTACCGAAAGCTTCCCCCTGCAACTGTAAACGGCAGTTCCCCAGTCGCCTCTCCTGTCCCCTTGCCTGGACTGCAAACATCTTACTTTTCCCCATATTTAGTTTATACCCCGAAGACCGGCCAAATTCACCCAAAACCCTCATGATTTCTTCTATCCCCTCTGCTGGGTCCGATACATACAGGAGCAGGTCGTCTGTGTAGAACAAGACTCTATGTTCCACCCCCCACCCCCGCCGGACCGCCCTTTCCAGGCCCTTGAAGCCGCCAATGCAACTGCCAGCGGCTCTATGGCTAACGCGAACAACAGTGGGGAGAGGGGGTATCCTTGTCTCGTCCCCCGATGGAGCCTAAAGTAGTCCGATGTTGTCCTATTCATCCGTACACTCGCCACAGGAGCCCGATGCAGCAACCTGACCCAGTCAATAAAGCCCCGCCCAAATCCAAACCATCCCAGTACCTCCCACAGATATTCCCATTCTACTCGATCAAAAGCGTTCTCTGCGTCCATTGCGACCACTACCTCCACCTCCCTACCTTCTGGGGCATCATTATCATGTTTAACAACCTTCTTACATTGGCCACCAACTGCCTTTCCTTAACAAACCCTGTCTGGTCCTCCCCTATAATGTCCGGCACACAGTCCTCACTCTTAGAGGACAACATTTTGGCCAGCAGTTTGGCGTTTACATTCAATAGGGATATCGGCCTGTAGGACCCACACAGCTCTGGGTCCTTGTCCTGCTTCAGGATCAGCGAAATCGTGGTCTGTGACATCGTCGGGGGAAGCTCCCCACGCTCCCTTGCCTCATTGAATGTCCTCATCAACAGTGGCCCCAATATCCCAGAGAACTTTTTATAGAACTCCGCCGGGTACCCGTCCAGCCCCGGGGCTTTACCCAACTGCATGGCCTTCAGACCCTGCACTATCTCTTCCATCCTTATCGGGGCCCCCAGCCCTTCTACCAGCTCCCCAGTCCACCTTCGGGAAATTCAGCCCCCCTTGGAAGTGCCTCATCCCCTCCGGCCCAGCTGGCGGTTCTGACCCGTACAGCCGACTATAAAACTCCTTAAACGCCTTGTTCACCCCTGCTGAGTCCCCATCCTTTACTTTCCCTATCTCCCTGGCTGCCTCCCTCTTTCTAAGCTGCTGTGCAAGCATTCTGCTGGCCTTCTCTCCATGCTCATAAATCGCCTCCCTTGCTTTTCTCAGCTGCTCTACCGCCCTCCCTGTGGTTAACAAGCCGAACTCCGCCTGTAGCCTCCGCCGTTCCCTTATAAGCCCTGCCTTTGGGGTCTCTGCATACCTCCTGTAGACCTGTAATATCTCCTTTACCAGTCGGTCCATCTCTGCCCTGTCTGCCTTCTCCCTGTGGGCCCGTATCGGGATCAGCTCGCGACTAACCACCGCCTTCAATGCCTCCCAGACCACCGCTGCCGAAACCTCCCCCGTGTCGTTGACTTCCAGGTAGTTCTGAATACATTTCCTCAGCCGCTCGCACACCTCTTCGTCAGCTAAAAGTCCCACGTCTAACCTCCAGTGCGGGCGCTGGTTACTGTCTTTACTAACCTGCAGGTCAATCCAGTGCGGAGCATGGTCTGAGATTGTGATCGCCGAGTACCCCGTGTCTACCACCCCTGCCAGTAAGGCCCTGCTCAAAATGAAGAAATCAATCCGGGAGTACACTTTATGCACGTGTGAGTAGAAGGAGAACTCCTTCATTCCCCGGTGCCCAAATCTCCATGGGTCCACCCCCTCATCTGCTCCATGAACCCTTTTAGTTCCTTTGTCATTGCTGGCACCCTGCCTGTTTTTGAGCTTGACCGGTCCAAGCCAGGGTCAATAACTGTGTTGAAGTTCACTCCCATGACCAATCTGTGCGAGTGCAGGTCCGGTATCTTCCCCAGCATCCTCTTTATAAACTCCACATCGTCCCAATTTGGCGCATACACATTTGCTAATACTACCTGCACCCGCTCCAATTTCCCATTGACCATAATGTACCTGCCTCCCACATCCGAAACTATTCTTCTCGCCTCAAACACCACCCGCTTATTGATCAGGATCGCGACCCCTCTAGTCTTCGAGTCCAGTCCCGAGTGAAAAACCTGGCCAACCCATCCCTTCCTTAATCTAATCTGGTCAGCTACTCTAATGTGCGTCTCCTGTAGCATTCCTATGTTCGCCTTCAGTCCTCTCAAATGCGCGAACACGCGCGCCCTTTTGACCGGCCCATATAGCCCTCGTACATTCCAGGTGATCAGCCTAGTTGGGGGGCTCATCGCCCCCCCCTTTCGCCGATCAGCCATCCCCTTTCTTGGGCAAGTCTCCAGCCCGCCCCCAGACAGCCTCCACTCCGACCTCCTTTCTGTCCCTTAGCAAAAGTCCCTCCCTCGCCAGCAGAACATTTCCCCACCCCTCCCCCTAGTAGCAGCACAAAGTAAATTGACCCCTTCGATAACCCTAACATTTGCTCACCCCACACTGCACTTCCGTGAGCTAGCCCGCCCAGCTAGCTGAGTGGCCCCCACCCCTGGTGCCAGACATTCTCCCACCTATTGTTCCCTCCCCACCCATCCCCCCCGCTCCTACACACATATTCAAATGAAAGACATTCCCAACACAATTGCCCGACAGAAAAAACCGCTAAACAAAGAAAAGATCAAGCAAAAGATCCAGCATCTAACAAACACACCTCTATCCCCCGACAGTGCAAATGTAAACTTTAACTCATTCAGCGCTGCTACTGGCCCCAAATCAATACAGAAGGTATTACAAATAACGTCCACAGAACGAAAGATGAGAAACTTTTTAAAACATGAACGTTGCAGCAAAGTTCAAAGTTCTCAGTCCGCCACCAGCCCTTTACTTTTTGCGAAGTCCAGCGCTTCCTGAGACTCAAAATAGAAATGTTGCTCCTCGTACGTGACCCAGAGGTAGGCCGGATATACCAGTCCGGACTTCACCTTTTTCTTAAAAAGGGTCGACCTTATCTGGTTGAACCCCGCTCTTCTCCTGGCCACCTCCGCACTCAGGTCCTGATAGATCCGCAGGATACTGTTCTCCCATGTAAAGCTCCGTGTCTGCTTGGCCCACTGTAAAATACACTCCTTGTCCAAATACCTGTGGAATTTCTTACCATTGCCCTCGGGGGGTCTCCCATTCGCAGCTTCCTCGCAAGCGCTCTGTGAGCCCTGTTCACCTCCAAGGGTCTGGAGAATGTCCCCTCCCCTAGCAGCTTCTCAAACATGCCCGCTGTGTATGCCCCAGCGTCCGCTCCTTCAGACCCCTCCGGGAGCCCAACGATTCTCAAGTTATGCCGGCGGGACCTATTCTCTAGGTCCTCCACCTTCTCCAGGAGCCTCTGCTGGTCTCTCAGCAGCCCCACTTCCATCTCCACCGCAGTTTGATGTTCCTCCTGGTCAGCCAGCGCCTTCTCTACTTTCTGGATCATCAGATCTTGAGCATCCAATCTAAGCTCCAGCCACACAATTGACTCTTTAATCGGGTCCAAGCGGTCCTGCTTGTATTTGGCGAAACCCTCCTAGATAACTTGCATCAGCTGATCCGTTGAATGCTAGGTCGACAAGTCAGAGCTCCGGTCATCCGCCATGCTTTCTCCCACTGCAGCTTCAGCCCAAGCCTTCTCTGCCCGTCTGTTTCTGCCTTTGCGAGCACATCTAGTCCTCCTCTCCATGCACCGATGTGGGAATCCAGTACACAATTGTCTCTATCATCGATTTTCCAAATCAAGTCCAGTAAAAAATCGGGGGAGAAGGTCCAAAAGTCTGACCAGAGCGGGAGCCACCAAATGTGCGACTTACTCCTTCATAGCCGCCACCGGAAGTCATGTGTCCAAAAATATTTCTGAGTGTGGGTGGATTGTGATCTGGATTATGTTGATCCATCCGGCTGGAGGCACCCCGCATTTCCCGCTGGAGACCACACTGAGAAATCTTATACATTATTAAAATTTTTATTAAAATTTTTAGAAAAAAAGAATTAATTGTTAATTGACCATAAATTGAACTGGAAATGTTTTAGAAATGTATAAGCAAATCCATTGGTTATACAGGAATAAAGTGACAGGAGGGGGCCATTCAGCCCCTTTGGATATTTTAGATAATGAGTTTCTGTGTGCTGTTCGCTGGATCATCTGAAGGAATTGGTCCCACTTTCAGGTTCGCGAGATAAATCTGTACAGGGGAGAGGAGTGCTACACCCCGTGCAAAACTATATTTGACTCACGCAACCAGCTAATATGTTGGAATGAATGCCTGAAGTCGGCTTCCTATCACAACAGAAAGATTGTAATCGAAGAATTCAACAAACTCAATCGCTGGAAGAAAAGAGGCATTTCTGTAATGCCGTTGAAAAAGGCAGTTGGCTTTGTTATACCTTTCCTCAACCAGGTATGTTACGCACTGTATCCGTTTGCACATGAGCATGGCGAGGCAATTTAGTCTAATGAGGACAATGAGGATCCTGTGTGAGGGAAGGGATGACATGCAGTAACACCGAGGGCCATGTGGAGGGACAGTGACACTGAGAAGTACACGGAGCGGACAGTGACACTGAGGAGTATGTGGAGGGACAGTGATTTTGAGGAGTATGCGGAGGGACAGTGACACTGAGGAGTATGTGGAGGGACAGTGACACTGAGGAGTATGTGGAGGGACAGTGACACTGAGGAGTATGTGGAGGGACAGTGACACTGAGGAGTATGTGGAGGGACAGTGACACTGAGGAGTATGTGGAGGGGATAGTGATACTGAGGAGTATGTGGAGGGACAGTGACAATGAGGAGTATGCAGAGGGGACAGTGACACTGAGGAGTATGTGGAGGGACAGTGACACTGAGGAGTATGTGGAGGGACAGTGACACTGAGGAGTATGTGGAGGGACAGTGACACTGAGGAGTATGCAGAGGGGACAGTGACACTGAGGAGTATGTGGAGGGACAGTGACACTGAGGAGTATGCAGAGGGGACAGTGACACTGAGGAGTATGTGGAGGGGACAGTGACACTGAGGAGTATGCAGAGGGGACAGTGACACTGAGGAGTACGTGGAGGGACAGTGACACTGAGGAGTACGTGGAGGGGACAGTGACACTGAGGAGTATGTGGAGGGGACAGTGACACTGAGGAGTATGTGGAGGGACAGTGACACTGAGGAGTATGTGGAGGGGACAGTGACACTGAGGAGTATGTGGAGGGACAGTGACACTGAGGAGTATGTGGAGGGACAGTGACAATGAGGAGTATGTGGAGGGACAGTGACACTGAGGAGTATGCAGAGGGGACAGTGACACTGAGGAGTATGTGGAGGGACAGTGACACTGAGGAGTATGTGGAGGGACAGTGACACTGAGGAGTATGCAGAGGGGACAGTGACACTGAGGAGTATGTGGAGGGACAGTGACACTGAGGAGTATGCAGAGGGGACAGTGACACTGAGGAGTATGTGGAGGGACAGTGACACTGAGGAGTATGCAGAGGGGACAGTGACACTGAGGAGTATGCAGAGGGGACAGTGACACTGAGGAGTATGTGGAGGGACAGTGACAATGAGGAGTATGTGGAGGGACAGTGACACTGAGGAGTATGTGGAGGGACAGTGACAATGAGGAGTATGTGGAGGGACAGTGACAATGAGGAGTATGTGGAGGGACAGTGACAATGAGGAGTATGTGGAGGGACAGTGACAATGAGGAGTATGTGGAGGGACAGTGACACTGAGGAGTATGTGGAGGGACAGTGACAATGAGGAGTATGTGGAGGGACAGTGACACTGAGGAGTATGTGGAGGGGATAGTGATACTGAGGAGTATGTGGAGGGACAGTGACAATGAGGAGTATGTGGAGGGACAGTGACAATGAGGAGTATGTGGAGGGACAGTGACAATGAGGAGTATGTGGAGGGGACAGTGACAATGAGGAGTATGTGGAGGGACAGTGACAATGAGGAGTATGTGGAGGGACAGTGACAATGAGGAGTATGTGGAGGGACAGTGACAATGAGGAGTATGTGGAGGGACAGTGACACTGAGGAGTATGTGGAGGGGACAGTGACAATGAGGAGTATGTGGAGGGACAGTGACACTGAGGAGTATGCAGAGGGACAGTGACACTGAGGAGTATGTGGAGGGACAGTGACACTGAGGAGTATGTGGAGGGGACAGTGACAATGAGGAGTATGTGGAGGGACAGTGACAATGAGGAGTATGTGGAGGGACAGTGACAATGAGGAGTATGTGGAGGGACAGTGACACTGAGGAGTATGTGGAGGGACAGTGACACTGAGGAGTATGTGGAGGGACAGTGACAATGAGGAGTATGTGGAGGGGACAGTGACACTGAGGAGTATGTGGAGGGACAGTGACACTGAGGAGTATGTGGAGGGGACAGTGATACTGAGGAGTATGTGGAGGGGACAGTGACAATGAGGAGTATGTGGAGGGACAGTGACACTGAGGAGTATGTGGAGGGGACAGTGACAATGAGGAGTATGTGGAGGGACAGTGACAATGAGGAGTATGTGGAGGGACAGTGACAATGAGGAGTATGTGGAGGGACAGTGACACTGAGGAGTATGTGGAGGGACAGTGACACTGAGGAGTATGTGGAGGGACAGTGACAATGAGGAGTATGTGGAGGGGACAGTGACACTGAGGAGTATGTGGAGGGACAGTGACACTGAGGAGTATGTGGAGGGGACAGTGATACTGAGGAGTATGTGGAGGGGACAGTGACAATGAGGAGTATGTGGAGGGACAGTGACACTGAGGAGTATGTGGAGGGACAGTGACACTGAGGAGTATGTGGAGGGACAGTGACACTGAGGAGTATGTGGAGGGGACAGTGACACTGAGGAGTATGTGGAGGGACAGTGACACTGAGGAGTATGTGGAGGGACAGTGACACTGAGGAGTATGCAGAGGGGACAGTGATACTGAGGAGTATGTGGAGGGACAGTGACACTGAGGAGTATGTGGAGGGACAGTGACACTGAGGAGTATGCAGAGGGGACAGTGATACTGAGGAGTATGTGGAGGGACAGTGACACTGAGGAGTATGTGGAGGGACAGTGACAATGAGGAGTATGCAGAGGGGACAGTGACACTGAGGAGTATGTGGAGGGACAGTGACACTGAGGAGTATGTGGAGGGACAGTGACAATGAGGAGTATGTGGAGGGACAGTGACACTGAGGAGTATGCAGAGGGGACAGTGACACTGAGGAGTATGTGGAGGGACAGTGACACTGAGGAGTATGTGGAGGGACAGTGACAATGAGGAGTATGTGGAGGGACAGTGACACTGAGGAGTATGCAGAGGGGACAGTGACACTGAGGAGTACGTGGAGGGACAGTGATACTGAGGAGTATGTGGAGGGACAGTGACACTGAGGAGTATGTGGAGGGACAGTGACAATGAGGAGTATGTGGAGGGACAGTGACACTGAGGAGTATGTGGAGGGACAGTGACACTGAGGAGTATGTGGAGGGACAGTGATACTGAGGAGTATGTGGAGGGACAGTGACACTGAGGAGTATGTGGAGGGGACAGTGACACTGAGGAGTACGTGGAGGGACAGTGATACTGAGGAGTATGTGGAGGGACAGTGACACTGAGGAGTATGTGGAGGGACAGTGACACTGAGGAGTATGCAGAGGGGACAGTGACACTGAGGAGTACGTGGAGGGACAGTGACACTGAGGAGTATGTGGAGGGACAGTGACACTGAGGAGTATGTGGAGGGACAGTGACACTGAGGAGTATGTGGAGGGGACAGTGACACTGAGGAGTACGTGGAGGGACAGTGACAATGAGGAGTATGTGGAGGGACAGTGACACTGAGGAGTATGTGGAGGGACAGTGACAATGAGGAGTATGTGGAGGGACAGTGACACTGAGGAGTATGTGGAGGGGACAGTGATACTGAGGAGTATGTGGAGGGACAGTGACACTGAGGAGTATGTGGAGGGACAGTGACACTGAGGAGTATGTGGAGGGGACAGTGACACTGAGGAGTATGTGGAGGGGACAGTGACACTGAGGAGTATGTGGAGGGACAGTGACAATGAGGAGTATGCAGAGGGGACAGTGACACTGAGGAGTATGTGGAGGGACAGTGACACTGAGGAGTATGTGGAGGGACAGTGACACTGAGGAGTATGCAGAGGGGACAGTGACACTGAGGAGTACGTGGAGGGACAGTGACACTGAGGAGTATGTGGAGGGACAGTGACACTGAGGAGTATGTGGAGGGACAGTGACACTGAGGAGTATGTGGAGGGGACAGTGACACTGAGGAGTATGTGGAGGGACAGTGACACTGAGGAGTATGTGGAGGGACAGTGACACTGAGGAGTATGTGGAGGGACAGTGACACTGAGGAGTATGTGGAGGGACAGTGACACTGAGGAGTATGTGGAGGGACAGTGACACTGAGGAGTATGTGGAGGGACAGTGACACTGAGGAGTATGCAGAGGGGACAGTGACACTGAGGAGTATGCAGAGGGGACAGTGACACTGAGGAGTATGTGGAGGGACAGTGACAATGAGGAGTATGCAGAGGGGACAGTGACACTGAGGAGTATGTGGAGGGGATAGTGATACTGAGGAGTATGTGGAGGGACAGTGACACTGAGGAGTATGTGGAGGGACAGTGACACTGAGGAGTATGTGGAGGGACAGTGACACTGAGGAGTATGTGGAGGGATAGTGACACTGAGGAGTATGTGGAGGGACAGTGACACTGAGGAGTATGTGGAGGGACAGTGACACTGAGGAGTATGTGGAGGGACAGTGACAATGAGGAGTATGTGGAGGGACAGTGACACTGAGGAGTATGTGGAGGGACAGTGACACTGAGGAGTATGTGGAGGGACAGTGACACTGAGGAGTATGTGGAGGGACAGTGACACTGAGGAGTATGTGGAGGGGACAGTGACACTGAGGAGTATGTGGAGGGACAGTGACACTGAGGAGTATGCAGAGGGGACAGTGACACTGAGGAGTACGTGGAGGGACAGTGACACTGAGGAGTATGTGGAGGGACAGTGACACTGAGGAGTATGTGGAGGGACAGTGACACTGAGGAGTATGTGGAGGGGATAGTGACACTGAGGAGTATGTGGAGGGACAGTGACACTGAGGAGTATGTGGAGGGGACAGTGACACTGAGGAGTATGTGGAGGGGATAGTGACACTGAGGAGTACGTGGAGGGACAGTGACACTGAGGAGTATGTGGAGGGGATAGTGACACTGAGGAGTATGTGGAGGGACAGTGACAATGAGGAGTATGTGGAGGGACAGTGATACTGAGGAGTATGTGGAGGGACAGTGACACTGAGGAGTATGTGGAGGGACAGTGACAATGAGGAGTATGCAGAGGGGACAGTGACACTGAGGAGTATGTGGAGGGACAGTGACACTGAGGAGTATGCAGAGGGGACAGTGACACTGAGGAGTACGTGGAGGGACAGTGACACTGAGGAGTATGTGGAGGGACAGTGACAATGAGGAGTATGTGGAGGGACAGTGACACTGAGGAGTATGTGGAGGGACAGTGACAATGAGGAGTATGTGGAGGGACAGTGACAATGAGGAGTATGTGGAGGGACAGTGACAATGAGGAGTATGTGGAGGGACAGTGACACTGAGGAGTATGTGGAGGGACAGTGACAATGAGGAGTATGCAGAGGGGACAGTGACACTGAGGAGTATGTGGAGGGGACAGTGACACTGAGGAGTATGTGGAGGGACAGTGACAATGAGGAGTATGTGGAGGGACAGTGACAATGAGGAGTATGTGGAGGGACAGTGACACTGAGGAGTATGTGGAGGGACAGTGACAATGAGGAGTATGTGGAGGGACAGTGACAATGAGGAGTATGTGGAGGGACAGTGACACTGAGGAGTATGTGGAGGGACAGTGACAATGAGGAGTATGCAGAGGGGACAGTGACACTGAGGAGTATGTGGAGGGGACAGTGACACTGAGGAGTATGTGGAGGGACAGTGACAATGAGGAGTATGTGGAGGGACAGTGACACTGAGGAGTATGTGGAGGGACAGTGACACTGAGGAGTATGTGGAGGGACAGTGATACTGAGGAGTATGTGGAGGGACAGTGACACTGAGGAGTATGTGGAGGGACAGTGACACTGAGGAGTATGTGGAGGGACAGTGACACTGAGGAGTATGTGGAGGGGACAGTGATACTGAGGAGTATGTGGAGGGGACAGTGACAATGAGGAGTATGTGGAGGGGATAGTGACACTGAGGAGTATGTGGAGGGACAGTGACACTGAGGAGTATGTGGAGGGACAGTGATACTGAGGAGTATGTGGAGGGACAGTGACACTGAGGAGTATGTGGAGGGACAGTGACACTGAGGAGTATGTGGAGGGACAGTGACACTGAGGAGTATGTGGAGGGGACAGTGATACTGAGGAGTATGTGGAGGGGACAGTGACAATGAGGAGTATGTGGAGGGACAGTGACACTGAGGAGTATGTGGAGGGACAGTGATACTGAGGAGTATGTGGAGGGACAGTGATACTGAGGAGTATGTGGAGGGACAGTGATACTGAGGAGTATGTGGAGGGACAGTGACACTGAGGAGTATGTGGAGGGGACAGTGATACTGAGGAGTATGTGGAGGGGACAGTGACAATGAGGAGTATGTGGAGGGACAGTGACAATGAGGAGTATGTGGAGGGACAGTGACACTGAGGAGTATGTGGAGGGACAGTGACACTGAGGAGTATGTGGAGGGACAGTGATACTGAGGAGTATGTGGAGGGACAGTGACACTGAGGAGTATGTGGAGGGACAGTGACAATGAGGAGTATGTGGAGGGGATAGTGACACTGAGGAGTATGTGGAGGGACAGTGACACTGAGGAGTATGTGGAGGGACAGTGATACTGAGGAGTATGTGGAGGGACAGTGACACTGAGGAGTATGTGGAGGGACAGTGACACTGAGGAGTATGCGGAGGGACAGTGACACTGAGGAGTATGTGGAGGGACAGTGACACTGAGGAGTATGCGGAGGGACAGTGACACTGAGGAGTATGCGGAGGGACAGTGACACTGAGGAGTATGTGGAGGGACAGTGACACTGAGGAGTATGTGGAGGGACAGTGACACTGAGGAGTATGTGGAGGGACAGTGACAATGAGGAGTATGTGGAGGGACAGTGACACTGAGGAGTATGTGGAGGGACAGTGACAATGAGGAGTATGTGGAGGGACAGTGACACTGAGGAGTATGTGGAGGGACAGTGACACTGAGGAGTATGTGGAGGGACAGTGACACTGAGGAGTATGTGGAGGGGACAGTGACACTGAGGAGTATGTGGAGGGGACAGTGACACTGAGGAGTATGCAGAGGGGACAGTGACACTGAGGAGTATGTGGAGGGACAGTGACACTGAGGAGTATGCAGAGGGGACAGTGACACTGAGGAGTATGTGGAGGGACAGTGACACTGAGGAGTATGCAGAGGGGACAGTGACACTGAGGAGTATGTGGAGGGGACAGTGACACTGAGGAGTATGCAGAGGGGACAGTGACACTGAGGAGTATGTGGAGGGACAGTGACACTGAGGAGTATGTGGAGGGACAGTGATACTGAGGAGTATGTGGAGGGGACAGTGACACTGAGGAGTATGTGGAGGGACAGTGATACTGAGGAGTATGTGGAGGGGACAGTGACACTGAGGAGTATGTGGAGGGACAGTGACACTGAGGAGTATGCGGAGGGACAGTGACACTGAGGAGTATGTGGAGGGACAGTGACACTGAGGAGTATGTGGAGGGACAGTGACACTGAGGAGTATGTGGAGGGGACAGTGACACTGAGGAGTATGTGGAGGGGACAGTGACACTGAGGAGTATGTGGAGGGACAGTGACACTGAGGAGTATGTGGAGGGGACAGTGACACTGAGGAGTATGTGGAGGGACAGTGACACTGAGGAGTATGTGGAGGGACAGTGACACTGAGGAGTATGTGGAGGGACAGTGACACTGAGGAGTATGTGGAGGGACAGTGACACTGAGGAGTATGTGGAGGGACAGTGACACTGAGGAGTATGTGGAGGGACAGTGACACTGAGGAGTATGTGGAGGGACAGTGACACTGAGGAGTATGTGGAGGGACAGTGACACTGAGGAGTATGTGGAGGGACAGTGACACTGAGGAGTATGCGGAGGGACAGTGACACTGAGGAGTATGTGGAGGGACAGTGACACTGAGGAGTATGTGGAGGGACAGTGACAATGAGGAGTATGTGGAGGGGATAGTGATACTGAGGAGTATGCAGAGGGACAGTGACACTGAGGAGTATGTGGAGGGACAGTGACACTGAGGAGTATGCGGAGGGACAGTGACACTGAGGAGTATGTGGAGGGGACAGTGACACTGAGGAGTATGTGGAGGGACAGTGACACTGAGGAGTATGCGGAGGGACAGTGACACTGAGGAGTATGTGGAGGGACAGTGACACTGAGGAGTATGCGGAGGGACAGTGACACTGAGGAGTATGTGGAGGGACAGTGACACTGAGGAGTATGTGGAGGGACAGTGACACTGAGGAGTATGTGGAGGGACAGTGACACTGAGGAGTATGCGGAGGGACAGTGACACTGAGGAGTATGTGGAGGGACAGTGACACTGAGGAGTATGCGGAGGGACAGTGACACTGAGGAGTATGTGGAGGGGACAGTGACACTGAGGAGTATGTGGAGGGACAGTGACACTGAGGAGTATGCGGAGGGACAGTGACACTGAGGAGTATGTGGAGGGACAGTGACACTGAGGAGTATGCGGAGGGACAGTGACACTGAGGAGTATGTGGAGGGACAGTGACACTGAGGAGTATGTGGAGGGGATAGTGATACTGAGGAGTATGCGGAGGGACAGTGACACTGAGGAGTATGTGGAGGGACAGTGACACTGAGGAGTACGTGGAGGGGATAGTGATACTGAGGAGTATGTGGAGGGGACAGTGACAATGAGGAGTATGTGGAGGGGACAGTGACAATGAGGAGTATGTGGAGGGACAGTGACACTGAGGAGTATGTGGAGGGACAGTGACACTGAGGAGTATGCGGAGGGACAGTGACACTGAGGAGTACGTGGAGGGGATAGTGATACTGAGGAGTATGTGGAGGGGATAGTGATACTGAGGAGTATGTGGAGGGACAGTGACACTGAGGAGTATGCGGAGGGACAGTGACACTGAGGAGTACGTGGAGGGGATAGTGATACTGAGGAGTATGCGGAGGGACAGTGACACTGAGGAGTATGTGGAGGGACAGTGACACTGAGGAGTATGCGGAGGGACAGTGATACTGAGGAGTATGCGGAGGGACAGTGACACTGAGGAGTATGTGGAGGGGACAGTGACACTGAGGAGTATGTGGAGGGACAGTGACACTGAGGAGTATGTGGAGGGACAGTGACACTGAGGAGTATGTGGAGGGACAGTGACACTGAGGAGTATGTGGAGGGGACAGTGACACTGAGGAGTACGTGGAGGGACAGTGACACTGAGGAGTATGTGGAGGGACAGTGACACTGAGGAGTATGCGGAGGGACAGTGACACTGAGGAGTACGTGGAGGGACAGTGACACTGAGGAGTATGTGGAGGGGACAGTGACACTGAGGAGTATGCAGAGGGGACAGTGACACTGAGGAGTATGTGGAGGGGATAGTGATACTGAGGAGTATGTGGAGGGACAGTGACAATGAGGAGTACGTGGAGGGACAGTGACACTGAGGAGTATGTGGAGGGACAGTGACACTGAGGAGTATGCGGAGGGACAGTGACACTGAGGAGTACGTGGAGGGACAGTGACACTGAGGAGTATGTGGAGGGGACAGTGACACTGAGGAGTATGCAGAGGGGACAGTGACACTGAGGAGTACGTGGAGGGACAGTGACACTGAGGAGTATGTGGAGGGACAGTGACACTGAGGAGTATGTGGAGGGGACAGTGACACTGAGGAGTATGCAGAGGGGATAGTGATACTGAGGAGTATGTGGAGGGACAGTGACAATGAGGAGTATGTGGAGGGACAGTGACACTGAGGAGTATGTGGAGGGGACAGTGACACTGAGGAGTATGCAGAGGGGACAGTGACACTGAGGAGTACGTGGAGGGACAGTGACACTGAGGAGTATGTGGAGGGGACAGTGACAATGAGGAGTATGTGGAGGGGACAGTGACAATGAGGAGTATGTGGAGGGACAGTGACACTGAGGAGTATGTGGAGGGACAGTGACACTGAGGAGTATGCAGAGGGGACAGTGACACTGAGGAGTATGTGGAGGGGACAGTGACACTGAGGAGTATGTGGAAGGGACAGTGACACTGAGGAGTATGCAGAGGGGACAGTGACACTGAGGAGTATGTGGAGGGACAGTGACAATGAGGAGTATGTGGAGGGGACAGTGACAATGAGGAGTATGTGGAGGGACAGTGACAATGAGGAGTATGTGGAGGGACAGTGACACTGAGGAGTATGTGGAGGGACAGTGACACTGAGGAGTATGCAGAGGGGACAGTGACAATGAGGAGTATGTGGAGGGACAGTGACACTGAGGAGTATGTGGAGGGACAGTGACACTGAGGAGTATGTGGAGGGACAGTGACACTGAGGAGTATGTGGAGGGACAGTGATACTGAGGAGTATGTGGAGGGACAGTGATACTGAGGAGTATGTGGAGGGACAGTGACACTGAGGAGTATGTGGAGGGGACAGTGACACTGAGGAGTATGTGGAGGGACAGTGACACTGAGGAGTATGTGGAGGGACAGTGACACTGAGGAGTACGTGGAGGGACAGTGACACTGAGGAGTATGCAGAGGGGACAGTGACACTGAGGAGTATGTGGAGGGACAGTGACACTGAGGAGTATGTGGAGGGGACAGTGACACTGAGGAGTATGTGGAGGGACAGTGACAATGAGGAGTATGCGGAGGGGACAGTGACAATGAGGAGTATGTGGAGGGGACAGTGACACTGAGGAGTATGTGGAGGGACAGTGACACTGAGGAGTATGTGGAGGGACAGTGACACTGAGGAGTATGCAGAGGGACAGTGACACTGAGGAGTATGTGGAGGGACAGTGACACTGAGGAGTATGCAGAGGGGACAGTGACAATGAGGAGTATGTGGAGGGACAGTGATACTGAGGAGTATGTGGAGGGACAGTGACACTGAGGAGTATGTGGAGGGACAGTGACACTGAGGAGTATGTGGAGGGACAGTGACAATGAGGAGTATGTGGAGGGACAGTGATACTGAGGAGTATGTGGAGGGACAGTGACACTGAGGAGTATGTGGAGGGATAGTGATACTGAGGAGTATGTGGAGGGACAGTGACACTGAGGAGTATGTGGAGGGACAGTGACACTGAGGAGTATGTGGAGGGACAGTGATACTGAGGAGTATGTGGAGGGACAGTGACACTGAGGAGTATGCAGAGGGGACAGTGACACTGAGGAGTACGTGGAGGGACAGTGATACTGAGGAGTATGTGGAGGGACAGTGACACTGAGGAGTATGTGGAGGGACAGTGATACTGAGGAGTATGTGGAGGGACAGTGACACTGAGGAGTATGCAGAGGGGACAGTGACACTGAGGAGTACGTGGAGGGACAGTGACACTGAGGAGTACGTGGAGGGATAGTGATACTGAGGAGTATGTGGAGGGGACAGTGACACTGAGGAGTACGTGGAGGGATAGTGATACTGAGGAGTATGCGGAGGGGACAGTGACACTGAGGAGTATGTGGAGGGACAGTGACACTGAGGAGTATGTGGAGGGACAGTGACACTGAGGAGTATGTGGAGGGGACAGTGACAATGAGGAGTATGTGGAGGGACAGTGACACTGAGGAGTATGTGGAGGGACAGTGACACTGAGGAGTATGTGGAGGGACAGTGACACTGAGGAGTATGTGGAGGGACAGTGACACTGAGGAGTACGTGGAGGGACAGTGACAATGAGGAGTATGTGGAGGGACAGTGACACTGAGGAGTATGTGGAGGGGACAGTGACACTGAGGAGTATGTGGAGGGGACAGTGACACTGAGGAGTATGTGGAGGGGATAGTGATACTGAGGAGTATGTGGAGGGGACAGTGACACTGAGGAGTATGTGGAGGGGACAGTGACACTGAGGAGTATGTGGAGGGACAGTGACAATGAGGAGTATGTGGAGGGACAGTGACACTGAGGAGTATGTGGAGGGACAGTGACACTGAGGAGTACGTGGAGGGACAGTGACACTGAGGAGTATGTGGAGGGACAGTGACAATGAGGAGTATGTGGAGGGGACAGTGATACTGAGGAGTATGCAGAGGGGACAGTGACACTGAGGAGTATGCAGAGGGGACAGTGACACTGAGGAGTATGCAGAGGGGACAGTGACACTGAGGAGTATGTGGAGGGGACAGTGACACTGAGGAGTATGTGGAGGGGACAGTGACAATGAGGAGTATGTGGAGGGACAGTGACACTGAGGAGTATGTGGAGGGGACAGTGACACTGAGGAGTATGTGGAGGGGACAGTGACACTGAGGAGTATGTGGAGGGGATAGTGATACTGAGGAGTATGTGGAGGGGACAGTGACACTGAGGAGTATGTGGAGGGGACAGTGACACTGAGGAGTATGTGGAGGGGACAGTGACAATGAGGAGTATGTGGAGGGACAGTGACACTGAGGAGTATGTGGAGGGGACAGTGACACTGAGGAGTATGTGGAGGGGACAGTGACACTGAGGAGTATGTGGAGGGGATAGTGATACTGAGGAGTATGTGGAGGGACAGTGACACTGAGGAGTATGTGGAGGGGACAGTGACACTGAGGAGTACGTGGAGGGACAGTGACAATGAGGAGTATGTGGAGGGGACAGTGACACTGAGGAGTATGTGGAGGGACAGTGACACTGAGGAGTATGTGGAGGGGATAGTGATACTGAGGAGTATGTGGAGGGGATAGTGATACTGAGGAGTATGTGGAGGGGATAGTGATACTGAGGAGTATGTGGAGGGGATAGTGATACTGAGGAGTATGTGGAGGGGATAGTGATACTGAGGAGTATGTGGAGGGACAGTGACACTGAGGAGTATGTGGAGGGGATAGTGATACTGAGGAGTATGTGGAGGGGATAGTGATACTGAGGAGTATGTGGAGGGACAGTGACACTGAGGAGTATGTGGAGGGATAGTGACACTGAGGAGTATGTGGAGGGGATAGTGATACTGAGGAGTATGTGGAGGGGATAGTGATACTGAGGAGTATGTGGAGGGGACAGTGACACTGAGGAGTATGTGGAGGGGACAGTGACACTGAGGAGTATGTGGAGGGGATAGTGATACTGAGGAGTATGTGGAGGGGACAGTGACACTGAGGAGTATGTGGAGGGGACAGTGACACTGAGGAGTATGTGGAGGGGACAGTGACAATGAGGAGTATGTGGAGGGACAGTGACACTGAGGAGTATGTGGAGGGGACAGTGACACTGAGGAGTATGTGGAGGGGACAGTGACACTGAGGAGTATGTGGAGGGGATAGTGATACTGAGGAGTATGTGGAGGGACAGTGACACTGAGGAGTATGTGGAGGGGACAGTGACACTGAGGAGTACGTGGAGGGACAGTGACAATGAGGAGTATGTGGAGGGGACAGTGACACTGAGGAGTATGTGGAGGGACAGTGACACTGAGGAGTATGTGGAGGGGATAGTGATACTGAGGAGTATGTGGAGGGGATAGTGATACTGAGGAGTATGTGGAGGGGATAGTGATACTGAGGAGTATGTGGAGGGGATAGTGATACTGAGGAGTATGTGGAGGGGATAGTGATACTGAGGAGTATGTGGAGGGACAGTGACACTGAGGAGTATGTGGAGGGATAGTGACACTGAGGAGTATGTGGAGGGGATAGTGATACTGAGGAGTATGTGGAGGGGATAGTGATACTGAGGAGTATGTGGAGGGACAGTGACACTGAGGAGTATGTGGAGGGATAGTGACACTGAGGAGTATGTGGAGGGGATAGTGATACTGAGGAGTATGTGGAGGGACAGTGACACTGAGGAGTATGTGGAGGGACAGTGACACTGAGGAGTATGTGGAGGGGATAGTGACACTGAGGAGTATGTGGAGGGATAGTGACACTGAGGAGTATGTGGAGGGGATAGTGATACTGAGGAGTATGTGGAGGGACAGTGACACTGAGGAGTACGTGGAGGGACAGTGACACTGAGGAGTACGTGGAGGGACAGTGACACTGAGGAGTATGTGGAGGGACAGTGACACTGAGGAGTACGTGGAGGGACAGTGACACTGAGGAGTACGTGGAGGGACAGTGACACTGAGGAGTATGTGGAGGGACAGTGATACTGAGGAGTATGTGGAGGGACAGTGATACTGAGGAGTATGTGGAGGGGACAGTGACACTGAGGAGTACGTGGAGGGACAGTGACAATGAGGAGTATGTGGAGGGGACAGTGACACTGAGGAGTATGTGGAGGGGATAGTGATACTGAGGAGTATGTGGAGGGGACAGTGACACTGAGGAGTACGTGGAGGGACAGTGACAATGAGGAGTATGTGGAGGGGACAGTGACACTGAGGAGTATGTGGAGGGACAGTGATACTGAGGAGTATGTGGAGGGACAGTGATACTGAGGAGTATGTGGAGGGGACAGTGACACTGAGGAGTACGTGGAGGGACAGTGACAATGAGGAGTATGCAGAGGGGACAGTGACACTGAGGAGTACGTGGAGGGACAGTGACACTGAGGAGTACGTGGAGGGACAGTGACACTGAGGAGTACGTGGAGGGACAGTGATACTGAGGAGTATGTGGAGGGACAGTGACACTGAGGAGTATGTGGAGGGGACAGTGACACTGAGGAGTACGTGGAGGGACAGTGACACTGAGGAGTATGTGGAGGGACAGTGACACTGAGGAGTACGTGGAGGGACAGTGACACTGAGGAGTACGTGGAGGGACAGTGATACTGAGGAGTATGTGGAGGGACAGTGATACTGAGGAGTATGTGGAGGGACAGTGACAATGAGGAGTATGCGGAGGGACAGTGATACTGAGGAGTATGTGGAGGGACAGTGACACTGAGGAGTATGTGGAGGGATAGTGATACTGAGGAGTATGTGGAGGGGACAGTGACACTGAGGAGTATGTGGAGGGACAGTGACACTGAGGAGTATGCAGAGGGGACAGTGACACTGAGGAGTATGTGGAGGGACAGTGATACTGAGGAGTATGTGGAGGGACAGTGACACTGAGGAGTATGTGGAGGGACAGTGACACTGAGGAGTATGTGGAGGGGATAGTGATACTGAGGAGTATGTGGAGGGACAGTGACACTGAGGAGTATGTGGAGGGGATAGTGATACTGAGGAGTATGTGGAGGGGACAGTGACACTGAGGAGTACGTGGAGGGACAGTGACAATGAGGAGTATGTGGAGGGGATAGTGATACTGAGGAGTATGTGGAGGGGACAGTGACACTGAGGAGTATGTGGAGGGACAGTGACAATGAGGAGTATGTGGAGGGGATAGTGACACTGAGGAGTATGTGGAGGGGACAGTGACAATGAGGAGTATGTGGAGGGACAGTGACAATGAGGAGTATGTGGAGGGGACAGTGACACTGAGGAGTATGTGGAGGGACAGTGACACTGAGGAGTATGTGGAGGGGACAGTGACACTGAGGAGTATGTGGAGGGGACAGTGACACTGAGGAGTATGTGGAGGGACAGTGATACTGAGGAGTATGCGGAGGGACAGTGATACTGAGGAGTATGTGGAGGGGACAGTGACACTGAGGAGTATGTGGAGGGGACAGTGATACTGAGGAGTATGTGGAGGGGATAGTGATACTGAGGAGTATGTGGAGGGGATAGTGATACTGAGGAGTATGTGGAGGGACAGTGACACTGAGGAGTATGTGGAGGGGATAGTGATACTGAGGAGTATGTGGAGGGACAGTGACACTGAGGAGTATGTGGAGGGGACAGTGACACTGAGGAGTATGTGGAGGGGACAGTGACACTGAGGAGTATGTGGAGGGGACAGTGACACTGAGGAGTATGTGGAGGGACAGTGACACTGAGGAGTACGTGGAGGGGATAGTGATACTGAGGAGTATGTGGAGGGGATAGTGATACTGAGGAGTACGTGGAGGGACAGTGACACTGAGGAGTATGTGGAGGGACAGTGACACTGAGGAGTATGTGGAGGGGACAGTGATACTGAGGAGTATGTGGAGGGGATAGTGATACTGAGGAGTACGTGGAGGGACAGTGACACTGAGGAGTACGTGGAGGGACAGTGACACTGAGGAGTATGTGGAGGGGACAGTGATACTGAGGAGTATGTGGAGGGGACAGTGACACTGAGGAGTATGTGGAGGGACAGTGACACTGAGGAGTATGTGGAGGGGACAGTGATACTGAGGAGTATGTGGAGGGGACAGTGACACTGAGGAGTATGTGGAGGGACAGTGACACTGAGGAGTATGTGGAGGGACAGTGACACTGAGGAGTATGTGGAGGGGACAGTGATACTGAGGAGTATGTGGAGGGGACAGTGACACTGAGGAGTATGTGGAGGGACAGTGACACTGAGGAGTATGTGGAGCCGACCATGATACTGAGTGCCATGTGTAGGAGGCAGTGACACTGAGGGCTCTGTTAGAGGACCAGTGAACTAAGGAAGATGTGGAGCAACAGTGGCACTGAGGGCTGTGTGGAGCGGCATTGGCACCAAGGGTCATGTGGAAGGTCAGATGTGGCACCGAGGGTCATGTGGAGGGTCAGACGTGGCACCAAGTGTCATGTGGCGAGTTAGACGTGGCAGTGAGGGTGATGTGAAGTGTCAGACATGGCACTGAGGGTCATGTGGAAGGTCAGACATGGCACTGAGGCATATGTGGAGGGGCAGTGACATTATGTGGAGGGGCAGCACACTGAGGGTCCTGTGGAGTGGAAGGGGGGACATGCAGTGACACCGAGAGCCATGTGGAGGAGCAATGGCACTGAGGGCCATGTGGACGGTCAGACATGGCTCTGAGTGACATGTGAAGGGTCAGAAGTAGCACTGAGGGCCATGCAGAGGGGCAGACAGGGCACTGAGGACCATTTGGAGGAGGCAGTGACACTGAGGGGCATGTGGCCAGACAGTGACGCTGAGGGTCCTCTGGAGGGGCAGTGAAACTTAGGGTCACGAAGCGGGGAGGAAGGGCAAAAACACTGAGCTCCAGAATTTGCCTTCTGATTATTCAAACTGATATCTCTGGGAAAAAGCCATGTGGGTGGTTCCATGAATGGATTGATGGCACATATTGCACCCAAAGATCTGCACATTTTGATAGAACTGATTAATAACTTAGACATCTCTTTTTTCTTTGAAGGCTGGGGCTCTGCTCCTTGTCTATGAGGATGGATCAGTTCTGTTGACTCATGGTGGGACAGAGATGGGGCAGGGCCTTCATACCAAGATGCTTCAGGTAATTGTGGTTAATTTCACTCTTCATTTGTTGTCTGGCTGACAATGGGAATGATGGGTACTGCCAGCATTCTCCATCCTGACCTGTCAGTATTTGCAAGTTTCTTCAGCAAACAGCAAACTGGGTTCTGCCATTTCCCAAGGTCCACACCTGGTGACCTTCTACCAATAGTCACTTTCCTGTGGTCAGTAACCCTGGCTGATTTTGTTTATTGCCATTTCCCTCACTCTCTAGCTCCAGGATCTGAGTGTAGCTGTGGGTGGCACGGATGCACAGTGGTTAGCACTGTTGTCTCACAGCATCAGGGACCTAGGTTTGATTCCCGGCTTGGCTCACTGTCTGTGCGGAGTCTGCACGTTCTCCCCGTGTCTGTGTGGGTTTCCTCCGGGTGCTCCGGATTCCTCCCACAAATCACGAAAGACGTGCTGTTCGGTGAATGAGATATTCTGAATTTTCGCTCCGTGTACCCGAACAGGCTCCGTAATGTGGCGACTGGGGGCTTTTCACAGTAACTTCATTGCAGTGTTAATGTAAGCCTTCTCGTGAAACTAATAAAGATTATTTACCTTTTCTGCCAACTGATAGCCTGGTTGAGATCAGAATCTCGGATCTTCTGCTCTGAATGATTCAGGTGGTGAATCCTGGTAAATTACGAGGGGATTACTATAAACTGAATGAAAACAAGGATTAGGCTTCAGAGGCCCTGGGTTGGGGAAAGTGAGAAAGAAAATTAGGCTTGCTTCTTCCTCCTGACTGCACTTTGCCATCCCCAAGCACAGAACATGGAACCAGCAAACCCACAGGGGTTCCTCAGCTTCCTGGCAAAACTTGCAGGTTTCCCGGCCCAACCAGGTCAAGTAATGTTTCCTGCTGTTGGCTGGAGCTGGGAAAGGTAGGGAGAATCCCATGGAATTTGGGAGTCTCAGAGATTGAGCATAACCTCGGCTGACTGGCCCATCCAATAACATATATTTATACAGTTCTGTCTGAAAGATGTGAAGTGATGCGAATCTTCAAATAGATCCATCAGAGAGCCTGCAATGGAAAGTAAAAGCCTGGTCCTGGGAGTAGTTCCCATGCCCTTGGCGCGACAATTGGCACTAGATGGCCTCCCCCTTGATGAATCACTGTCCTTGACTCAGCTAACTCCTTTTCCTTTTTAACTTTTCAGATTGCCAGTCATGAGCTGAAGATTCCAATGTCAGCCATTCACCTGAATGAAACGTCCACTGGCACAGTGCCCAACACCAGCCCTACTGCAGCCTCCTTCAGTACCGATCTCAATGGCATGGCTGTGAAGGTAAAGTGTGAATTCCAGCTTGGATGTAGTAAGGGCTTCAGAGAGGGTCCCATTAGTGAATTGAAAAAGTAGCTTAAGTTAATCATTGTATTGAGGCCTTCATGAGTACAACGATACAGAGCTGGTAGTTCATTATACCACTGGCATCGTACATGTGGATGTCAACGGCTGAGTTTGATTTTTGATAGACATGGGAGTCAAGGATTATGGAGGGGGAGGGGGGCAGAGAGGAAAGTGGAGTTGAGACTATAACCAGATAAACAATGATATTATTGAATGGTGGAGCAGGCCCAAAGGATCAAAAGGTCTTTGGAGCAGCAGTAGGCTAATGTGTCTATATGGTACACTGCCCACTGATTCCCAATGCTTGTGAGATCCTAATGCACTGGAAGTGCTGCTCTTGACCTATGGTTGCTGACCTGGAACAGTTACTGAGGCCAATGGATTTAAAGGAAAACTATCCTTACTATAATTGCAAGTTCCATTAATCCTTCCATTCCTTTTCCCAATGTTGATCCATTCTCTGCTAGCTCTTTCTGAGAAACAGTTCAAACAACTTCAGCCTCTGGTTCTTTAGCCAGATTACATTCATCATC
The DNA here is from genome assembly GCF_047496885.1 of Scyliorhinus torazame. NCBI lineage: Eukaryota > Metazoa > Chordata > Chondrichthyes > Carcharhiniformes > Scyliorhinidae > Scyliorhinus > Scyliorhinus torazame. Next base: position 213,893,614 of record NC_092708.1, on the reverse strand, counting down.
TGGGAGCCACAAAAATGAGTCCTAATCTTTTAATGGTGGGGTAGGTGGAAGGATGGTTTAATTGATGGTGGGGCAGAACCACCACCAACCCACCATGTCTTCCAAACCTGGACAAACTTGGGGTTGCTTGCATTGTGGAGGAAATATCCTTGGTCTCTTGCCACATTGTCCCACCAGATCCAAGGTGCTAATTGCCATATCAAGGGTTCTACAGAGCTGCCCTGTTGGAATCAGCATCAGAACATGTCAGGGAATAGCATAAAATGCTTTGGGGACAATAAGCTCCTGTTCAGATGAAAGGTCATTGGTCTGACTTATTGGGCTACATTTTGCCACAGGATTTGGGACCAGTTTTGGGGGACGGTCTCGAGTCTGCATTCGTCTGCAGTGAAATTAGTGGAGCAATCTTCCAGGAAGAAACCTCCTGATTGGCCTTTCCGACTTCACCTTCCTATTAAGGACATGTGAGCTCTCTGCTGCAGGCCCAATCCCAGGGCTGGCAGCTCTGGAGCTTTGGCAGTCTCAGCAAAAAGTAGTGCATAATTGAGTTAGGTCAGGGACCTTGAAAGCACATTAACATGTTGACACCCTTGCTGTGTTGCACATCCAGTATTTAAAATAACAGGATCCAGACTGGTATGCCAAGTGGGATGGAAAGGAAGTCTTTCCATTGGATTGCCCTGGTCACAAGTGCTGCTTTTTATAAACATAGACCCCTCATAGATAGATGGAACCACTGGCTCCAATGGCCACCACAGCCTGCTGCAGAAATGCTATCTCTATTGAATTGGCAGCCTCTGCCTGCAGTGCGGGTGGCAGTGGTGGTGGGGATGTGAGGGGTGGGGTTTGAGGGGGTGCTCTGTTGCCAGAAAAACTAAAGAGAGACCCCAAAATCACCCCACTGGGGCCTGAACAACACAAATTGGCTGCTGACCTCCATGGAGCAGGCAGCGATCCTGTTTCCAGAGGAAAGTTTCACCCACGGGGCCACCACCCACAAGAGCTCATCAGCTGGTCTCCTATTATTTGAAAACTTTTTCAATCTCTAAAAATAAAAGTTCAGTCGATGACACCCACACATTTGCCATCTTTCTCCTCTTCCAAATCTCATTGAACCCCTGATTCTCCATGAACAATAGGCTGGGGAACCAGCTTTTCTTCCCAAAGTATGTGAAGAACCTTATATGTATTTGACATTCCCCAATTAAGTCATGTTTGTGGACTAATGTTCCAATGAACAAGAGTTCAAATCTGCCTATGGCAGTTTGAGAAGTTGAATTTAGTTTTAAAACATCTGGAAATAAAAAAAGTATCAGAAAAAGTGACCATCGTGTTTGTGTGGGTTTCGCCACCACAACCCAAAGATGTGCAGGGTAGGTGGATTAACCACGCTAAATTGCCCCTTCCTTGGAAAAAATGCATTGGGTACACTAAATTTAAAAAAACATTAAAACAAAAAAAAGTGACCATGAAGCTGTTGGATTGTCGCACAAAACCCAGCTGGTTCACTACAGCTGTTGACCTGCCACCTTTATCCAGTCTGGTCTTTATGTGATTCCGATGTGGTTAACTCCGAATGGCCCTTTGAAGTGACTGAGCAAGTTAATTAGTTGCATCAAACCAGCACAAAAAATAAGGCGGCCCGCTACCATTTTCTCAAGGCAATTAGGGTTTGGCAATAAACAACAGCCACATCCTGAGACTGAATTCAAAACAAATCTCATCTCATTGTACCTTCTAATACTGTGTTCAAAGTATCTTGGTGTATCTTCACACGCACACACCTTTCTCCTCTTTTTGGGGGGAATAGCAGGGAAGTGGTGGAAGGACTCCCAGGCTGATTATTGGATCATTAGGCTAGGAGCTTCTTCCCACAGGTAGGGACTTTGCAACTGTGCCACAAGCCTTGTCAGGTGGTTAAAGCTGGTTTAAACACATCTCATTATCTTTACCAGAGGCACAGTGCCTCACAGCGCCAGGGATCCGGGTTCAATTCTGGACTTGGGTGACTGTGTGGAGTTTGCACTTTCCCCCTGTGTCTGCGTCGGTTTCCTCTGGGTGCTCCGGTTTACTCCCACAGGCCAAAGTTGCGCAGGTTAGGTGAGATTATTGAGTTTGTGAGGATAGGACAGGGGAGTGGGCCTGAGTAAGATTTTCTTTCAGAGGGTCAGTACAGACTCGATGGGCCAAATTACCTCCTTCTGCACTGTCGGAATTCTATGGTTCAATGAAGCCTATTCTCATGTGATGTTGGTGGGTGGTTGTACTTTGTCTCGTTCCAGGATATTTTCTGTGCCAAGGTAGTTTCTGACATGGCATGTTCTTAATCATGTTCTGGTTGTGTTCCTACAGGCTGCTTGTCAAACTCTGCTGCAGCGACTCAAACCTTTCATGCATGACAATCCCAAAGGGACCTGGAAGGACTGGGTGAGTAACCTATATAAACCATTCAGGTAGTTTTAATGAACGAAGACGTAAAGAAGAAACAACTTACATTCATATAATTTGAAGCCTGACATAATCTCAGGACATCCCAAAACACCTTATGACCAATCAAGTACTTTCGAAGTACAGTTACTGCTGTAATGTAGGAGATGCAAAAATGATTTTAAGCATAGGATGCTCCTACAAACAATATTATGATAATGATCAGATAACGAGTGAAAGATATGGCTTCATAATGGCGGTATGGGTGCTAATTCACTTCCAAACGGTGTCCGTGTTGTTTCTGCTCATTTACAGTGATTTTAAAAATATATTTATGAGATGTGGGCATCACTGGCTTGGCCAGCATTTATTGCCCATCCCTAATTACCCTTGAGAAGACAGTGAGCTGCCTTCTTGAACCAGTCCCTGTGGTGTAGGTACACCCTGAGTGCTGTTTGAGGAGCGGGTTCCAGAATTCTGGCCAGCGACAGTGAAGGAACCCAAAGTGTAGGAATAATAAGGCAGTAATAGGAGGGGATTTTAACTACCCTACTGGGTTAGTTTTAGTGTGCAAGATAAGGGGGGAGTAAAATTCTTCAATAGCATCCAGGAGAACTTTTTTTGGCCAGTACATGGAAAGCCCAACAAAGGAAGGGGAAATTCTGGACCTAATATTCAGAAATGTGCCCAGGCAAATTAAGGCATATCAGTCAGCGAATATTTTGGTGATTGTAAGGCCCCTTCCTGTTGCTTCCCTTCTCTCCCCTTTCTTTATTGGCTGTGATCATTTTGATCCATGAATGCTTCATGGTCGTATACCTTTAAGAAAGGAATTCAAAAGTTACAACATGGTACACTATGCGAGCGTTTGACAGCAGAACTCACACTCTCCAGCACCCGACAGATGGGATGGGACATGGTTCGATTGGTTAGCTGCTGGCCGATGAATTGGCCTAAAGGCCGTATTCTGCTGGGTTACGGCTGGTGATTGGGTCCTGCCTGAGTGGAATGATTTTCAGAGAGCCAGGGGAAGTCCAGTTGGAGACCTGGGCACTGAGAGACAAAGACCTGCTCTCTGTCGCTCTCTCTCTCCCCTTGTGTTTTCTCATGAAAAGCTGGATAGCTGCTGTATTACGGAAACTGCAGGGACATGGATGAATCTGCAGTCAAAATCATTACAGGCTGGAAAGCAAAAATCTAGACCTGAAAGCCTAAAGTGAAGGAAGGTGCGCTTGAAATAACCATCTGAAACAAAGACTGTTGACCAGGATTCTCCATTTCAGAGACTAAGGGCTGGATCCTCCGATTTCGAGACTAAGCGCCGACGTCGGCGTAGAAACAGTGGCGTTTTACGACAGAAAAAATGGCACAACAGCTGCACCGATTCAGTAACTTTAAATGGGCTAGCAGCATCACCATGTGAACATAATAAATTCCATGGAAAATGGTGCTGGATTCGCCGGGTCCGTGATTAGCGCACGTGAGGCTCACACGCCGCAGCCGCATTTAAACGGTCCTTCCCCCCACGCACACCGTCCCAGTCAACAAGATGGCTGCAAAGAGAGCAGCGCCACGGTTCAGGGATGCAGAGCTGGACACCCTCCTGGAAGCTGTGGAGGAGAGAAGGATGACCCTGTACCTTGGCCCGGGAGGAAGGCCGCCAGGTACTGCCATTCACCATGCCTGGGCGCTGGTGGCAGAGTTGGTCAGTGCCGTGGGCAACGTCACCTGGACTGGCATGCAATGCTGGAAGAAACTCCACGACCTCCTCAGGGTGGCCAGGGTGAGTTGGCTGCTCCGTGCCCCTGGCACTAACCCCGCTCCCACACCCTTAACACAACCCCACCCCCAGGGGACGGCCGAACTCCCAACCTGCCCTACATGCCAGCACCCATGCCAGCCGCCGTGGCCGGGTGCCCTGGCCACTTCTACCCAACCTCTGGGCTGCATGCGTCGGACCGCCTAATGGTGTTGTATGTGTCGCCCCCCCCCGCTCAGGAGAAGGCCGTGCACAACCGCCGGGAGCGGGAGAAGACCGGTGGGGGACCAGCAGACCTGTGGCCCCTCACCATGCCCGAGCAGAGGGCACTGGTCGGTGGCCTGGAGGAAAGGGAGGTCACCGAGGTGGAGATCGGAGGCGGGTGAGGAAGTGAGACCCAGCTTAGTTGAAGAGCCCCATGACACATGTGTGGCCACCCCCCTGCAGACCTCCTTACCCCAAACCCCCTCAACTCGCACCCCCCTCAACCCGCACCCCCCGCAGCCCACACCCCCCTCAGCATGGTCTAGTCACAGCAGGCCATGGCTGGGAATGCGGCGGCACTGCCCAGGCGCTGGCCGGCGTTGTGCAGACGCTGGGAGGGTGACCCAGTCCCAGAGGGAGGTGGCTCAGTCACTGGCTGTTGTGACACAGACCCAGAGGGTGGTGACACAGTTGCAACGTGATGTGGCACAATCCAAGACGGCGATGGTCCACTCCCTGTGCTCCATGGACGTGAGCATGCAGACCCTGGTCGACACCAGAGTGAACCTCCAGGACTGGCAGCACCAGGTCATGGTGGGGCCTCAGGCGATGGCTCCGCTCACATCCCTGCCCCCAGCGAATAGCCTTGGGGCCATCTGGCACGCCGAGGGAGGAGGAGATGATGGGGCCGTGCCGTTGACACCTGCAGGAGAGATGTCGGAACACTGCAGCACCTCGGACTCCCCCCCTATCCCCTCTCCGGTCCCTGATGAAGCTGGTGGGCAGTGGGCAGAACAGGGCAGCACCACGCCACCTGGGACATCCGATAGCGGCCGTGCCCATCCAGGCCGGGTCGGCACAGGAAATGCGTGCCAACGGGTACCCTTCTAGCAGGGCAGGAGTCACAACAGGCCACCTCCACCATTGCTGTACCGTCTGGGGAACCACCGAGGCGTAGAGTTAGGGCCCATAAGGCCAGAAAGTTAGACACCAGTTAAGTTCGCACAGGTGCAGGGCACAGTTTAGTTATAGGGACTAGGGCACAGACTGTGTATATATTTCCGCACAGTAAACATCTATTAACACCATTAAAGCCTGCCTCGGTGCTCTGTCTGATGGGTGAGTGTATGGGAGGTGGTGGCAGGGGTCCAGTGCAGGCCTGTTGGAGGACCGTACTTCCCCTTCCCTTCACCACCACCCCATGCCCCGAACGTTCCTCGCACCCCCACCCCAGGGTTCAACGGGACCGTGTGATGGACTGGCCAGCTCGCATGCAGGGATCACCCAGGTGGAAGGTGCTACTATGGGCAATGTCAGACATTGTCATACGTTGTGGAGCACGGAGCTCATCGCAGAGCAGGTTGTCATCATCCTCCATCCCATGGACCAGACCCGCTGTCACTGCCAACCTAGGGCCCCCAGCTCATAGCGCCACAGATATGTATAATGGAGGTGTGTGCAAGCGGGTGGTTTGGCTGTGTGGGAGGTGAGGGTGTGTGTGTCTGGGATGTGGTATGATGTCCATGCCTCTGGCCAGAACCACCCCCCCTCCCCCCCCACCTCCATCCTAGTTGGTGAACCTGGAGGCGATCAGAGCGTCCTGTGCGTGTTGGCCCTGGTAATAACATTTTGCGGCCTCCCCTGCCTGCCTGTGCCCCGTATCCTGCTCATCTTCAGGAAGCCGAATCACCGCTCAATCACACTCTTAGTCGCTGTATGGGCATAGTTTTAGCGGGCCTCCGCCTCAGTCTGTGGCCTCCAGATATGTGTTGTCAGTTATGGCCGCAATGGTTAACCCTTGTCGCCCAGGAGCCAATCCGTCAGCCGAGGGTGGTGCCCCTCGAACATGTCAGTAATCATTGAGTGTGCTGGATGTTAACCGAGTGGTACCCTTTCGGTTAGTGTAGAGCAGCCTGTTATCCGCAGGTGCCCATAGAGCGACATGCATCCCGTCTATCGCCCCCTGGACCCGGGGCATCCCAGCGATGGCAGCGAACCCCACTGCCCGGATATCCTGGTGGGCTCTGTCCACATGGAAATGGATGTAATGATCCGCCTAGGTATATAGGGCCTCCGCGATGACGCGGATGCACCTGTGCGCCGAGGTCTGTGAGATCACGGACAGGTGCCCACTCGGAAACTGGAAGGACCCCGTCACATAAAAGTTCAGGGCGATCGTCACCTTGATGGTCATTGGGAGCGGGAGTCCTGCCCCATACCCCTGCGGTGCCAGCTGTGCCATCATCTGGCAGATGTGTCGCACTGTCTCTCTGCTCAGCCAGAGTCTGCAACGGCACACCCGTTCCGACAGGTCCTCAAAAGACAGGCGGTGACGGTACACACAAGGCATCACGTGACCTCCTCGGCACCTCCCCCTCCTCGGCCTGTTGGGCGGCTGGACCTCCAGCCCGTTCCGCTGCTGGCCACTCCGCTGCTGCAGCTTCCCCTCCTCTCCGAGCGGCCCCCGCTCACGCGGCCGCAGGGCATCTCGCAGAGCTGCGACCATCACCACGGCGGCCTGCATTGCTGGTTGAACGCCAAACGCCATTGTCAGCAGGGAGTGGAAGGCCACATGTAAGCATGGCGCATACTCCCGTGTCCAGCCAGGTTCCATGGGCAACATGGTGGCCCCAGTTGTCACTGATGGCTCCGCCCACACATGTCCCTCCACCATCTCCGCACACCTGGCCCGGCGGTATCCGGCACCTTCGGTGCCCCTGGTCCTGGCGCCCGTCTCTGCCCTTACTGGCTGTGGCCTTGGGTGGTCAGCCGGTGGGTGGTGACCAGTTGGACGGTGTGTTGATGCGGGGGTAGCCGCATCCATACGGCCGTTGTCACTGTGTAGAACCAGGGGTCGAGGTGGGTGGTCAGTAACTGCACAGCAAGATGGCCGCCGTAATGCCGATCAGTGCCTGGCCAGTGTAGCGCACAAAGACTCCATGAGACGAATATAGTGAAGTCGATGAGGCTTTATTAAGCGTGTCTGTTCCCCAGCAGCCCGATAGTAAACTGGCATGCGGGGGAAGACACCGGCTTCTTATACTTCGCCTTCAGGGCGGAGCTTGAGGTCAACGGCCAACCAGGACCCGGGATCTGTCAGCCAATGACATTAGGGCTTCCAGTCCCACATGACCCCCAATACATACTACCACATTCACCCCTTGTCAAAATTGAACCCGGCGGGGTGATGCTTCGTATGGTGGTAAGGGTTTACAGGGCTGGTCCTGGGAGGATAGAACAGTTACATGGTAGTACAGTATTGGACAGTTTCGTCCTGTTACAACTATTTACAGCGGGTATAGGAAAAACAAAATGTTCATTGAACAGTCCATCTTTGTTTTACATCGACGCCACGAGTCGGTCGGGCGGTCTGGTCGTCCGTGTCGATCGCCTCGGCCCCGGCGGTGGTGGTGGTGCTTGTACCAGTGTTGTCGCTTCCGGGAGCCGCACGGTTTCAGCTGTCGGTGCAAAGGGGAGGGGAACTGATCCTCCTGGGAAGGGGGCGGTCGCGGGGTGCGGCGGTGGCAGGAAGGGGGGCGGTTGGGTTGATGGTGTCGGGGGTGTGTGCGTGGTGCCGGCGGGCGCCAGATCCCGCAGGGAGACCGTGTCCTGTCGGCCGTCGGGGTACTCCACGTAGGCGTACTGGGGGTTTGCGTGGAGGAGGGGAACCCTTTCGACCAACGGGTCCGCCTTATGTGCCCGCACATGCTTTCAGAGCAGGATGGGTCCTGGGGCCGCCAGCCAGGTCGGCAGCGACGTTCCAGAGGAGGACCTCCTAGGGAAGACAAGGAGACGCTCGTGCGGCGTTTGATTAGTGCTTGTACATAATAACGACCGGATGGAATGGAGAGCGTCCGGGAGGACCTCCTGCCACCGTGAAACTGGGAGATCCCTGGGCCGTAGGGCCAGTAGGACGGCCTTCCAGACCGTGCCGTTCTCCCTTTCTACTTGCCCGTTCCCCCGGGGGTTGTAGCTGGTCGTCCTGCTTGAGGCTATGCCCTTGCTGAGCAGGAACTGGCGCAGCTCGTCACTCATGAAAGAGGACCCCCTGTCGCTGTGGACGTATGCGGGGTAACCGAACAGCGTGAAGATGCTGTTCAGGGCTTTAATGACTGTGGCCGCGGTCATGTCGGAGCAGGGAATGGCAAAAGGGAAGCGGGAATATTCGTCCACTACATTAAGGAAATATGCGTTGCGGTCGGTGGAGGGGAGGGGCCCTTTGAAATCGAGACTGAGGCGTTCAAAGGGGCGGGAAGCCTTAATCAGGTGCGCTCCATCTGGCCTGAAAAAATGCGGCTTGCATTCCGCGCAGATGTGGCAGTCCCTTGTGACTGTACGGACCTCTTCTAAAGAGTATGGGAGATTGCGGGACTTGATGAAGTGGTAAAAGCGAGTGACCCCTGGGTGGCAGAGGTCCTCGTGGAGGGTTTGGAGGCGGTTAATTTGTGCGTTGGCACATGTGCCGCGGGATAGGGCATCGGACGGCTCGTTCAGCTTTCCGGGCCGGTACAAGATCTCATAGTTAAAGGTGGAGAGCTCGATCCTCCACCTTAAGATCTTGTTGTTTTTGATTTTGCCCCGCAGTGCATTATCGAACATGAAGGCTACCGACCGTTGGTCGGTGAGGAGAGTGAATCTCCTGCCGGCCAGGTAATGCCTCCAATGTCGCACAGCTTTCACTATGGCTTGGGCTTCCTTTTCCACTGAGGAGTTGCAGATTTCTGAGGCGTGGAGGGTTCGGGAGAAGAAGGCCACGGGTCTGCCCGCTTGGTTAAGGGTAGCCGCTAGAGCTACGTCGGAGGCGTCGCTCTCGACCTGGAAGGGGAGGGACTCGTCGATGGCGCGCATCGTGGCCTTTGCGATGTCCGCTTTGATGCGGCTGAAGGCCTGGCAAGCCTCTGTCGACAGAGGGAAGGTCGTGGTCTGTATTAGGGGGCGGGCCTTGTCTGCGTACTGGGGGACCCACTGGGCGTAGTACGAAAAGAACCCCAGGCAGCGTTTCAGAGCTTTTGGGCAGTGCGGGAGGGGAAATTCCATGAGTGCGCGCATACGTTCGGGGTCGGGGCCTATTATCCCATTGCGCACTATGTAGCCCAGAATGGCTAGCCGATCGGTGCTAAAAACACACTTGTCCTCGTTGTACGTGAGGTTCAAGGCTTTGGCGGTCTGGAGGAATTTTTAGAGGTTGGCGTCGTGGTCCTGCTGATCGTGGCCGCAGATGGTTACATTGTCGAGGTACGGGAACGTGGCCCGTAACCCATGTTGATCAACCATTCGGTCCATCTCCCGTTGGAAGACCGAGACCCCGTTTGTGACGCCAAAAGGGGCCCGTAGGAAATGGTATAATCGCCCGTCTGCCTCGAAGGCTGTGTACTTGCGGTCACTTGGGCGGATGGGGAGCTGATGGTAGGCGGACTTGAGGTCCACGGTGGAGAAGACTTTATACTGGGCAATCCGATTGACCATGTCGGATATGCGGGGGAGAGGGTACGCGTCTAGTTGTGTGTACCTGTTGATGGTCTGGCTATAGTCAATGACCATCCTTTGTTTCTCCCCTGTCTTCACTACTATCACCTGCGCTCTCCAGGGACTATTGCTGGCCTGGATTATGCCCTCCTTTAGTAGCCGCTGGACTTCGGACCGAATGAAGGTCCGGTCCTGGGCGCTGGACCGTCTGCTCCTAGTGGCGACGGGTTTGCAATCCGGGGTGAGGTTCGCAAACAAGGACGGGGGTTGCACCTTGAGGGTAGCGAGGCCGCAGATAGTGAGTGGGGGTATGGGGCCGCCGAATTTAAACGTAAGGCTCTGTAGGTTACATTGGAAATCTAAGCCCAGCAAGGTGGGGGCACAGAGTTGGGGAAGGACGTTAAGTTTGTAGTTTTTGAATTCCCTCCCCTGTACCGTTAGGGTAACTATGCAGAATCCCCGGATCTGTACGGAGTGGGATCCTGCAGCTAGGCAAATCTTTTGTGCGCTGGGGTAGGTAGTTAAGGAACAGCGTCTTACCGTGTCGGGGTGTATAAAACTTTCCGTGCTCCCGGAGTCGACTAGGCATGGCGTCTCGTGGCCGTTAATTAGGACCGTTGTCGTCATCGTCTGGAGAGTCCGGGGCCGAGCCTGATCGAGCGTAACCGAAGCGAGCCGTGGTTGTAGTAGTGGGGTGGGGTCCGTTGTTGCCGTCCAAGATGGCGTCGGGGATGGACAAAATGGCTGCCCCCATACATCGCACGTGGCTGAGGGGTCACAAGATGGCGTCGGGGGTGGACAAAATGGCCGCCCCCATGCGTCGTACAGGTCGGGGGCGGTCCAAGATGGCGGCGCCCCTCCTCCCCTCGTGGTGTTCGGGACTCAAAATGGCGGCGTCTGCGGGTCGCACATGGTGTGCTGGGGGGTCTGGGGAGCGCTAGGACCGCGCGGAGTTCCTTCACTGCGAGCGCCAGGGCCGCGGGCGCTAGGACCGCGCGGAGCTCCCTCACTGCGAGCGCCAGGGCCGCGGGCGCTAGGACCGCGCGGAGCTCCCTCGCCAGGGACAGCGGTGGTCGGGGCCCAAGCCGGCGGCGCCGGCGGGTCAGGCGCGGGGCCGCAAGCGCAAGGAGCGCGAGGAGCTCCCTCACCGGGGACAGTGGCGGTCGGGGCCCAGGTAGGCGGCGCCGGCGGGACAGGCGTGGGGCCGCGAGCGCTGGGACCGTGCGGAGCTCCCTCACCGGGGACAGCGGCGGTCGGGGCCCAGGTAGGCGGCGCCGGCGGGACAGGCGTGGGGCTGCGAGCGCTGGGACCGTGCGGAGCTCCCTCACCGGGGACAGCGGCGGTCGGGGCCCAGGTAGGTGGCGCCGGCGGGACAGGCATGGGGCTGCGAGCGCAAGGAGCGCGAGGAGCTCCCTCACCGGGGACAGCGGCGGTCGGGGCCCAGGTAGGCGGCGCCGGCGGGTCAGGCGTGGGGCGCGGGACGGGGGTGAGGGTGGCGTTCGGGACGCGAAAGACCCCTTCCTCTCCGTGGAGAGTGTTAGCCGGCACCCAAATCGGGAGCGCCGGCGGCGGGTCGTACATGGACTGCGGGGAGGGGGGTTGGGGAGCGTAGGCGGCGTGCAGGGCTCCCAGTTCTCCCGGGGCCGCGGTGGTCGGGACCCAGAGCGGCTGCGCCTGCGGGTCGCACATGGCGTGCTGGGGGGGTTGGGAGGCATAGACTGCCTGTAGGGCTCCCTGTGGCCCCGGGACGGCGGCGACCTCGCGGGATCGGCACACCACCGCATAGTGGCCCTTTTTCCCGCAGCTTTTGCAGATGGCTGCGCGGGCCGGGCAGCGCTGTCGGGGGTGCTTCGCCTGGCCGCAGAAATAACAGCGGGCGCCCCCGGTGCGACTCGGCGTTTGGACTGCGCAAGCCTGTAGGGTGTGCGAGGGGGGGGGGGTTTGCCGCGACGGGTACGTATGGGGCCCAATGGCCTGCCGCGCGGTCGGGGCCGCAGGCGCGGGTAGCGCGGCGTAGAACTCGTCCATCGATTCTCCGGGAGCTTGCCGTCTCGTCGCGAGCTGGTAGCGAGCGTAGATTTGGTTAACAGGGCGGACATAGAGACTTCTCAATGCTGCGAACGCCGTCTGGAAATCGTCGGTGTCTTCAATGAGGGTGAAAATCTCCGTGCTCACCCTCGAGTGCAGGACCTGCAGTTTTTGTTCGTCTGAGACCCGGCCGGTTGTCGGTCTGAGGTAGGCCTCGAAGCAAGTCTGCCAGTGTTTGAAGGCTGCTGCCGCATTCACTGCGTGGGGGCTGATCCTCAGGCATTCTGGAATGATCCTGAGCTCCATAGTCCTTTTTAGGCACGCTTAATAAATTGTAGCGCACAAAGACTCCATGAGACGAATATAGTGAAGTCGATGAGGCTTTATTAAGCGTGTCTGTTCCCCAGCAGCCCGATAGTAAACTGGCATGCGGGGGAAGACACCGGCTTCTTATACTTCGCCTTCAGGGCGGAGCTTGAGGTCAACGGCCAACCAGGACCCGGGATCTGTCAGCCAATGACATTAGGGCTTCCAGTCCCACATGACCCCCAATACATACTACCACAGCCAGCACCCCAGTCCTGTTGTGGGGGGAGGGGGCACCTCGGCTGCTCAGCCTGTCCCTCCCACTTCCCCTCCCCTTCCCCTGCCCCACACTGGCAGCCCGCAGTCACTCCACACCATTTCCTACCTCTTCTCTCTCGTTCAGCAGCCACAATGCCAGGTTCACGATTTTTGAAACCACAAGTGAACCACGCCACCGGGAACTCGGCCCATCGGACGCGGTGAGTCTCTGACGCCCCGGCAAGTAGGGTGTCAGGCCCGCTAATGATATACCTACTGTACTTTTACCCCGCGTGGCGTGCAACACATTTACGCCATTTTCGGGGAGCATCCCGATTTGGCGTCAATCCGGCTGTTCCCCCTGACACCTTGCGCTCCGCTTTGTACCGTTGTGCCCATCGGTGCCTGGCACCAGGGGTCCTCTGACCCCACCACCCGTCCCTGCCGGCAGGGGTACCAGTGGTTGGTGCGACCCATGCCAGCGCTGCACTCTGCGGCCCCTGTCCTTTGCTGTCCTGTGGGATCCACTGTGGGTGTCCTCCTTTGTTGGACGATGTGATACCCTGTCAGCAGGGTGACACCTGGTTGTGGGACGGGGGGAGGAGGTTGGCTCAGTGCACCACCGACTGTGCCATTCTTGGTGGCATGCACGTCGGCATGCCCATGATTGGGGCTAGGCCAGGGCTGGTTACCTGTGGGACTGTAGCTGTGCTGTACTGTGGGTTCTTTGTGCGGCTCACAGGTTGTGTCTACTTGTTTGGGGGCAGCATGGATGGGGGCAGGGGTGCAGTGGGCAGGCAGGTCTTGGTGACATCCGGTGGTCCTGTGGGGTGAGCTAGCTGATGGCAGCACTGGCAAGATATCTGCCCTGCGAGGGACAGTGTGCCGGAAGGGTACTGATGCCCACGTCTGCCAGTCAAAGCATGCTCCATGGCTTCCCTGCTGCCCTGCAGTGGGGCAATGCCTCGGATGGGTGCACTGGGGTATCCCAACACCTGGTGGGCCACAGGCTGCACTGGGCCATGCCCATCTCGTGCTTTGCACATCTGCGGGACACAATGGGCAGTCAGTGCAGTGCGCAGACATATGGTTGCCTTGCAGGCCGTGGCAATGGGATTGGTGCCCGGAATACATTGTGCCAGACTTCACAATGAAAAAGACCATGTGGGTGTAGACATCAGGGTATGGACTGTGAAATGTTAAAAGAAATTAACATACAGAGAGAGGAGATACTGGCAGGTTTAGTCGTCTTAAAAGTGGATAAATCTGCAGGCCTGGATGATATGTATCCTCTCTGGTCACAGGTGAGGTGCCAGAGGACTGGAGGACTGCTAACATTGTCCCATTATTACAAAAATGAAGTCGGGATAGACCAGGAAGTCCTCGGCCAGTCAGTCTAATCTCAGTGGTGGGGAGGTTTCCTTAACAAATCCTGTGGAACAAAATCTTCACTTACATAGACACGTAATAATTTGGGATAGTTTGACATGTTTGACAAATTTAATCACATTTTTTGAGGAGGTAACTAGGGCTGTGATCTTCCGGCTTTGTTACACTTGCGCTCAAGCGTAATGAGGCTGGTGAATAGCGGGAGAGGCCAAAAAGGAGATCCGCGGCAAACAATTTATGATGCAACCGGCCTGCTCCCGTCGGCGAAATCGGAAACTCGTCATAGTGTGGCGAGAAACCAATTATCACCACTTAAGCCCCATTTCCGTAGAATCAACGAGAGTGACCCCATATCCAATGACCTCCTGTCATTCATTGGCCTCCCCAGCAAGTGCTCACGCTGGTGCTGATTAGTAATCCTTATGAAAAATGTGAACCTGGCGGAAGGGCTTCCTCAGGGAGCCGAGGAGGGGAGTAGCCATCTTTGCTCACATGTAAAGAGCCTGGGTGTGCAGGGCTTGCCGCCCCAATGCTCTGCAGGAGCGGGCTGCCATGGGAGGATGGGGGTGAGGCGCTGGAGGTGCAATTGGTGGGCAATCGCTCATGGCACCACCATGCCAACCGCTGGATCCCAACCCCATTCTGGGGGCATCCCTTGTCCCTGCGCGTATACCACATTGATCATCCATAGCCCCCACCGACTGCTGAGGACTCTGGCTGCACGGCGGAAGGCTATCGTTAATAGGGAACTTGCAATCGTGAGTAAGTGAGCACTTCACACATGCCAAGTGGATTCCTGTGGGTGGATGGGCCGGCCATGTAGTATGTCGGAGTCATTGTCCAGCATCCCAATCACACCCTGACACCTGCACACTGCGAGAGGCAACACCACATATGCAACATCCGAACACCCAGAGGTTGGGACACAGCTCCGGGGACATGCCCATGGCCGGAGGCTGGGTGAGCGCCACGGCAGGGGGTGGGCGTTGCCTGGAAAGACAGGCAAAGGGTCTGGGGGTCAGCCCGCATTGCGGAAGAAAGCGACAGAGGCATCATAATGGTTGCGCAAAAAATGTTTAATGTGCCCATTCCTGAGAGTGCCGTACCCCACCCCCCCCCCAGCCCCAAACCCATACCCTACCTAACTCGACCCCCCCCTCTCCCCTCCCCCAGTGCCCTCAGTGATCCTCAACATACCTGGCCCTCCTAGCTCGACCATTATGTCTTGGTGTTTCCCCAGGATGCACATCTGAGGTGGTGGCAGCCAACTGCTTATATCGTCCCTTGGCCCTCGATGCCCCTGGCAGGCGTGTTCTGGGGGCTCTGGGGCGGAGGGCCAGGCTCACTTGTTGGTGGCACATGCACGGCCGTGCCACCTTGTCTCGTGTGCTGCCTGCGAGACACGGCCTCATCAGATAGGTGGCACTCAGGAGAGCTGGTGGCCACCATCGCTACTCCATGGGACAGGTCTGGGTCTAATTGGTGCCCTTGGGACAGAGGGGCAGCTGGCTCGAGCCCCGGCTGCCCCTGCATCATCTGGCTCTGCTAGCCCTGGTGGTTCCCCATTGCCTGCACCATGGTGTTGTCGCCCTCAGCAACGCTCCTCAGTGACTGGGACATGCTCTGCAGTGCCTCAGCCATGCCCATCTGAGAGTGGCACATGCCCCGCAGAACCTCATCAAGGTCAGCCTGGTACTGGGTGACATCTCCCAATAAGTCAGACATTCTGCCAAGACCCTCAGCCATGGTTGTCACTGACTGAGCGACACCTTGGACACCTTCACTCCTGGTGCCGACGTCGTGTACTAGCTCTCCACTATGGTCGCCACCCCAGCAGTGTTTGCTGCAGTGCCACTCCTTGTTGGCTACATCTCCTGCGCCCATAACCTCTGGGGCTTCTCCAAACTGCTTTGGATCTGCTGCAGTGAAGCTGACATCTCCCTCTGAATGTCCTGGCCGCTCCCTTTCGTCTCCATCTGCTCCAAGTAACCCACTTCCAGAGGCTCAGCATCAGGCTGGGACCCAGCTGGGTCCTCAGTACCAGCAAACCTCCGACTGCTGTGTCGCCTGGGGGTTTCTGCTCCATCTGATGTGCATCATCAGTTGTGTAGTACTCACCAGATTGTGCACGAGGGGTCTGACCACTAACATGTCCCACCTAGATGTGTGGATCTGCGCTGGTAGAGGGTGGGGTGACAGCTGTGACGCGACTATTATGGTGGCATCCTCGGAGGTCTTCTCCGAGGTAGTCTCCTCTGAGGTGGTCTCCTCGGAGTCAGGAGAGGGGGCCACCCAGGATGGACCGGCATCCTCGGCTGGAGAATGGACATGTGGTCAGTGGGAGAGATAGGTCAGTCAGTAAGGCAATCACGACTCGTGTTTGACAGGTCCCCCGGGTGGAGACCGGTGGTTCCTCATGCCTGCGGCGTCTGCCAGTCTCCGAGTTGGTGACTGCCCTGTCCTCGGTCACACCGGTCACCTCCAGGGCCCGCTTCTCGAAGGAGTGAGGATTCTCAAGTCTGGCACCCCTCCATCAGTCTGGGCTCTCTCCCATCAATTGTCGGAGAGCTTTTCCTGTGGAGACACAGAGAGGGTGCCGTTAGCCACTGCGTGGTTCAGTGGTGGGAGAGGGGGGGTGAAGTTAGGGGGAAGGGGGAATAGGCGGGCGGGTGCTCCCTCGGTGGGGTGGGGAGGCGTTAGTGTCTACTCAATCGTGCTGCCCGGTGTAGGCGTTGACCTTCTTCCTGCACTGCTGCCCAGTCCTATTGGTTATACTGTTGGAACTAATGGCTGCCGCCACCTCTCCCAGGCAGCACTGGCTGCCTTGTGGATCACCCTCCAGGATTCCCGGGGGAACATGACATCCCTCCTGATCTCCACCACGAGCAGGAACTTCTCAGGTTAACGCCCCCGAATCTTGGGCCCGGTCTCCTCAACGCCATTATTGCAAGCTGGCTGGGGTTCACCGAGCAAGTGCAGTTTAAATGCTGCTCGCCAGCTGAGGTGCTGGTGAGCGCGGTCCCGGAGAATCGGCTGGAGAGGCGTTATTGGCGGCGAGAGGCCTCCTTGAGAGGACCAATTAATGTTGAATTGCATTGCTGGTTTCTCTGGGCCGAGTGCTGGGAAACTCACTTCAATCCCCGCTCGCTACAACACTTGGAAATTGTTCCGGAAGATCATGCTGTAGGAGTGTTGTTGAGGGTAATGCATTTGATGTGGTCAGATGGGCTTTAGCAAGGCTTGCCACAAGGTCCCTGACGGCAGACTGGTCAAGAAAGTAAGAGACCATAGGATCCAAGGCAAAGCGACACATTGGATCTAAAATTGATTGGGAGGCAGGAAGCAGAGCTTGATGGTAGTCGGATATTTCTGTGACTGGCAGTCTGATTCCAGTGGGGTTCCACAGGACTTGGTGTTGGGGCCCTTCTATTTGTGGTGTACATGAATGACTTGGACTCAAATGTAGGGGGTATGATCAATAGTGGAGGGGTTAATAACCAGGGGGTGTGGATTTAAGGTAAAAGGTAAAAGGCTGAGAAGGGAGTTGAAGACAAATATTTTTACCCAGAGGGTGGTGGGAGTCTGGAACTCACTGCCTGAAATGGTAGTTGAGTCAGAAACTCTTGTAGCATTTAAGAAGTATTTAGATATTTTCTTGCTTTGACATAACCTCCAGGGCTATGGGCTAAGCGCTGGAAAATGAGTTTGGTGTTGTCAGATCTTGATTGACCTGTGGTCACGATGGGCCAAATGGCTTCCTTCTGTGTTGTAAAGTTTATGAATCTATATTTGCAAGTCAGGATACTGAGTGACCTGCAGGGGAAATTGCAGGTGGTGGTGTTCCCATGTGTCTGCTGCTCTTGTCATAGATGGTAGTGGTCATGGGTTTGGAACGTGCTGTCTAAGGAGACTTGATGAGTTGCTGCAGTGCATCTTGTAGATGGCACACACTGCTGCCACTATTCATCGGTGGTGGAGGGAGTGAATGTTTGTGGGTGAGGTGCCAATCAAGTAGACTGCTTTGTCCTGGATGGTGTTGAGCTTCAACCATATGACATTGGAGCAGAAATAGGCCATTTAGTCCATTGAATCTGCTCCGCCATTGAATGAGATCATGGCTGTTCTGATGTTATAATTCTCAACGTCACTTTCTTGCCTTATCCCCATAACCTTTGATTCCCTTCTTGATTAGAAATGTGTCTATCTCAGCCTTGAACATACTTAACAGCCCAGCCTCTACAGCACCCTGCGGTAAAGAATTCCACAGATTCACTGCCCTCTGAGAGAAGCAATTGTTCCTCATCTCAGTCTTAAATGTGTGACCCCTTAGTCTGAGATTATTCCCTTTGGTCCTAGACTCTCCCACAAGCGGATACAACCTCTCAGCATCCACCCTGTCAAGCCCCCTGAGAATCCTAATTGTCTCAATAAGGTCACCTCTCATTCTTCCAAACTCCAATGAGTATTGGCCCACCTACTAAACCTCTCATAAGAAAATCCCTCCGTATCCAGGATTAATCTATTGAACCCTCTCTGGACATCCTCCAATGCCAGTGTACCTTTCCTTACATAAAGAGAACAAAATTGTTCATAGTATTCTGGTATAATTAGTGCCTTGTATAGTTTGAGCAAGACTTACCTATTTTTATACTCCATTCCATTTACCTTCCCTATTACCTGCTGAACTTGCATATTAGCTTTTTGCGATTTATGCATGAGGACATCCAAATCCCTCCGTGCTGCAGCTTTCTGCCGTCTTTCTCCATCCAAATAAAATTCAGCTCCTTTACTGTTCCTACCAAAGTGCATAACTTCATATTTCCCTACATTATATTCCATCTGCAAAGTTTTTTGCTCAATACTCACTTAACCTTTCTATATTCCTCTGCATACTCTTTATGTCATCCTCACCACTTGCCTTTCCACCTCTCCTTGTATCATCCCCAAGCTTGGCAATAGTATTCACTTCCCTTGTCCAAGTCATTAATATATAGTGTAAATAATTGTGGCCCCAGCACTGATTCTTGTGGCACTCCACTAGTTTTAGGTTGCCATCCTGAAAGTGTCCCTCTTATCCCAACTCTGTCTTCTATTAGCTAGTCAATCCCCGAGCCATGCTAATATAGTCGCCCAACACCATGGGCTCTTATCTTATAAGTAGTCTTTTGTGTGGTACCTTCTTGAATGTTGTTGGAACTGCTCTAATCCAAGCAAGTGGCGAAAATTCCATCACATTCCTGACTTATGCCAGGCTTTGGGGTGTCAGGAGGTGAGTTACTCACCGCAGGATTCCTCGTCTCTGACCTGTCCGTGATGAATGCCATCTTGGTTAGAGCACTATGCTGTGCAGTACAAAGGCAGATTGTCATGTCATCTTCTAACTAACAGAGGGAACTGAATATACTGTTGCCAAATTTGCAGATGACACAAAAATAGGTGGGAAGGCAAGTGGTGAGGATGGCTCAAGGAGTTTACAGAGGGATATAGACATGTTAGGTGAGTGGGCAAAAACTTGGCAGATGGAATATAATGTCGGAACATGTGAGGTTATGCAAAATGCTGATTTAATACCAGTGTTACTGTTGTAGGGTGTTGGATACAGTTCAGCAGGTCTGAAGAAATATTCACACAGAGGTTACTGGATGTCTTAACTGACTCTTCGTGCTGTTTATGAATATACAGTAAAGGCTCCAAGCTAGCAGTTGTCGCCATGCTTGCTGATACATGTGGATCTGTCCAACCATAGATTAACTCTGTGTGATTTGATGCCAGTGTTACTGTTGTAGGGTGTTGGATACAGTTCAGTAGGTCTGAAGAAATATTCACACAGAGGTTACTGGATGTCTTAACTGACTCTTCGATCTGTTTGTGAATATACAGTAAAGACTACAAGCTAGCAGTTGTCGCCATGCTTGCTGATACATGTGGATCTGTGCAACCATAGATTACCTCTGTGTGTGTCATGTGCCTCTTCATATCACTGTATGAGCAGTACTGTACTGCATTCAGTCCCACAGTAATCCTATATGTGCCAGACCCTTATACTACAGACATCTTTTTGGAACGTGTTGCTTTATTTAACATGGCTCAGTAGCATTAAGGCCCCCCTCTCCCAACAGCACTCTTCATCAATTTGTGGGTTAGATGCTACTTATTTGCTAATGTGACTGTGTCTTTGTGGAAGTGTTGAGTTGCTTACAGATGGTGAAATCTGCAGTGATACCATCATTGGGGCATCCATACTGAGGCAATGATCCAAGGTGGGGCTGAAACTATCGAGGATGATGGTATAACAGCTTTTGGTGCTTAAGCAGCAGCTGGCATCATTGTGCCGCACATTTGTGAAATTGAGCGCATCATGGACAGCATGTTTATAGATGTGGTCACTCCACAGCTTCAGTATTTGCAGCCAGCGAGGCTGGGTGACCGTTGGCAGTCAGGAATAACCAGGCAGGTAGTGTAGGAGTCCTCTCAGTGCATCTGCCTGGCGAGACTGCTGGCACCCTGAGAGAAAGCTTTTCTCCTCCTGGGTGCCTCCTCCACCAAGCATGGTATTGAAGAACCTTGCTGCATGCTTTCTGGTCTGTTGTGCCATTTTTATAAGTTCTTCCTGGTCTCTGTCTTCATTTTCACCACTTCTAGCCTCTGCACTCACCTCTAAAATTGTAGGCTGGCTTTAAGTTATGTCACCCTTACACAAATCTGGACCCCCCTTGAGATGCATAACCACTCAACAGTGTGATCAGCACTGGGCTGCAAGACACCATCATCATACTTAGGGGCGGCATGAGCTTAACATACTGTATGCATCACTTTGAATGTGTGTGAGTCAAGAGCACATTACTATCCCCGCACTTGATTTTGGGGCGATCCAATTTTGTTCCCTATAAGTTTAATGATGTTGGTTGAGGAGTAAATATTGCTTAGGATACGGGGGTCAGCCATTGATCTGCTGGGATTTAAATCTTTCACCAGAGTGAACAATCCACCTTCATCAAGTTTGTTAATTCTCTAAATAATCTGAGAGCCCCAATCACATTATTCCAATCTTCATCTTTTCCAAAGCAAACAATCCCAATTTTCTTGGACAGCAGTTGCTGTCTGTGTGCACCATTTATGCAAGCCATATTGAGGCACTATACAGATACAGATTCTGCATGCTCAGATATCTGACTAATATACCTTATTAACATGGCTCTGTTTATTTGTGCCTGGTCAAACACTTCCTGCACATGGGCAAATAGCGTCAGTCACAGTGAATGAGTCTGTGGCTTCATCATTTGCCAATTGACAGATCCTAAATCAGGTTTTGAGATGTTAATTGAAATCTGGTATTGTGGTTAAATTAAATCAGCATCATATTAGGATTGACTGTTCCCCAAAATCTTCTGTTCATTTATCAGTCATTATTATTGCAATTCTCAGAAATACACTGGGATGACATTTTTTTCAATCGGGTTTTTTGCCGATGCTACCAAAAGAACCTTCAGAAGCATCAAAATGTATGGGCATACTCCATCATGCATTTTTTATTAACTTTTACTATTTTCTCCAAAATAATTACCTTTGAAACAGAGGTTAATAGAGATCCCCCGCCCCTAGCAGGGGTGCACGTACACCGCAAGGACCACGGGAAGCTAATCGTTCCCACCCTGTAGGCCTCGTGCGGGCTATTTCAGATACTGCATGCTTTATTAACCACATCCTCAATCTGTCTTGCCTCCTTCAATGATTTATGCACATATACATCCAGGTCCCTTTGCACCTGAATCCACTTTAGTTAAAATTGTCTCTCCAAGTCCTACTTCAGACTTCAGCACAAAAATCAAGGCTAACACTCCAATGCAATACTATGGGGGTGCTGCACTATTGGAGGTGCCATTGTTCAGAAGAGGTCTTAAACCTAAGCCCTCACTGGTGGACACAAAAGAATTCATGGTACAATTTCAAAAAAGAGCAGAGCAGTTGATGCTGGAGGCCTGACCAACACTTATTCTTCAATCAACATCGCAAAACCAAATTATCTGCTCATTATCACATTGCTGTTCGTGGGCAATCGCTGTGTGCCAAATGGCTGCCATAGTAACTAAACTTCACTAGCACTTCATGGTCTATGAAGCACTTTGTGACATCCTGTAGTTGTGAAAGATATTATATAAATTGAAGTATTTTCTTTCTTATTTCTTTTTTTTAATTTAAGAGTACCCAATTCATTTTTTCCAATTAAGGGGGATTTAGCATGGCCAAACCACCTACCCTGCACATCTTTGGATTGTGGGGGCGAAACCCACGCAAACACGGGGAGAATGTGCAAATTCCACACGGGCAGTGACCCAGAGCCGGGATCGAACCTGGGACCTTGGTGCTGTGAGGCAGTAGGGCTAACCACTGCGCACCGTGCTCCCCTTTTCTTTCTTATACCTGATTAATGCACCATATTAATGTATCTTAGTAATGCTGCTTAGTAACATGCATTACTAATTATACTTCATTAACATACCTCACAGAGGCAGTTTATTAATGACACTGATTAATGAACCTTTCTAATTTAACTTCTATACTCACCTCACCCGCATATTTTATGATTATTAAAATATCTTAACATTGCCCTTTACGAAGGAACTTAATAATATATCTCACTAACATAACGTATGTTTTGTCAGGTGAAAGAAGCTTTTAGGAACAAGGTCAGCTTATCAACAACTGGTTTCTTCAAGTAAGTATGATTGTTGATTCCAACTGAACTTATAAATTGACAGATAGTCCTGACTGAACAGAACCTTAGGAAACGAGTGTAATGACGGCATTCGTGTTTGGACTCAGATCACCTCAGTGTCAGTGTGCAGCACACTCCACCAAGGTGCAGGAGAGGAGAGAACGTAGGTAGTGTTTAGGTTTCACTCAAGAAGCTTGGCATCATCCAGGACAAAGCAATCCACTCGATCATCACCCCATTCATCATGTAAAACATTCACTCTGTCCACTACTGGTGTGACATTGCTGCAATCTGCACCTTCTACAAGATGCACTGCAAGAACTTGTCAAGGCTCCTTCAATAACTTCACAAAGGCATGACCTCTACTACCTAGATGAACAAGGGTACCAGGCACATTGGAACACCACCATCTGTAAGTTCCTCTCCTAGATGCATCATCCTGACTCAGAAAGATATTGCCGTTCCTTCATTGTTACTGTGTCAAAATCATGAAAATTCTTACCTAATAGCACAGAAGTACTTTCAACATACAGACTACAGTTAATGAGGAAGGCGGATCACCACCCTTCTCAAGGCAATTAATGTTTGTCTTGCTAATGATACCTACACCCTGTGAGTAAATGTAGAAAAGGTGATACAATGATTAGGCCTGAGAAACTTTACATTGTTAGAAGGAAGAGATTAAGATTTCATAGATTCCCAGTTAACAAGTCCTGGGAAAGAACATTAGGAGAATGGGATAGTGCGAAGAAGTCTCATTGACTGATGTTGATGCTTTCCAAAATGTTGTAATTTTGGGCGGACATTACCTCGCCAACAACACCCATCCCACTTAGGATTCCCACTTCTGAATCAATGGAACATGAACAAGAGCCATGGGTCATAAGGAACACGAGGTAGAGCCCACTTAATACACAGGAAAGATAAATATATTTATGTCACCAACATACTATCTAATTTTATTTTGGAAAACGAGGGTCAATTGTTTAAATTTTCAGCACCTTAAATATTTTTGTGGAGCAGCACTTGGGTGATAATTTAAAGGGGCCAACTTAAGCCTAACCTTCGAAAGAGGTTTTGGGTTGCTACACCACTGCATAGTTTAGAGGAACATTCTACAGTGCTTATAACCATAGCAATATAGAACAGCCACTTGATCTTTGACCTTTGAGACATGTTGGTCAAAGTGTTTAGTTTTGTCTCCTTTTGCTGCAGCTCCTCAGCTCAAATTATTGTGTTTAGTCATTTTGGAAGAAGGCAAGTTAGAAAGCACCATCCTTACCACTACCTTCATTGTTTCTAACTCTGCCCCTCTCTGAATTTCAGAAACATTTTAAAGAGTGAAATGTAATTAACCCAACTGTTGTTAATGAGATGAGTGTGAGACTGAGCTCCAAAGTAAAAGCATGTATGTGTTGGTCATTTTAGGGGCAAGGATGTATCTATAGACTGGGAGAAAGGTGAAGCAACAGGGATCATGTACTTCATATTTGGAGCAGCGTGTTCTGAGGTGGAGATTGACTGCCTGACAGGAGACCACAAGGTAAGGAGAAATAGGAAAAGGAACCTGAGATTAAGAAGGATGTGGAATCTGATGGGCAATCTAGAATATTCAATGACATTACAGTTTTGAAGATTATAACGGCATTTTCAATGGAATGTGAAAGTCCCACCTCTCCTAAAGGTGTGACTCTCACTGGAACAGTCCCTTCCTCTCCGAAAAAATATTGGGCAGGATTCTCCGATTCTGCAGCTATGTCCGCAGGATCCGTCTGGTGTTACGCCCAAAAAGTGACAGGGGTGAGATGGGAGGTGGGGGGGGGGGGGGGGGGCAGGGGGGTGGGATGAGGGGATGGGGGAGGCCCACATGTGTCATGGGGATCCGTAACTAAGCGGGGTCTCACTTGCTCACCCGGCCACCGCCATCCGCGTCGGCGACCTCCGTTTCCTCCAGCCGATCACGTCCAGTGCCCTCTGCTCTGCCATGGAGAGGGGTTGCGGGTCCGGCGGTCCCCCTCCAGTTTTTTCCCGCTCCCAACGGTTATCGACAGCCTTCTCCTGGGTGGGGAGAAGGAAACAGAAAACGACAGTGTTGGACGGTCTGATGATGCATGTTGCCCAGGAGGTGGGTAGCTTGTGGCCTCAGTGGCCAGGGAGCCCAGCTATGGTGGCTGATAGGGCGCTGGCAGCTGGTGCAGGGTGGGGGATCGGCAACCCTCCGGATGGGTGGATGGCGTTCAGGTTCCGGCTGTGTGGGACCGCGGGTTAGTGCCAGCAGCACAGTGTTGAATACTCACCCTGGCAACCTTGAGAAGGTTGTGCAGTTTTTTTATGGCACTGCTGGCCAGTCCGGATGGTGTTGCTCGTGGCGCTGACCACCTTTGCCACCTGCGCCCAGGCACAGCGAATGGTGGCGGCTAGCAGACTACTTCTTGGGCCGGGATACAGGGTCATTCTCCTCTTCTCCACTGCGACCGGGAGGGTCTCCAGCTTGGCGTCGGTAAATCTCGGGGCCGCTCTCCTTGCTGCCATCTTGTTGGCTGGAATAGTGTGTGTGGGGAGTGAAGTGTGTATATGCGGCTGCAGCTTGTCAGCCTCTTGAGTGTCAATGTTGGACTCGGCGAATCCGGCACCATTTCTCATTGGAATCAATTATATACCATGTGGCTAGCCCCTATACCGGTGCTAGCCCCTTAACAATCGCTGAATCGGTCCAGATTTGGTGGCAGTTTTGCTGTCATGGAATCCATTAGTCCTGTCCCGGTGTCAACACTTCCGTCTCGGGAACGGAGAATTCCGTCGCTTATTTTTTAAACGTGCTATCGTTCCAGACTCCCCCATTGGGGGAAAGAAATCCTTTCAGCATCCACCTTATCAAGCCCCCTCAGAATTTTATGTTTTAATAAGATCACCTCTCACTCTTCGATACTCCAGTGAGTATGGGCCCAACGTGCTCAACCTTTCATCATAAGACTAGCTGGTCATCCCAGGAACCAGCCTAGTGGAGGATTTCCCAAACTTTTCCAGCCAAAGATTCGTGAATGACTTCCTGAGAATATCAGGGAAGCCCAAACATTCTTATCATATCAATGACACGTTTCAGCTCCCCCACACAAATCCTCTCCCCTGGCTCCCCTCACATCAGCCTCTGGTTCCCCCAAATGAATCTTCTCCCAAAGCCTCCCTCACATAAATCCCCTCCCAAAGCTCCCCTCACTTGGGAGGAGATTCAGAGTCGATAGTCCGTTTGATTGGAGGTATCAAAATATGATTTTATTGCTAATTATTCACTGAGAAATGAAATATCAAATGATATTTGCCTCATGGCAAAAAACATAAACATAAAAGCATAAATAAATCACTTTAAACACAAACAGATAGATGATTCAAGAATTCAGGAATGCAGGAATTCAGGAACAATACCTTGGCCATGAGGTCCTACTTTTAAGGGAATTCCTATCTCTGGTTTAATCCCTCATTTACTCTCATTGGTTCCTAATTCTCAAATGAGAGCTCCTGCATTGTTCAATTGGATGTCTGTTACTTGGAGGATGATTTATTAATCAAACATTGGACATTACTTAAGATTGACTGGTGCCTATCACGACTAGCTCAGCGACTGTATGCGCAGTCTTAGGAAAATTACTG
The DNA here is from genome assembly GCF_047496885.1 of Scyliorhinus torazame. NCBI lineage: Eukaryota > Metazoa > Chordata > Chondrichthyes > Carcharhiniformes > Scyliorhinidae > Scyliorhinus > Scyliorhinus torazame. The sequence continues at coordinate 213,867,413 of NC_092708.1, read as the reverse complement.
GAAATGTTTCTCACACCACCGCTCGGCCCGGAGACCTTGCTGTAACTGATTTGTTGACGCAGTCTTATTGCTGAATACACTGGAATTCATCACGTGAAACATTGACTGAAACAATGACTGGATTCCCACAGTCAAGACACTTTTAATAAATGATACCTCTCTACATGCATTCAATTCACAGCTAAAACTATGAATAAATCAATACTCAATCAGACATTCTCTCATGCCCCCCACCGTCCCACCATAGCACTTAGTTTATTTTGCCAGGATTTCCTTTTTTAGAAATGAGTTCTCAGGATGTCAAGGCAACCATTTCTCTGACTTCTCTGATGGAAGTAAAAGTACTTCCATCTGTCGCTACTGCTGCTCCGCTCGTTCAGCTGCTTTTCTGCTCGGCAACAGAGAAAAAAAAACCAAGATCACATTGGCCAATCAGGGCTGGTTTAGCACACTGGGCTAAATAGCTGGCTTTTAAAGCAGACCAAGGCAGGCCAGCAGCACGGTTCAATTCCCATACCAGCCTCCTCCCGGAACAGGCACCAGAATGTGGTGACTAAGGGCTTTTCACAGTAACTTCATTTGAATTTACTTGTGACAATAAGCGATTTTCATTATTTTCATTTTCATTTCATTTCAGAGTCTGGCCTCTTGGGGCTTCTGATAGGTTCACTCATCAGCCTATCAGTAGCCAATACTCAGAGAGGCTATGCTCTGATTGGTCAATTTGATCTTTTGTTTTTCTTGGATTTGTGACTTTTGCTCTTTTGAGAACATTTGCTTCTTCAGCTGACCTGCACTCACAATTTAATTTGATGCTTTAATTTTGGGGTTTAAAAAAACCTGCCTGAGCTTCTGTGGAACAGCTGGAGGCCTCTCATTGAGCCTTGGAGTTCAGCAGATCCTAGTTTGGGACCCCCTGGCCCAGTGGATCTTCGCCAAACTGCTTCCTATGCAAGTATATCTTAGTAAGAACAAAATTATACAAAATTATACACAGTACGCTCGGCAAGCTCTCACCAATTCCATTCCCCTTGCAATAAATATCAACATTCTATTTGCCTTCCTAATTACTTGCTGTATCTGGATATTAGATTTTTTATGATTCCTGTACAAGGACACTCAGATGTCGCTGTATTGCAGCATTCTACAGTCTCTCTCCAGCACGGTAGCATTGTGGATAGCACAATTGCTTCACAGCTCCAGGGTCCCAGGTTCAATTCTGGCTTGGGTCACTGTCTGTGCGGAGTCTGCACATCCTCGCCGTTTGTGCGTGGGTTTCCTCGAGGTGCTCCGGTTTCCTCCCACAGTCCAAAGATGTGCAGGTTAGGTGGATTGGCCATGATAAATTGCCCTTCGTGTCCAAAATTGCCGTTAGTGTTGGGTGGGGTTACTGGGTTATGGGGATAGGGTGGAGGTGTTGACCTTGGGTAGGGTGCTCTTTTCAAGAGCCGGTGCAGACTCGATGGGCCGAATGGCCTCTTTCTGCACTGTAAATTCTATAATAATCTCTGATAAAATTAACATTCTGCTTTTCTATTCTTCCTGCTCAAGTGGACAACCACATATTTTCCCACATTATACTCTATCTGTCCTACTTTTGCGCACTCATTTAACCTATCTCAATATTCCTTTTCAGACTCTCTCACAAACTTGTTTCCTACCTATCTCTATCATCTTTGTATTACTCACCACCTCTCTGAAAGGCATGGCATTCACTGGGGAGCAGATCACCTTCTCTTCTCAAGAAGCCAATTCTAACCTGGCCAACAATCCCCATTTCTCCTAAGAGTGCTCCTCTCACTGGCGTATGGGTTCCGTTCTAACACCACTTCTCCTGATGGTATTGGCTCTCCTTGTCTTCATTTCTTTTAAGGATACTCCCTCCCTGGAGCATTGGTCCCTTCCTCTCCTGAATGTGCTGACTTTCACTGGGAACCAGTTCCATACAAAATGTGTGGACTTTTCTGCCTCTCCCGAGGGCAGAAAAGTACTGAGACTATGAAGTGTAAGGTTCACTTTTAATTATTTTCAAAAAATAGAAATAATGCAAAAGAGTTGTGCAGAATCCCCAAGTTCAATCCTCATGCTGTGTTGATCTTGACCAGGGTTGCTGATCACTCATTGACCCCTGAGGAGAATTTGGATGTCAAGTGAGAAGAGGTTTGGGTTCAGATGTGATGTACTCTCATGGTCAGATATCCTGTTTCCACAAACTGTCTGCACACTCACATACTGTTATGGGCCAGGGTTTAAAAACTCTAAAGTATATTATTAAGTTCACCTGACCAATAACGTTTTGTTGTATTTGGCGAGAATGAGCACAAGAGCCTTCACTTGAGGTGTGATTCAACCATCTTTCTAGACACTCTAATCAAAATCAGCTTTATTCTCAGAACTTAGTTAACATTTATCTATAACCAAACAGCAAGAATCTTTATCAATTACAAACATAAAGACCCCAAAACAGCTACAGCAATCCATGCAAAACACTTTATGAATTCTCCCTTAACTGTTCCAATTCAAAATCAAAATCCCATAAACCAAAACCTCTTTTTTAAGGGCATGGCCCTGCACACTGTATTATCACTTGAATCAGACTGGCTTTTCCTGAGATTCTGACCCCGTCTCATCAGCCAGTTTCAACCCTTCCGTAAAGTAAACTACATCTTTTAAGTTACGAAAGCAGCAGGTAGTTATAATCAATGTTTTCTTTTCTTGGAACAACTCTTTAAAATGAAAGAGATGGGCCAAAACACTTTTGTTCTCTGTCTGAGTCCACAGCAGCTAAAAGTGAAAGTGAAACCAAAAACAGCTCATAGAGCCACAGCCCAATGCCACCCACACAATGACATCACTGAAGCCATGTGATAAGACAAAAGCCTTTCTTAAAGGGCCACTCACATGACACAAAGATATGAAGAATGGTCGAGACAGTAATATATAAAGTTACCTAACATGAACCTGTAATCAGGAGAGATGAGGAGGGGGCAACAAACAGTACAAATAAATGTTGCTGAAAAAAGAGACATGTTGCCAAAGCCTTTCATCTTGCACTCACCAGGACAATTCGCAAGGTTACCAATTGTGAAGGAGCAATAATTTATACCACATGAGAAGAGAGTGCTGATTGATTGGCAAGTGGACTCTGATTGGTAGAAGCCGAGGATCAATTGCAGTTTACAAGCTTCAGATTGACATACTTTTCTGAGGTAATGGTATCATGAGATATGGAGTAAAGGCAGGAAATGGAGGTAAAGTGAAAATCAACCATGTTCGATCTGAATAACGGCAGAAGCCTCTTAAGCTGAATTGCTTCCTCCTGTTTCTAATATCCCGAAGATATATTAAGGTGTTCCTGGGAGCAGAACATGATTCAGGTTTCAGCTCTCTTCATATTTCAACACAGGGCTGACCAATCAGCATTTGGTGCACTTTATTCGAAATTCTAAGACCTGGGTTTTGAACCATACCGTCCAAAGTCTATGCTTGGTGAAGCACACTAACAATTTGCTTTCTTACTTGACAGAATATCAGGACGGACATGGTTATTGACGCAGGTAGCAGTATAAACCCAGCTGTGGATATTGGACAGGTAGGACATATAAACTAACTGAAGGAGATGCAAAGAGAATGCATCTGCTACATATTTTTATAGATTACCAAGGTTTCTGTGCTCTAGACTGCCAAGGGTATCAGCTACAGAGTCTCACAGTTTCTGGAGAGCAGGTACTGTAACCTCTCCAGACAGGTTTTGGGATTAAGTAATTTCTAAAGTTTCTAGATCATAGAACGATGTTAGAAATCCTTATCACAAGCTTGCGAACCATAAAACACAGTGGGCGAGATTCTCCGTCCTGCTGCACCAGATTTCTGGTGCGGTGCGCCCCCAAGATTCCCCGTCTCGCCAGATGGCCAATGGGGTTTCCCATTGTGGGGCAGCCCCACAACGTTGGGAAATCCCTGGACTGCCGGCGCAACAAAGAATCCCGACAGTGGAAAATCCAGCCCAGTCGATTTTTAAAATTCATTCATTCATGGAATGTGGGTGTCGCTGGCTGGGCCAGCATTTATTACCTATCCCGAATGTCCCTTGAGAATGTGGTAATGAGCCACCTTCTTCGATTGCTGCAGTCCATGTGGTGTAGGTACAACCACAGTGCAGTTAGGAAGGGTTCTAGGATTTTGACCCAGTAACAGTGAAGGAACAGCAATATATTTCCAAGTCAGGATGGTGAGTGGCTTGGAGGGTATCTTCTAGGTGGTGGTGTTCCCACGTGTCTGCTGCCTTTGTCCTTCTAGATGGTAATGGTCGTGGGTTTTGAGGTGCTGTCCAAGGAGCCTTTGTGAGCTCCTGCAGCACAGTGGCACAGTGGTTAGCACTGCTGCCTCACAGCTCCAGGGTCCCAGGTTCAATTCCAGCCTTGGGTGTCTGTGTGGAGTTTTCACCTTTTCCCCGTGTCTGCGTGGGTTTCCTCCAGGTGCTCCGGTTTCCTCCCACAGTCCAAAGATGTGCAGGTTAGGTGGTTGGCCATGCTAAATTGCCCCTAAGTGTCCAAAAGGTTTGGTGGTTATGAGGATGGGGTGCAGGTGTGGTCTTAAGTGGGGTGCTCTTTCCAAGGACCGGTGCAGACTCGATGGGCCGAATGGCCTCCTTCTGCACTGTCAATTGCATGAAATCTTGTAAATGGTTCACACTCCTGCCACTGTGTGTCTTTATCCAAGGCCCAGATCAGTCACAAAGGTGGGGACTTGGATTTGTTTATTGTCACGTGTACCGAGGTACAGTGAAAAGTATTTTTCTGCGAGCAGCTCAACAGATCATTAAGTACATGGGAAGAAAAGGGAATAAAAGAAAATACATAACAGGGCAACACAAGGTATACAATGTAACTACATAAGCACTGGCATCGGATGAAGCATACAGGGTGTAGTGTTAATGAGGTCAGTCCATAAGAGGGTCATTTAGGAGTCTGGTAACAGCGGGGAAGAAGCTGTTTTTGAGTCTGTTTGTTCGTGTTCTCAGACTTCTGTATCTCCTGCCCGATGGAAGAAGTTGGAAGAGTGAGTAAGCTGGGTGGGAGCAGGAGGTGTAGATGGAGTCAATGGATGGGAGGCAGGTTCATGTGATGGACTGGGTGGTGTTCATGACTCTCTGAAGTTTCTTGCGGTCCTGGGCTGAGCAGTTGCCATACCAGACTGTGATGCAGCCACATAGGATGCTTTCTATGGTGCATCTGTAAAAGTTGGTAAGGGTTAATGTGGACATGCCAAATTTCCTTTGTTTCCTGAGGGAGTATAGGCGCTGTTGTGCTTTCTTGGTGGTAGCGTCGACGTGGGTGGACCAGGACAGATTTTTGGAGATGTGCACCCCTAGGAATTTGAAACTGCTAACTATCTCCACCTCGGCCCCGTTGATGCTGACAGGGGTGTGTACAGTACTTTGCTTCCTGAAGTCAATGACCAGCTCTTTAGTTTTGCTGGCATTGAGGGAGAGATTGTTGTCGCTGCACCACTCCACTCGGTTCTCAATCTCCCTCCTGTATTCTGACTCGTCGTTATTTGAGATCCGGCCCACTATGGTCGTATCGTCAGCAAATTTGTAGATGGAGTTGGAACTAAATTTTGCCACGCAGTCGTGTGTGTATAGGGAGTAGAGTAGGGGGCTAAGTACGCAGCCTTGCGTGGCTCCGGTATTGAGGACTATTGTGGAGGAGGTGTTGTTGTTCATTCTTACTGATTGTGGTCTTTTGGTCAGAAAATCAAGGATCCAGTTGCAGAGTGGGGAGCCAAGTCCTTGCTTTTGGAGCTTTGATATGAGCTTGGCTGGGATTATGGTGTTGAAGGCAGAGCTATAGTTAATAAACGGGAGTCTGATGTCGGTGTGATTGTTGTCGAGATGTTCTGGGGATGAGTGTAGGGCCAGGGAAATGGCATCTACTGTGGACCGGTTGCGATGGTATGCGAATTGCAGTATGGAGGTGATGCGCTTCATGATCAACCTCTCGAAGCACTTCATTACGACTGAAGTCAGGGCCACCGGACTGTAGTCATTGAGGCATGTTGCCTTGTTCTTCTTTGGCACCGGTATGATGGTGGTCTTCTTGAAGCAGGTGGGGTCCTCAGAGTGGAGTAGGGACAGGTTAAAGATGTCCTCGAACACCTCTGCCAGCTGGTCCGTGCAGGCTCTCAGTGCATGACCACGGATCCCGTCCGGGCCCGTTGCCTTCCGAGGGTTCACTTTCAGGAAGGCCGATCTAGGTGGAGGACAGATGTGAACGGTGCCAAGGAGGCCCGGCCAACCATGCCCACATGTTCTGGTCCTTCCCCAGACTTGTGGAGTACTGGACTGCCTTCTTCGAGGCAATGTCCAAGGTGAGGGTGGAGCCATGCCCGAATGTTGCGGTCTTCGGGGTTTCAGACCAGCCAGATCTATTTCTGGGGAGGAGGGCAGACGCCCTTGCCTTTGCCTCCCTGATCGCCCGCCGCAGAATCCTGTTTGGCTGGCGGTCAGCAGCACCACCCAAAGCTGCAGACTGGCTGTCCGACCTCTCGGAATCCCTCCAAATGGAGAAAATTAAATTCGCCATCCGAGGGTCAGACGACGGCTTCCACAGAACATGGGAGCCATTCGCCTGATTGTTCCGGGACTTGTTTGTGGCCAACAAACAAGGAGAAGAATAGCCAGGTAGCCAGGAACCAGGGGAAAGCAGCCAAAGCATGAGAGGGGGAGATAGAACGGGAGAGTGGGGGGGACGACAACTCATTCTACGAGGAAGGAAAGGCGAACCACGCGGAGGTGGGGGTGGGGAGGGAAGAGACAGGGAACAAGGAGGAGAGCAAGGTAGGTTGGGGAAGGGTGGGGGGGGGGGGGGGGGGAGGCAGGGAGACGTTAACTAATTTGACATCCACAGGAACAGAGAAAAAGGAGAATACAGGCGGAAGACAGGAGGGCTGGCTGAAGCGGTAGTGAGCATGAGAAGACAACGGTGGCGAAATCCGACCGGGAGAAGTGAGGGGCAACACCGGCACCAGACCCACTTGAGGGAAATCATAGAATCATAGAATTTACATTGCAGAAGGAGGCCAGTCGGCCTATCGAGCCTGCACCGGCCCTTGAAAAGGGCACCCTAATTAAGCCCCCGCCTCCACCCTATCCCCATAACCCAGTAACCCCACCTAACCTTTTTTTGGACACTCAGGGCAATTTAACATGGGCAATCCACCTAACCTGCACATCTATGGGCTGTGGGAGGAAACCGGAGCACCCGGAGGAAACCCACGCACACACGGGGAGAACATGCAGACTCCGTACAGACAGTGACCCAAGCCGGGAATCGAACCTGGGACCCTGGAGCTGTGAAGCAACTGTGCGAACCACTGTGCTACCGTGATTGTTTCAGGTCTACAGAAAAAGACAGAAGTCAATAGGTTAACACACTCTTTAATTAGTTGGTCCAAGAGCCAACAATATAATAGCAATTTAAGGAATCAATGAATCTTCAGCAAAATTTGACAAAGTTTTAAGATCACTTATTTTAATATAAGAAGTAACAAAAGCCGCAAAAGGGAAAAATTTAACAAACATGTTCAACAGCCAGGAGATGTTGATTCCTTCTTAATGAACAGTAAAGAATGGCTGCAAGGCTGTGATTATGGTTGCCTGAAATCAAAGCTAATCAGGAACATAATTGATATACACTCAGATATGCTTCAAACGATGGAACATTTAATCCTTGAGAAGGCCTTTCAAATTGTCAGGCAATCTGAAATCCATTCACAACACAGATTAATCTTTAGGGGAGAACGCAAGCCATGGTGCAAGGCAGCCTCCACTCTCCAACTAGTGAAACTGTAGAGAAACAGGGACACTCCAGGCTCAGGGAAGCAATATCCTAACCGGTCAGTAGAGTATGGTGACCATGCCAATGATGTGGAGGCAAGTTTAATGTTTAGCAATCTTAGCACACTGTTTTAAATTCAACTGCAAAGGGCACTTTATAAAGCTATTCAAAGGAAAAATATCTAGATGTACAGAGGATCCCAAAAGGATTCACAAGATTGAGACATCACACCATGAGGAAACACAACTGTGCATCTTGGGAGAGGTCAAACTGGATTTTTGTTCTGGAATGCAGATATCTCAGTTAATGGTCATTTTACAAACTTAAAATTGGATATGGGAGCTTGTGTTATTGTCCTATTGGACCACCCACTGTTCGTCAATGGATAACAACCTGACCAAATTCTCAAAATTCAGTGTTTTCAAAACTTGAGAAAAACAACGGCTTTTGGCAACTTCCACTTCACCAAAAATTCAGGTTGTTGACCACATTCATCACCCTCTTTGGTAGATACAGCTTCAATCACATGCCATTTGGAATTAACTTGGCAATAGAAATATTTAAATGCAAGTTGTCAGCCATTTTGGGGATGTCATCTGCCATCCTGTGACATTTTGGTCCACAGCATGACCAAAAAGATCACAACAAAAAGCTTACAGTGGTCCAAGAACACTTGCAGGAAGCAGGGCTTACACTGAATGAGAAATATGAGTCTATTTGGTTCCTACAACACATCATCAGCAATGAAGGCATCATGGAAAATATACAAAAACAAAAGCTATCAGCAAGTTCCCAACCCCATCCTCAATTATGGACCTCCAGAGATTCTTGAATATGGTTTACGAGTTGGCAACATTTTTACCAATCTGGCACTGGCCACAGAACCTCTAAGACTCCTTCTCAAAGACCAGACACCAGAATAGGCATTCACTGACATCAAAGCCATGCTGCTCTCAACTGACATCCCTCGTCCACTGTGACCCATCCTTGCTCACCACAACAGCAGGAGATGCTTCACCCACTGATCTTGGAGCAGTCCTATTTCAGGAACAACTGGGGGAAGTTGCTAGCCAGTGTATTATGTATCCAGAGGTCTGTCAAACACAGTGACAAGGTATGCTATCACCAAAAAAACTCTTTAGGTCACGTGGCGTGTGAAAAGTTTTTGGACCACATCAGTGGTCTCGAAGTTACAATTGTAACAGATCATGAGTCGCTGATCTCACTGCTATATGAGAAGGAGGTGGCAAAGATGCCACCCAGAATCCAAAGATTCTGTCTACGCCTCTGAGATGGTATATGTTCAGGCGGAAAAAACAGACAACGACTGACACACTTTTCAGGGTTACATTGGACCTCCTTGTGGTGGAGGAGCTCATATCGTACTCCTGATTGGCAACCACAGGAAAGCTCCAGCAGATATGCCAGAAACAAATGCGAAACGAGGAGTGTGTCCACAGCAACCTTTACTCTCAGCAAGATTGGCCATAGCAGGGATCAAGCGGTAGTGCCATGAAGGCTTGGTTTGAACAGCAGAAGGATGTTACTATCATCGATGACTGATGGTGTACAACAAGCGGATGGTCATTCCATCTTCCCTTAGGCTGGAGTTTCTCAAAAAAAAAACATTAGGGCCACCTGGGAATTCCCAAATGCACGGCATGGGCCCAAATCTGTGGGTGATGGCCACGTGTTTCAAGGGCAGTTGAGGACATGATAGCTAACTGTCAGGTGTGTGTGCTACATACATCCCTTGATCCCCACACAGTTCCTAACCAAGATGTGCAAGTGACTTGGCATTGATTTATTTGTCTTCAACAGCAAATCATTTCTTATCATGGTGGACTACTTCATTGAGGTGAAGCAATTGTACATGACAACAACAAAGGCAGTGATGAAAGCATTGAAAGTGATGTTCATGAGTAATGGCATTCTGGACCAGAGAGTGTTGGTTAATGGTCCACAATTTGCAAATGAATGCTTTATTCAGTTTGCCATCACCTCTGCTTCCAGCACTGACCTGCTCCCCGCGAGATCCCCAGGTGAGGTAGAAAGAGGGGTCCGCAGCATGAAAGCTCTCCTAAGAAAGAACGATGACTTCCCAATAGCACTGTTTAAAAAAAATAAATTTAAAGTACCCCATTCTTTTTTTCCAATTAAGGGGCAATTTAGCGTGGCCAATCCACCTACCCTGCACATCTTTGGGTTGTGGGGGTGAGACCCACGCAGACAAGGGGAGAATGTGCAAACTCCACACAGACAGTGACCCGGGGCCTCGGCGCTTTGAGGCAGCAGTGCTAACCACTGTGCCACCCTGTTGCCCTTAGTACTGTTAACCTACAGGTCTATTCCATCACATCTGAACTCCCGCTCGGCAGAAAACTCTGCAGGCAACTCCCAACCCTGCCCAAGATGTTAATACCAGGTTTAGCAGCCTAAATCATTCTGGACAGAGAGCAGTCCGACAAGCAGAAGTAGATATCTGTCTTCAACAAATAGTCCAACACCAGACATGTGCCACAATTACGCAAGGATGACAGAATCTGAACTAAAATTTTTAATTTTATCATAAGGAGAGTTGGTACCAAACGTGGCCATATGAGTCAGTACTCCGGATGGCAGTTAGGAGAAACAGGAGGAGCCTCTCTCCATCCCTCGGAGAGCCCTCCCACTATAATACACTGGAGGGATATTGAAGAAGACAACCAAACATCAGAACGACCACATCCACAATAACCTCCTATTCATCAAGGTTTGCCTACTGCAACAGAGCCTACCACTCCTCCAACAATTGTAAAAACAAGATCTGGAAGAATTAAAGGGCTTCCAGGTCATTTGCAAATTCAGAGGCTTGAGTGGCGGAGAAGGGGTCGTTGAAATGATGTAAATATGTTGGGTAAACTGGATTACCTTGTAAATATGTTGGATAAAGGCTTTTCCGGGGGGAAGTTTTTGAATAAGAATCTGGCAGAAAAGGTTAACGTGGGACAGAGTACAGTATGGCCCACACTGTAATGTAAAGGAACACATGACCTGAGTCAAGCAGGTCAGTCTTGTACTAGACGGTGCTGCCGCGAAGCAAGCATGGAGTCAGCTCCTAGCTTAGATGCTAAACTGTGTATATGTTTCTAATCATGAGTAGATAATAAAAACTTATTGTTAAATTACCAAAGCCTCAGAACCTTTTCATGAGACCTACTGAATTCCACACATCTTACAACAAATATGCAAATAAAAATGTAAATGTTGCCACTGTCCCAGAAGACCATATGCTGCTCTCCCCTTTGAGAAATGATTGGTGGTGATTAAACCTGAGTGTTACCACACCTCAGGTGAGGGGCAAGGTTGAGTAAAACGGGTCATGAATAACCTCAGCCAATACAGGAATTGAACACACTTTGTTCCATATAACAAACCAGCCATCCAGCCAAATGACCTAACTGACCCGCACAACAAGTATGATTTTTCATAGATTTTACAGTGCAGAAGGAGGCCATTCGGCCCATCAAGTCTGCCCCAGCTCTTGGAAAGAGCACCCTACCCAAGGTCAACACCTCCACCCTATCCCCATAACCCAGTAATCCCACCCAACACTAAGGGCAATTTTGGACACTATGGGCAATTTATCATGGCCAATCCACCTAACCTGCACATCTTTGGACTGTGGGAGGAAACCGGAGCACCCGGAGGAAACCCACACACACACGGGGAGGATGTGCAGACTCCGCACAGACAGTGACCCAAGCTGGAATCGAACCTGGGACCCTGGAGCTGTGAAGCAATTGTGCTATCCACAATGCTATCGTGCTGCCCTTCAGAGCAGATTAGCTGGTCATTGCGTCATTGGTATTTGTGGGACCCTGCTGTGGGAAATGCAGCAGTTGCACAACGACTTCACCTTCGAAGTACTTGATTAGTTGTGAAGTACTTTGAGGCATCCTGAAGTTGCGAAAGATACGCAAAAATGCCTGTCTCTTTTTTTAGAAGTGTCAATTAGAGCATGACCTTCGTGTTGAGTAAAATGGGTTATGAATTGATTTAGGTAATGCATTTTATAATAGACCATCGTTCCTTTTTGCTCTTTTACAGATTGAAGGCGCTTTTACCCAGGGACTTGGACTTTTCACCATGGAGGAGCTTAAATATTCTCCCAAAGGGGTGCTTTACACTCGGGGACCAACCCAGTACAAGATCCCTGCCGTTTGTGATATTCCAGAACAGCTGAATGTGTCTTTGTTATCAGGATCAAAAAATCCAAATGCAATCTATCATTCCAAAGTAAGTTCCAGATAGCTAAGCTTGGATGACTGGACTGGTAGTCTGTCAGATCAAGTTACATGTACGTACCTGTCTTTAATTAAGTATTTAGAACTCAGTGAGTAAAGCCAATGTGGAACTGAGCTATGCGGAGGAGCAGTTCCCAGGTAGTCCTGGCCTGTGCTACTTACAGGCTTGTCACTTCTGGGAAAATGGCAGGAGAGATACAATTGGACTCAGCAGTGAGAAAGATTATCCATGGTGAGTGTCATGATCATTTTCCAGAGAATCCTGCTGGAAAGAGAAAGTGAGTGAGAGAAATGAGAAAGAGAGGGAATCAGAGAACACGAGTAAGAGAGCGCGAAAGAGAAAGAGAAATGGAGAGAGTTCAATAAAGGGAGGAGGGGGAGAGTGAGTGTCTGTTTGTGTGTGCATGTGGGAGTGCATGTGTGTATGTGTCCGGTCAGTAAATAAACAGGAACAGTCCCCTGCTCAAACAGGGTGCTGACACCAGGCTCATGTATAACAGATGGCCGTTTGGGTTAGTATTGAAGTAATATTCTATTACATCAGAAAAGACAAGTAGTCATCCTGGTTTATAGCTCCAACTTTATTTCTGTCCCAACTCTAGGGGATCAGTGAGTCGGCTGTGCTTGCTGGCTGTTCTGTGCTTTATGCCATTAAGGATGCGATTGCAGCAGCCAGAAGAGAGTCCGGTTTAACAGGGAATTTCACTTTGAACAGTCCTTGCACCCCTGAACAGATTCGTATGGCATGCATTGATCAGTTCACTGAAATGGTAAAGTGGGCACAACTTGTTTGATTGCAAATTTGTTAAGAATTGCAACACGTTTGGTTCTTGCTATATTTTCCAGCATGGTCACTCTTTCTTGTTACAGGTCCCAGTAAATGTGCCTGAATCTACTCCATGGGCCATCATCGTGTGATAGACACTGAAGATCTCAACCCAGCGATACTGGTGCTGTGTAAAGCAGCGTATTAAATCTGCTCACACTTGGTGATTGCAAATCTGCTCACACTTAAGTGATTGATATCAACTGAACACACATGAAACAAAATAAACAAGGCTTTTTATAACAACTTTTAGGAGAATATTACCAAATTAAATAGAATTACTATCTAATATCCCATTATGGACAACTATGTCTCAGCCTATGTCTTACTCTAGCATCTTACTCCACCTGCTGTGTTACTTTAAATAAGTGAGTACATTGTAACCAGTGCTCATCTAATGAAAGATCAAATACCAATTTGCATTCTCATTGACTGTAATATTTCCTGCATCTATATTTTGTTCCTTATTATTAATGGCTGAAGGGGTTAAAAGGAGACACGGAAAATGAACAAAGGAGGCCAGACAAACCACAAGTAGTCATGAATTACTAAAATAGAAAAGGGTCAAAGTATCATGCACACATGCCCTGGTAGTGATTGGATATTCTAATTACATTTGCATGCCTGGAATGTAATGAAGTATATATGTAAACAGACACAATTGGATGGAGATAAGAAAATAAGAATGGAAATGCAAATGAAACTATTATCTATATTACACTATAAGAATGTATTGTAGTTGAATTGGACTTGTACGTCATCTTATTTGGGTATATCTCCCCTGCACATGCTTGAATAAACCTGGGAACAAAGAAGCAGGGGTCTCGTCTGGTCTTTGCAGAATCAGAGGGTAATGGATCGTCCCCCCCTTTCAGTGGTGTAGGCGGCAGAATCCACCCGGCCATGTGAAGACAAGACAATGATCTGGTGAGTATTGTTTCACTTGGAAAGAATACTCGCCAGCAGTTGCATCAGTCTAGAACTGAGTTCTTATAAGGTGGGTCCGAATTCTAGACCTGAGACTCAATAAGGTGGGTGTGTCACGGGGTATGAGTGTGTCCTGGGGAAGGGTGGTGGAGTGTGTCCCTGTGTGAACGAATGAGTTGGGATAAGTGTGTCCTGGGGAATGATTGGATCCCAGTTAGGGGGCTAGAGCACATTTAAATGGTGAGGCCAAGAAAACGGAACTCGAGTTTGTTACCGAGTGGGGAGGCGAAGGGACTATGTTGCTTCACCTCAACTGAAAACATGGGAAACTGATTAATAAAATGAAAATACAAGGTTGGCAACCAAGCGACTCACCACAATGCTCCATAGAGTGGTGGAAAGTACAATCAAGTGACGAAACTGAGAAGACTATGGTACTGATGGATCTCTGTGTCTCTTCAGAACCCTGGATATGCGTTATCCCTTCTTAGTTCCCAAATAAGGCTGTGCTTTTTGGCAAAGTTTCGCTAAACTTTATTTGTCAGCTTTCGTGTCTACTGGTAAACTTTGGTTACAATACAAACTTAGGTCAGATTGATTGACTTTAGTGAATATAGTGGTTGAGTTTAAAATACAATTACCCATCTTGGTAATTCTTCAAATCATGATACACAGAACAAAATTACTGATTGATTTAAACAAAAGAAAAATGGCGATTTAGCAAAAGCAAGCAAAGAGAATAAGTTTCAGAAATAGAGAGATTGATTCGAGAATGGATTTTTCCATCCCGACAAGTGATTTTTAAGAAAGTTATTATCTTAAAGTCTCAGCACGGTAGCATGGTGGTTAGGACAATTGCTTCACAGCTCCAGGGTCCCAGGTTCGATTCCCGGCTTGGGTCACTGTCTGTGTGGAGTCTGCACATTCTCCCCGTCTCTGCGTGGGTTTCCTCCGGGTGCTCCGGTTTCCTCCCACAGTCCAAAGATGTGCAGGTTAGGTGGATTGGCCATGCTAAATTGCCCTTAGTGTCAAAAATTGCCCGTAGTGTTGGGTGGGGTTACTGGGTTATGGGGATAGGGTGGAGGTGTGGGCTTGGGTAGGGTGCTCTTTCAAAGAGCCGGTGCAGACCCGATGGGCCGAATGGCCTCCTTCTGCACTGTAAATTCTATGATTCTATGATTCATCTTCTTTTCATCTCTGATTGGCTTTAATTAATTAATAATTCACTCAATTCGGCCAAACTGTCTGTCTGTCAATTTTGAGAGAGATATGTATTTAAATAAGTCGATGTGAATTTCTCATATTGATTGCCAATTTTCCGATTTTCGACACCTGCATCGCCTTCAGGGCATTATGACCTTAGACTGTGTATTACTATGGAAATGGAACTGTCCAGGCTTGGGAAAGTAGCTGCATTCAATGGAGTCTTTTGGGCCAGTTGATGTCACTGGCCTTGGATTCTCTAGCTGTTTGCAAATGTTAAAGTCTAGTTTTATTGAAAGAAAACTAAAGTGTATGATCTGGATTAACCCTTGATGTCTCCAGCTATAGTTGCACTGAATGAGTTCTCATTTAAACCTCTTATGTCTAACTAGAATAGTCAATTTCTATCAGTCCCCTCTTTGATTCTTCTAAAGATTAATAAGATGATTCAAAATAACGAGTAGAAATTAAGGAAGAAATGCGACAGGATAGAAGTAAGCGCAGGGTGGAACTCATTCACATTATCTTTAATGGTTCACTTGTTTGAGAACAGCCTTCAACAATGGAGCGGGCAGAGCTTTGCAAGTGTTACAAACATTCTAGAAGTATTTTATTTTTAAAAAAGTGATTATATAGTACAATAACAATTCAGTAATAATTGAAGTTGATTATATGATTCAGTATTAATTGGTTAATAATGCAATAATAATGCAGTAAATAACAGTTCAATAGTATGAGCCTTGTTCAATTTCATGCGCTGGTGGTGCGATTGGACTACTATGAACCACTTTGATTGGTGGGGCATTATGGGTAACCATACATTGGCCAATGCATCTGATCAGCAAGATCACTATGTAAATGACAAGTCCAAATATGCAAAATATTGATGGAAATTCCTGTGCCATCAACCATCCGGAAAGGCACCCTCAAAGAGTGTTGTCAGAGGGTTGGTAAAGTTTCCTAACTTGTTCTTGAATATGTGTTGCCAAGTTTTTGATTTCTTCTGAATTATCTGGGCTGTAGGTGCAACACTCTGCACCAATCAGAGCACAGGTGCCACCTTTTTCGGCTGGCAAATAGTCAAGTGCCATCCGATTCTGTAAAGCCACAGTTTGAATGGCTAGCATCTCAGTTGAAATGCTACTTCGGGCTTGGGCAGTGCCATTGGCTATTTCCTTTAAGGCTGTGGCCAATTTAATGTATTCTCTGGTCAATACGATGACGCTGTAGGCAGGGATGAGAGCAGAAAAACATTTCTCAGCCCCTGTGATCTTACGTTTAGAACTTTTGATGATATTGGTAGGTGGATATCTGTCAAACTGTGGGATGAGATGTCCATATTTTGGGTTTGCATTCACAACATTGGCTGGGGAACGTGAAGAATGGATGGCGGAGGGTTAATGAATCTGAAATAGCACGTTCCTCTCCACCCCATTGGGAGCCAAGAGTATGCAGAATTACCGCAGATGTAATAGGTGCCATTGTAGGTAGAATATTGGGCAACCATTTGTGGGTACCACCGTTTTGTGAAAGTTGTCCCATCGGTGTAATTAGGTAGCCCTTTAAAGTCGATGGGATTCCCTTCATGTCCCTGGACCACTACCTTTGTTGTGTCATGAGTGCACATTTTACTGTCACTCACATCCAAATAATAATACTCCCGCATTCCATCCTCTATGACTATAGTTAATTAAACATATGGTCCCAGTATGGTTATGACCAGTTGGGAGGTGTGAAAGTGTACAAACTCAGCAATAGCATGATGGGAAAAATAGCCAACTTATGTAACCAAGTGTAAGACAGCTGTGTCAGCTAGTGCCAAGATCAGACCCTGACAAACTAGACAAAGCTAAGAATCCACATAATTGTATCATACAAGGCCAGAAGAGGGAAGATAGTGCCTGACCTTGTTAAAACCTGATAACAAAGCCACGATCTAGGAATGTCCTAATAACACAACTTCCTCATGACCTAGGTCCATCTGCGTCAAGGCATCATGAGGGCAGAGGTGAAAAACAAAATAGGACCACGTCTTATTTCTTCTAAAAACAAACTACTGCAAATAAGCCGAGTCAGGGTCTTTCCATGACAACATGTTTGATCAGAAGTTATGACTGTATTGACATTTTTGAACAAGGTCTGTTTTTGTAAAAATTTTGTAAAATTTTGTAAAATGATACAGCTTGTGTATAAATATCGGATCGGTGCTGTGACCCCTCGTCCCTGACGGATAACGCTGACAGGTGACGGTGTTCGAATCTAAATTTGACTGTGAGTAATGTTCTTAGGGTCTGGGACCCGGTTGTCGTTCAAAGCCTAAGGTCAGGGACCACCTGCTCTTGTTTTTTTTCAGGACAGGGATACATAGGCTTGGCTAGGTCAGGGACCAGATTTGGATTTTTGACTTTTAAATTTACAAGGCAGTTTTTCCCCATTTTTTTTCTCTTCTCTCTCTCTTTTAATTTTTTTTCCACTCCTTAAAAATCATGGGCCAGAGCCTGGACAAAACGGAGGACAATTCTCCCTTGTTTTTTATGTGCACCATGTTCCCTGATAAGACGGAGAAACCAAAGACTGGGAAACGTTGAAATTCGAATGTGAACTATGGGACAGGAAAGATCCTAAGAATCAAGGGGGAGATAATACTGCATCGGGTGTTAAGCAGGTCGGAATAGTCCAACAGATTAAAAATCAGGAGGATCCTCCCACTACCTCTGGCATGCCGTTGTTTCCCTATTTGATTGATACAGAGGAGGAGGAGGAGGAATTAAATCCCACGATGCCCCCATGGCCACCTCGTCCCAGCTCCACGGTGCGGCAGCCCCGTTCTCACCCTCCCCCTTGTAACAATCTTGCTGCCGATAATCTCCCTGCTCCTATTACTCCCATTGCGACACGCACTCGCTCAAAAGCACTAACCACCTTCCTCGATCAGCCCGTTACCTCTGTTAATCAGGCTTTCCAAGAATTAACTATCAGTACAGCACCGGTAGAGGAGCCTTTTCCACCACCGCCTCCCCCTGCAAATTTTCCAATCCGACGTCTCGTTAACCCTCGAGCGACTGATGACGACGACCAATTTATTGAGACATGGCAGGCTTTTAAACCTCAGGAGCTCTGTTTGATCATGGCTCACTGTCCGTCACATAAAACGGACCCAGAGGGCTTTACTGAATACCTGAGGAGAACTGCGACTGTGTACGGTGCTACCCTTAGGGATCAGTATTCCCTTATTTTTTCATCCCTTTCCCCAGATTTAGGTGAGAAATGGAAATGAGAATTAGGGGATCATGGAACCACATGGGATGTATTTAAAACCAACAATCCATCAGATGAGGCTCAACTCGCTTTAATGTTCCCAGCACTTAAGCGTGCTCTCCGTAAACCTGTAGATATCTCCAAAATTCTTGATTGTACACCCACTCCTAAGGAGGAGGGTCCTGAATTTTTTGACCGCTTTCGTGGAATTTACACTCTTTATTCCGGTGATGAGACTTTTAATGCGGGCTTGAAATCTCCCCAGTTCAATGCGCTGCTTATGCAGGTCGTGCCTGACCGCATAGCAACCAGTATTAAAACTAATAATATGGATTGGTCTGATAGCTCCAAATCCCACATGCGACGTGCTATCTCTTATTACTGGAGCAATGGCCGTGACAGAGAAGCTTTCGGAAGGGACCCTCCTACACCCAAAATAAAGTCGGAGTTTGTCCAGCGAAGCAGTTCCCCTTCCTCATTGATACAGGGGCAACTGCTTCTACGTTGAATTTGACGTTAGTTAAACAGTATTGTTTTCCTCTCTCAGACGAATATGTGGAACTTTCTGGTTTTATGGGTGAGAAGGCTACATACCAACTCACGAAACCCCTTCTGGTTCAATTTAATGACCGTCAATGTTGTATTCCCTTCACTGTCACGCGTACCCTCGGTGTTAATCTTGCTGGCCGTGATCTGTTATGTCCCTTACAAGTTGAGATTGTTTGCCTTGACGACGGCGTCACGATCTCTACGGCTCCACAAGTCCAGCCTCGAAATTTACCCCTTTTTTTCACTCCCCAATGGTGGTCCGTTGATTTTGATCCCTCCAATTTTTCACCTCCCTTGCATGTTCCTCATCCACACGTGACCCTTTGCTATGACCACACGGGGTGCTCGCCCGATTTGGAGACCATCTACCGGGACTCCCTCGGGTCCACGGTGGCGGTTACTTTCATCGCTCATGCTGAGGGAAAAGAGGGCTCTGCATTTCTTGTTGAAGTGCCCCTCGTATTCTGGAAACAGTCTGGACTAGTGGCACCTCACGTTACCCTCACTGTCAATGCAGGCTACAGTGCCAGGTCACTGGGCTTTCTGATTGCTACCCTCCAAGGAAAATGTGATGCTTTTTATACTGGACGACAGACCTTCCCTGAAGGCACGTTACAGTATTTTTCACAGCCCTTTTGTGTGGATGGTACATTGAACCACCATCGGACCAACCGTTCCCCATCCCCAGAGATTCCTGCAGACTTATGGGCTGCATCCAAACACGAAGTTGGTCTTACTAATGTGCCTCCAGTTCTCATTAAGGTTAAGTCCGGTGTGCCCCTGCCCTCCATTTCTCAGTACCCTATTCGCCCTGACGCTGAGGAAGGAATCTCCAGCATGATACAGTCCTTCCTTCAACAGGGAATTTTGGTTCCGTGCCAATCGCCCTGTAACACTCCTATTCTTCCGGTTCCTAAGGTTGGGCGGCCGTCTGAATGGCGTTTGGTCCAGGACCTCCGCCGTATCAATCAAATTGTTGAACCCTTGCATCCCCTGGTCCCTAACCCGGCTACAATCCTCAGTAATATCCCGCCTGAGGCAGCTGTCTTTACCCTTGTGGACTTACAACACGCCTTTTTTGCGATACCCCTTGCCGCTGAATCCCAGTATTTGTTTGCCTTCACATTCAAAGGGCACCAGTACACTTGGACTAGGCTACCGCAAGGTTTCATTCATTCACCGACACTCTTCTCACAGGCACTGCACTCCCAATTAGCTACTTTGACACCCCCGGGGGGATCTACTATTATACAGTATGTCGATGACTTACTCCTTGCTAGCCCTGACTTTGCTTCTAACGAACGCGACTCCATTTATCTGCTCACCCGTCTCCATTCCTGGGGATATGTAATACCGCCTAATAAAGTACACAAAGGGCAGAGGGAGGTTAAATTTCTGGGCGTTCTGATAAGCGCTACTGAACGTTCCCTTACGCAGGATCGTATTACTCCCATTTTGCAAACCGCACTTCCTACCTCGCCGAAGCAGATGAGAGCCTTTTTAGGTTTAGTGAACTTTTGCAGACAATGGATTCCGAATGTTACTGCTCATACCAAGGAGCTTACTCCTTATTCCTCCCAGAATTCACCCCTTAAGTTTGAACTACCCGATTTAGCACAGCAATCTTTTGTTACTCTCAAGAACGCGCTGGCTTCCGCCCCGGCTCTAGGACGACCTCTTTATGACAAGCCCTTCCAGTTGTATGTTAATGTCCTTGACCTATGTGCCACGGGTGTCTTGACACAGGAACATGGTGACCAACGCCGTCCGGTTGCCTATTATTCTACTAAATTGGATCCAGTAGCTTGTGGTTTGCCCCCCTGCACTCAAATTCTCACTGCTGTACATGTGTTAGCTCAGGCAGCCTCTAATCTAACCCTTCATCAGCCCGTGCATGTGTATACCTCACACTCTGTTGTGGCTCTCCTTACATCGAGGCAGACCCGGCATCTGACACAGGCCCGCTTGAGCCGATATGAGGTCTCACTATTACAGAACCCATATCTGTCTTTCTATTACTGTTCCACTTTAAATCCCGCAGCATTCCTCGAACATCCCCCTGATGTACTTGTTGATCCACCACATGATTGTTTGCTTAGGAATCACTTCCTTACCGCATCTCGTCCCGATTTAACTGACCACCCTCTTGATAATCCTGATCTCACTTTTTATGTTGATGGCAGTTCTTCTATTTCCCAAATGGGTGTCCCGCAATCGGGGTATGCCATTGTTACAGACACTGACATTCTGGAAGCAGCTGCTTTCCAGATTCCAGTCTCGGCGCAGAAAGCTGAGCTATTCGCCCTTACTAGAGCTTGTGTTCTGGCCAAAGACCAAAGTGCGAATGTGTACACAGACTCTAGGTACGCTTTTGGTGTCACCCACGATTTTGGCCGCCTCTGGCAGCAACGTGGATTCCTTACCTCTGCAGGCTCTCCCATTCTAAATGCTCTTTGGGTTAAAAATCTCCTCGTTGCTATTCAACTTCCTCGTCAATTGGCTATCATTAAATGTGCTGCGCACACTTCCGGGGACACTCCTGTGCAATTAGGAAACGCCCGTGCTGATTCAGCCGCTAAGGCAGCGTCTGCATCAGCCCCTATGATTGTTCCCGCAGGGGGTACACAGGTTTTAAATCAGCTACCTATTCTAGCAAAAAAGGGCATGCCAGAGTTAGCTGAAATTCAAAGGTTACAGAGGGACGCCTCTGATTCTGAGCGCACACTATGGAAGTCAATGGGGTGTTCGCACTCGTTGACACAAAACCTGTGGCTTACCCCAGTAGGTCAAGTTTGTGTTCCAGATTCGTTATTGCCGATACTTATTGATTATTTGCATTCTTGTACACATCTTGGCAAGGAGGGAATGGTACAGCTACTTTTGAAAACTTGGTGGCACCCAGATCTGAATACAGCAGCACAAATGCGGCTGGATCGATGTCTTATTTGCATGAAAAATAATAAGGGTAAAGGCATTAAATGCCCTCTAGGAACCACTCCCTTGCCAGATGGCCCTTTTGCCTGCATACGGCTTAATTTTATTGAATTACCTACAGTACAATGCTATAAATATTGTTTAGTGATCATTGATGTATTTAGTAAATGGATTGAAGCCTTCCCCACCACCAACTGTACTGCATATACGGTGGTAAAATTACTATTGACAGAAATTATTCCCCGAATAGGGATTCCCAGAATGATGAGCTCAGATAATGGAACACATTTTGTGGCTCGAATCAATTCTGAATTATGCGAAGCACTCAAAATTAAACAACAGCTGCACTGCGCGTATCATCCACAGGCAGCAGGAATTGTAGAGAGAGCAAATGGGACCTTAAAAGAAAAATTATCTAAATTGAACGAAGAAACTGGATTAAATTGGCTAAAGGTATTGCCTTTGGCACTGTTTCATATGAGGGTTACTCCACATTCGCGGTCCGGACTGTCAGCTGCAGAGATAGTCTACGGTCGGCCAATGAGGACTCCCTGGGATGCCCATGAAGAACCCCTAGAAGGAGTAGACCTCCACGTTATGGGAGATAAAATGCTGAGTTATTTGAAGCAATTAACATTTTCTTTGAAGTTTCTCCACTCGCAGGTAAAACAGGCCCATCTCCCAGCAGCAGCCGGAACAAAGATCCCTCGATATCCAGTAGTCAAACCAGGAGACTACGTGCTGATAAAGAATTGGGACAGAGAGAAGTTAGGGCAACGCTGGAGCGGCCCTTTTCAAGTATTGCTGACTACACCGACTGCCGTTAAACTCGAAGGACGTTCAAGTTGGGTACACCTATCGGATTGTAAGAAGATTGGTTTCAGCCCCAACGAGGACGCAGAATGAGGATCTTCATTATCACATTTGGACTATTTGGACTAATTGGTCTTAATGGCCATTCGACAGTAGGCGAACAAACTGAGAAAGAGCTGCGTGCTAATAGCTTTCTATATATGTCATATATTTATGCTGACAGATTGAATGTAAGTAACTGTTGAGTTTGTACCCGTATCCCCATCCATTCCAAGGAGGGGCTACCTCTCCAATCACTCCCATTCCACTTAGCAGAAACAGTTGAGTGGATACTGCGTCAAAACCGAACACAGGGGTTCGGTGGAGATATGAAAATTTGGAAATCGGCTGGCTATGGGATGACTAGATTTTCAGCCTGGTATCAACCTGGATATCCCCATGTTTCGAATCCCCCTGCCCTTACCATCCCATCGAGCACTGCGCAAGGATCCCTATGTTTTAGTAAATCAGGAGAAGGACCATCAATGGGGCAGAGTAGGTGTAATCTTACAACTGAATGGCAGGGACCGATACCAAACATCTCCAACAAGGGTATGTTTGTTCTTGATTGGTCCAGGGTGTGGAATAAAACATCAAATAGCTCATGAACGCATAATTCCCAGGTACCCTGGATGACAATGGCCGTTATACGGCCTATAACGGGACCTATTTCATATGTGACACTAAAGCATACTCCTGGCTTCCCAGAAATTGGACAGGGTCCTGTTATCTAGGATATGTCGTACCCTGCATGCACCACCTACGCTCCCTTAAACAACACTCCTCACGAATCAGGAGGACCATTAGTAAAACCGAGGAGTTCTTTATGATCGCCTTTCCACAATACGGAACAGGCAAGGCAGCAAACAAACTGATCCTTATGGCCTCGGCATTGGAACAACTGTCGAACATAACAGCAGCAGAATCCAGGGCAACCAGACGGGCACTAGCCGAGGTCTCGGCTGAGCTGGTGGCTGTCCGGACTGTGGCATTACAAAATCGAATGGCTCTGGATTATCTGTTAGCCTCGCAGGGAGGAACGTGTGCCATTATAGGTCAGGAATGCTGTACTTATATCCCAGATGCCTCTGAAAATATTACCAACCTAGCTGACCATATAAGAAGACAGGCGGATCAACTTCAAGAAATTGGCCAAGAATTTCACGATTATAACCCACCAGGTTGGTTAGGTTGGCTGGGACACGGATTGTTCGATTGGATCTTTAAGGCCTTCATATTATTACTATTATTACTATTAGCAATAGGATTGCTTGGATGCTTGTGTCAATGTATTTACACCCGTCTCCTGAATATCCCTATTTGAACAAATTGAGTGGTTGTCCTGATGGGACAACAGGAGGGAATGTGAAAGTGTACAAACTCAGCAATAGCATGATGGGAAAAATAGCCAACTTATGTAACCAAGTGTAAGACAGCTGTGTCAGCTAGTGCCAAGATCAGACCCTGACAAACTAGACAAAGCTAAGAATCCACATAATTGTATCATACAAGGCCAGAAGAGGGAAGATAGTGCCTGACCTTGTTAAAACCTGATAACAAAGCCACGATCTAGGAATGTCCTAATAACACAACTTCCTCATGACCTAGGTCCATCTGCGTCAAGGCATCATGAGGGCAGAGGTGAAAAACAAAATAGGACCACGTCTTATTTCTTCTAAAAACAAACTACTGCAAATAAGCCGAGTCAGGGTCTTTCCATGACAACATGTTTGATCAGAAGTTATGACTGTATTGACATTTTTGAACAAGGTCTGTTTTTGTAAAATGATACAGCTTGTGTATAAATATTGAACGTTTTCTCCATGTCTTGGCGAGCTTGAGAAAGAATGAGCAGGTTTACCTTAACAGCTCTCTCTCTCTCTAACCTGTAGCCATCTGCATGCAGACTTTGGTCAATAAAGACAAAGTTATTTATTTCGAAACAGAGTTGTAAAGTTGTTTTTTCTCACAGTCTTGAAGTAGGAAAGATTTTAAAAGACGACAGAGGGTTACTTGGGATGGTGTCAGCCTCCGATTATAGATATGTTGGTACCATCCCTTGAAAGTGTTTAATGGGTGGCCTGCAGATTGCCATCTCTTAACCTCATCGTTTATCATTTTTTTTGTTCTGTTGTCTCCACGTTTGGGAAAGGTATGGTCGTGATTTTGGAAAGTGTACCATTCTGCCATTTGGGAAAGGGTAAAAGGAACAGGCTGTAGTGGGATACCTGCTTGGGAATCGGTAGGGATAGAAGAACACACCCAGCACTTAGAGACGTTAAAGTCTCTGGCATAGGTATAGGACATGTAAAGGAAAGTGTTAACATTGAACTCCTGGGTAAGGCCTGCAAGGCCAAACATGTAACTGAAAATCAATATTGTAGCAAACATTTTTACAGATTCTGATTTTGGTACGCGTGCTTCACATGTGACGTGGGAATCCAGGTTTTCTTTCCTCGGAGTTTCACAGCTGACTGGGTTGTGAGTACCACTTGATAGGGGCCTTCCCACTTGGCCCCTAATGGTTCGTGCTGGAGTTTCCGACACCTGTTGGAAAGCAGAACTGACAGCATTTGTTAAGTTTTGACAATAACTGAGTAAAGCATCACTCATGAGATGACAGTCTGCCTTTCTTAAGTCAATAGTTACTGGCAGGGACATGGGTCTGCCAATGATAACCTCAAATGGGCTTAGGCCTGTGGTTCTGTCTGGGGTTGCTCTGATACTGCACAAAACTAGTGGCAAGGCTTGAATCCAATTCATGCCTTCTTGGTTGTATTTGAACAATCGTTCTTTTAAAGTCCGGTTCATGCGTTCCACTTATCCTGATGATTCTGGACGATAAGAACAGTGTAGATTCCAATCAGTGTTCAGTAACCTGCACACCTCCTGGCAAACAGCACCTGTAAAGTGGGTTCTATTGTCTAAGTCAATGCTAGCTGATACTCCCCATCTGGGAATATAGTCTTTGCGTCAGACTTTGGGTGGATGAGTGGCTGTAGCTCTCCTGGCTGGAGCAGCCTCTGTTACTTCCACACAGTCATGTTCTTCTTCTTCTCCCCCCTTTTGGTCCTCGGGAAGCGGGAGCAAAGATGATGGATTTACGGGGCTTGCATGGTGGAAGTAAAGATTAGGGTGCTTCCAAAACTGCTGATGTTGGTTCCATGATTAATAGGCCACAGTCATTTTTGTCCTTTGCCCAAATTGGGTGGTGCTCCAGTTGGCTCTTTTTAAGATGTCTGATGGACCATGTGACTTTTCCATTCTCAAAATTAGGAGAAGAATTTAATTGGGCTAGTATATCCATGCCCAGAAGGACCTGGGTTACTGGGTCTATCCAGATGGAGTCCATCAAAATAATGAACAGGAAGTAAGTGCGGGTCCTCTCTCCTGCCTAAAGTTGCATTGCGGAATGCTCCTTCCAAACTGTTCTCAATCTTTCCTCATAATCTGTGAGATCCTCCAAATGCTTTTGAACACAGGATGTTATTTTTCGCCAGTCAGGTGGGCTGTATCTTTTTAAAAAATATATATGTTTATTAAGAACCCCCCTTCCCTATCCCTCCCTCTTCCCCCCCTCCCCCAGAAAGAGATGTCCCCCCCCTCCCCTCCCCATCCCCCCCTCCCCTCCCCATCCCCCCCTCCCTCCCCCCACTGGGGGTTGCTCTGATACTGCACAAAACTAGTGGCAAGGCTTGAATCCAATTCATGCCTTCTTGGTTGTATTTGAACAATCGTTCTTTTAAAGTCCGGTTCATGCGTTCCACTTATCCTGATGATTCTGGACGATAAGAACAGTGTAGATTCCAATCAGTGTTCAGTAACCTGCACACCTCCTGGCAAACAGCACCTGTAAATTGCTGCTGCTGTCGACCAAGCTCCATCTAACGCTCCGCGAGATAGTCCAGGAACGGTTGCCACCGCCTGGAGAACCCCTGCACAGAGCCTCTCAAGGCAAACTTTATCCTTTCCAACCTGAGAAACCCTGCCATATCATTTATCCAGGCTTCCACACTGGGGGGCTTCGCATCTTTCCACACTAACAAGATCCTTCGCCGGGCTACCAGGGACGCAAAGGCCAGAATGCCGGCCTCTTTCGCCTCCTGCACTCCCGGCTCGTCCGCTACTCCAAATAGTGCTAGCCCCCAGCTTGGCTTGACCTGGACTTTCACCACCTTAGATACTGTTCTCGCAACTCCCCTCCAGAACCCATCCAGTGCCGGGCATGACCAAAACATATGGACATGGTTCGCCGGGCTTCCTGAGCACCTCCCACATCTGTCCTTCACCCCAAAGAACCTACTCAGCCTCGCCCCCGTCATATGCGCTCTATGAACCACCTTAAATTGTATCAGGCTAAGCCTGGCACACGAGGAAGAGGAATTAACCCTACTTAGGGCATCAGCCCATAGCCCCTCCTCAATCTCCTCCCCCAGATCCTCTTCCCATTTACCCTTCAGCTCCTCTACCAAAGCCTCCCCCTCTTCTTTCATCTCCTGGTATATCGCCGACACCTGGCCCTCTCCGACCCATACGCCCAAAATCACCCTGTCTTGAATCCCCTGTGCCGGGAGCAGCGGGAATTCCCTCACCTGCCGTCTCACAAACGCCCTCACTTGCATGTACCTGAAGGCATTTCCCGGGGGTAGTCCAAATTTCTCCTCCAGCGCCCCTAAGCTCGCAAACGTCCCATCGATGAACAGGTCCCCCATTCTTCTAATCCCTGCCCGATGCCAGCTCTGAAACCCCCCGTCCATCCTTCCTGGGACAAACCGATGGTTATCCCTGATCGGGGACCACGCCGAGGCTCCCATCGCGCCCCTATGTCGTCTCCACTGCCCCCAGATCTTTAGCGTTGCCGCCACCACCGGTCTCGTGGTGTACCTTGTCGGCGAGAGCGGCAGCGGTGCCGTCACCAGCGCCCCCAGGCTCGTTCCTTTGCAGGAACCCATCTCCAACCTCTTCCATGCCGCCCCCTCTCCCTCCATCACCCACTTACGGATCATCGCCACGTTGGCTGCCCAGTAGTAGCCACCCAGATTCGGCAACGCCAACCCTTCTCTATCTCTGCTATGCTCCAGGAACCCCCTCCTTACCGTCGGGGTCTTGCTCGCCCACACAGATCCCATAATGCTCCTGCTTACCCTCTTAAAAAACGCCTTGGTAATAACAATTGGGAGGCATTGGAATACAAAAAGAAACCTCGGGAGGACCACCATTTTAATCGACTGTACCCTGCCCTCTAGCGAGAGTGGCAACATGTCCCACATTTTAAGATCCTCCTCCATCTGTTCCACCAGCCGCGTCAAATTAAGTTTGTGCAGTGCCCCCCAGCTCCTAGCTACCTGGATCCCCAAGTATCGAAAGCACCTTTCCGCCCTCCTCAACTGTAGGTCGTCTATCCCTCTTCCCTGATCCCCCGGATGTACCACAAAGAGCTCACTCTTTCTCACATTGAGCTTATAGCCCGAGAAGTCCCCAAACTCCCTTAGGATCTGCATGACCTCAACCATCCCCTCCACTGGATCCGCCACATACAGCAACAGGTCGTCTGCGTACAGCGACACTCGATGTTCCTCTCCCCCTCGGACCACTCCCCCTCCATTTCCCCGACTCCCTTAACGCCATGGCCAAAGGTTCAATTGCTAATGCAAACAGCAGAGGGGACAGGGGGCACCCCTGCCTCGTCCCTCGATACAGCCGGAAATACTCCGACCTGCGCCGGTTCGTGACCACACTCGCCACCGGGGCTCTATACAGGAGCTTAACCCAACTAATAAACCCTCCCCCGAACCCAAACCTCCTCAACACTTCCCAGAGATACTCCCACTCTACTCGGTCAAAGGCCTTCTCCGCGTCCATGGCTGCCACTATCTCCGCCTCTCCCTCCACCGATGACATCATAATCACATTCAGTAGCCTCCGCACATTGGTGTTTAGCTGCCTGTCCTTTACAAATCCCGTCTGGTCCTCGTGAATCACCCCCGGGACACAGTCCTCAATCCTCGTAGCTAGCACTTTTGCCATCAACTTAGCATCTACGTTGAGGAGCAAGATCGGCCTATACGACCCGCATTGCAGTGGGTCCTTATCCCGCTTCAGGATCAAAGAGATCGTCGTCTCCGACATTGTCGGGGGCAGGGTCCCCCCCTCCCTTGCCTCATTGAAAGTCCTTGCCAGCAACGGGGCTAACAGGTCTACATATTTTCTATAGAACTCCACCGGGAACCCATCCGGTCCCGGGGCCTTCCCTGCCTGCATGCTCCCCAGTCCTTTAACGAGCTCCTCCACCCCAATTGGCGCCCCCAAACCAGCCACCCTCTGCTCCTCCACCCTCGGGAACCTCAGTTAGTCCAAGAATCGTCGCATCCCCTCTTTTCCCCCTGGGGGCTGGGACCTATACAGCTCCTCGTAGAAGGCCTTGAATGCCTCATTCACTTTCACCGCACTCCGCACCGTGGTTCCTCTTCCATCCTTGACTCCACCTATTTCCCTCTCTGCCAACTTCTTACGGAGCTGATGTGCCAGCATCTGGCTCGCCTTCTCCCCATATTCATATATCGCCCCCTGTGCCTTCCTCCACTGTGCCTCTGCCTTCCCTGTGGTCAACAGGTCGAACGCCGTCTGGAGACTTCGCCTCTCCCTGAGTAGTCCCTCATCAGGGGCCTCTGCATATCTCCTGTCCACTCTTAAAATCTCCCCCACTAACCTCTCCCTTTCCCTGCCCTCTCTCTTCTCCCTATGAGCCCTGATGGAGATTAACTCTCCCCTAACCACCGCCTTCAGTGCCTCCCATACTACTCCCACCTGCACCTCCCCGTTGTCGTTGGCCTCCAGGTACCTTTCGATGCACCCCCGCACACTTCTTTGTCTGCCAGCAGTCCCACATCTGGGCGTTGGTCCCTCTCCTCCCCCAGCTCTAATTCCACCCAGTGTGGGACGTGGTCCGAAATGGCTATGGCCGAATACTCCGTCCCCTCCACTTTCGAGATCAATGCCCTGCCCAGAACAAAAAAATCTATCCGGGAGTAGGCCTTGTGTACATGGGAGAAAAAAGAGAATTCTCTGGCCAAAGGCCTGGCAAATCTCCACGGATCTACTCCCCCCATCTGGTCCATAAACCCCCTGAGCACCTTGGCCGCAGCCGGCCTCTTTCCGGTCCTGGATCTGGAGCGATCCAGAGCTGGGTCCAACACCGTGTTGAAGTCCCCACCCATTATCAAACTTCCTACCTCCAAGTCCGGAATACGCCCCAACATACATTTCATGAATCCAGCGTCGTCCCAATTTGGGGCGTATACATTTACCAATACCACCCCCGTCCCCTGCAACCTACCACTCACCATCACACATCGGCCTCCGTTGTCCACCACTATGTTCTTCGCCTCAAACGACACCTGCTTCCCCACCAGTATTGCCACCCCTCTATTCTTCGCATCCAGCCCCGAATGGAACACCTGTCCCACCCATCCCTTTCTTAACCTGTACGAAGTCTTACAACACCAGGTTAAAGGGACTGAAGGCAGACGTGGTCATGCTTCAGGAGACACATCTGAAGGTGGCAGATCAGGTCAGGTTAAGAAATGATGTGGAGATGCCGGCGTTGGACTGGGGTGAGCACAGTACGAAGTCTTACAACACCAGGTTAAAGCCCAACAGGTTTGTTTCGATGTCACTAGCTTTCGGAGCGCTGCTCCTCCCTCAGGTGAATGAAGAGGTATGTTCCAGAAACACATATATAGACAGATTCAAAGATGCCAAACAATGCTTGGAATGCGACCATTAGCAGGTGATTAAATCTTTACAGATCCAGAGATGGGGTAACCCCAGGTTAAAGAGGTGTGAATTGTGTCAAGCCAGGACAGTTGGTAGGATTTCGCAGGCCAGATGGTGGGGGATGAATGTAATGCGACATGAATCCCAGGTCCCGGTTGAGGCCGCACTCATGTGTGCGGAACTTGGCTATAAGTTTCTGCTCGGCAATTCTGCGTTGTCGCGCGTCCTGAGGGCCGCCTTGGAGAACGCTTACCCGGAGATCAGAGGCTGAATGCCCTTGACTGCTGAAGTGGTCCCCGACTGGAAGGGAACATTCCTGCCTGGTGATTGTTGCGCGATGTACGTTCATTCGTTGTCGCAGCGTCTGCATGGTCTCGCCAATGTACCACGCTTCGGGACATCCTTTCCTGCAGCGTATGAGGTAGACAACGTCGGCCGAGTTGCACGAGTATGTACCGCGAACATTGATGTTCAGTACTCAACACCGACAACTGCCAATCTCCAGACGCAATTCTGCAACTCATCCGCTTCATTCTGGATCACAACGTCTTCACCTTCGACAACAAGTTCTTCATCCAGACGCACGGAACAGCCATGG
Organism: Scyliorhinus torazame; assembly: GCF_047496885.1. Taxonomy (NCBI): domain Eukaryota; kingdom Metazoa; phylum Chordata; class Chondrichthyes; order Carcharhiniformes; family Scyliorhinidae; genus Scyliorhinus; species Scyliorhinus torazame. Next base: position 213,836,363 of record NC_092708.1, on the reverse strand, counting down.
GGACCAGATTCGCACCCCAATACGCCAACATCTTCATGCACAAGTTTGAACTGGACCTACTCACCGCACAGGACCTTCAACCGACGTTATACACCAGATACATCGATGACATTTGTTTCCTTTGGACCCACGGCGAAGAATCACTGAAACGACTACACGATGACATTAATAAGTTCCATCCAACCATCAGACTCACCATGGACTACTCTCCAAAATCAGTTGCATTCTTGGACACACTCGTCTCCATCAAGGACGGTCACCTCAGCACTTCGCTTTACCGCAAACCCACGGATAACCTCACAATGCTCCACTTCTCCAGCTTCCACCCTAAACACATTAAAGAAGCCATCCCCTATGGACAAGCGCTCCGTATACACAGGATCTGCTCAGACGAGGAGGAGCGTAACAGACATCTACAGACGTTGAAAGATGCCCTCGTACGAACCGGATATGACACTCGACTCATCGATCGACAGTTCCAACGCGCCACAGCGAAAAACCGCACCAACCTCCTCAGAAGAAAAACATGGGACACAACCGACAGATTACCCTTCGTCGTCCAGTACTTCCCCGGAGCAGAGAAACTACGTCATCTTCTTCACAGCCTTCAACACGTCATTGATGACGATGAACATCTTGCCAAGGTCATCCCCACACCCCCACTACTTGCCTTCAAACAACGGCGCAACCTCAAACAAACCATTGTTTGCAGCAAACTACCCAGTCTTCAGAACAGTGACCACGACACCACACAACCCTGCCATGGCAATCTCTGCAAGACGTGCCAGATCATCGACATGAATACCACTATTACACGTGAGAACACCACCCACCAGGTACGCGGTACATACTCGTGCAACTCAGCCAACGTTGTCTACCTCATACGCTGCAGGAAAGGATGTACCGAAGCGTGGTACATTGGCGAGACCATGCAGACGCTGCGACAACGAATGAACGGACATCGCGCAACAATCACCAGGCAGGAATGTTCCCTCCCAGTCGGGGAACACTTCAGCAGTCAAGGGCATTCAGCCTCTGACCTCCGGTTAAGCGTTCTCCAAGGCGGCCTTCAGGACGCGCGACAACGCAGAATTGCCAAGCAGAAACTTATAGCCAAGTTCCGCACACATGAGTGCGGCCTCAGCCGGGACCTGGGATTCATGTCGCATTACATTCATCCCCCATCATCTGGCCTGCGAAATCCTACCAACTGTCCTGGCTTGACACAATTCACACCTCTTTAACCTGGGGTTACCCCATCTCTGGATCTGTAAAGATTTAATCACCTGCTAATGGTCGCATTCCAAGCATTGTTTGGCATCTTTGAATCTGTCTATATATGTGTTTCTGGAACATACCTCTTCATTCACCTGAGGAAGGAGCAGCGCTCCGAAAGCTAGTGACATCGAAACAAACCTGTTGGACTTTAACCTGGTGTTGTAAGACTTCGTACTGTGCTCACCCCAGTCCAACGCCGGCATCTCCACATCATTTCTTAACCTGACCTGATCTGCCACCTTCAGATGTGTCTCCTGAAGCATGACCACGTCTGCCTTCAGTCCCTTTAAGTGCGCGAACACTCGGGCCCTCTTAACCGGCCCATTTAGGCCTCTCACATTCCACGTGATCAGCCGAATTGGGGGGCGACCCCCCCCCCCCCCCTCCGCTCCGCCGACTAGCCATCTCCTATTTTAGGCCAGTCCCGTGCCCGCGTCTCCCACTCCCTCCAGTCCCCCAGACGGGGAACCCCCGCCCTGACCACCTCTTCTGTTTTCAGTTCCCCCTCGGCCACTGCAGCAGCAACCCTATTGTCCCCCCCTCTCTCCCCCCCCCCCCACCACCACGCTCCCCCCTCCCCATCCCCCCTCCCCACTAGATCCAAATCTAGCTCTTTTGCTTCCCCCATAATACTTCCGTAAGTCAGCTGACTCCTGCTGACCCCGGCTTCCCCCGCTTTCCCGTTGACCCCCCCCCCCCCCCCCCCGTGTGGAAATACCTCCTCCTCCTTGCGCTCCTCCATCCCCCCTCCCTAGCACGGGAAAAAGCCTGCGCTTTCCTAAACCAGCCCCGCACCCTGTGGCGCAGCTCCTGTTGCGGCCTTATCCTAATTCCCCCATCCCCGAGTCTCACCTCCCTCCAGCACCGACGCCCACATTCCTCACTGTCCCCCCATCAAAAACTCTTCCCCCATCCCCATCCATCGTCCCACCCATAAAACATTCTTCACCCATATTTACAACCCTGTATACAGTCAGCATCTCCCCCACTGACACAGCCCCTCAGTTCGAGTTCAATTTTTCCATTTGGATAAAGGTCCAAACCTCTTCTGGCGTTTCGAAAAAGTGGTGTCGGTCCTGGTACGTGACCCACAATCGCGCTGGCTGTAGCATTCCGAATCTCACCCTTTTTTTATGCAGCACCGCCTTGGCCCGATTGAAGCCAGCTCTCCTCTTTGCCACCTCCGCGCTCCAGTCCTGGTAGACTCGGATCACCGCATTCTCCCATCTACTGCCCCGCTCCTTCTTGACCCATCTCAGGACACTCTCTCTGTCTGCGAAACGATGGAACCTCGCCACTATCGCCCTTGGCGGCTCACCAGCCTTGGGTCTCCTCGCCAGGGCCCGGTGAGCCCCTTCTAGCTCCAGGAGGCTCGGAGAGGCCTCCGCACCCATCAGTGAATGGAGCATCGTGCTCACATACGCCCCAACATCAGCCCCTTCCAGTCCTTCGGGGAGACCCAGAATCCGGAGATTCTTCCTCCGCGACCTGTTCTCCAGGACTTCGAATCTCTCGGCCCACCGCTTGTGCAGCGTCTCGTGCGCCTCCATCTTCACTGCCAGGCCCAAGATATCGTCCTCGTTCTCATTAGTTTTTTCCTTCACCTCTCGGAGCTCTCTGGGTCTCCTTCAGCCCCTCAATTGCCAACAGCATCGGCGCCAGCACCTCCTTTTTAAGCTGCTCCACACAGCGCCTGAGAAACTCCTGCTGGTCCGGCCCCCATGCTGCTCGATCTCCGCCCTCCGCCATCTTGTTTTCTCCCCCTCGTTTCTGCTGCTGCTCCAAAGCCTCTTTTTTGTCCCTCCACTTCCAGTCCCCTCCATACACGATGGAAGGGGGATCTTACTTCACCTTCCCACACGGGATTAGATCAACAAAGTGCCGTTGGGGCTCCTCCGGAAAGCCCAAAAGTCCGTTCTAGCGGGAGCTGCCGAAATGTGCGGCTTAGCACCGCATCGCCGCAACCGGAAGTCAGGTGGGTTAAATCTTAATAGTCAATCTTTAATTGCATACCATCCCTCTTCCAGATTTTTCAAATCATCGCCTAGGACTCCCCGAACTTCTTTCGAGAGTATTTGACTATCGCGGGCAATAACCATCACAGACACAACCTGTACACCATCTAACCGATGGAGACTGTAAATATTCTGTAAGTGCTGTAGCTGTTCCCAGGTGGCTTTTTAGGGTGCGGGAGTTCTTTGGACCATCGATCAACTTTATCGGTGTCTGCCGGCCCAATGTCGGGCGTATTGAGATTTAGTGATTGTTACATTGTTTTTGGTTGTTTTGGTCGCTTCAACCTTAACCCGTTTGATGCGTAATGGGGCGAGTCATAATGTTCCTGTCCCGCCACTAGGTTCGTTGTTTGTGTCACTATCAACCTCCGAGCTAACTAGTTTCCTTTGTTAAGCACCTCATGCAGTGATAACAATCTCGGAGCCTGCTGAAGCTGCCCCGGGAGCTTTTTGAATCGGGGTTAGCTGGGTGTTTTGGTCGACTACACTCGCATTGTAGGCAGCTGTAGTGACTAGCTGAGGTTGAGCGTTCGTGGAGACGAGGGCTATTAAACCCGGAACGACATGGGGTTTTGTTGGCCGGACCACACCTGTGGAGTCTTTGTCAGAGGATTCATACTTGTCATGTCAGCAGCGGCTGGCGGCAATGCCGGAGCTGATGACGGTATCGTCAGGGTCTGAATTAATCCGGAATCTGCCTGGCGGAATTGTTTGGGCTGGAGAATTGAGAAATAGCTGAGGGTTTGCTGGCTTCAGAGCCGCCAAGTTTTCTCTCAGCAATCTGTTATGACTTATCATGTCATCCATTTTAGTCTCCAGAGTATAAGTCTCTTTAAGTAACTGAGTATTTTCCTTTTGTAGCCCAGCATTTTGGGAATGTAATTCATCAATTTGTGATAGTAATTGTTGAACTCTGGAGTCCGAGTCGATGAATGAAGTTTTAGTTTTTGCATGTTTGCTCAATAGGGTTTCTAATTGTTCAAGCTCAGGTTTTGATTCCTGCAATCGCTCACAGACTGCCTGGACTTGATCTTTGGCAGTTTTAAGTTTGCGATCGTGGTTTGTGTTGCCGATTGTCTCCTGTCACCTACGGAGCTGTCCCATTACCGCAAGAAACCACATAACACGCTGAAGAACCATTCAGGTAGTTTTCCCCCAAACTCTCTTTATATTTTCAAGGGACCATTGGCCCTTGGGAATGTTGTATTTTAATTCAATTTCCGCATTTGCGCGGACAAATCAAACTGCTGATTAATAGATTTAAGATCTCTGAACATATCATCAGTAGATACGTCTGGTCACATCCCCTTAGAGGTTGTGGGGAGCTTTGCTCCACCCTTGGAAGCAGTGGGGACATTTGTAGGAGAAGTACTCCGGTCGCACTTTGGACTATTGTCCCCCATAACTCTTCCGAAAAGATTTCTGACCCGGGCCGCAAATCGTGGACTCTGTGAGTCGTAGGTCGTAATTCGTATACCTGTAGCGCCGTACCATATACCAAATTACACTGATATAAGATGTCTGATAATAGATTTGCACCCTCACTCAATTGCACAGTCTTTCTTTTAAGGTTCTTTTGTTGGTAGGGGGAGGTTTCGCGAGCTGTTGCGGCTTAAGACTTTAATGAGGTAAAGATGATTTCTTACCTCAGTCCCGCCGATCTTCGGATCAAAGTCAAAGTTCGGTCTTTCGGTCAGCGATTCTGCCTTCGGGCCTCGTCGTTAACGATTTGGTATCTTGTACTCTCGTTTACGGCATGGTCTTCGGTCCACCTTCTCCCTCCTTTGGTCTCGCAGCACCAGTTGATGGATCTCTGTGTCTATTCGGAACCCTGGATGTGCGTTATCCCTTCTTAGTTCCCAAATAACAGAGATTCAGGCTGTGCTTTTTGGCAAAGTTTCGTTGAACTTTATTTGTCAGCTTTAGTGTCTACTGGTAAACTTTGGTTACAATACAAACTTAGGTCAGATTAATTGTCTTTAGCGAATACAGTGGTTGAGTTTAAAATACAATTACCCATCTTGGTAATTCTTCAACTCATGATACACAGTACAAAATTATTGATTGATTTAAACAAAAGAAAAATGGCGATTTAGCAAAAGTAAGCAAAGAGAATAAGTTTCAGAAATAGAGAGATTGATTCGAGAATGGATTTTTCCTTCCCGACAAGTGATTTTTAAGAAGATTATTATCTTAAAGTCTCACCTTTTTATCTCTGATTGGCTTTAACTAATTTATAATCCATTCAATTCAGCCAAACTGTCTGTCTGTCAATTTTGAGAGAGATATGTATTTAAATGAGTCGGTGTGAATTTCTCATACTATCGCTTGCCAATTTTCCGATTTTCTACACCTGCATCGTCTTCAGGACACTATGACCTTAGACTGTGTATTATTATGGAAACGGAACTGTCCAGGCTTGGGAAAGTAGCTGCATACAATGGAGTCTTTGGGCCAGTTGAAGTCACTGGCCTTGGATTCTCTAGCTGTTTGCAAATGTTAAAGTCTAGTTTTATGAGAGAAAACTAAAGTGTACGATCTGGATTAACTCTTAATGTGGCTCCAGCTATAGTTGCACTGAATGAGTTCTCATTTAAACCCCTTATATCTAACTAGAATAGTCAATTTCTATCAGGTACCAACCTTGAGCCTGTACTTACAATAAAGTTTATCCAAAAATATATTCGGCGAGCAGTATCTTTGGCCATGGTAGACCGATTCCTCCCGGAGAATGTTAGAAGCATAGAAAAAATAGGAGCAGGAGGCCATTCGGCCCTTCAAGCCCGCTCCACCATTGATTATGATCATGGCTGATCATCCAACTCAACAGCCTAAACCTGCTTTCCCCCATATCCTTTGATCCCCTTCACCCTAAGTGCTATATCAAACTACATCTTGAAACCATACAATGTTTTGGGCTCAACTACTTCCTGTGGTAATGAATTCCGCAGGCTTACTACTCTTTGGGTGAAGAAATTTCTCCTCATCTCTGTCCTAAATGGTCTACCCCATATCCTTAGACTATGACCCCTGCTTCTGAACACTCCCACCATCGGGACCATCCTTCTTGCATCTAATCCTGTTAGAATTGTATAGGTTTCTATGAGATCACCCCTCATTCTTCTAAACTCCAGCAAATATAATCCTAACCGCTTCAATTTCGTCTCATACATCAGTCCTGCCACTTCAGGAATCAGTCTGGTAAACCTTGGCTGACCTCCCTCAATAGCTAGAACATCCTTCCTCAGATAAGGAGATCAAAACTGCACACAATATTCCAGGTGTGGCCTCACCAAGGCCCTGTATAATTGCAAGACATCCCTGCTCCTTTACTCGAATCCTCTTGCAATGAAGGCCGGCGTACCAGTTTCCTTCTTTACTGCCTGCTGCACCTGCATGCTTACCTTCAGTGACTGGTGTCTCCTAATTTATGGCCATTCAGATAATAGTTTGCCTTCTTGTTTTTGCTACCAAAATGGATAACCTCGCATTTATCCAAATTATACTGTGTCTGCCATTCATTTGCCCACTTACTAAACTTGTCTAAATCATACTGAAGGATCTCTGCATCCTCCTCACAGCTCACCCTCCTACCCATCTTTGTGTCATTTGCAAATTTGGATATATGACATTTTGTTCCCTCATCTAAATCATTAATATATATTGTGAATAGCTGGGGTCCGAGCACCGATCCCTGTGGTACCCAACTAGTCACTGCCTGCCAATTTGAAAAAGACCCATTAATTCCTACTTTGTTTCCTGTCTGCAAACCAGTTTTCTATCCATCTCAATACACTACCCCCCAATACCACGTGCTTTCATTTTTACAAGCTGTTGTTTTATGTGGGACTTTGTCAAAAGCATTCTGAAAGTCTAAATACAACACATCTGCTGGCTCCCCTTGATCAATTCTACGAGTTACATCCTCGAAGAATTCCAGTAGCTTTGTCTAGCATGATTTCCCCTTCATAAATCCATGCTGACTCTGCCCTTTCCTGCCACTGTTTTCCAAGTGCTCTGCTATAAAATCTTTGATAATGGATTCTAGAATTTTCCCCACTACTGACATCAGGCTTACTGGTCTATAATTCCCTGCTCTCTGTCAACCTCTCTTTTTAAATAGTGGAGTTACATTCGCCACCCCCCAATCTGCAGGAACTGTTCCACAGGCTATAGAATCCTGGAAGGTGACCACAAATGCATCCACTATTTCTAGAGCCACCTCCTTCGGTACCCTGGGATGTAGATTATCAGGCCCTGGGGATTTATCAGTCTTAAATCCCATCAATTTCCCCAACACCATTTCTCTACTGATACTGATCACCTTCAGTTCCTCCTTCTCACTAAACCCTGCACTCCCAACATTTCTGGTATCTTATCTGTGTCCTCATTTGTGAAGACAGAACCAAAGTATGTATTTAGTTGTTCAGCCAATTCTTTGTCCCCTATAATACATTCCCCTGTTTATGACTGTAAGGGACTTACATTTGTTTTCACCAATCTTTTTCTCTTTATGTACCTATAGAAACTTTTACACTTTTATGTTTCCTGCAAGCTTAGTTTTGTACTTTATTTTCCCCTTCTTAGTCAATTCCTTGGTCCTTCTTTGTTGAATTCTAAACAGCTCCCAATCCTCAGACCTGTTGTTTTACCTGGCCAATTTATATGCTACTTCCTTGGATCGAATACTATCCCTAATTTTCCTTGTAAGTCATGGATTGGCCACCTTTCCTGTTTTACTTTTGTGCCCGACAGGAATAAACAGTTGTTGCAGTTCCTCCATGCGCTCATTGAATATTTGCCATTGCCAATCCACTGTAATCCCTTTAAGTAACATTCCTCAATCGATCATAGCCAACTCACGCCTCATTTTATCGCAGTTTCCTTTGTTAAGATTCAAGACCCAAGTCTCAGATTAAATACTTGACTCTCCACCTTGATGGAAAATGCTATCATATTATGGTTGCTCATCCTCAAGGGGTCACGCACAACTAGATTGCCAATGATTCCATTCTCATTAGACAGTACCCAATCTAGGATGGCCTGTTCTTGAGCTGGCTCCTCAACATATTTGATCCAGAAAACCATCCCACATACACTCCAGTAGTTCCTCCTCTATGGTATTGTGGCTAATTTGATTTTCCCAATCTATATGTAGATTAAAATCACCCATAATTACAGTTGTTTCTTTATCACATGCGTCTTTAATGTCCTGCTTAATGTCATTCCCAACATCATCACTGCAGTTTGGAGGTCTATTTATGACACCCAGTAAGGTATTTTGCTCCTTGCTGTTTCTCAGCTCTACCCCATACAAATTCCGCATTGTTGGAACCAATATCCTCCCTGACTATTGTGTTAATTTCCTCCTTAACTGAGAATGCAACCCCACCACCATTTCCTTTTTGTCTGTCATTCCTAAATAGTGAGTCCCCCTGGACATTCAGTTCCCATCCCTGGTCAACCTGTAGCCATGTCTCCGTAATCCCCACTATATCATACACATCTATTTGTGCGATTAGTTCATCCACTTTGTTGCGAATGCTCCCCGCGTTAAGGCACAAAGCTTGTCTTTTTAACATCAGTAGTTCCACTCCCAATATTTTTCACTATGGCCCTGTTTGAATCTGGATCTTGGTTTACCTGCTTTTCACTTTTCTTTTCCCATTCTATCTTTTGTTTTTGTCCTATGTCCTCCTCCTCTGACTCCGTGCATAGGTTCCCATCCTCCTGCCATATTAGTTTAAACCCTCCCCAACCACTCTAGCGAATACTCCCTCGTGGACATGAGTCCCGGTACTGTCCAAATGTAACCCATCCAGTTTGTACTGGTCCCACCTCCCCCAGAACCGGTCCCAATGTCCCAGGAATCTGAAACCCTCCCCCTCACACCATCTCTGCAGCCACGTATTCATCCGATATATCCTGCTATTTCTACTCTGGTAAGTACATGGCACTGGTAGTAATCCTGAGATCACTACCTTTGATGTCCGACTTCTCAAATTTCTTCCTAACTCCCTATATTCTGCTTTTAGGACCTCATACCTTTTTTTTTTAACCTATGCCGTTGGTACCGATATGTACCACGGCCACTGGCTGTTCACCTTCCCCCTCCAGAATGTTCTGTTTCTATTCCCCTTACAATTGAACCCCCTATAACTATTGCATTCTCACACTTTTTATTCCTCCCTTCTGCAGCAGAGTCAACAGTGGTGCAACAAAGTTGCTGCTTTCCTGTGAGGTCATTCCCCTCAACAATATCCAAAATACTATATCCGTTTTGCAGGGGAATGGACCCAGGAGACACTGTACTGCCCGCCTAGCTCTCTAGTTCTGCCTGGTCGTCACCCATTCCCTTCATGCGTGTGGAGTCTGAGCCTGCGGTGTGACCACCTCTCTATATGTGCTATCCATGACACACACAGCTTTGCCGATACTCCACAGTGTCCAAAGCCTCTGCTCCAGCTCTGAAACCCGGGTTTCCAGGAGCTGCAGCTGGAGACACGTCCTGCACACACGATGATTGGAACTTAGATGATGAGGCAGCCAAATACCACGAACAATGGGAAGATTGGGAGAAAGGGGGGCCATTTGCGGCCATACAACAGGTCTACCGCCCTGCAACCTCCAGTGGGGGCACTCTATCCCACCAAGGATGACTTAGTCTTTTGAAATATGGTCAAGAAAGGTTTGGGCGGGCAGCATGGTGGTGAAGTGGCTAGCATTGCTGCCTACGTCACTGAGGACCCAGGTTCGATCCTGGCCCTAGGTCACTGTCTGTGTGGAGCTTGCACATTCTCCCGTGTCTGTTTGGGTTTCACTCCCACAACCCAAAGATGTGCAGGTTAGGTGGATTGGCCAGGCTAAATTACCCGTTAATTGGAAAAAAATAAAATTGGATACTCTAAATTTATTTAAAAAAAGAAAGGTTTGGGCGAGCCCCACCAGAAGGTTCTCACCACAGGGTTGATGATTGCATGCACATATAATCACTTAATGGTACAGGCAGAGGAATTAAAAAACAAAATAAAGCAGGGAGAGGGAAGGTTGCGGCAACAGCAGCTGCGAAGGTGACATTGGTAGCGACTGCAGAGATAACACCAGTGGGGGCTGTAAGCCAAACATCAGGCTTCTTCAGACTGGGAACCTTGTCTGAGATTGTCAGCAAGGACCCAACAGAGGGAGACGACACTGGGAGAACTGTATGAAGAAAGGACACTAGAAAAAATACTGTTGACAGAAAGAGGCAGTAAGGAGGGATGCGGATCCAAGCAGCAAGGGAATAATGATGGCACAGAATCATCCACAAATCAAGATCTTACTGAAATTGGTACAGCCTACATAGGCAGCCTCGGCCCTCAGGAGTGGGGAAAAAAGAGAGACCCCAGGATGTTAATTGACATGTGTTAAGGGGCTGGCATTGCAGTATGTTGATAGACAGAGGCACCTATCTCTCTCACTAACGAAGAAATCCTTATTGCTGAATAAACAATACTGATACAAGGAGTGGATGAAGGAAGAATGAAGACTAACCAAAGTGAAATAGAAGTATGGAACTACAAGTTAAATTTTGGGTGTGCCCGCACTGTGAGGTAACTATTTTAGGTACAGATTATTAGGAGCGATTTTAAATCCCAAAGAAAACAAATTTGTCTGGTGAAAGGGAAATATATAAATCTAGAATGCCATGAACTTATTTATCCCTGTATCGCAGGGCTTTTCAAAGTGCAGGTCATGACCCAAGGTTGCGTCGTGGGCAGGTGTTGGGAGGGTTGTGGAGCGATCGGTCATGGCATTCCTGCGGTGGTTCTGATCACGGGAGAACTGCCCAAAGACCTCAACTGTTTTTTAAATTCAGAGTGGCGGCCATTGCTACCATTTAAATGAGAAGGAATTGAGGCTGTGTGCAGTCTTCTGGCGAGAAGCGGCAGCAGTGAGCAGGTCACACGCCCTGCATTTACACTTGAGGTCAAGCTACCTGTACGTTCTTTGGTGCAATATCATGGAGGAGAGCTGCTTCCATTTTCTCGTTGCTGGCAACCAAAGCAAGAGAACTGAGAAGATGAATCATTTTCTTACAAGTAAGAGATGGCCAGAGACACAAATAGGCAGTGTACCTACTGGACAGGATCTCATATCTGTATCTGCAGGAGAGAGCGGCTCAGGAGAGTCCAGGGCAGGACAGAGCAGTGCTCGTGTCAGCTCTGTACAGAGTTCCAGGGCCTCTGGTTAACAGCCTACAAAGAAGAAACTTAACTCGGGAACAAAGTAGTATAAAGATGATTTCTTGAGGTATGGTTTTGTCAATTGTTTCCAATTGTGCCCTGTGGGCACCGATCGGTAGGAGTGGGGCACTGGGTGCCAACCCGGACCTGTCCCATGGAGTGCGGATGGTGGCCACAAGCTCCCTGGAGTTCCACCTCTCTAATGAGGCCGCATCTCATAATCAGCACACAGGATAGGCGGTACAGTTGAGCATGTGCCGCCGACAAGTGCGCCCGAGCCCTCTGGCTCCAGAGCCCCAGAGCCCCAGAGGATGCCCACCAGGAGCATCGAAGACTACGGGACGTGGTAAGAAGCTGATTGTCTCCATCTCTCTCATGTGCATCCTGGGTAGAAACGTTGACGTGGCGGTAGAGCAAGGAAGGCTAAGCATTTTGAGATCATTGAGCGGGCATGGGGGAGGGGTGAGTGGGTGGAGGGGAGAGTGGGGCAGCACCATCGGGAGAGTGGGATAGTGTTTCACAGGTACCCAACATTAAAAACCCTTCACCACAACCAGTATGACGCCTCTGTCACTTTCTTCCGTTATGCATGAGTCGGACTGTCTAACACTGTCATTTTCTTCCTCCCCCCAGGAGAAGGACGCGCATAACCGCCAGGAGCAGGAGAAGACACTAGCACCGGACTTGCGGCCCCTCACCATGGCCGAGCAGAGGGTCCTGGACTTGATTGGCGGCCTGGAGGAAAGGGAGGTTGGCGGGGTGGAGCTTGGGCCGTAGGAGCGTAATTGAAATCCCGCTTAGTTGCAATTCCCCATGACACATGTGTCAACACCCCCCTCAACACCAACCTCACCCCAACACCACCCTTACACCTACATCACCCTCAGCCCAACACCACCCTCACCCCCACACCACCCTCATCCCCACATCACCCTCACGCCCACACCACCTTCATCCTACACCACTTCCACACCACCATCCACACACTCAGCCCCACTCCCCCCCCCCCCCCCACCCCCCGCCACCCCAGGTCTAATCATGTGTCTTATCTTGTGTCTTACAGGACGTGCTGGGGATGGAGCGGGTCCATCTGAAATTCCTACTGGCTGTGGTACAGCCAGTACCACAGCTGGAGCCCCCACTGTGGGCCAAGCAGCGACAAGAAGAGCAGCTCGGACACAAGACCCAGGCGGCCCCGGAGCTCGGGTCGGAGAACGACAGTGATTTTCTGTCACAGCTATCTCCAACACTCTCCACCATCCCAGAGACACTCACTTCAGTTGGGCATGTTAATGAAGAGGCTCCTGGGACACAATCTGGTGCTCACCACATAGCTGCTGTGGTACAGCAGGTGGAGGTAGGAACACCCAAGGAGCGGTTGGTCGGATGGCAGGCCAAATCAAGGAATTTGTTGCCATCCAGACGGGCCTTGGGTGTCTGGAACAGACAGTCCCATCTCTCGTGAAGATGAAGTTGCAGAGCCAGGGACTACATGAGGGGTTGTCGGCGAGCATCCAGCACTTGCATGTGCAGCTGGAGGAGTCCAACCGCCTGCAGGAGTGTGCTGACAATGCATGCCACCCAAGCCAACACCGCACGGGTGGCATCCATGGTGGAGGCATTGCAAACGTCGGTCGTGGCAATGGATCAGCATGTCCAAGGCCTGGGGCATTCTGTCTACATAGAAATGGTTGTGTGAGGCGTCTTGGCATATAAAGCCTCCATAACGGCGGGATGCACCTGTGCACCGAGGTCTGTGAAATCCCGGACAGGTCCCCAAGTAGCGTCTGGAAGGACCCCGTTGTGTAAGTGGTCAGGGCGACCATCACCTTGACGGCCACTGGGAGCGGGTGTCCTCCCCCATACCCCAGCAGTGCCAGGTCTGCCATTATCTGGCAGATGTGTCGCACTGTCTCTCTGCGCAGTTGGCGTTTTCAACGGCATGCCCGGTCCGGTAGGTCCTCGAATTACTGGCGGTGCCGGGACACACGAGGCCTCATGCAGCGCCTCCATGGCACCTCCTCCTCCTTGGCCCATTGGGTGTCTCACTCCTCTGCTGTCCAGTCCGCTGCTGCATGCTCTACTGCTGCCGCTTCTTCCTTCTCCTCGAGAGGCGCCTACTCGTATAGCCGCAGGGCATCCCCCAGAGCTGCGGCAATTAGCAGAAAGCAACCATTGCTGATTGAATTCCAATATGCATTGTCAGCAGGGGGTGAAAGACCGATATGTTAGCATGGTGCATACCCTCGCCGAACAGCTCAATGGTGGCCCCGGTTGGCGCCTCGGTTCTGCTCCCGCATGTCCCTCCCCCCTTCATCCATGTACCCCTGGCCCTGTCGGTGATTGGCACCGTGGGGGCCTCTGGTCCTGGCGCCCATCCCTGATGCCAATAGTACAATCAATTTGCACTGTCCCCACCAGGGGCATGCACCGCGGCCTCCTTAGGGGCTACTGTGGATGTTGCCCTTGATGGATCGCCGGCATGTGGTGTTCGGGTGGGGAGAGGGGATGTGTCGGAGTGTGGTGTGCGGGGGTGGGGGCATCCCTATGGCCGGTGCCACTCTGCTGAACCATGGCCCAGGATAGTCAGTGGGTGATCAGCAAGATGGCCATGGTAATGGCGGTCTGAGACTGGACACCACCCCAGCCACTCGGCCTGTTGCCCCGCCACCCACCCCGGCCCTGTCTGGGCCCCCACAGCAGCCAGCCCAGCCAGTGACCGGCCCGGCAGCCCACAGATGCTCCTCTTTGTGTCATGCCTCCTCTCTCTCCCTCATCAGCAACCACGCCGGTTAAATGCACAAGTGATGTAGCCATGTAAAATGGCTGTATTCCGATTAATCTGGCCAAAACCCAGTTTAAAATGACTAACCCGAAAGACTGCTGGGAAAAGCAGCCAAAAAGACACAAGCAGGCAGCTGCAGACAGGTTTGCATATTCAGCTCTGGGAACGTAGCCCAGATCGATACTCAGGGCTATCAACAGCCCATCAACCCAGGTATCCGCAGTTGCATTCAGGACTGTTTACACCTAATCTACTCAGACATCCACAGACGATTTTGGCGTCGCAATCAGCTATCCCCAGGAACAATTGCAACATATTAGCAATTGAATACCGGGCTAGACCTGTCGGCGCCTGCAGTGGCCGAAACAAAGACAGGTGAGCGACAACCCCCCGATCAAGGAATCGCCTCACCATTGGACACATCGACCCCAGAGACTGGGGACAGAATCCAATCACTTGGGACTCAGGGTCAAGGGCCGCCCCGGGAGGCAGGAAGCCCCTGGGCCCTATAAAAGTAAAGGTCCAAGTTCAGATCTCTCTCTCTCTCATCTTCGCCTGCTCGAGACCTTCGCAAGACCAGCCACCGTGTATTGTAAGTTTTAATCCAACGATCGCTATCCGGTAGAGACACCTAGCCACCGACCTGTAGCAACCTTTTGAATTCCGCGGGCCAGATTTGATTGGACAAGCCATTCGTTTCCCTGACCTGGTGGGCTCTTCCTAAGTTAAGTATTAGCCAGTAGTGATAGGTTTGTTTTATAGAAAGTAGTAATAGGGTATTAATATTGCTTGTTGTATATAATAAATGACCGTTGTTTTAATCCTTACTACGCGGTGTGCTGTGTTATTAATCATAACCTGAACTTGAACCACGTGGCAGTATCATAAAGGTACCTGGCGACTCATGAGCAAAGGTGACCTAAACAGAGCAAATAGACTAAAGCTAGAAAGAGCAACAATGAACTGCATCGTCGGGAACTCGGCGCATCGGAGGTGGAGAGTCGCGAGGCCCTGGAGAATACCGGGTCAGGTCGGCAAGCGGTGTTTACTGTACATGCAATCTGGTACGCAGTGGCACCGCTGTCGAAATGACAGAGAATTGCGATTTGGCGTCAAATTAGTGCCCGCCACGATTTTGGCGTCTCAACCTATTCTCCCCCCCCCAATCGGGTTTCGCGATTTTGACGTCAAATGGAGAATCCCGCCCAACAACACCAAATTAGTAACTCCAACCATTAATCCTGTTGGTTTGACATCAAGAATCATTCATCCATTTTGCAGCTCCAGCTGTCAATAAATAGCCACACCGAAAATTATGCACATATAAAAAAGTCACATAAATAAATCTGCATGACAGAAAGCAGATACCATATTACCTGACTTTTTTATTTGATCTCTGAACTCTTTGGCCACTCGTTTCTTTTTGACGCCGAATATCACTCGAATATGAAATCGAGAGGGCTCTGGACAGGTGCGCAAAGGACAGGTGAAGGGGAGCCGCCCGCAGAACGCGCGTGCGCAGAGGGGGCGAGGGCAGGGGACGTCGCGCGCACGCTGCGAGCAGGAGGAGCCCTTGCTGTGCGGGAGGGAGGAATTGGCGCACGTGCTGAGTGCGGAGGTAAAGTCGGCGCACGCGCTGAGCTGGCGGGATGGAGCGGTGCGCGTGGTGAGACTAACGGCTGCATGGTACGTGGAACACACGGGAGAAAGGGGCGATGGAGGAGGCGACAACGGGGCGACCGGCTCGGCATCGACGGGGGGTCTGGACAGACACAGAGCTGAGGTGAGAAACGGCAGGAAGGAGGCGGAAAGGGAGAGACAATCACAGTGGGAAAATGTGACTGGAAATAAGATAAATATTAGGTTATTGAAAAACAGCCAGTTCATGCGAAATAGAGATGGATTGAGAGGAATTGAGAAATAGCCAGCGAGTGAGATAAAGGACCGAGAAGTAACTAGTGAATCAGAGGAGGGACTGACAATAGCAGTGAGGAGATGAGGGACTGGAAAATATCCAGGGACCAAACAAAAGGGACTGAAAATAGCCAGGGATCGAGAAGAGGGAGAGGCTTGGCACAAAAATCAAGGCTGAAACTATGGAGAACGGGGGGAACACTGCACTTGCAAGTGTTAAGACTGAGATCAACAGACTTTTGAGCAGTCAGGGAATCAAAGGATATGAGAGAGAAGTGGAGGTAATTTTTAAATGCTGTGAGATAGGTGATGAATGAGAAGAGGGGCGATGCAAAAAGCCAGTGAATGAGAAGTGGGACTGAGAATTAGCCACCGAATGAGCCACTGATTGAGAAATAGCTCCTAATGAGACCAGGGACTGAGAAATAGCCCATGAATGTGATGAACTGAGAAATAGTCAAGTGAGTGAGACCAGGGACTGACAAATAGCCAGTGAATCAGACGAGGGACTGAGAACTAGCCAGGGACTGAGCCAGGGACATTGAAATAATCAGTGACTATGTAGAAGGATTGGCAAATAATAATCTTTAATTGTCACAATTTGGCTTACATTAATACTGCAATGAAGTTACTGTGAAAAGCCCCGAGTCGCCACACTCCAGCGCGTTCAGGTACACAGGGGGAGAATTCAGAATTTCCAATTCACCTAACAGCGCATCTTTTGGGACTTGTGGGAGGAAACCGGAGCACCCTGAGGAAACCCACGCAGACAAGGGGAGAACTAGTGACTGAAGTGAGACTGAGCAATAGCCTGCACCTGAAAAATAGCCTGTAACCGGTGAAAAGTGCCCAAAGCACCTGACAACAATCCAGTAAATGAGGAGAACGTAACAGAAGTAAGCACTGCAATTCTCACAGTTCCTTGTACCTCTGCCATTCAATATGACAATGTCTGAACATTTAAAAATTAAATGTGAATGTGTAATCTCCACATAGACAGTACTTAAGGCTGGAATTGAACCCAGGTCCCTGGCGCTGTGAGGCAGCAGTGCTAACCATTGTGCCCCCTGTCATAATATACACCAATATATCATGGTGCAGACACACACACTGATGGACACACAGCAAGACCAATCAACACACACAACACCGCAGCCAATCACCAGTTAGAGCACACTCACTATAAAGACAGAGGGCATCAGTTTTCCCGCTCATTCGGGATGCAGCCTCTCAGAAGGACAGAGCCTACGTCTTACAACACAGATCTTAACCATGTGCTGAGTGCATAGACTGGTTAGGACAGGCATAGGTCTTTAGTTTAATCTAACATCATGTTAACCCACAGTGAAAGTATGTTCAACAGTTTCTAGCTTATTAAAATAGTGTTGTGCTATTACAAGTGTTGATAGCCTGTCTATGTTACTGCTAAGGTAAACGCAGTCTCCACAGATCCAGAGTACCCAACACATCATGGTACCTACCTGCAAGTGATCTGCCTTCCACCAGCATATAGCAATCCTGCAAAATGGACAGCGTCCGCCCGCCGCCACCGCTCCGCATCACCGGTAACCTAGGGGCCAATTGGAAGATATTCAAACAACGCCTCCAGCTCTACCTTGAAGCCACAGACCGGGAAGGTGCCTCATACACCAGGAAGATCGCTCTCTTCCGATCCACGGCCGGGGACCATGCCATCCACATTTTCAATTCTCTCACCTTTGCTGATGGTGAAGATAAATCAAAATTCAAGACGGTCCTCCTTAAGTTTGACAGTCACTGCGACATCGAGGTGAATGAAAGTTTCGAGCGCTATGTATTCCAACAGCGTTTGCAGGGTAAGTATGAACCTTTCCAGTCCTTTCTCACCCACCTCCGCATCTTTGCGCAGTCCTGTAATTATGGGTCTACCTTCGACTCCATGATACGCAACCAGATCGTTTTCGGTGTTCAGTCGGACCCCCTACGCCAGCAGCTCCTCAAGGTAAAGCAGCTCACCCTAGCGATTGCCATCGAGACCTGCGTGCTACATGAACACGCCACTAGTCGGTATTCCCACATCCAAGCGGCTAAAACGGCATGGCAAGGTCCCCACGGGGCAGAACGGGTCCAAGCAATCGAGCAACTCCAGGGCCTCAGCCTGGATGAGGGCGGCCATTTCGCGCGCATTTTGCGGACTCCTGCGTTTGTGTGCACCGAACGAGGGGACAGCGACGTCGACGAACGTACAACGCAGGCGCGCACCACGTACGGCCGCGCCGTGCATGCGCAGTGAGAGTACTGACGCTACAACGTGCGGCGACTTTGGCTCTGCCCATTTACTGCGGCAATGTCCTGCCAAATCCCGACGGTGCCTGCAATGTGGCAAACTTGGCCACTATGCTGCTTTATGCAGACCAGCTCAGCCTGCCAACTCTCGTTGCTCCAGCCAACCTCGCAGGAATTTCCGGGCCATTCAACCCACGGTCATCGAGCCCAATTCTGACCTGCTACCCGATATTGACACCGAGGACCTGAAGGTGCCTTTTCGAGTCGGTATCATTACAAAAAACAGGGTGTCCCCGAAGCAAAGAATCCAGCCTATACCGGTGTACAGCATCGGTCCGGACGATGATTGGTGTGTCACCCTTACGGTCAACCGGTCCCAAATACGATTCCGCCTGGATACCGGTGCCTCCGCCAATCTCAGGCTGGCCTCCAAAGCCTTTGTGTCAAACCAGCCATCCTGCCATCAGCCTGCCAGCTATTAGATTATATTGGCAATGCCATTGCTGCCAGCGGCTCATGCCAACTTGAAGTGACGCACAGGTCACGCAAAGCCATCCTTCCCTTTGAAATCGTGGGCTCCTCGAAAGCCTCCCTGCTTGGCGCGCAGGCATGCAAGCTGTTCACTCTCTCTCCTGCTGACGCGTCTGCCTTTCAGGACACTAACTTTAGGGCGCAGCTCAACGCCATTATCAACCAGTACCACAACGTCTTCGAGGGCATGGGCATGCTCCCGTACACATACAGGATTTTATTAAAACCGAATGCCACGCCGGTGGTGCACGCACCTCGCAGGGTCCCAGCACCCCTTAAGGTCCGCCTCAAGCAGCAGCTGCAGGACCCCCAGGACCAAGGAGTGATTTCCAAAGTCACAGAACCGACCGACTGGGTCAGTTCCATGGTATGTGTAAAAAAGCCTTCCGGCGAATTGATCCCAAATCGCAATATTATGAGAGAGCACTATCCAATTCCCAAGCGCGAAGAGTTCACATGTGAGATGGCTCGCGCCAACCTCTTTACCAAACTCGACGCCTCAAAAGGATTCTGGCAAATCCAGCTCGATGGATCCAGCAGGAAACTCTGCACGTTTAACACCCCCTTTGGAAGATATTGTTACAACAGGATGCCGTTTGGCATCATCTCTGCATCAGAAGTGTTCCATAGGATTATGGAACAAATGATGGAAGGAGTTGAAGGTGTTCGCATCTATGTCGATGACATAATCATCTGGTCCACCACCCCACAGGAGCATGTTAGTCGCCTCCAGCGCATATTCAGACATATACATGAGCATGGCCTCCGCCTCAACAGGGCCAAATGCTCTTTTGGTCAGACAGAAATTAAGTTCCTCGGGGACCACATCTCCCAATTGGGCGTGCAGCCGGACGCGGACAAGGTAGCTGCCATCACAGCTATGAAAACACCAGAGGACAAGAAGGCGGTCCTCTGATTTCTGGGCATGGTCAGTAATTTAGGGAAATTCATCCCTAACCTCGCCTCTCATACCACGGCTCTCAGGAACCTGGTCAGGAAGACGACAGACTTCCAATGGCTCCCCTCCCACGAGTGCGAATGGAGGGAACTCAAAGCAAAACTGACCACGGCCCCGGTCTTAGCCTTCTTTGATCCAGCAAAGGAGACCAAAATCTCGACCAATGTCAGTCAATCCGGCATTGGGCCAGTGCTCCTTCAACGTGATGAGGCCTCATCATGGGCCCCCGTTGCATATGCGTCACGTGCGATGACCCCCACGGAGCAGCGCTACGTGCAGATAGAAAAGGAGTGCCTGGGCCTGCTGATCGGTGTTGTTAAATTTCACGATTATGTCTACGGACTTCCTCAATTCACCGTCGAGACCGACCATCGCCCGCTGGTCAATATAATACAGAAAGATTTGAACGACATGACGCCTCGCCTCCAGCGTATTCTTCTCAAGCTCCGGCGTTACGACTTCCAGCTGGTATACAACCCAGGCAAGGACCTCACCATTGCTGACGCTCTCTCCAGGTCAGTCAACACTCCATGTGACCCAGCGGGATTTGTCTGCCAGGTTGACGCCCATGTGGCATTCGCGGCCTCCAATCTACCTGCCTTGGATGAACGCCTCGTCCAAATTCACCGTGAGACGGCGGCTGACCCCTTGCTACAGGGTGTCATGTGCCACCTAGTGGACGGGTGGCTCAAGGGCCAATGCCCTCAATTCTATAATGTCAGAGATGATCTGGCGGTAGTAGACGGGGTTCTTCTAAAACTGGACCGCATTGTCATCCCGCATAGCATGCGCCAGCTTGTCCTGGAACAACTACACGAGGGCCACCTTGGCGTGGAAAAGTGCCGTCGACGGGCCCGAGAGGCAGTGTACTGGCCCGACATTAATGAAGACATAGCCATCACAGTGCTCAACTGCCCCACTTGTCAGCGCTTCCAGCCGGCCCAACCAACCCTGCAGCCCCATGAGTTGGTCATGTCACCATGGACCAAGGTGGGCATCGACCCGTTCCACGCGCTGGGTAGAGACTATGTCCTGATCGTGGACTACTTTTCGAATTACCCGGAGGTGATACGGTTGCACGACCTCACCTCGTCAGCAGTCATTTGTGCATGTAAAGAAACCTTTGCTCGACACGGCATCCCGCTTACGGTTATGTCGGACAATGGCCCCTGCTTCGCCAGCCAAGAATGGTCCAACTTTGCCAGGCGGTACAATTTTGCCCATGTGACGTCCAGTCCCCTGTACCCCCAATCCAACGGCAAAGCAGAAAAGGGTGTACATATCGTCAAACGGCTCCTATGCAAGGCTGCCGATGCTGGGTCTGATTTCTACCTTGCCTTGCTGGCGTATCGCTTCGCTCCGCCCCACTGTCAACTGGCCTGTCGTCAGCCCAATTACTCATGAATCACACCCTGAGGACGATGGTGCCGTCCATCCATGTCCCAGACTTCGACCACGTTCCGGACCTTCTCCGGATGCAGCTGTCTCGTGCAAAGAACAAGGCGGCTCATGACTCCCGTGCAGCTGATCTCCCCGCTCTGGCTCCAGATGACAGCGTCTGCGTCCATCTTCCGGATGGTGGCTGGTCTGCAACCACTGTTGTCCTTCGGCAGGTGGCCCCCGCTCGTTCCTGGTTCATCTACCGGATGGCTCTATTCTGCGCCGCAATCGACGCGTACTTCGTCTTGTTCCACGCTCGCCACGTGATCCTGCAGTGTCGCCTCGCCCTCCTGCTGACCCTGCCACGGACTATGCAGAGCTCCCTGTCACTCTGCCTCCCCCTGACTTTGACGCAGTCCTGCCCGCTCCTGAACCGGCGGCTCTCGACCCACCCTTGAGGCGGTCAACCAGAATTCGTCGCCCACCTCAGAGACTTAATTTATGAACTTTGCGGACTTATTGACTCTCTGAATTGTTTTGTTGCTTTGTCTGATAATTTCCCTGGTTTGTATATAGTGTTGATCTCGTTATTCTTGTTGCATACTGCATCTCTGCACCAGGCACCTTCCCATGTAAATAGCTTAGTTCTCATGTACATAGTCCTGTAAATATGTCTTCGCACCCCACACGTAGTTAGGAACATTATCACCACACATTATTTATTGCCACAAACATACATTTTGTTTATAAAAGGGGGGGATGTCATCATATACACCAGTATATCATGGTGCAGACACACACACTGATGGACACACAGCAAGACCAATCAACACACACCACACCGCAGCCAATCACCAGTTAGAGCACACTCACTATAAAGACAGAGGGCATCAGTTTTCCCGCTCAGATGCAGTCTCTCAGAAGGACAGAGCTTACAGCTTACAACACAGATCTTCACCATGTGCTGAGTGCATAATCTAACATCGTGTTAACCCACAGTGAATAACATCGTGTTAACCCACAGTGAAAGTATGTTCAACAGTTTCTAGCTTATTAAAATAGTGTTGTACTGTTACAAGTGTTGGTAGCCTGTCTATGTTACTGCTAAGATAAACGCAGTCTCCACAGATCCAGAGTACGCAACACATCACCTCCGCCCCCCAGGCCACCTAGCTGTGAATATAGCAAGGTAGAGTGGCAAACTAAAATATAATTGAAGAGGGTGACGATGCGCACCAGCCCCCTGACATCCACTTATCCATTCACTCAACTTGTTTAAATCATATTGAAGCCTCTCACCATTGTTTTCAGTACTCGCAGTCCCACCAATTTTGTGTTGTCAACAAACTTGGAAGTATTGCGTTTGGTGTTCTCATGCAAATCATTGATATGTATGGTGAATAGCTGGGGCGCAAGCACTGGCCCTGTGGGGCCCCACCAGTCACCGCCTGCCATTTTGAAAAAGATGCATTTATTACCACTCACTATTTCCTGTCTGA
This sequence comes from Scyliorhinus torazame, assembly GCF_047496885.1. NCBI lineage: Eukaryota > Metazoa > Chordata > Chondrichthyes > Carcharhiniformes > Scyliorhinidae > Scyliorhinus > Scyliorhinus torazame. Next base: position 213,813,513 of record NC_092708.1, on the reverse strand, counting down.
TAACCAATTCTCAATCCATGCCAATATATTCTCCCAATTCCATGTGCTTTAGTTTTGCACACTAACTTTTCTTTAGTTTTGCACACATACCTTTGCAAATGGTATGTTGGCCTTCACTGCAAGGGAATGGAGTACAGGATCAGGGAAGTCTTACTGCAGCTGCACAGGGCCTTGGGAAGATCACAACTGGAGTATTGTTTAGTTTTGTTCTCCTAAGAAAGGTTCACCAATTAAACTTTTGGACGTCAGGATTGTCGTTTGAGGAGGCTGGATTGACTGGACTTATATTCACTGGAATTCAGAAGAAAGGATCACAGTCTCAGCATACAGAGTAGGCCATTTAGGATTGAATGTGGAGGTCATGTCACTGAGTATATTTCGGTTAAAGTGGGACTTTATCAGAAGCTTCCTGAAAGTCTAAATATACCAGACCCATTGCTTCTCCCTGATCTATTGCAGTAGTTATGTCCTCAAAAACTCCAGTATGTTTGTCATATCTGATATTCTTTTCATAAATCCTTGTTAACTCTAAACCTGTTTACATTTTTTTTTAATAAATATTTTATTGAAAATTTTTGGTCAACCAACACAGTACATTGTGCATCCTTTACACAATATTATAACAACACAAATAACAATGACCTATTTTATAAACAAAAAATGAATAAATAACAAAAATGAAAATTAACCTAAATTGGCAACTGCCTTATCACAAGTAACACTCTCCAAAAATATAATTTAACAGTCCAATATATAATTATCTGTCACAACGACCTATACATATTATACAGTATATATTAACAACCCTGAGAGTCCTTCTGGTTACTCCTCCCCCCCCCCCCCCTCCCCCCCCCCCCCTCCCCCCCCCCACTACTTTTGAAAGCACCTTTGTCACCCCCATCCAAAACCCCTGTAGTGCCGGGCATGACCAAAACATATGGGTATGATTCGCTGGGCTTCTTGAGCACCTCGCACACCTATCCTCCACCCCAAAAAATTTACTGAGCCGTGCTCCAGTCATATGTGCCCTGTGTAATACCTTAAACTGAATCAGGCTTAGCCTGGCACACGAGGACGACGAGTTTACCCTGCTTAGGGCATCTGCCCACAGCCCCTCCTCAATCTCCTCCCCCAGCTCTTCTTCCCATTTCCCTTTTAGTTCATCTACCATAGTCTCCCCTTCGTCCCTCATTTCCCTATATATATCTGACACCTTACCATCCCCCACCCATGTCTTTGAGCTCACTCTGTCCTGCACCTCTTGTGTCGGGGGCTGCGGGAATTCCCTCACCTGTTGCCTCGCAAAAGCCCTCAGTTGCATATACCTGAATGCATTCCCTTGGGGCAACCCATATTTCTCGGTCAGCGCTCCCAGACTCGCGAACTTCCCATCCACAAACAGATCTTTCAGTTGCATTATTCCTGCTCTTTGCCACATTCCATATCCCCCATCCATTCCCCCCGGGGTAAACCTATGGTTGTTTCTTATCGGGGACCCCCCCAAGGCTCCAGTCTTTCCCCTATGCCGTCTCCACTGTCCCCAAATCTTCAGTGTAGCCACCACCACCGGGCTTGTGGTGTAGTTCCTCGGTGAGAACGGCAATGGGGCTGTCACCATAGCCTGTAGGCTAGTCCCCCTACAGGACGCCCTCTCTAATCTCTTCCACGCCGCTCCCTCCTCCTCTCCCATCCACTTACTCACCATTGAAATATTAGCGGCCCAATAATACTCACTTAGGCTCGGTAGTGCCAGCACCCCCCTATCCCTGCTACGCTGTAAGAATCCCTTCCTCACTCTCGGGGTCTTCCCGGCCCACACAAAACCCATGATGCTCTTTTCAATCCTTTTAAAAAAGCCTTCGTGATCACCACCGGGAGGCACTGAAACACAAAGCGGAATCTCGGGAGGACCACCATCTTAACCGCCTGCACCCTCCCTGCCAGTGACATAGATACCATATCCCATCTCTTGAAATCCTCCTCCATTTGTTCCACCAACCGCGTTAAATTTAACCTATGCAATGTGCCCCAATTCTTGGCTATCTGGATCCCCAGGTAATGAAAGTCCCTTGTTACCTTCCTCAATGGTAGGTCCTCTATTTCTCTACTCTGCTCCCCTGGATGCACCACAAACAACTCACTTTTCCCCATGTTCAATTTATACCCTGAAAAATCCCCAAACTCCCCAAGTATCCGCATTATTTCTGGCATCCCCTCCGCCGGGTCTGCCACGTATAGTAGCAAATCGTCCGCATACAAAGATACCCGGTGCTCTTCTCCTCCTCTAAGTACTCCCCTCCACTTCTTGGAACCCCTCAACGCTATCGCCAGGGGCTCAATTGCCAGTGCAAACAATAATGGGGACAGAGGGCATCCCTGCCTTGTCCCTCTATGGGGCCAAAAATATGCAGATCCCCGTCCATTCGTGACCACGCTCGCCATCGGGGCCCTATACAACAGCTGCACCCATCTAACATACCCCTCTCCAAAACCAAATCTCCTCAACACCTCCCACAAATAATCCCACTCCACTCTATCAAATGCTTTCTCGGCATCCATCGCCACTACTATCTCCGTTTCCCCCTCTGGTGGGGCCATCATCATTACCCCTAACAGCCTCCGTATATTCGTGTTCAGCTGTCTCCCCTTCACAAACCCAGTTTGGTCCTCGTGGACCACCCCCGGGACACATTCCTCTATTCTCATTGCCATTACCTTGGCCAGGATCTTGGCATCTACATTTAGGAGGGAAATAGGTCTATAGGACCCGCGGGCTGCTTTTCCTTCTTTAAGAGAAGCGATATCGTTGCTTCAGACATAGTTGGGGGCAGTTGTCCCCTTTCCTTTGTCTCATTAAAGGCCCTCGTCAATACCGGGACGAGCAAGTCCACATATTTTCTATAGAATTCGACTGGGAATCCATCCGGTCCCGGGGCCTTTCCGGCCTGCATGCTCCTAATTCCTTTCACCACTTCTTCTACCTCGATCTGTGCTCCCAGTCCCACCCTTTCCTGCTCTTCCACCTTGGGAAATTCCAGCCGATCCAAGAAGCCCATCATTCTCTCCCTCCCATCCGGGGGTTGAGCTTCATATAATTTTTTATAAAATGTCTTGAACACTCCATTCACTCTCTCCGCTCCCCGCTCCATCTCTCCTTCCTCATCCCTCACTCCCCCTATTTCCCTCGCTGCTCCCCTTTTCCTCAATTGGTGTGCCAGCAACCTGCTCGCCTTCTCCCCATATTCGTACTGTACACCCTGTGCCTTCCTCCATTGTGCCTCTGCAGTGCCCGTAGTCAGCAAGTCAAATTCTACATGTAGCCTTTGCCTTTCCCTGTACAGTCCCTCCTCCGGTGCTTCCGCATATTGTCTGTCCATCCTCAAAAGTTCTTGCAGCAACCGCTCCCGTTCCTTACTCTCCTGCTTCCCTTTATGTGCCCTTATTGATATCAGCTCCCCTCTAACCACCGCCTTCAACGCCTCCCAGACCACTCCCACCTGGACCTCCCCATTATCATTGAGTTCCAAGTACTTTTCAATGCACCCCCTCACCCTTAGACACACCCCCTCATCTGCCATTAGTCCCATGTCCATTCTCCAGGGTGGGCGCCCTCCTGTTTCCTCCCCTATCTCCAAGTCTACCCAGTGTGGAGCGTGATCCGAAATGGCTATAGCCGTATACTCCGTTCCCCTCACCTTCGGGATCAACGCCCTTCCCAGCACAAAAAAGTCTATTCGCGAGTAGACTTTATGGACATAGGAGAAAAACGAGAACTCCTTACTCCTAGGTCTGCTAAATCTCCACGGGTCTACACCTCCCATCTGCTCCATAAAATCTTTAAGTACCTTGGCTGCTGCCAGCCTCCTTCCAGTCCTGGACTTCGACCTATCCAGCCCTGGTTCCAACACCATATTAAAATCTCCCCCCATTATCAGCTTTCCCATCTCTAGGTCCGGAATGCGTCCTAGCATCCGCCTCATAAAATTGGCATCATCCCAGTTCGGGGCATATACGTTTACCAAAACCACCGTCTCCCCCTGTAGTTTGCCACTCACCATCACGTATCTGCCCCCGTTATCCGCCACTATAGTCTTTGCCTCGAACATTACCCGCTTCCCCACTAATATAGCCACCCCCCTGTTTTTCGCACCTAGCCCCGAATGGAACACCTGCCCCACCCATCCTTTGCGTAGCCTAACCTGGTCTATCAGTTTCAGGTGCGTTTCCTGTAACATAACCACATCTGCCTTAAGTTTCTTAAGGTGTGCGAGTACCCGTGCCAGCTTTATCGGCCCGTTCAGCCCTCTCACGTTCCACGTGATCAGCCGGGTTGGGGGGCATCCTACCCCCCCCCCTTGTCGATTAGCCATCCCCTTTTTCCAGCTCCTCACCCGGTTCCCACGCAGCTGTATCTCCCCCAGGCGGTGCCCCCCCGCCCATCCCCTCCCATACCAGCTCCCCCCTCTCCCCAGCAGCAGCAACCCAGTAATTCCCCCCTCCCACCCCCCCCCCCCCGCTAGATCCCCCGCTAGCGTAATTACCCCCCCCATGTTGCTCCCAGAAGTCAGCAAACTCCGACCTCGGCTTCCCCCCGTGACCTCGGCTCGCACCGTGCGACGCCCCCTCCTTCCTGCTTCTCTATTCCCGCCATGATTATCATAGCGCGGGAACCAAGCCCGCGCTTCTCCCTTGGCCCCGCCCCCAATGGCCAACGCCCCATCTCCTCCACCTCCCCTCCTCCCCCCATCACCACCTGTGGAAGAGAGAAAAGTTACCACATCGCAGGATTAGTTCATAAAACTCCTCTTTCCCCCCTTTTTAGCCCCCCACATTCGCCCCACCACTTTGTTCAAACGTTCTTTTTAATAACCCGATCATTCCAGTTTTTCTTCCACAATAAAAGTCCACGCTTCATCCGCCGTCTCAAAGTAGTCGTGCCTCCCTCGATATGTGACCCACAGTCTTGCCGGTTGCAGCATTCCAAATTTTATCTTTTTATGAAGCACCGCCTTGGCCCGATTAAAGCTCGCCCTCCTTCTCGCCACCTCCGCACTCCAGTCTTGATAAACGCGGATCACCGCGTTCTCCCATTTACTGCTCCGAGTTTTCTTTGCCCATCTAAGGACCATTTCTCTATCCTTAAAACGGAGGAATCTCACCACTATGGCTCTGGGAATTTCTCCTGCTCTCGGTCCTCGCGCCATCACTCGGTATGCTCCCTCCACCTCCAACGGACCCGCCGGGGCCTCCGCTCCCATTAACGAGCGCAGCATCGTGCTCACATATACCCCGACGTCCGCTCCCTCCGCACCTTCAGGAAGACCAAGAATCCTCAGGTTGTTCCTCCTTGCGTTGTTCTCCAGTGCCTCCAACCTTTCCACACATCGTTTCTGATGTGCCTCATGCGTCTCCGTCTTCACCACCAGGCCCTGTATGTCGTCCTCATTCTCGGCTGCCTTTGCCTTCACGACCCGAAGCTCCCGCTCCTGGGTCTTTTGTTCCTCCTTTAGCCCTTCGGTCGCCTGTAGTATCGGGGCCAACAGCTCTTTCTTCATTTCCTTTTTGAGCTCTTCCACACAGCATTTCAAGAACTCTTGTTGTTCAGGGCCCCATGTTAAACTGCCACCTTCCGACGCCATCTTGGTTTTTGCTTGCCTTCCTTGCCGCTGTTCTAAAGGATCCACTGCAATCCGGCCACTTTCTCCTTTTTTCATCCGTATCCAGGGGGGATTCCCTTCTGGTTTACCGCACAGTGTTTTTAGCCGTCAAAATTGCCGTTGGGGCTCCTATCAAGAGCCCAAAAGTCCGTTTCACCGGGAGCTGCCGAAACGTGCGACTCAGCTGGTCATCGCCGCACCCGGAAGTCCCCTGTTTACATTTTCTAAGTATCCTGTTATCACATCCTTTATAATACTCTAGCATTTCCCTACTATTGTGTTAAGCTAGCCGGTCTGTAATTCCCTCTTTACTCCCCCCTCCAGACCTAACCGGTCTGTAATTCCCTCTTTACTCCCCCCTCCTTTTTTAAATAGCGCTGTTATATTTGCCACCCTCCAGTCTGCCAGGACCATTCCAGATGTGAGAGAATTTTGGAAGATGACAACCAACGCCTCCACTATTTCCATGGCCATCTCCTTTAGTACCCTGGGGTGAAGATTATCAGGCCCTGGGGATTTATCGGCTTTCAGTCCCATTAATTTCTCCAGCATTTATTTTTAGTAATACAAATTTTCTTCAATTCCTCCTTCTCAATAGTCCCTTAGTTATTTAGCATTTTTGGGAAGCTAGTTGTGTCTTCCTCTGTGAAGACTGAACTAAAGTAGTTTTAATTGCCGTGTCATTTCCTTTTTTTCCTGTTTCGGACTGTAAAGGACCTGCATTTATCTTCACTCATCTTTTCCTTTTTATATACTTATAGAAGCTTTAACAGTCCACTTTTATGTTATGCAAGTTTACTCCCACACTCTATTTTTCCACTCTTTATCAATCTCTTGGTGCTCCTTTGCTGAATTCTGAACTTCTCCCAATCCTCAGGCTTGCTACTTTTTCCATAAACTTTATACAACTCACTTTTGGATCTAATACTATCCTTAATTTCATTTTTAGTCATGGTAGAGCCGCTTTCCTTGTGTTTGTGAATGTGTAACTTTTGCAATACATGCATTTGTTCCTTAAATATTAGCCATTGCCCATCCACTGTCATGCCTTTTAGTGAAGTTCCCCAATCTATCTTAGCCAACTCCTGCCTCAAACCTTTGTTGTTTCCTTTGTTTCGATTTCGGATCAGAGTTGCAGATTGGACTTCTCTTTTCATTCATATGAAGAATACTATCATGTTATGGTCACTGTTCCTTAGTGGACCCTAAAAAAACAAGATTATTAATTAACCCTTTCTCATTGCATGATACCAAATCTAGGATAGCATGTTCGTGAGCTGGTTAATCGACATACTGGTCGAAAAAAACATCCTGTACGCACTCCAGGAATTCATCCGCACAGTATTATTGCTTATTTGATTTGCCGAATCTATATGTAGATTAAAGTCACTTATGATTATTGCAGCCACCTTGTTTTTTAAAAATAAATTTAGAGTACCCAATTTTATTTTTCCAATTAAGGGACAATTTAGCGTGGCCAATCCACTACAGATTTTTTGTTTTGGTTTGTGGTGGTGAGACCCACGCAGACATGGAGAGATTGCAAACTCCACAAGACAGTGACCCCGGGGCCGGGATCGAACCCGGGTCCTCGGCACCGTGAGGCAGCAGTGCTAACCACTGTGCTATCGTGCCGCCCTGCAGCCACCTTGTTACATGTATCTCTAATTTCCTGCACAGTGCCATTCCCTACCTTTCCACTACTGTTTAGAGGCCTATAGACAACTACCACTAATGTTCCCCCCCCCCCCCCCACATTGTTGTTTCTTATTTCCATCTAGTTCTACATCTAGATTTTCTGAGCCAATATCCTTTCACTATTGCATTGATTTCATCCTTAACTAACAACGTCACCCCATTTCCTTTCCCTTTCCGCCTGTGCTTCTTAAATATCAAGTACCCTTGGATATTCAGTTCCCAGCCGTGGTCACTCTGCAGCCATACCTTCGTAATTGCAATCATATCGCACATGTTTATATCAATGTGCATGGTGGGAACTTCACTGGAAGCCATGGAGTGAGTGGTCACACACAAGGCGGATCCTGCTTGAAGGTGTTGGTTGTGGCCCTTTTCACCTGTGTTTTGGGTAGATTCGGCGGAAAAGTGGAGCGGAGAGTGTAGCATGAGCATGTTTATGGCTATCTGACCCGGGTGAAGACCGTGAAGGACCTGGCGAAAGAGTTGAAGGAGACTGGCGCAGTACCAATTATGAAAGTGGCAGAGGGGGAGGGTCATCGTTAGCGGGAAAGTTGCAGGTGGAAGAATTTTAAAAAAATGTATTTTATTCCAAACATTCAAAATTACAAAGACTGATCTCCTGAATTCAAACTTGATCTTTTCCAGCTGGAGGAAATCGTACAGATCCCCCAGCCAGCCCACCACCCCCGGTGGCCCTGTCGATTGCCATTCCAACAGAATCCTTTGCCGGAAAATAAGAGGCGAAAGCCACCACATCCACCCTCCTCTCCTCCATCAGCTCCGGCATTTCCCCTACCGCAAATATTGTCCAGCCTGGCCCGGCCTCTGCCCCCACAATCTTTGTTTTAGCTCCAAACACCCCCCTCCCAGTACCTCTCCAACTTCTTGCAGCCCCAGAACATATGAGCGTGATTTGCTCGTCCTCGCCCACACTTCTCGTACTCAACTGCCACCCCCTGGAAGAACCCACTCAGCCTTGCCCGAGTCATGTGCACCCTATGCACAACCTTGAATTGAATCAGACTCATCCTCACACACGAGGGGGTCGAATTTACCCTACCCATTGCCTCACTCCACGCTACCCATCCTATCTCCCCCAGCTCTTCCTTCCATTCTCTTTAATCCCCCCCCCCCCTTCCCCAGCCACCCGCTCCCCCAGCCACCCATATATATCACCAATCCTACTCGCCCCTTCCACATCCGGAAGGAACAACCGCTGCAACAGGGTATAAGCTGGAAGCATGGGAAACCCTCTCCATTCCTTCTGCACAAAATCCTCACTTGCATATACCTGAACTCGCTTCCCTTCGGCAGCTCCACTATCCCCTGCAGCTCTTCCAGACCTGCAAACCTCTCCTCCAGATATAGATCCCTTGCCCTCACCAGCCCTACCTCCCTCCACTTCCTATTAATGCCATCTGTCACACCCGGTTTAGACCAATGGTCCCCACACATCAGTGTCAGCACTGACATCCCCTCGATCCTCAACTGGTTCCTCAAGTGTCCTCAACTGGTTCCACATCCTAATCGTGGACAGCACCGCCCAGCTCACCGTGTACCTCCCCGGTGCCAGCAGAAGCGACTCTTGTCACCATGGCCCTCAGGCTGGACCCTCTACATTCTCCTCCAGCATCCAAACCCACTCTACACTCCTTCCCAACAGTAGAGGTTCAGGTTTGGTAACGGCGACTGGAGAATCGGCGCCAATCACGCCCGCGGGGTCGCCGGCGCGCTGGTCGGGGGCAGTTGAAATCGCCCCCCCCCCCCCGGCGATTCTCCGCGCCTCGACAGGCGCGAGTTCGGCCGAGTGCCACTGTTACGTATGGTCCTACCCGGTGGGACCTCGGAGATCTGCCTGCGTCGGCCGTCCTGGTGCGGGCCTCCACGGTGGCCAGGCACGCGATCAGGGCCTACCGATCGGTGGGCGGGCTAATCCCAGGGGGGTCCTATGTTCCTCGGAGACGGCAACCCACGCGCATGTGCGGACCAGTGACGTGCCGGCTTTCGAGCGCTGGACCAGTGGACACCACTCCGGCGCCGTACTAGCCCCCTAGGAAGGGGTGAATACCTGGGCCTAGATGCCCTTTAACGCTGGAGTCGCTCGCGCTGATTTTGACACCGGCATCAGAACTTGGCCGTGGGATCGGAGAATTCCAGCCCTTGTTTGTCCATTTAAATGGGGCTTCTGTTCCACACCAGCAAACTAATGCTTCATGCAGTTCAGAGAATTTTCCAATCCACAACAATTAGGAACTTGAGTCAAATACAATGCTTGACACTATTAATTATGTCTTTTTTTCCTCCAGGCTTCTAGCAACAGCACTTGGGGTGAGTCTAAATTTGCTCCGCTTTTCAATTTTGCAGTTAAAGCTGTGTATGACAAATGTTGCTCAGTTACCAAATGAACATAGTGGTAGCCTGATTGGATGATTGACACTATAGGATGCTCTCCAGTCTAATCTGCCAGACTCATTGGGCAGAATTATCTGTTTCAGAAACCAAGTGTTGACACTAAGCCTGAATTGCTGGGCCTCCACAACAATTAAATTGGCATTGGTCCCGGAGCGATTCATCATCCGTTGGTGAGTTTGCACCGGCGCCACGTGGAACACCATTGATTGCAATGAAAACTGTGTCCGATTCGCCAGGGTCGGGATTGCCGCTCGAGAGGCTGACAAGCTTCAGCCGCATATTAGCACTCCGCTCCCCACACACTCATCCCAGCGACCAGATGGCAACAAGAAAAGTGGCTTCCATTTCATAGATGCGAGCTGAAGACCCTACTGGATGACGTAGAGAGGCGGGCCACACTGTTCCCTTGTGTGGGAAGGAGGCTGCCACCCACTACCATACGCCGGGCCTGGGTGCAGGTGGCACAGGCCGTGAGTGCCGTGGATCCCACAGTCAGGACTGTACAGCAGTATTGCAAGAAGCAGAACAATCTCCTCAGGGTGTGTAGGCAGCACTGAGACCCTGGCACCAACCCCATCCCAGACCCATAGCCCCCCCCCCCCCCCCCCCCCCCCCCACCTAGAGGGCGGCCAAACTCCACCCCATCAGCAGTATGCTCTCGCCCCACCTGTACCACATGCCAGCATCCATGCCGCCACCATAGCCGGGTACACTTACCAGAAAGGCCAACAGCTGCCCATGTTGCACATGTCCGGCAGTTTAATACTGTGCACTTTCTGTCTCTTCTCCACCGCGCCCCCCCCCCCAAAACCCTAGGAGAAGGCGACACATAACCAATGTTATGTCTCTGAGAGAGACAGAAGGTTGGAGGGAGATAGCCGGACTGCAGCCCCTCACCGCTGCAGAGCCATGGACACTGGAGGGCAGTTGCCGAGGCGGAGGCATTGGGCAACCAAGTAAACCCCGCTGAGTTGCATGTGAGGCACGAACCCCCCCTATCATCACCCCTTCACCACCCCAACCCGTGATCCAATCATGCGTCATGTCATGTGTGTTGCAGGAGTACCTGGTGTAGAGACGGGCCCTTCTGGTGTACCCGAATCAGAATCCAGTGACCAGGAGACAATGGACAGTGTCGTGAACCCCTGATGCACAATCAATACTCTCGAGACAAAGAGGAGTCATATCTAATCGGCTTTAATCAGCTAGAACTGTACCCAGCAGCGATGATACAGAAAGTGAAGGCTGCTACGACGGCATCGGTTCTTATACCCCACCTCTCAGGGCGGGGCTATGTACATTAGCCAATGGTAGACCCCTAGGTCTAGCCAATGGTAATTCACCTCTCAGGTACCGCAATACCTGGTATTACCACAACCCCCAAACGCCAGTCCGAGACATCCCGGAGCACAAGCCTGATGATAATACTGACTTCCTGTCACAGCTGTGTCCCAATATCCTCCACCATAGCAGAGACGCTCACCTCAGTTGAGCACTTTAGTGAAGAGGCTCCTGGGGCTCTATCTGGTGCACACCACACACACACATGCTGCGGTTAGTCAGGCGGAGGGAAGAATTCCCAAGGGGGTGGACGGTCGGGGGGTGACCCGACCCCAGGAAGTAACTGCCCTCCTGACGGGAATCAGGCTTCCGAAAAGGGAGGTTCCATGGATAATTGAGATGCAGAGACAGCCAGGGACTACACACAAGACATGACGTATGATTGGATCGTGGTCCTCCAGGGCTGTCAGCAACCATTCAGCGCCTGCAGGTGTCGTTGGAGGAATCCAACCGCCTGCAGGGGCAGGAGGCAATGCCGACAATATAGACCACCCAGGCCAATGCTGCACGGGTGGCGTCTGCGATGCAGGCCTTGGGGGCGAAGCTATTGGCCATGGGTCAGGATGTCCAAGGCCTGGGGCACTCTGTGTGCGTGGTGGCCGAGGTGGCCGAGGCACAGTACAGGGCTGAAAGAAATTTTAAAATGTTGCATTTATAACCACTTCATTTGCACAATAAATTCCCACAATGGCTATTCTTTTTGACAACACATTCTTAAAACACTTTGCAGAAAATGATGGAATTTTCACCACCATTTTAATGTTTCCATCTATTACAGTACAGTGAGCTATGACGAACTTCGAAAATTAAACATGAACACCCCCTGCCCCACCACCACCCAAATAAGTTGGTGGGTGGCACCGCACCCCCGATACATCAAGCATGCATCTCACAATGCCCTCTCTTTGACCCCGCAGGAGAAGTTGGCACATAACAGGTGGGAAAGGGCCCAGACAGGTTACAGGGTGCCGGACATCAGAGTCCTCAGCCCGATGTGGAACGGGCCCCGGAGATCGCGCGGATGACCTAGGATAGAACGGTCACTGTCCCTTCACCCAGATGACTTGTCTCAATTGAATAACTCAGGTTAGACAATATGATCCTTCCTTTCACTGACCACATGTCAATTCTCTCGCAGGATCTCCATCTGATGATGACGGCTCATCCGGCATGCCCCCCTGCCCCACCTTTCTTCCAAGAGAACACCTCGGAGGAGAACTGCGAGGATGCCACCATCGATGCATCACGGCTGTCATCCTCACCATCCACTAGCGAGGAGACACACATCTCAGTGGGCAGCATTTGCGGACAGGCTTCTGGAGTACAATCCTTTCAGCAGCACGCAGATGCTGATGCACACCAGGTGGAGGCAGGAGCATCCAAGGGAGTCAGCAGTTGGCGGTCTGCTGGATCGCAGGACTTAGCTGGGTCCCAGCCAGGTGCCGAGCCTCTGTATCATCGTTCGAGTAAAGGACTGTAAAGATGTCTGCATCACCCGTGCCACGACTGGAACCGATGGCTGCTGACTAATCCACTCGACCATCTCCATCACCCTGGCCCCAAACCGACACAGACAGAAGAAACTCTGCCGCAGGAGACTCAATGTCCCTGGACTCAAAGACCTTGAGAAGAAAGAGCTACTCAGTCAGCTCCGCACAGCTAACCTGGCGACAACCAACGAGGCAGAGCTGTAGAACACCCACAGTGCCTGGTCCACCTTGGTCTCGGATTGTGTTTTCAGGATCCTTAAGGGGGAGGGGGAGCAGCCCCAAGACGTGGTCCACATAGGTACCAACGACATAGGTAGGAAAAGGGATGGGGATGTAAGGCAGGAATTCAGGGAGCTAGGGTGGAAACTTAGATCTAGGACAAACAGAGTTATTATCTCTGGGTTGTTACCCGTGCCACGTGATAGTGAGACGAGGAATAGGGAGAGGGAGGAGTTGAACACGTGGCTACAGGGATGGTGCAGGAGGGAGGGTTTCAGATTTATGGATAATTGGGGCTCATTCTGGGGTCGGTGGGACCTCTACAAACGGGTTGGTCTGCACCTGGACCAGAGGGGTACCAATATTCTGGGGGGGAAATTTGCTAATGCTCTTTGGGAGGATTTAAACTAGTTCAGCAGGGGCTTGGGAACCTGAATTGTAGCTCCAGTATACAGGAGGTTGAGAGTAGTGAGGTCATGAGTAGGGTTTCAAAGTTGCAGGAGTCTACCGGCAGGCAGGAAGGTGGTTTAAAGTGTGTCTTCTTCAATGCCAGGAGCATCCGGAATAAGGTGGGTGAACTTGCGGCATGGGTTGGTACCTGGGACTTCGATGTTGTGGCCATTTCGGAGACATGGATAGAGCAGTGACAGGAATGGTTGTTGCAGGTGCCGGGATTTAAATATTTCAGTAAGCTCAGGGAAGGTGGTAAAAGACGGGGAGGGGTGGCATTGTTAGTCAAGGACAGTATTACGGTGGCAGAAAGGACGTTTGATGAGGACTCGTCTACTGAGGTAGTATGGGCTGAGGTTAGAAACAGGAAAGGAGAGGTCACCCTGTTAGCTGTTTTCTATAGGCCTCCGAAAAGTTCCAGAGATGTAGAGGAGAGGATTGCAAAGATGATTCTGGATAGGAGCGAAAGCAACAGGGTAGTTGTTATGGGGGACTTTAACTTTCCAAATATTGACTGGAAACGCTATAGTTTGAGTACATTAGATGGGTCCATTTTTGTCCAATGTGTGCAGGAGGGTTTCCTGACACAGTATGAAGATAGGCCAACAAGAGGCGAGGCCATATTGGATTTGGTACTGGGTAATGAACCAGGACAGGTGTTAGATTTGGAGGTAGGCGAGCACTTTGGTGATAGTGACCACAATTCGATTACGTTTACTTTAGTGATGGAAAGGGATAGGTATATACCGCAGGGCAAGAGTTATATCTGGGGGAAACGCAATTATGATGCGATGAGGCAAGACTGAGGATACATCGGATGGAGAGGAAAACTGCAGGGGATGGGCACAATGGAAATGTGGAGCTTGTTCAAGGAACAGCTACTGCGTGTCCTTGATAAGTATGTACCTGTCAGGCAGGGAGGAAGTGGTCGAGTGAGGGAACCGTGGTTTACTAAAGCAGTCGAAACACTTGTCAAGAGGAAGAAGGAGACTTATGTAAAGATGAGACATGACGGTTCAGTTAGGGCGCTCGAGAGTTACAAGTTAGCTAGGAAGGACCTAAAGAGAGAGCTAAGAAGAGCCAGGAGGGGACATGAGAAGTCTTTGGCAGGTAGGATCAAGGATAACCCTAAAGCTTTCTATCGATATGTCAGGAATAAAAGAATGACTAGGGTAAGAGTAGGGCCAGTCAAGGACAGTAGTGGGAAGTTGTGCTTGGAGTCCGAGGAGATAGGAGAGGTGCTAAATGAATATTTTTCGTCAGTATTCACACAGGAAAAAGACAATGTTGTCGATGAGAATACTGAGATTCAGGCTACTAGACTAGAAGGGCTTGAGGTTCATAAGGAGGAGGTGTTAGCAATTCTGGAAAGTGTGAAAATAGATAAGTCACCTGGGCCGGATGGGATTTATCCTAGGATTCTCTGGGAAGCTAGGGAGGAGATTGCTGAGCCTTTGGCCTTGATCTTTAAGTCATCTTTGTCTACAGGAATAGTGCCAGAAGACTGGAGGATAGCAAATGTTGTCCCCTTGTTCAAGAAGGGGAGTAGAGATAACCCCGGTAACTATAGACCAGTGAGCCTTACTTCTGTTGTGGGAAAAATCTTGGAAAGGTTTATAAGAGATAGGATGTATAATCATCTGGAAAGGAATAATTTGATTAGAGATAGTCAACACGGTTTTGTAAAGGGTAGGTCGTGCCTCACAAACCTTATAGAGTTCTTTGAGAAGGTGAACAAACAGGTGGATGAGGGTAAAGCAGTTGATGTGGTGTATATGGATTTCAGTAAAGCGTTTGATAACGTTCCCCATGGTAGGCTACTGCAGAAAATACGGAAGCATGGGATTCAGGGTGATTTAGCAGTTTGGATCAGAAATTGGCTAGCTGGAAGAAGACAAAGGGGGGTGGTTGATGGGAAATGTTCAGACTGGAGTCCAGTTACGAGTGGTGTACCACAAGGATCTGTTTTGGGGCCACTGCTGTTTGTCATTTTTATAAATGACCTGGAGGAGGGCGTAGAAGGATGGATGAGTAAATTTGCAGATGACACTAAAGTCGGTGGAGTTGTGGACAGTGCGGAAGGATGTTACAAGTTACAGAGGGACATAGACAAGCTGCAGCGCTGGGCTGAGAGGTGGCAAATGGAGTTTCATGCAGAAAAGTGTGAGGTGATTCATTTTGGAAGGAATAACAGGAAGACTGAGTACTGGGCTAATGGTAAGATTCTTGGCAGTGTGGATGAGCAGAGAGATCTTGGTGTCCATGTACATAGATCCCTGAAAGTTGCCACCCAGGTTGAGGGGGTTGTTAAGAAGGCGTACGGTGTGTTAGCTTTTATTGGTAGAGGGATTGAGTTTAGGAGCCATGAGGTCATGTTGCAGCTATACAACACTCTGGTGCGGCCGCATTTGGAGTATTGCGTGCAATTCTGGTCGCCGCATTATAGGAAGGATGTGGAAGCATTGGAAAGGGTGCAGAGGAGATTTACCAGAATGTTGCCTGGTATGGAGGGAAGATCTTATGAGGAAAGGCTGAGGGACTTGAGGCTGTTTTCGTTAGAGAGAAGAAGGTTAAGAGGTGACTTAATTGAGGCATACAAGATGATCAGAGGATTGGATAGGGTGGACAGTGAGAGCCTTTTTCCTCGGATGGTGATGTCTAGCACGAGGGGAGATACCTTTAAATTGAGGGGAGATAGATATAAGACAGATGTCAGAGGTAAGTTCTTTACTCAGAGAGTAGTAAGGGCGTGGAATGCCCTGCCTGCAACAGTAGTGGACTCGCCAACACTAAGGACATTCAAATGGTCATTGGACAGACATATGGACAATAAGGGAATAGTGTAGATGGGCTTTAGAGTGGTTTCACAGGTCGGCGCAACATCGAGGGCCGTAGGGCCTGTACTGCGCTGTAATGTTCTTTGATAAAAGCCACCATAGTCAGTATCTGAGGAGACGCTCGGTCTCTCAACCAGGAAACACAAAGACTGGTTTGACAAGAACTATCAGGAGATTTAGGATCTCCTTGACCGCAAATGCAAGGCGTTCCTGAACTGGCACCTCCACCAAATCTCAATTGAGAGGAAACAGGCCTACAGGCAACTAAAGGCCGAGGTGCAACAAAGAACTTGTGACCTAAAGAACAGGTGGTGGGTGGAAAGAGTGCAGGAGACTCGGCAACTCGTCGAAAACCACGATGTGTGCAGCTTCTTCAGCACAATCAAAACCATCTACAGTCCGAGTACCCAGGGATCCACCCCAATGAGAGACAAAATCTGGGAGGGGCTCATCAAATACGGAGAACCCGCTGGAGAGAGCAGTCCAAGGACCTCCTCAATCAAGGCACCGCCTTCGACCCAAGTGTCCTCAACACCATCCCGCAACACGGTACCCGCCATCATCTCAGCGCAACCCTGGTTTGCTGTGAGGTCGGAAAAGCCATCTGACAGCTGAACAACAACAAGGCCTCTGGCACAGATGGAATCCCCTCAGAAGTACTAAAATGTGGTGGAGATGCACTCTTGACAAGAATCTACAATCTCATCACCCTTGCCTGGAAGGAAGAGAGCATGCCGGATGATCTCAGATACGCCTTAATTGTGACCATCTTCAAGAAAGGAGACTGGTCCAAAAGCGGAAATTACAGAGGAATTTCCCTACTCTCCGGCACGAGAAATGTTATCAAACGCCCATAAGACTTAGGAGAAGATTTAGGCCACTCTGCCCATTGTGTCTGCCCCATCATTTAATCATGGCTGATATTTTTCTCTTCCCCATTCTCCTGCCTTCTCCCCATAACCGATCCCCTTATTAATCAAGAACCTATCTATCTCTGTCTTAAAGACACTCAGTAATTTGGCCTCCACAGCCTTCTGCGGCAAAGAGTTCCACAGATTCACCACCCTCTGGCTGAAAAAATTCCTCCTCATCTCTGTTTTAAAGGATCATCCTTTAGCCTGAGATTGTGTCCTCTGGTTCTAGTTTCTCCTACAAGTGGAATCATCCTCTCCACGTCCACTCTATCCAGGCCTTGCAGTATCCTGTAAGTTTCAATCGCGAGAATACTCATCAACCGCCTCCTCCCAGTGGTTGAAGAGCTCCTCCCTTAGTCTCAGTGCGGCTTCCGCCTACCAAGAGGCTCAGTGGACATGACCTTCAGCGCATGACAAATCCAGGAAAAGTGCAGGGAGCAGCATAAAACTACATGGCCTTCTTTAATCTCGCAAAGACTTTTGACTCTGTCAACTGTGACGGATTGTCAAGCATCTTCCTCAAATTCGGCTGCCCGCAAAAATTCGATACCATGCTCCACGATGACATGCACGACATGCTCTAGGTTTCTTAGAGTCACGCAGGAGGATTTAAACTAGTATGTCGGGATGGGAACCAGAGTGTTAGCTTAGAAGGTGTAATAACTTAAGGGGAAATAGAGAACAAAAATAAGAGAACAACATCACTCTCAGGCAGAGCAAAAAAGGTGAGGTATGAGAAGGGAGGTGATCAATGCAGGGCTGCGTGCAGTATACGGAACAAGGTATATGAGCTTGTGCACATTGAAATTGGCTGGTACATTGTTGTGGGCATCACAAAGACGTGGCTGCAAGGGGATCAGAACTGGGATCTACATATCCAAGGATATGTGTCCTATCGAAAGGACAAGCAGATGGGCAAAGAGGGTGGGGTTGCATTGTTAGTAAGGAATGAAGTTAAATCGATTACTGCAAGGAGGGATATCGGATCGGAAGGCATAGAATCTCTGGGTAGAGTTGAGGAATTGCAAAGGTAAAAAGACCCTGATGGGAGTTATGTACAGGCCGCCTAGCAGTAGTCAGGATGTGGGGCAGAAAATAAATCAGGAGACAGAAAAGGCATGTAAAAAAGGCAATATTACAATAGGCATGGGGAACTTCAATATGCAGGTGGACTAGGAAAATCAGGTTGGTAGTAGATCCCAAGAAAAGGAATTTGTGGAATGTTTAAGAGATGTTTTTTTGGAGCAGCTTGGACAGAGCCTTCTAGAGAACAGGCGATGGTGATGTGTAATGAGGCAGACTTGATCAGGGAACCTAAGGTGAAGGAACCCTTGGGAGCAGTGACCACAATATGATAGAATTTACCCTGGAGTTTGAGAGAGAAATAGTAATGTAAAAGAAGATAGGAAGAGTTTATTGAGTATATAAAAGGCAAGAGAGAGGCAAAAATAGACATTGAAAATGAGGCTGGAGAAGTAATAATAGGAAAGATAGAAATGGCAGAGGACCTGAATAGTTACTTTGCATCAGTTTTCAAGGTGGAAGACACCATTGGGATGCCAGAGCTCCAGAAGAATCAGGGGGCACAGGTGAGTGTAGTGGCCATCACTGAGGAGAAGGTTCAGGGGAACAGATGAGGAGGAATTTCTTCAGCCAGAGGATGGTGAATCTGTGGAACTCTTTGCTGCAGAAGGCTGTGGAGGCCAATTCACTGAGTGTCTTTAAGATAAAGATAGATAGGTTCTTGATTAATAAGGGGGTCAGGGGTAATGGGGAGAAGGCAGGAAAAGGGGATGAGAAAATATCAGCCATGGTTGAATTGCGGAGCAGACTCGATGGGCCGAGTGGCCTAATTCTGCTCCTATGTCTTATGGTCTTACGGAAACTGAAAGGTCTGAAGGTGGTTAAATAATTTGGACCAGATGGACTACACCCCAGGGTTCTATAAGAGAGAACTGAGAAGATTTTGGAGGCATTGGTGGTGATCTTTCAGGAATCACTAGAGGCAGGAAGGATCCCAGAGGACTGGAAAGCGGCTAATGTAACACCGCTATTTAAAAGGGAGATAGACTTATAGAATCTTAGAAGATTTTAGAGTCCATTATTAAAGATGAGATTGCAGAATACTTGGAGATGCTTGATAAAATAGGACTCAATGAGCACAGCTTTGTCAAAGGGAGGTCATATCTGACAAATCTGTTAGACTTCTTTGAGAAGGTAACAAGGAAGTTAGAAAAAGGAGAACCAATGGACGTGATTTATTTAGATTTCCAGAAGGCCGTTGACAAGGTGCCGCATAAGAGACTGTTAAAAATGTTAAGAGCCCATGGTGTTACGGGTAAGATCCTGGCATGGGTGGAAGATTGGCTGACTGGCAGAAGGCAGAGAGCGGGGATAAAGGGGTCTTTTTCAGGATGGCAGCCGGTGACTAGTAGTGTGCCTCAGGGGTCTGTGCTGGGACCACAACTTTTCACAATATATATTAACGATCTGGAAGAAGGAACTGAAGGCACTGTTGCTAAGTTTGCAGATGATACAAATATATGTAGCGGAACAGGTAGTATTGAGGAAGCAGGGGGCTGCAGAAGGACTTGAACAGGCTAGGAGAGTGGGCAAAGAAGTGGCAGATGGAATAAAATGTGGAAAAGTGTGAAGTTATGCACTTTGGAAGGTAGAATGGATGCATGGACTATTTTCTAAATGGAGAAATGCTTAGGAATTTGAAGCGAAAGGGACTTGGGAGTACCTGTTCAAGATTCTCTTAAGGTTAACGTGCAGGTTCAGTCGGCAGTTAGGGAGGCAAATGCAATGTTAGCATTCATGTCGAGCGGGCTCGAATACACGAGCAGGGATGTACTTCTGAGGCTCTGATCAGACCCCATTTAGAGTATTGTGAGCAGTTTTGGACACCGTATCTAAGGAAGGCTGTGCTGGCCTTGGAAAGGGTCCAGAAGAGGTTCACAAGAATGAATCCTGGAATGAAGAACTTGTCGTATGAGGAACGGTTGAGGACTCTGGGTCTGTACTCGTTGGAGTTTAGAAGGATGAGCGGGGATTGTATTGAAACTTACAAGATACTGCAAGGCCTGGATAGAATGGACATGGAGAGGATGTTTCCACTTGTGGGAAAAACTAGAACCAGAGGACACAATCTCAGACTAAAGGGATGATCCTTTAAAACAGAGATGAGGAACTTCTTCAGCCAGAGGGTGCTGAATCTGTGGAACTCTTTGCCGCAGAAGGCTGTGGAGGCCAAATTACTGAGTGTCTTTAAGTCCGAGATAGATAGGTTCATGATTAATAAGGGGATCAGGGGTTATGGGGAGAAGGCATGAGAATGGGAATGAATAAAATATCAGTCATGATTGAATGGCGGAGCAGACTCGATGGGCCGAGTGGCCTAATTCTGCTCCTATGTCTTATGATCTAAGCCGTGATCCTCACCAACTGAACCACACAGACCCAATACTTGTGCAAACTGGGGTCAGAGAGGGCTCAGTCATTGCACAAATGCTCTTCATTTTCTGCGTAGCAGCACTCCACCCCATCACCCTGAAGTTCCTCGCTGGAGTGGAGTTAACCTACTGGACAAGCCAGAACCTGTTCAACCTCCGCCTCCAGACCAGAAGCAAGACCACCTCAACTTCTGTCATCGAGCTGCAGCCTGTGTGTGCACGCATTCAGAGGCCGAGTTACAAACCATCGTCGACGCATTCACTGAGGCATATGAAAGAATGGGCCTCAAACTAAACATCCGGAAAACAAAGGTTCTCGACCAGCTCCTCCTGCCACACACTACTGCCCCAGATCCATGGTGAACCCTTGGACAATGTGGATCATTTCCCATACCTCGGGAGCCTCCTCTCGGTGTGATCAGACAATGACGACGAAATCCACCATCGACTCCAATGCGCCAGTGCAGTCTTTGGACGCCTGAGGAACAGAATATTCAAAGATCGAGACCTCAAACCCAGCACCAAGCTCAAGGTCACAGTCATGGTCCCTCTTATGGACTGATCTGATCTCTTTACACATCTTCTGTACTGAGTAGTACTGTACCCCTATATGCTCCACCCGTGTCTGTGACTAGGCAACACAGTAGCACAAGGGCGGAACGGTAGCAGAATAGTTAGCACCGTTGATTCACGGCGCCAGAGTCCCAGATTCGATTCCGGCTTGGGTCACTGTTTGTGCAGAGTTTGTACGTTCTCCCTGTGTCTGCGTGGGTTTTCTCCAGGTGCTCCGGTTTCCTTCCACAAGTCCCGAAAGACGTGCTTGTTAGGTGAATTGGACATTCTGGTTTCTCCCTCAGTGTTCCCGAACAGGCGCCTGAGTGTGGCGACTAAGGGCTTTTCACGGTAACTTCATTGCAGTGTTAATGTAAGCCTACTTGTGACAAAATAAAGATTATTCTAAACTATGTATTTACATTGTGTATTTATGTATTCCCTATGGGTTTTTTTCCTGTATGGAATGATTTGTCTATTGTACGCAGAGCAATACTTTCACTGTCCCTCGGTACACGTGACAATAACCAAATCCAATCCAAGTCCTCGCCACCTATACATCAGAAACATGGAAAGATATCACCAACGCTGCCTCTGCAAAAGCCACCGGCAGGATAGGCATACCAACGTGAGTGCCCTCTCCCAGGGCAATATCCCCAGGACCGAGTCACTGGCCATGCTCGACCAGCTACGATGGGCAGGCCACAATGCCCGCATGCCCAAAACTCCCAAAACAAGTGCTCTTACTTCAAGCCACGTAATGGCAAGCGACCACTGGGACGGCGGGTGAAACGCTACAAGGACACTCTGAAAGCCTCCCTAAATACATGCAACATTCTCACTGCAATGTGGGAATCACTTGCCTTAGAATGCACAAACTGGAGAAAAAGCATCCACAAAGGCGCCAATCACTTTGAGCGTCATAGAGTGGAGCAAGTGGAGGCCAAGTGTGAACAGCGGAGGAGTGCAGAATCCAGAGCGTTGCACCCACCCACCACATCAAGCACCACCTGTGGCAGAGTCTGCGGATCCAGGATCAGACATTTCAGCCACCGCAGAACCCACCTCCCCAGAGTGGAAGCAAGTCATCCTCGACACTGAGGGACTGCCCAAGAGAAGAGATATCTAAGACGTGGCTCAGTCAGTGACAGCCATGGCTGAGGGCCTTGACATCATGACCCAGTCGCTGGGGAATGTGACCCAAACGCAGGTGGACATTGCCGAGGTACCACAGAGCATGTCCTTGTAATTAAGGAGCATTGCTGAGGGCGTCAACACCATGGTGCAGGCAATGGGGTGGTGCCAGGATTCGCAGGGCTGAGGACGCAGAGGTCATGGAGCTCCCCCCATCTGCCCACCGTCTCATGGAGACCCCCAGGGCCCTTCGGGCACCATCTGTGAGGAGGGAGCGCTGGAGTCCGACCCGGAGTCTTCCAAAAGGGAGACCAAGGCCGTCTCCAGCTCTTCTGAGTCTTTCCTCTCCCCCTCCATACCCCAGTGTGTCCCGAGGTCAGCGGGCAGAACAGGACACCAGTGTCACCGGTAAGGCGGCCGCGACACTCTGGCCCCAGGGCCTCCAGAGGACACACGGGCATGAAAGGCCACAGGTGCGTAAAGCAGCAGGCTGCCTCCACCTCTAATGTGCATCCTGGTTAAGTATATTGAGGATCAGTGACTGGGCACTGGGAGGGAGGGGGCACCATCGGCAGCTAGGGACAGTTAGGGTTTCGAATGTTTACAATTAAAACATGTTACGCCTAATACATGTGAAGCCTTTGTCACGTTATTCCACATAGCTGATCGGCCTGCACCCCCACCCCGTCGCCCTCTGCTCCCACTTGCCCCTGCCCCTGGCACAGTGGTCCTAAATCTGGAGCCGCAGTGGCATACCACATACAGGGTGATGGGTGTACGTGTGCTGTCAACAGGAAAACAGACTATAGCCTAGATTGAGGAGGCATAGTGCTTACCTCACAGCGGGTTATCATCACCCTTCTGCCTTGCATCATGACTCGCTGACTGTGCCGATACAAATCTATTAACCTGTGCCAGGTTGTGGGGGGCATAGCAGACCAGCATAAACTGGGAGGTGTACTGCAGTGCACCACCAGAGAGGTGCAAGCATTTTCAGCAGTCCGATGCACCGCTCAATGACAGCAGGGGTGGCACCACGGGCCTTGTTATATCAGGTCTCCACATCGGTCTCCGGCCTCCGTACTGCCAGCATTAGCCAGGACCTCAAAGGGTACCCCTTATGCCCCAAGAGCCAATCCCTCAACCTGAGGTGGTCCTCGAAAACACCGAGGATCTCCGAGTGTCTGAGGATTTCGCTGTCGTGCAACACATGCAAGATCCGAGATGGTGGTCGCACACGAGTTGAACATTCAGGGGGTGGAACCCCATCCAGTTAATGAAGGGCATTTCCTGTTGCCCCGATATGTGCCAGGTGACATGTGTGCCATCAATTACCTCCTGGACATGGGGCATCTTGGTGATGGTGGAGAATCATGCTGCCCGGGTATCTTGATGGGCTTCGTCCAGATCGAAGTTTATACAGTCTGATGCTCGGGCATACAGGGCATCCATGACCTCATGGATGCGCTTGTGGGCTGCAGCTTGGGAAATGCTACAAAAGCTCCTGCTCGAGCCCTGGAATGTACTAGTGGCAAAGAAGTTAAGGGCTGTGGTATCCTCCTCCTCCACGAGGTGCCAAGTGGCAAGTCCACAAGGACTTGGCACAGGTGCCGCACTGTCCCCTTGTTGACGTGGAGCCTCCTGCGTCGCATACTGTCTGACATCTCAAATGGCCAAAGACATCTGTACACCTTGGGCTGTCGCTAGCCTCCCCCTTTGGGTCCCACCCTGGCCTGATGGGCGGCTGGGTCCTCGGGGGCTTGTGGTGTGCCACTGCACATGGGCTGCCGTGTTGAGCCTGTGTCGACGCTTCTGCTGCCGTCTTCTCTGGCGTCTGGCCACCTGTACCGCCACCAGCATCATGAGGGCAGCTGCTGTGGGATCTACAATACCATCCATAATGTATGTGATGTCTGCAGAATTGGGGAGGGTGAGAGATCGACACTCAGTTGTGTTTCCATCCCGTGACCCTCAAATCCACCAGGCCTCCACCACCCTTATGTTTCCCACCTTCTCTCAGGGTGCCATCCAACGAGCCATTTGTGCTGGGGGTCCCCGCCCTGCACCCCCACCCTCGGCCGCAGCAGGGGACCTCAGACGCCTGCAGGGAACATTACGTAGACTGGGCTCGAGTACTCGCCCCGATCCCACACAGACACCCTCTCGCCACGGGGATATCTCCAGTGCTGAAGCCCAGCTCTTGGGTGTTTGATTGTTCACTGCTGCTTCTTGTGGTGTTGATGTCTCCAGTGTTCAGGCAAAGTGTTCAAGCCTCAGAGCTAAATTGGGATGCTAGGCAATAACACTCACAGTGAGCCAGCAGACACATCCAGAGTGAGACACATCAAAGAGTGCGTTTGGGAGCTGGCAATTTGAAACTAGGTGGGAATTCGAGGCTGGGTGCAAGGATGTGTTTTTAATCCCTTGATTTGTTGCATTCAAATTTCCAATGTGTGGCCTTGCCCTGCTGCAGGTGACTACAAGGGTGAGAGCTGATTGGTGATTAGCAGGTAAGGCAGGTAAGTCCTTTATATCAGGAACGGAGCTGAGTGGGAGAAATCTGGAGGGCCGTCTGAGAAGGTAAGTGGTTCTCTATAAATCAGGTGACTCGTGTCCTTAACCATTTCATTCGCAGGCTCACCGGAGTAGATTCTGAGCTACATTTTGCAAAGGTAAGAGGTTTTTTTTTCTCACACTAGAGAGTATCAAGCTAGACTTGATATTTTAAACCAACCTTTACAAAATAGGAGACACATTAATTTTGGGGGGCCTATTTGTGAAAGCAGCAGCCATAAATTTTATTAAGGGTCTAACTGGTATTTAGTTTTTAATCTAACAACCAACAGAGGGAGAGAGATGTCAATTGGCAGGGTAGTGTGCTACTTCTGCACGATGTGGGATATCATGGACACTTCAAGTGTCCCTGAGGACTACAAATGTGGGCAGTGCATTCAGTTGCAGAAGCTCATCAAACGCATGGATTGGTTAGAGCAGCAGCTGGAAGCACCGAGGAGCACACAATTAGCTGAAATTGTTGTAGATACTAGCTACAGAGATGTGGTCACACCCAAGGTACAGGAAGATAGATGGGTGACCACCAGACGGGGTAGGCAGACAGTGCAGGGGTCTCCTATGGCTGTCCCCCTATCTAACAAGTATGCCGTTTTGGATACTGATGAGGGGGAAGGTCCATCAGTGGACAGCAGCAGCAGTGGCCAGAGTGAAGGCACCACGACTAGCCCTGCTGCACAGCCGGCGGGTGCAAGGCGTAGCAAAGCAATAGTGATAGGGGCTTTAATAGTCAGGGGTGCAGATAGGCGCTTCTGTGGCCGTGAAAGGAACTCCAGGATGGTAGTTGCCTCCCTGGTGCCAGGGTCCTGGATGCCTCTGAGCGGGTGCAAATCATCCTAAAACGGGAGGGAAATCAGACAGAGGTCATTGTCCAGATTGGCATGAATGACATAGGTAAAAAGAGTAGCGAGGTCCTGCAACGGCAATTTAGGGAGTTAGGTAGAAGATTAAAAAGCAGGACCTCCACAGTAGTAATGTCAGGATTACTCCCCGTGCCACGTGCTAGCGAGGCTAGCAACAGGGATATAGTGCAGCTGAATATGTGGCTAAAGAACTGGTGCAGGAGAGAGGGCTTCCAGGGAAGGTGGGGCCTGTACAAGAAGGACACCTGAAGTGGAGGGGCACCAATATCCTGGCTGGGAGGTTTGCTAGTATGGTTCAGGTGGGTTTAAACTAATGTGGCAGGGGGGTGGGAATCAGAACAGTAAGCCAGCAAGTGTAGAGACTGGGGATGAGCATGGTACCAGGGCCAGGCTGGCTAAGAGGAAGGGCAAGCTGGGGGAGGTCGAACTCAGTGGGCCTGGATGTCTGGAGTGTATCTGCTTCAATGCATGGAGCATAACGAGTAAGACAGATGAACCTAGAGCCTTGATTCATGCGCGGAACATGGATGTGGTTGCGGTAGCGGAGACTTGGTTAAAAAAGGGACAGGACTGCCAGCTAAATATTCCAGGATATAGGTGTTTTAGGCGAGACAGGAGGGAGGTAAAAGAGGTGGGGGAGTTGCAATACTGGTTTGATAACATATTTCAGCTGTTCAGAGGGAGGATACCTCAGAAGAATCAAGTAATGAGCCACTGTGGGTAAAACTCCGAAACGGGAAGGAGGCAGTCACTATGACGGGGGTGTACTACAGGCCTCCCAACAGCCCACAGGAAGTTGAAGAAATATGTAAGCAGATTCTAGATAGATGTAGAAATAACAGGCCTTTTGTCATGGGAGCCTTTAATTTTCCTCATATTGCTGGCTCGTTGGTCTCGGAGTAAGATCCTCGCTTCGGGGGCTGTGCTATACGAATTTGTGAGAGGTCCTGGGTTCAAATCCCCGATGAGCCCTTTGATGTTGTTTCTGGGCAGCACAATAGCACAGTGGGTAGCACTGTTGCTTCACAGCTCAAGGGTCCCAGGCTTGATTCTCGGCTTGGGTCACTGTCTGTGTGGAGTCTGCACGTTCTCCCTGTGTCTGTGTGGGTTTCCTCCGGGTGCTCTGGTTTCCTCCCACAGGTCCCAAAAGATGTGCCGTTAGGTAATTTGGACATTCTGAATTCTCCCTTTGTGTACCCGAACAGGTGCCGGAATTTGGCGACTAGGGGCTTTTTACAGTAGCATCATTGCAGTGTTAATGTAAGCCTACTTGCGACAATAAAGAGTCCTTCACTTCACTTCATTTGATCGGAAATCCCTTAGGGCTAGGGGTCTGGATGGTGAGGAATTTGTTGAGTGTGTCCAGGAAGGTTTTTTGGAACAATATGTGGGTAGTCCAACTAGAGAGAGGGCTATACTGGACCTAGTACTAGGGAATGAGCCCAGGTTATCAAGGTTGCAGTGAGGGAACATGTGGCGAACAGTGACCACAATTCAGTAGGCTCTCGGATACTCATGGAAAAGGACGAGTGTTAGTGCTAAATTGGGGTAAGGCTAACTACGACCAGATTAGGCAGGATTTGGAGGCTGTTGTTTGAGCGAAGCTGTTTGAGGGTAAATCCACATTTGGCATGTGGGAGTTTTTTAAGGAGCAGTTGATGGGAGTGCAGGACAGGCATGTGCCGATGAAAAGGAAAGGCAGGATTCAGGAACCGTGGATGACCAGGGAAATTGCGAGTCTCGACAAAAAGAAAAAGGGTGCATGCGTGTGGTCTTGGCAACTAAAAATAGATGAAACACTTGAAGAATACAAGAAAAGTAGAAAAGAGCTCAAGCCGGGAGTTAGGGCAAAAAGGGGTCACAAAATGTCCTTCTCCGATAGGATTAAAGAGAATCCCAAGGCATTTTATACGTATATTAGGAACTAGAGGGTTGTCATAATATGCACATCATGAGGTAAAGACAGGCAGTGACAGATACCCAGGTTGGCCAATCAACACACAGGACAGAACACAACCAATCACTAGACAGAACACTAGAGGGGGACTTCCTTCTATAAAACACACGAGGCATCAGCACTCCACCTCTTTCCACTGGTGACAACTGTAGTGACAGGGTGTATATATCAGTTAGCACCTTCTACATGTGGCTCAGAACTAGTCTGGTCTAGTTAGTTAGAGTTAGCACACTTAGAGTAGTAGAGTGTCAACCCACAGCAAGCTGTGTGCCTTGTTACAGAAGTTCAATAAATCGTATTGAACCAACGTCTAAGTTTGGTGTCTGCTTTCCAGCCTAACTGCATCCAGTTGCAGTCCGTGTTACCCCAGAGTGAATAACATGACATGATACCAGGAGTCTACTTCATCTAAGTAATTTACCTTGAATAATTCAGTGACAACCAGCAAGTGCCTTCCAGCGGCATGGAGAAGATCCAGGCCCCTCCACAGCTACGGATCTCCGGCAATCACAGAGCCAGCTGGCAGGTCTTCAAGCAGAAGATCAGTCTCTACATTGAGGCCTCGGGCTTCGAGGATGCGTCCAATGCCAGAAAGATCGCGCTGCTCCTACCGACTGCGGGGGACCAAGCCATCCAAATCTTCAACTTGCTCACATTTGCCGACGGTGAGGACAAGACCAAATTCGACAGTCACTGTGAAGTCAAAACAAATGAGAGCTTTGAGCGCTATGTCTTCAAGCAACGCCTTCAGGGTAAGGATGAGCCTTTCCAATCCTTTCAACGCATCTCCGTATATTAGCGCAGTCCTGCAACTATGGAGACACCGCTGATTCCCTCATCAGGGATCAGATCGTGTTTGGGGTACACTCCGACGCCTTGCGGGAGCAGCTCCTTAAAAAAATAAAAAACATGACCCTGCCGTGTAAAGTGCATGAACAGGCGAAAAGTAGCTATTCCCGCCTTAAAACGGCAGACCAGGACCAACTTGCCTCCCACGAATAAGAGAGTGTGCAGGCCATCGCCCGGATGCGGCGCCTTAGTATCGATGAAGGCGGCCATTTAGCACGCTTTTTCTGGTGTCCCACGCATGCGCACCACGGACGGGAGAATGAAGAGGCCGAAGACCACACTGCGCAGGTGCGAACGGTGGCTGACCGCACTGCGCATGTGCGACGACGCACGGTGCGTAACGACGTTAACGTCATGACGTGCCCGAACTGCGGCACCGCCCACTTAAAGCGGCAATGCCCTGCAAGAGGCAAGCGATGTTTAAATTGTGGGAAGCCTGGACATTATGCAGCCTTGTGCAGGTCTGCACCACCGGTCGTGGGCCAGCGATCCC
The DNA here is from genome assembly GCF_047496885.1 of Scyliorhinus torazame. Classification (NCBI taxonomy): domain Eukaryota; kingdom Metazoa; phylum Chordata; class Chondrichthyes; order Carcharhiniformes; family Scyliorhinidae; genus Scyliorhinus; species Scyliorhinus torazame. The sequence goes on along the minus strand of NC_092708.1, from coordinate 213,784,621 downwards.
AGTTCCAACGCAAACGCATTTGATGTGTGCAGCATGGGCTGCTGGATTCTGATCCTAGTAGCACCATGGATCCAGAGGATGACTGCCTGGAGTCCCCATATCGTGTGGGCATCATTACTACGTGTGACAAGGCCTCCTCAAATTCAGCAACACACCTATCTATCCTCAACGTGGATTCTGCGGACGAATGGCGTGCTATCGTTCACGTTAACCAATGCAGCATCCGGTTCAAGCTGGACACTGGTGCTTCAACCAATCTCCTACCTCAAGCAGATCTTGATCGCATCAAAAGGCAACCAAAAATTCTTCCGCCGGCCTACCAGCTTCTTGATTATAATGGCAATGTCATTACTGCGTTGGGGTCTTGTCACCTGCATATCTCCAACAAGACCATCAATGTCACACTGCTATTCGAAATCGTCAAGCCTGACAAGGCTTCTCTGCTTCGTGCCCATGCATGCAAGCTACTCAATCTCGTGCAGCGCGTACATGCCATGTCCTCTGCCAATGTGAATCTTCAGGCTGACATTGATGAAATCCTGTCACAATTACCCGGATGTGTTCAGTGGGATGGGTTGCTGCCGTACTGCTACAAAATCTTACTCGGGCCTGATGCCATGCCTGTGATCCATGCACCACGCCGGGTGCCGGTTCCTCTGAAGGAACATTTAAAGGCGCACTTGCAGGAGCTCCAAGACCAGGGTATAATCTCTAAAGTGACGGAACCGACTGACTGGGTCAGCTCGATGGTCTATGTGAAGAAGCCCTCAGGAGAGTTGCGCATATGCATAGATCCCAAAGATCTTAACCGGAACATAATGCGGGAACACTACCCGATCCCGAAGCGGGAGGAGCTAACCAGTGAGATGGCACACGCTAAATTCTGCACAAAACTAGATGCATTGCGTGGTTTCTGGCAGATACAACTGGACGAGTCCAGCAGGAAGCTCTGCACGTTTAATACACCTTTCAGAAGGTACTGTTACAACCGCATGCCATTCAGTATTGTTTCAGCCTCTGAAATCTTTCACAGAATCATGGAACAGATGCTGGAGGGAATTGAGGGTGTGCGGCTCTATGTAGATGATGTAATCATGGTCCACGACCCCGGAGGAACACACACCTCGTCTCAACCAAGTCTTTTGACGCATCCATGCCAACGGCTTCAAGTTGAACAAGGCCAAGTGCTCCTTTGGCATGTCATCAATCAGGTTTTTGGGCGATCAAATATCCCAGCAGGGTGTGCAACCAGACTCAGACAAAGTCAAGGCCATCAACACCATGAAGACCCCAGAAGACAAAAAGGCGGTACTCTGCTTCCTCGGTATGGTTAACTTCTTGGGAAAGTTCATTCCCAACCTTGCATCACACACCACGGCTCTCAAGCATCTGGTGAAGAAGTCAGCTGCCTTCCAGTGGCTACCCACACATCAAGCAGAGTGGCTCGAGTTAAAGGCAAAGCTCACCACTGTTCCGGTATTAGCGTTCTTTGACCCGGAGAGGGAGACGAAAATCTCCACGGACGCCAGCCAGGACGGCATTGGTGCGGTGCTCCTCCAGAAGGATGACTAGTCGTTCTGGGCTCCAGTGGCCTATGCATCAAGGGCCATGACTCCCACTGAGCAGAGGTATGCTCATATAGATAAAGAGTGCCTGGGCCTCCTAACCGGCATTGTAAAGTTCCATGACTACGTCTACAGTCTACCAACCTTCACAGTAGAGACTGACCACAGACCCTTAGTCCATATCATTCATAAGGACTTGAATGACATGACGCCCAGGCTTCAGCGCATTCTCCTTCGACTCCGCAGATATGAATTCGAGTTGGTTTACACACCGGGCAAGGAGCTAATCATTGTGGATGCCCTGTCGCGCGCCATCACCTCGCCCTGTGAACAGGTCGACTTCATTCGCCAAATTGAGGCACAGGTGCAACTGTGTGCCAGCAAGCTCCCGGTCTCAGATGAAAGAGTGGTCAACATTCGAGACGAGACTGCCAAGGACCCTCTTCTGCAGCGGATCATGCATTACCTTGCAAATGGTTGGCAGAAAGGGCAATGCCCCCAGTTCTTTAATGTCAAGAATGACCTGACAGTCGTCGAGGGGATCCTCCTCAAGCTAGATCGTATCGTTATTCCTCGCAGCCTCCAGAGCTTAGCGCTCAAACAGATCCATGAGGGAAACCTCGGTGTCGAGAAATGCAGGCGCAGGGCCCGGCAGGCTGTCAATTGGCTTGGAATCAACCAGGACATATCTAACATGGTCCTCAATTGCGCTACCTGCCAGCGCTTCCAGCCTGCTCAGCCCAAAGAAACACTCCAGCAACACGAGATCGTGACCTCTCCGTGGTCTAAGGTGGGAATCAACCTTTTTCACGCCAATGGGCGTGACTATGTGCTCATCATTGATTATTTCTCGAGTTACCCGGATGTGGTGAAACTGTCCAACCTCACATCAAGGACAGTCATCAAGGCCTGCAAGGAGACATTTTGCCAGGCCTGGCATTCCGCTCACTGTCATGCTTCCACAGTCAAGAGTGGTCCAACTTCGTAAGGCTGTACCAATTCAAGCACATTACCTCAAGCCCGAATTACCCGCAATCTAACGGGAAGGTCAAAAAAGGGGTCCATATCATCAAGCAACTGCTCTGCAAGGCTGCGGACTTGGCTTCTGACTTTAACCTTGCGCTGCTGGTGTACAGGGCAATCCCTCTGTTCACCGGTATGTCTCCAGCACACCTCCTTATGAATCGAGACCTGCGGACGACTGTTCCTGCCATTCATTTACCAGACCTGGATCACCTCCCAGTGCTGCAAAAGGTGCAGCAACTCGGGAACCGGCAAAAGCTGACATACGATGCTCATGCTACTGATTAGTCTATGCTCTCTCCGGAAGATGCTGTTCACAACAAGTTACCTGATGGAGGCTGGTCAGCTCCAGCTGTTGTTCGACAGGCTGCTCCCAGGTCGTTCGTTGTTCGCATGGCTGATGGCTGCATTGTCAGGCGCAACAGAAGGGCACTACGCAAACTTGCCTGCCCAACACCGGATCTCAGTTTTCCAGCTGTCGTTATGCCTTCTCTGGACACCTCGCTCCACGAGGCCACCAATCTGGCTGCAATCCCGTCCATCAAGGTGCCGTCGTTCCCACCTCCACCTCTCAGGCAATCGACAAGGATCCAACGCCAGCCCCAGAGATTGGACTTATAGACATTTCTTTTGTACATATTGTTCTGTATCTGCACGCTAGACACCTTACATGTACATATGCATTCACTTGCCACTCGCTGTAAATAGTTATATCTGTATATATGTCGTATATGCTCTAAGCAACCGACAACATTTTTTTTTTTAAAGGGGGGATGTCATAATATGCACTCATGCACATCATGAGGTAAAGACAGGCAGTGACAGACACCCAGGTTAGCCAATCAATTCACAGGACAGAACACAACCAATCACTAGACAGAACACTAGATAGAGGGGGGCTTCCTACTATAAAACACACGAGGCATCAGCATTCCGCCTCTTTCCACTGGTGACAACTGTAGTGACAGTCAGGGTGTATATATCAGTTGGCACCTTCATGTGGCTCAGAGCTAGTCTGGTCGAGTTAGTTAGAGTGACCACATTTAAGAGTAGTAGCGTGTCAACCCACAGCAAGTTGTGTGCCTTGTTACAGAAGTTCAATAAATCATATTGAACCAACGTCTAAGTTTGGTGTCTGCTTTCCAGTTTAACTGCATCCAGTTGCAGTCCGTGTTACCCCAGGGTGAATAACACGACAAGGGTAGCTAGAGAAAGAGTTGGTCTACTCAAGGACAAAGGAGGTAAATTATGCGTAGAACCAGAGGAAGTAGGAGAGGTCCTTAATGAGTATTTTGCATCGGTATTCACAAAGGAGAGGGACATGTTGATTTGTGGTGTCTCAGAGGGATGTGTAAACACTTTAGACCAGGTTGTTACTATGAGGGATGAAGTGTTAGGTGTTTTAAAAAGCATTCAGGTAGACAAATCCTCAGGGCCAGGTGGCATCTATCCCAGATTACTGTGGGAGACTAGATGAAATCGCTGGGCCTCTTAACAGAAATCTTTGTTTCCTCATTGGCCACAGGTGAGATCCCAGAGGATTGGAGGGCCAATGTTGACCCGTTATTTAAGAAGGGTAGCAAAGATAACCCAGGTAATTATAGGCCAGTGAGTTTGATGTCAGTGATAATGAAATTGTCGGAAAAGATTCTCAGAGATTGGGGCTTGATTTTCTGCCGTCAGGATGCTCCATTTTGCCGGCAGCCTGGGGGTTTCCCAACGGCGAGGAGCTGTCCAGCAGTGGGAAACCCCATTGACCAGTCGGCGAAATGGAGAGTCCCGACGGCGTACTGAACCAGAAATCTGATGTGGCGGGACGGAGAAACCCACACCTTAGATCTATGCACATTTGGAAGTGAATGGTGTTATTAGTGACAGTCTGTGTGGTTTTGTCTGAGGGAGGTCATGTCTCACTAATTTCATTGAGGTTTTGAAGAGATGACTAAAATGATTGACGAGGGAAGGGCTGTGGATGTTGTCGACATGGACTTTCGTAAAGCATTTGAAAAGGTCCCTCATCGCAGGCTGGTGCAAAAGATTAAATCACACGGGGTCAGGGGTGAACGAGCTAGATGGATTCAGAACTTGCTTGGCCACAGATGACAGAGTGTAGCAGTGGAAGGGTGTTTTTCCGAATGGAGGGCTGTAACTAGTGGTGTTCCGCAAGGATCGGTACTGGGACCTCATTTGTTTGTAATATATAGAAATGACTTGGAAGAAACCGTAGCTGGTCTGATTAGCGAGTTTGTGGATGATACTAAGATTGCAGGAGTTGCGGATAGTGATGAAGATTGTTAGAGAATACAGCAGGATATAGACGGGCTGCAAAATTGGACGGAGAAATGGTAGATGGAATTTAACCCGGACAAATGCGAGGTGATGCATTTTGGTAAATCCAATTCAGATGGGAGCTATTAAATAAATGGCATAACCATCAGGAGCATAGAGACACAGAGAACTGGGCGTGCAGTTCCACAGTTCCTTAAAAGTGGCAGCACACGTGGAATTGGTGGTAAAGCATATGGAATGCTTGCCTTCATAGGACGGGGTATCGAGTCTAAAAGCTCAAAAATTATGTTACAGTTATATAGAACGTTGGTTAGGCCACATTTTAAATATTGTGTCCAATTCTGGTCACCACACTACCTGAAGGATGTGGAGGTTTTGGAGAGAGTACAGAAAAGGTTTACCAGGATGTTGCATGATAGGGTATTAGCCATGAGGAGAGATTGAATGAACTGTGATTGTTCTTCCTAGAGAGACGTAAGCTGAGGGGTGAAAATTATGAGGGTTTTAGATAGGGTGAACAGTTGGAGGCTTTTTCCCAGGATGGAAATGACAATTACAAGGGGGCACAAGTTCAATGTAAGGGGGTATAGGTTCAATGGAGATGTGCGAGGGAAGTTTTTTTACACAGAGGGTGGTGGTGGCCTGGCATGCACTGCCCATGTTAGCGACCTTTAAGACTTATCTGGAGAGACACATGTACAAGGAATGAGTGAGAAAAAAAAAAAGAAGGGATATATGGCTGAACCGAGGATGAAGATGGCTGGATATGACTATCCTCCCTTATTTTCTGAAAGGGAATCGTACGACCAATGGAGACGTGCAGTAGTTATGTGGACTAAGGTAACTGCTTTGGGAAAGAGAAAACAAGGTATGGCATTGGCTCTTTCTCTACCATATGGCAGAAAAATCCAAAACAAAGTGCTTTCTGAGCTGGAATTGGAAGAGTTAGACTCAGAAGAAGGTCTGGAGACTTTATTACATTATATGGATAAGATTTATAAGAAAGATGACTTGTTAAGTGCGTATGAAGCATGGTTGGATTTTGATAAGTTCCGGAAAATGGAGGCCATCTCCATGGAAGACTATATAATGGAATTTGGCAGACTATATAAAAGGCTGCAGAAACACAATCTGGAATTTCCACAGTCTGTGTTGGCCTTTAAATTACTTGACTGTGCTAGAGTGAGCAATATGGATAGGCTCCTGGTTTTGACAGGAGTTCAGTTTACTGATAAGGATACCTTATTCGAACAGATGACAAAAGCTTTACAAAAGTTTCTGGGGAAACATTCGATTCTGATGGCTCTGATGACCCAAATAGGTCAGCCTGTAATAAGGCAGAATATGGAAGATATACTAGTAACAGGATGGCAAAATCGTATGGCTACAAACAGGGCTCAAAACTATAGACGGAGACCGATACAAGGAAATTATGAAGACAGAAACCCAGTTAGAACCTACAATAGGAAGATGAACCCCAGAAATGCACGGGGCATGAAAAATCGATGATTTCGATGTGACTCTCAATACCATTATGCTTTCAACTGTCCAACTTGTTGTGATAGAGTGTTTGAAGCGACACATGACACGGAAGAGTCAGAAGAGGAAAAAGATAGTGACCAGAAAGAAGGCATTGTCCTATTGACAAGCAGTTTTACGCCGGTAATCATAGAATTTACAGTGCAGAAGGAGGCCATTCGGCCCATCGAGTCTGCACCGGCTCTTGGAAAGAGCACCCCACCCAAGGTCAACACCTCCACCCTATCCCCATAACCCAGTAACCCTACCCAACACTAAGGGCAATTTTGGACACTAAGGGCAATTTATCATGGCCAATCCACCTCACCTGCACATCTTTGAACTGTGGGAGGAAACCGGAGCACCCGGAGGAAACCCACGCACACACGGGGAGGATGTGCAGACTCCACGCAGACAGTAATCCAAGCCGAAATCGAATCTGGGACCCTGGAGCTGTGAAGCAATTGTGCTATCCATAATGCTACCATGCTGCCCCAGTAATGAGGGTGTTGGTTGCAGAATCCTTCAACTCTGCTATATTGGACAGTGGCTGTACATCTACTGTGTGTGGAATTGACTGGTTAAAATGTTACCTGGACTCTTTGAATGCTGAAAATCGTAACAAGGTTAAGGAATTTGAAAGTTCCACAAGTTTCAGGTTTGGGGATGATAATACTCTGAAGTCGCTGAAAAGAGTGGTGATCCCTTGCAATATTGCCGGAGTGAATCATTTCATTAGCACGGATGTTGTATCAGGTGAGATACCTTTGCTTCTGAGCAGACCGTCGATGAAGAAAGCACACATGAAACTGGATATGGAACAGGATAAGGCAACAGTTTTTGGAAAGACGGTGGACTTGCAATTTACACAGTCGGGACACTATTGTATTCCATTACTGACAAATAATTTTTCAGATAGAGTGGTAATGGCAGTTGAAAATGGGACTTTAGCTGATAAAAAACTTGTGGTATTAAAACTGCATAGGCAATTTGCACATCCGTCTCCTCGGAGGCTGAACATTTTATTAAAGGATGCAGGGGTAAGGGATGACGACTATACTAAACTGATAGAACAGGTTAGTGACTGCTGTGAAGTTTGTAGGAAATACAGAAGGACACCAGCACGACCGATAGTAACCCTACCTTTGGTCAGGGATTTTAACGACATTGTGGCCATGGACCTTAAGATCTGGGATAAAGCAAATAATATATTTATTTAGCATTTTGTAGATTTAGCAACCAGATTTAGTCAATCAACGATTGTACGAAGTAAAGAAAAGAGAGTAATTCTGGATCAAATCGTGGAAAAATTAATAGGGACAGGAATGGAGCCACCGGCAAAATTCCTTACGGACAATGGGGGAGAATTTGCTAATGATGAGTTTCGGGATATGTGTGAAAACATGAATATCAGAGTTATGAATACGGCTGCAGAAAGCCCATTTAGTAATGGTGTCTGTGAAAGAAATCATGCTGTCATCGATGACATGCTTCAGAAAATTTTGGCAGATCGACCAGATTGCAGGCTAAATTCAGCTTTAGCATGGGCAGTACATGCAAAGAATTCATTGCAGATGGTTGGGGGCTATAGTCCTTATCAATTAGTGTTTGGTAGAAATCCTAAAATTCCGTCCATTTTGGATGACCAGCCTCCAGCTTGGGAGGGGACTACAATTAGCTCTGGTTTTGCTGAACATTTAAATGCATTACATAGCAGTATAAAAGCTTTTCTGGAAGCAGAAGTCTCTGAAAGAATTCGCAGAGCTTTAAGACATAACGTACAGGCACCAGATGCCGTGTTTCAGCAAGGAGGCATGGTATACTATAAGAGAGACAATTCTAATGAATGGAAAGGCCCAGGGAAGATCATAGGCATAGATGGCAAAACAATTATTTTGAACCATGGTATTCAAACTGTTAGGGTCCATTCATCAAGGACAATGGGTACAGATTACAAATTTTCAAATTTAGACAGAGCAGACAGACATGACGAGGAACCAGTCATCTGGTATGCATGTGTTACAGAACTATGAGGATCAATTAACTGATATAGACAGGGTTTCTGTGGATGAACACAACACTTCTGGTGAATTAGAACAGGGCATTTTTCCGAAAGGGCAACTGACAAAAGTTGGTACAAAAGTGACATACTTGCCTGAAGGGTCTAGTCAATGGAAGGATGTAACTGTTATTAGTAGAGCAGGGAAGGCCACTGGAAAGTATAAACATTGGTTGAATGTACAGCATTCAGGGGAAGGAGTCAAGACAATGGATTGGGAAAACGAAGTTCAAAAATGGAGGGCACAGAAACGCAGTGCCAGTTCAGATAGTACATTGGATAGTGAACAGGTCCGCAGGAAAAGGTCGCGAACTATTGAAAGGACATCCCACAGCAGAAGGGAAAGATCAAGCAGTAGCAGTACAGAACGAGATACCAGGTGGGAGAGGGGACGTAGTTTGTCAAGATCTCGGAACATGAGTAAGACTAAGAATACTAATAGGAGTAGAAGCCCACATGCACGTGAGATTTTGGTGGCTTCAAATAAATTAGATGAAAAAGTTATTAAAGAAGCTAAACAGCAAAAATTGCATAGTTGGAGTGAATTTGGGGTATACACGGAAGTACCGGATAGGGGACAAAGAGCTCTATCCCACAGATGGATTTGCACGGTAAAGGTTCTTCCGGATGGAACTTATAAGGCAAAGGCCAGGCTTGTGGCAAGGGGATTTGAAGAAAACTTAGAAGATCAGGATTTAAGGGTAGATTCACCTACAGCAGGAAAGGTTATTTTAAAGATCTTTTTGGCTCTATTAGTCACAAAAGCATGGGAATGCAAATCTATAGATATAAAAGCTGCCTTTTTGCAGGGGCATCAGCTCCAGAGAGACATTTTTCTCCGTCCTCCTAAAGAAGCAGCTAACACAGAAGGGGTACTCTGGAAGTTGAACAAATGTGTATATGGATTAAATGATGCATCTAGAGTCTGGTATTTTTCGGTAAGGTCAGTTTTGTTAAAGTTAGGCTGTTGCCAGTTGAAAGCAGATCCTGCAATGTTTTACTGGCACTATAAAGGAAATCTTTCTGGCATTTTTATGATGCATGTCAATGATTTTTTGTGGGGTGGGACTAGAGATTTTGAAGCTATTGTAATCTCTGGTTTGAGGAAAGAATTCAGGGTTGGAAGTCAGGCTTCCGGTGCATTTAAATATATTGGACTGGAAATTGGACAGACTAAGTTAGGGGCAACTTTACGTCAGCAGTCTTATTTGGAAAGCATCACGCCAATAGCAATTAGTCGTGGCCGAGTTTCACAAAAAGACGCAATGGTTTCAAAGATAGAAAAAGAGCAACTGCGAAGTTTAATTGGGCAACTGAACTGGTTAGGTTGACAGACTAGACCGGACGTGAGTTTTGGTGTCTTAGAGTTGAGTACAAAAATGAATGATCCCAAAGTGGAAGACATAATAAGAGCAAATAAAGCATTGGCCAAACTAAAAATGCAGGAGTGTGTTTTGAATTGACCTTAAGCACTTGGAACTCATAGTTTATAGTGATGCATCCTATGCAAATTTATGTGATGGGGTTTCAAGCGCAGGAGGTTTTATAATTTTCCTTTTGGGGAACAATGGTAAATGTTGCTCGCTTGTGTGGGAAACAAAGAAAATAAGGAGAGTGGTAAAAAGCACTTTGGCTGCTGAGACGTTAAGCCTTGTAGAGGCGGTGGATATGGCCTTTTATATAAGTATGATATTGACAGAAATTTTGGGAATGGGGATTTAGGTAATATACCTATTGACTGTCACATTGACAATAAATCCCTGTGGGAAAATGTGCACTCTACAAAAAAGTGTCAATGAAAAGTGGTTACGGATAGACATCGCAAGTTTGAAGCAGATGTTGGACAGAGGGGAAATAACAAAAATTAAATGGGTCGACTGGAGCTATCAACTGTCAGACTGTTTTACGAAAAGAGGGGCGAGTTCACAGAAACTTTTGGATATTGTTAATGAAGGGCACTTGTTTCTGTGACTGTTTTTTCTCTTGTCCAAACAAAAAACAAAAAGGGGGGGAAATCATGTGTGTTTTTGAGTTTCTTGAAATTTTGTTTTCACCTAATTATTATTTTTTCTCCAAGGAAGGGGAGACTGTTAAGTAATGGGTTAAGAGACATTGCAATTAGTTGTCTCATTTATGTTAAGTATCCATTAATTGACACTGATATGTAAAGGGGCTTCAGGTGGCCTCTGTGAGGTGGTGTGTTGTTAAGAGTTTTGTGCAGAGGCTGTGGAAGTGAAATAAAGGGTGTTTGGTGAAAAGGAACAAGAACTTTAGACTCTTCATATCACAGCAACTAAAATGGCTAACAAAGGGAGGAGTTAGGAAGGCTAAAAGGGGTCATGAAATGTCATTGACAAACAGGATTAAGGAAAATCCTAAGGTGCTGTATACATATGTAAAGAGCAAATGGGTAGCCAGAGAAAGGTTTGGTCCATTCAAGGATATTGGAGGGAATCTATGTATGGAACCAGAGGAAATGGAGAGATACTAAATGAATACTTTGCCTCAGTATTCACCAAAGAGAAGGACTTGGTGGATGAGGTGGATAGGGTAGCATGTGTAGATTTCTGAGTCATGTTGATATTGATAAAGAGGTGTTGGGCATCTTAAAAAGTAGATAATTCCGGATGACCTGATGGGATCTATCCCAGCATAGAGAGTGAGGCAAGGGAGGAAAGTGCTGGGGCCTTGAGACAGTAATCTTTGTATCCTCATTGGCTGCAGGTGAAGTTCCAGAGGACTGGAGATTAGCCAATGTTGTTCCATTGTTTAAGGGCAGCAGGGATAAACCAGGAAATTATAAACCAGTGAGCCTTTACGTCAGTGATAGGGAAATTATTGGAAAAGATTCTTAGAGACAGGATTTACTCACATTTGGAAACAAATGGACTTATTAGTGATGGACAGCATGGTTTTGTGAAGGGGAGGTCATGCCTCACTAATTTGATCGAGCTTTTCGAGGAAGTGACAAAGATGAGGGAAAGGCAGTAGATGTTGTATACATGGACTTCAGTAAAGCCTTTGACAAGGTACCTCATGTTGACTGAAATAAAAGGTGAAGTCACATGGGATCAGAGGAGAGCTTGCAAGTTGGATACAGAACTGGCTTGGACACAGAAGACAGAGGGTAGCAGTAGAAGGATGCTTTTCTGAATGGAAGCCTGTGACTAACGGCGTTCCACAGGGATCAGTTCTGGGACCTTTGTTGTTTGAAGTGTATATAAATGATTTGGAAGAAAATGTAGCTGGTCTGATTAGTGAGTTCACAGACGACACAGGAATTGGTGGAGTTGTGGATAGTGAAGAGGATTACCAGAGAATACAACAGGATATAAACTGGTTGGAGTCTTGGGGGCGGAGAGGCACTTTGGAAGGTCCAATGCTTGTAGGAATTACACAGTACATGGTACAACTCTTGCGAGTATTGGCAGGCAGAGAGATCTGGGCATTCATGTCTACCAATCACTGAAAGTGGCAACGCATGTGGATAAGGTGGTCAAGAAGGTATACGGCACGCTGGCCTTCATCGGTCGGGGCATTGAATATAAAAATTGGCATGTCATGTTGCAGCTGTACAGGTCCTTAGTTAGGCCTCATTTGGAATATTATGTACAGTTCTGGTCGCCACACTGTGGTGATATGCATCAATGTAAATACACAAGGGGTTAATGTAAATAGACTACAACTAAGTAAACACTAGAGGGAGCACCAGAGATGTCATGACATGCAGACATACAGCTAATGAACACATAGAATAGGACTCGACCAATGGGCAGTCAAGACTCCCAGAGGTGACACTATCACAAGGGGGCATTACGCAACCTGATTTGGGGCAGCACGGTAGCCAGGGGCAGCACGGTAGCCTTGTGGATAGCACAATTGCTTCACAGCTCCAGGGTCCCAGGTTCGATTCCGGCTTGGGTCACTGTCTGTGCGGAGTCTGCACATCCTCCCCGTGTGTGCGTGGGTTTCCTCCGGGTGCTCCGGTTTCCTCCCACAGTCCAAAGATGTGCAGGTTAGGTGGATTGGCTGTGATAAATTGCCCTTAGTGTCCAACATTGCCAGTAGTGTTGGGTGGGGTTACTGGGTTATGGGGATAGGGTAGAGGTGTGGACCTCGGATAGGGTGCTCTTTCCAAGAGCCGGTGCAGACTCGATGGGCCGAATGGCCTCCTTCTGCACTGTAAATTCTATGAAATCTATGAAATATATAAGGACAGGGCACACATGCTCTGTCTCTTTCCACAGGCGACACTTAGAGAGTAGGACAGGGGCAGATCAGAAGCATCACACCCACCACGTGGCCTAGAGCAGACTGGTTAGTTAGACTGAGTTACTATAGCAAGATCAGCAGGAGAGTCGATCTGTGCTAATGGTTCAATAAATCACTTGAACTTACTTCAAAGTCTGGAGTATCTTTTGGTCAAAGCTGCATCGAGTTGCAGCCTGTGTTATCCCAGAGTACATAACACAACACACACTACCAGAAGGATGTGGATGCTTTGGAGAGAGTACAGAAGTGGTTTACTAGGATGTTGCCTGGTAAGGAGGATATTAACTAAGAGGAGAGGTTGGGTAAACTCGGTCTGTTCTCACTGGAATGACAGAGGTTGAGTGGTGACCTGATAGAGCTCTATAAGATTATGAGTGGCATGGACAAAGTGGATAATCAGATAGGGTAGGAGAGTCAAGTACTAGGGGACAGAGGTTTAAAGTGTGTGGGAAAAGTTTAGAACAGATGTCCGAGGCAAGTTTTTTACACAGAGGGTGGTAAATATATGGAACGTGCTGCCTGAGGAGGTGGTGGGAGCAGGTACGATAGCGGCATTTAAGGGGCATCTAGACAAATATATGAATGGGGTGGGAATGGAAGGATACAGACTCTGGAAGGGCATACAGTTTTAGTTTAGGCAGGTACCATGGTCGGCGCAGGCTTGGAGGGCCGAAGGGCCTGTCCCTGTGCTGTATTGTTGTTTGTTCTTTTGTTTGTACAGACGGGGTATAGAAGGATATAGGCGGTTGATTTAGATAGGACACGTGATCAGTGCAGGCTTGGAGGGCCGAAGGGCCTGTTCCTGTGCTGTTCCTTGTTCATCTGCGACATGGCACGTGTACCTACCGGGGGCTGAATATTCGGCGGCGAACGTAACTATGGTTGGGTGGCGGACATAGCTATGGTTCGGAAGTGGGCGGTGGAGGAGAGGTCAGTGTGGGGACGGGTGGAGGAGGCTTTGTGTAAAGGGACCAGTCTGAGGGTGCTTTTCTTTCGTTTCCACCGGCTTGGTATTCCATGAGCTTGGTGGTGGTATCAGCATTGAGGGTGTGAAATTAATGACAACAGAACTGCAGAATAGAAGACATGCCCCTGTGGGCGTCAGTTTGTGGCAACCACAGGTTTGTCCAAGCGGGGTTGGATGCGAGGTTTCAGGGGTGAGGGTGGTTGGGGTAGAGTATCTCTGGGACCTGTTCGTGGGGAGTAAGTTTGCAGAAGGGGAATGGGTTCAGGTACCTGCAGGTAATCGTCTTATTGAGGAAGGAGTTTGGTTTGTTCCCGTAGCTGCCACTCCAGCTCTACAGGACAAGTTGCTGTCTGAAGATGAGATACATGAATGCAAGGTATCAGATATATATGGGGAACTGATGAAGAGGGAGGGTCCCCCGGTGGACGAGGTCCAGCGTAAGTGTGAGGAGGAGTTGGGAGGGCGATGCAAGCTGTGGTGTGTGTGGCTCTGGAGGATAAAATTGTCCTCGTCATGTGCAAGACTGAGTCTCATACAGTTTAAGGTGATGCATATGGCTCATATGATGGGGTCTAGGATGAGCCGCTTTTTTCCAGGGTGTAAGATAGGTGTTGGTGGTGTGCAGGGAGACCGGTGAACCATGTCCATATATTTTGGGTATGTCCGAGGTTGGAGGGGTTCTGGAACAAGTTTGCCAACATAATGTTGAAGATTCTGGGAGATGAGGTGGCTCTGAGCCCATGGGCGGCGATATTTGGGATGTCTGAGGATCCGGGAGAGCAGGTGGTGAGAGAGGCTGACATGGTAGCCTGATCTTCCCTGATAGCCCAGAGGCGGATCTTGCTGTGCTGGTGGGACACGGAGCTGTCGAAAGTGGGGGCATGAGTGAGCGACTTGGCAGAGTTCCCCCACCTAGAAAAAAATCAAGTTCGCAATAAGAGTGGTAGAGGAGGGGTTCTCCTCAAGTTGGAGGCTGTTCATTGACTTCTTTAAGGAGCACTACACATCATTTTTGCCGGGGGGCGGGGGGGGGGCGGGGGGGATTGGGCTGGGTGTTAAAAAGGAGGTGGAGGGGGTTGTAAGAAGGACGAGTGTTAATTGTGTATTAACTGTTGCTGTTGCTGTTTGCTCGTTTCTTTTCTTTATATATATATATTTGAATATACCTCCAACAGAATATTTTAAAAAAAAATTCCAATCTCGAGAGCTGTGAAGTGCTCATATAACTAACAATGCCAATTCCCGATTGGCAATAGCCTTCAGCTGTGCAGCCAGAGGTTGCTCACATCAAAGAGAGTTAAAGTGACCTGCACCATATCACCATGGACAGAACTCTGCCCTGGGGATGTTTGGTGGGACAGACAGGCAGCAGCTGAAGCTGCCTCTGTTATAGGTATAAACAATATGGAGGGTGACCTGTAGGACCCAAGGGTGCTGAGCCCCTCGCCCCCCCTCAGCCCAGGAACAACCCCCCAACACCGATGGCACCATTTTGCCCTGTTCCTGTATCATTCTGGTGAATCTGAGCTCCACACCTGTCTGAAGTTCAATTTTCAAAACTGAACCCAATACTCCATAGAATATATCAAAGGTTCCAACTGATGCATATTTATTTTCCTTTTAATTCTAATCATTTTTGATTGCCTTTTAAGCCTGTCTATTGACCATTGATGTTTGTATATTTGTACTCCATAATCTCTCTGCTCCTCTACAGCCCTCTGTGCCTTCTGGAACTCCATATGACAACATTCCTAAGTTTTATAGAATCCCCACAGCACAGAAGGAGGCCATTGGGCCCATCAAGTCTGCACCGGCCCTTGGAAAGAGCATCCTAAATAAGCCCACACCTCCACCTTATCCCCATAACCCAGTAAGCCCAACTAATCTTTTGGACACTAAGTGGCAATTTAGCTTGGCCAATCCACCTATCCTGCACATCATTGGATTGTGGGAGGAAACCGGAGCACCCGGAGGAAACCGACGCAGAGACGGGGAGAAGTGCAAACTCCACACAGTCACCCAAGGCCGGAATTGAACTCGGGTCCCTGGCGCTGTGAGGCAGCAGTGGTAACCACTGTGCCCAATCTATCATAGATTCTTAGAACTTACAGTGCAGAAGGAGACCATTCGGCTCATCGAGTCTGCACCGGCCCTTGGAAAGAGCACTCTACTTCTACCCATACCTCCACCCTATCCCCATAACCCAGTAACCTCACCTAACCTTTTTGGACACTAAGGACAATTTAGCATGGCCAATCCATCTAACCTGAACATCTTTGGACTGTGGGAGGAAACCGGAGCACCTTGAGGAAACCCACGCAGACACGGGGAGAATGTGCAGCCTCCTCACAGAAAGTGACCCAAGCTGGGAATCGAACCTGGGACCCTGGAGCTGTGAAGCAACAGTGCTAACCACTGTGCTGCCCTGTTATTAGTGACCATTTCAAAAAAGTTCAAGTAGAGTTTCAGATTTATGATTGCCATTCAGTTGTACATTCATTTTACTGGACCTTAGTTATCTGGGCTTATAGAAATAACAGAGTCAAGCTGAGCATTCCTGATAGTGTTTTTGAAAAGAAAAATGATTAAATGGTGTATCTATCGGTCTGTTTAGAGGAATTCCATATCATGAACATTCAATGAAAATAAAACAACTTTTAAGTTAAGATGTTGACTGCATTGAAATGTGTGATTTCTTGTTAAACTTTATTTGGAAGATACCTCTTGCTAACCCACTGCCTTGAGGTAGCAAACAGTGGGTGGGATAACCCTAAGGAAGAAGTTCTGCGAAGATTGTCAAATTGAAAATGACTTGCATTTTTTTAAGAACAATTCTGAGGTTGAATTAATTTAAAATTAAAATGTAAAGTAGGGTACTCTGTTCTTTGACCTGTAATTCTAATTATTTTACATTTAGAATTATAGACATGCTGAACAATATTTAACAAACTGGATAGACCAATATTCGAGACGTTGGTTAACATTTGAACTTTTCCCTGTTTAACTGCTGAGGCAAAATTCTAGAAATAACTGGAAGAATTTGTGATAAGGGAGTCAGCGGAAATATAACCATTACAATAACTCATTATGTGACTAAAGATCTTTATTGTATCAGGTTTTCTCAACCGTCTCCTCATTGTAATTAAAAAGTCTTATTACTTTTGAATATTTAGTATCCTCGTGACCTCCTTGTTGATTACATTCCATCTGAAGTGAAAAGAAAGCGTGGAATGAACTCTGAGGTAATTGTGTTTGGAAATAAAATGAAATGATCCTTGCCCTTTTGAAGAGCTTCTTGTTTCAGGAACAGTATTTTATTTCTTCCCCTCTCCTGAATGTAGTGAATCATGTTGAGATAAATTTCCACAAATGGCAGCAGCACTCAAATAGCTATTCTTAAAAGTGGGAATGGAACCAGGATAGGATGTGATTGGAGCAAAGCCTCACAGCTGAGACTAATCTTATCCTCACTGGACAGCAATGGAGCTGCACAAACTGACTAATTTGTTTTTTCTCTCTTTCACACTCAGGCCAATTGTATATTTCATTGGGGTAATTTTCTTTCCTTCCCACCCCATTTGTGCCTGAAAATTGTGTGGTAGCACTACTGTAACTATATTGATGATTGACCCACAAAATTGTGGCTGGTAGTCCATCAATTTCAATTTTCAGATCTACTTTGGTGGCTGGATTTCCTCTTGAAAATAGGCAGCGGTCTTGTTAATATTTACAAATTGTGGTCAAACTATCACAATTCATCTCTACTTATATGCTACCAACACTCATGTACTTCCTAGATACCAGTTTCAGAGGGAGACTTGTGTACATAATCATGGGGAATATAGACTATGGAGTAATCTAAGGAGTTACTTTTGTAATCTTGGGCGTCATTCTCCGACCCCCCAGCGGGTCGGAGAATGGCCGTTGGCCGCCGTGAATCCCGCCCCCGCCGGTTGCCGAAGTCTCCGGTACCGGATATCCGGCGGTGGCGGGAATCGGGCCGCGCCGGTTGGCGGGCCCTCCCGCTCGGTTTTCCGGCCCGGATGGGCCGAAGTCCCGCCGATAAATTGCCTGTCCCGCCGGTGTAAATGAAAGTACCTTTCTTACCGGCGGGACAAGGCGGCGTGGGCGGGCTCCGAGGTCCTGGGGGGGGCGCGGGGCGATCTGTCCACGGGGGGTGCCCCCATGGTGGCCTAGGGCGTCATTCTCGACCCCCCACCGGGTCGGAGAATGGCCGTTGGCCGCCGTGAATCCCGCCCCCGCCGGTTGCCGAAGTCTCCGGTACCGGAGATTGGGCGGGGGCGGGAATCGGGCCGCGTCGGTTGGCGGGCCCCCCCGCTCAATTCTCCGGCCCGGATGGGCCGAAGTCCCGCCGAGAAATTGCCTGTCCCGCCGGCGTAAATTAAAGTAGGTATTTACCGGCGGGACAAGGCGGCGTGTGCGGGCTCCGGGGTCCTGGGGGGGGGGGCGCGGGGCGATCTGACCCCGGGGGGTGCCCCATGGTGGCCTGGCCCGCGATCGGGGCCCACCGATTCGCGGGCGGGCCTGTGCCGTGGGGGCACTCTCCCTTCCGCCTCCGCTACGGCCTCCACCATGGCGGAGGTGGAAGAGACTCTCCCCACTGCGCATGCGCGGGAAACTCAGCGGCCGCTGACACTCCCGCGCATGCGCTGCCCGGGGATGTCATTTCCGCGCCAGCTGGCGGGGCAACAAACGCCGTTTCCGCCAGCTGGCGGGGCGGAAATCCCTCCGGCGCCGGCCTAGCCTCTCAATGTCGGGGCTCGGCCCCCAAAGATGCGGAGCATTCCGCACCTTTGGGGCGGCACGATGCCCGTCTGATTGGCGCCGTTTTGGGCGCCAGTCGGCGGATATCGCGCCGTTGGGGGAGAATTTCGCCCCTTAAATCAATTTCAGAGCCAGTAAAGAACTCCACACTAGCGCAAATCAGAAATATTACCCTTTAATTTTGCAATAGCTTGGCGTTTAGTAATTTACTACCCATTTAACCATCAGTCATTGCTGAATTGGAATAACTTGATTAAATTCAAATTAGCCATGCCTTTAAATTCTTTGAAGACTTGGACCTCTCTTCGCGTAAATAGAAACAAAATGTTGATACTTCCCCACTATGAACACACCAGTATTACTATACTTGTGAATATATGATGCTCCAAATTGAACATAGCATTGCAGATGGCTCAGAGATTTAGGTACAGAGAAATTGCAGAATCCCGGAGACCCCCGCCGGGTCGGAGAATGGCCGGGGGCTGGCGTGAATCCCACCCCCGCCGGTTGCCGAATTCTCCGGCACCGGATATTCGGCGGGGGTGGGAATCGCGCCGCGCCGGTTGGCGGCCCCCCCCCCCCCGGCGATTCTCCGGCCCGTGATGGGCCGAAGTCCCGCTGCTGGAATGCCTGTCCCGCCAGCGAGAATCAAACCACCTCTCTTACTGGCGGGACAAGGCGGCGCGGGCGGACTTCGGGGTCCTGGGGGGGTCGCGGGGCGATCTGGCCCCGGGGTGTGCCCCTACGGTGGCCTGGCCCGCGATCGGGGCCCACCGATCCGCGGGCGGGCCTGTGCCGTGGGGGGCACTCTTTTCCTTCCGCCTTCGCCATGGTCTCCACTATGGCAGAGGCGGAAGAGACCCCCTCCACTGCGCATGTGCGGGAATGCCGTGAGCGACCGCTGACACTCCCGCGCATGTGCCGCACGGCAAAGTCATTTCCGCGCAAGCTGGCGGGGCACCAAAGGCCTTTCCCGCCAGCTGGCGCGGCGGAAATCAGTCCAGCGCGGGCCTAGCCCCTCATGGTGAGGGCTCGGCCCCTCAAGATGCGGAGAATTCCGCACCTTTGGGGCGGCGCGATGCCGGACTGATTCGAGCCATTTTTGGCGCCGGTCGACGAACATCGCACCGATTGCGGAGAATCCCGCCCCTAGAGCCCATCACTGCCTTCGGGTGGAATTCTCCCATTTTGAGATTAAGTGCTGTGGTGGCCGGCTCCAACAGCGCTTGTGCTTACGACCAGAATAGCAGGGTCCCATGCCAGATTCTGCACTTGGAAACTCATTAATTGTGCACAAGCAAGTAGTTGAACTTGAGGCCTTTGTTGCAGTGGCTTTATGAGTCCGCACAGCCCTGTACAGATAGACACTGGTGTGTGGTACTGGGGGCAAGGAGACCCCTGTTCTCACCAAGCCCAGGTGCAGTACTGATCAGACCTGGTGACACAGGAGAGTCCATGGGTCCAACAGGACGGTGCTGTCCTTGAAGACCAGCTCAGCATGAAGATGGAGGTTGAAACCGATCTACCCCAGCAGAGTGGTGAACATCACATTAGGAACAGCAAAGCATTGTGGCAAAATTTTGTTGCACTCACCCTGAAGTCTCTGCTGAACTGAGGACTGCCTTGTGCATGCCACTTATTAATACTCTGATGCTCACATACAGAGTGACCTTAGAGGTACAATACTACAGGATAGTTTGTGCTTGCAGAACTGAATTCAAGTAGGGCAAACGACTTCATCAAAGAAGAACCATAGTGAAAGACAGTTAAACTCCAATTTTAAATAATCTTCTTGTAACTTGGAGTTTTGAACAAAGTTATCACACAATTGAAAAATGAAAATCACTTATTGTCACAAGTAGGCTTCATGAAGTTACTATGAAAAGCCCCTAGTCGCCACATTCCAGCACCTGTTCGGGGAGGCTGTAACGGGAATTGTACCATGCTGCTGGCCTGCTTTGGTCTGCTTTCAAAGCCAGCGATTTAGCCCTGTGCTAAACAGCCCCTAGATTGGATGATGGTGGTTGAAATGTCCTGAAATAGGGATGTACCCAACTAATTTTGCCCCTTCTGTTGTGTATAACCACTGTACATTCATCATACCATTTGCCCCATGAATTTTGATTTCCCAGTTACATACCTACTTGATTTGCTTAAATGTTTTAAATTCTATTGACCACCCCTTGCACTGAATATTGTACATTTGTGAATTGCATTTGAAAACTTATGCTACCTTATAGATGCATTCAATCAGGATTCCACCATCAACGTTTGTTGAAGCACCTTCACATTGTACTAACATAATTAGAAGTAATTCTCACTGTGGGACAGTGTAAAAAATGGAAATTAAAATTCGAGGAGATATAGAGGCGGTCAATCTGATATCAGCCGAACTTCTGGTGGCAGCCATGGAGTGAGTGGTTGCACACAGAGCAGCTCTGGCTCAAAGGCATTGATTTTAGCTCTTTTTACCTGAAAGCGGGGGTGTTTTGACAGGAAAGTGTAGCTGGAGGTGTGGAGGAGATGTTTCCCCCGGGAGTGGAATGCCTGCTGATTATCAGACCCAGCAGAAGAAAGTTAAATACCTGGCCAAGGAACTGGAGGAGAACTGAGTCGCAGCAACAATTGGAAAGATGGCGGAGGGGGAAGGTTTGTCGCAAGCTGGAAAACCCCAGATGGAGCAGCTGATGGCATTCATTAGAGGAGTTCCGCCAGCTGCAAAAAGAGATGCAGGAAGGTCGGTTGAAAGCCATCGAGGGAGCGAAAGCACCCTTGAAAGAATTGATGGAGAGAGTCGAGAAGTGCTTGGAGAGACGGGTCGCAGATCCGTGAGGAGGTTTCCGACCACAGTGATTGGGTGGTGGCGTTGGAGGCAGAGGTGTGGGGCTCCTGGGGGACCTTTGCAAGTCACGAAGGGCAAAGGTAGAGGAGCAGGAGAATAGATCCAGAAGGAAAAAACTGCGTATTGTTAGCTTGCCTGAAGGTGTGGAACGCACGAGTGCCACACAATACGTCTCAAGGATGCTGGTAGCGGGGATGGGGGGCTACTGGACAAGACCCCAGAAGTGGATAGAGCGCACAAGTCCCTAGCATAAGGTGAGGCTCGATAGGTTTGTGGAGAAGGAGAAAATTCTGCGGTGGGCCACAGAGAAGCGGAACCGCGAAAGAGAGGGGAACAGGTCTGAATCTATCAGGACATTGGAGTGGAGCTGGCGCATCGGCACGCGGGTTCAACAAGGCAAAGCGGTTCTAAACCGAAGGCAGATCAGGCTTGTTCTCATAAGTTAGAGCACTAAAATAGTTCAGTATTTTAGGTTTTTGTGGCTTGTGTTGTGTGAGCTGAGGGTGGGTCAGGAGGACATTGATGTCATTGGGGTAGGGCTTGGCATTGAGGGCAGCGCTTAACGTTATTTGTGTTGGGCTGCCATGTTACCAGAGGGTGGGGTGTGATGTGCCCCGCAAAGCGGGAGAGTGTGGGTCTCCAAAAAATGTAAGTCCACCTTGGCATGGACAGATGCAGGGAGGTTGGTGAGGATGAAGCCAAGTATGTTTCTCCCTCTTGTTGGTTTCCCTTATCACCTGCTGCTGTCCCAGTCTAGCAGCTGTGTCCTTTGGAATCCGGCCAGCTCAGTCTGTGGTGGTATTCCCGAGCCACTCTTGGTAATGGACATTGATGTCACCCACCCGGAGTATATTCTGCGCCCTTACCACACTCTGCATCCTTCAAGTAGTGTTCAACATGGAGGAGTACCGACTCATCAGCCGAGGGGAGATAGTACGTGGTAATCAGCAGAAGGTTTCACTACCCATGTTTGACCTGATACCATGAGACTTCATGGGGTCCAAAGTTGATGTTAAGGACTCCCTTCTGACTGTATACCACTGCACCTCTGCTGGATCTGACCTTTGGTGAGAAAATATATACCCCGGATTAGTGATGGTGGTGTCTGGGACATTATCTGTAAAGGTATGATGCCGTGAGTATGACTATGTCAGGCTGTTGCTTGACTAGTCTGTCAGATAGCCCTCCTAATTTTGACACAAGCCCCCAGATGTTAGTAAGGAGGGTTTTGCAAGGTGTAGAGGGCTGCCTTATCGTTTCCGATGCCTGGGTTGATGCCGGGAGGTCTGTCCGGTTTCATTCCTTTTTTGTGTTTTCTTCGTGGCAGTTGAATGCAACTATCGGACTTGTTAGGCCCTTTCAGAGGGCAGCTAAGAGTCAATCACATTGTTGTGGGTTGAGAGTCACATGTTAGCTAGACCAGGTAAGAATGGCAGATTTCCATCGCTAATCATCGAATCCCTACAGTGAAGAATTGGGATGATGTCCATTAGAAAATACCCAACGTTAGTTTAACGCTGAGGCTGAAAATTCGACTTTGTTGTGCCTGTTTTTTGTGTGCTGAAGAGATGCATAGGTTCCCGATATGGTGGGCAAGGAGTACCAGGTCATTTCAAGTGTGCCACCTGTTGGCTTCCAAAACACTACAATGGAAAATACTGAATAATTAGAATTTGGTACTTGTTGGATAGATCTTTTTCAATTTTGGTGTACTGCTTTCTAAACTTGCCCAGGAACTCATGATGTTGGAGGAAGGACTGCCTGATCTATGTTGGACAGAATGGTCTAAATACTCAGTGCTAAGCTTTAATACAAATTGGAGGTGGACTCCAGGATTATTTAAATGGATCATGGAGTTCTTAGAGGTTAGTTTCTGATTAATGTCTGGGTGACCTTTGATTTGTTCTTTGACTCTGGAAAGCTGGCTTTCACTGCTGAACAAACTATTTTGCCAGTGTTGCACTGTTATTTACAGCTTAATAAACTGCAATTTGACAGAAGTTAAGGCAGATATGGTAGGGCTGCCTTCAGGTCTTGAGGTTAAAGGGAAGCAGAAAAGAGTAGTAATGGTTGCAACAAGATAGAGGAGGCATTGCACAGGAGAACATGGGTGTGGGTATTCACTGAGCACTTTTACTTCAGCTTCACTGTGAGTAACTCATGATGATGTAGAGATGCCGGCATTGGACTGGGGTGTGCACAGTAAAAAGTCTTACAACACCAGGTTAAAGTCCAACAGGTTTATTTAGAATCACTAGTTTTCGGAGCGCAGCCTCTTCATCATGTGAGTGACACCTTTAGTAGGTGCTCACTCACCTGATGAAGGAGCTGCGCTACAAAAGTCAATGATTCCAAATATACCTGTTGGACTTTAACCTAGTGTTGGAAGACTTCTTACAGTAATTAATGAGGCGTTAATGCTTCATCCAGGAGGTTGTCTTGAGCTGTATCAGCTGCTGCAGTCAAAACTTGAGCTTCATACCAGGGAATGGACAGCACTGCCTTTGGCCATAATTCTTATGCTGTCAAATCCCAAATTTCTTTACCCGTCAGTCTGGCCTCAATAAAAGTCGAGATGGATTTGCAGGTACAGCATTAGTTATTTTATTTAGCTTGCAAGCTTGATTCATTTCACAGAGGCATAAGACACATCCAGTCTCCTACACCCCGGAAAGCGAATGAACAAAGAGACAAAGGGATCTCTGCAAATCAATTCAAATGGTATCAAGTTTCACATACACGATTCCCATAGGTCATCCTATACCCCTCCTGACCTAGTCAGACATTCTGATTGGCTCACTTCCAATCCCTTCCTCTGGCCCCTATTACCCAGCATCCTTTTCTCCTCCTTTGGTGGACACACCTCTTCCTTGCTTTGCCATGCGGTCTGAAATCCTTTGTCTGTGAACTCACCAGAATGAGACTGGCCTATCTACATTACAGGAACTAATATCTCTAAAGTAACTATTTTATATCACATTCGTCATTCCCTCCTTTTATCATTTCATGATAACCGAACTATCCAATCCATAGCTACGGTTCCTCATCTAAAAAGATCTGTCACTGCATTTCCAATTCCTGGCGTAGCCCCCCTTCATCTGCTGCACCCTCATGGATTTTGACAGCTAAGATTTTAGGGTCGTTGATCTGTTCCAGTGTAACCCGCATTCTACCCATCACACATTTAAGGATGGCTGGGCCCACAAAGATGCAGCCGATAGCCACCACTAAATACATGACCATATTTATCAACCAGTCCTTCCAACCTCCAAATCCCCAGTTACCCCAAGCGCCAGGATCCTGCATTCCGTCCAGGTGATCCCGTATGTGATCCATAAATTTAGTGATGTTAGCGGTCAAGTCCTGAACTCCCATGATACACTTGCCCTGCACTATGGCGCATACCCCACCCTCACGGGCCAGAAGATAGTCAAGAGCATACCGGTTCTGCATTGCAAACAACTGTAGCTGAGACAATTCCTTGGTTATTGCCCCGAGGGCTCCCAAGGTTTCATTTCCCAAGATGGTAAGGCCACAAATAAAATAATTCCTATTGTTGACAGCCAAGGAACCCCTCACACCTCCCAGTTTATCTAGCTTCGAAATGCCCATTCGGGCCGCCTAGCAATGCGGAAAGCCCTCGTCCCAACAGTGATATGAGAGACATTCCCCCAGCCACAAAGGAGCTGGAGGCCGGCGTTCAATGGAACGCAAGTGGTGTAACAAACGCATTGGCCAGACGCCTGGGTGATATGGCACCTCCTGTCCGTACAGGTGGGGAACAGACATGTAATATTCGTTTCCACCTCTACCAGCAAACAGCCGTATCCTTCACTGCTGAAACAATTCTCGTACGACCGGGAATCCCTATTGGGAGTGAAGTGGCTAGGTATATATGCCCTCCACCGTTGCAGCCTATCATACTGTGAATGGGAATTATCCCGAGGAAGGGGAAGGCAAATAGCCGGTGGTGCTGAATCCGGATTGTAAGGAAGAGTGACTTGCTCAGGCGGTGGCTAGGAACGCTGACAATGAACCACCGTTTGGGGAGTGCCCCAAAGCGGTGAAACAGAAAATAACCTAGACACCGCTGCGGGGTTCGGGTAGCAGACAACCCGTCCGTGGCCATACAAGCGGTGGTAAATCTAGTAGAAGTGATTCATACTACCCAGATTTTCCTCAGTTTGGCCTTTAGCTAAATTAAGTGTATCTCCCGATAACCTACGTTCTAGCTGTACTTCCCTTCTCACACGCCCCGTCCTTTCTCTCGTGCCTCTCTCTCTCTCACAATCTCTTCCTACGCTCTCCTGACGGCCTGATGTTACCTTTATTGCACCAATCTTAACACATCCAAAATCAAATTTACATGTACTCCAAAAACAAGGCAATGTCCATATAATGTTCCCTTCCCATCGCCGGGACCGGTGCAATTGCTTCATGACTCCTGCATTCTCCTTAACTTTGACGACCTTCCATGAGTCGATACCATGTCTTCGTATATAGGGGCAGCGAAGAACATCACCTTTGCATAACTGAACTGTCCTTGTAGCTTGGTTGGGGTTACAAATGTAGATAATATTCCCCTTTTCTATGTCCGTTGCCAATAACACTCCAAGCGAGGTGAGGCCAAATATCACACAGACGGTGCGTAGCCACCCCATCATGCTCCACACCTGTAAAATAGCACTGGAGAAGGGAGGCAGGTTAATCTGTCCAAGAAAGTAAGGTCCGTTATCAGAACTCAACTGAGCTGGTCTACTGTACCGGGGAATGATTTCCTGCATCAGAACTTTAACCACAGTAGCAGCTTTATTATCGGTAGTCGGATACGCCTCAACCCATCTGCTGAACCCATCCACAATGACCAAAACATATTTATAACATTGACACCTTTCCAACTCAATGTAATCCATTTGGAGCATCTCAAAGGGACCACTGGGCAATGGGGTTTGCCCCATCCCACAAGGGATACCTTTGCCGGTGTTATATTGCTGACAAATCAAACACCGATTACTGATACTCTGGGCCAACCCCTGCATTTTAGGGTGCCACCAAGTGTCCAGCAACAAATCACTAGTCCCCCGAGCCCCACAATGAGTTGCAAAGTGTACACATTCGATGACCCATAAAGCCAGTACATCAGACATACAAGTCTGATGAGCTGGCGTGGTCCATAAAGAGGAAACAGAATCATATGTACAACCTAACCGTTTCCACATTTGTTTATCACTCTCAGGAGCGTCCTCCTGTAATCTTATGACGTCTTGGATGGTTGGCATTGACTTGTCAGAAGCAGACATATTTATAGTAGATCGTTTAGTCTGACTTAACATTTTAGGCACCATCACTTGCTGAATTTACGCGGCTGTCCGCGCTGCACAATCTGCTTGTTCATTACCAACGTCAACTGGGGTCTTACCATTTGTGTGGGCAGCGCATTTAATAATGGAAATCTGCGCGGGCATAAGAAGGGCCTGCAGTAGGTCATTAACTAAACCCCGGTGTGATATTTGACCACACATAATCATGTCAGGTTGACTGACGAAATGTCACTCAAATCGTCCCTTATTGTGGTAGTTTCCTGAATCAAGGCTAAACAGTCGTGGCCAGGTGCGTCTTCATGGACAGGGGGACCACTAAGAAAACAGGCTGGATTGATAGTGGTACAGTGTTTAAATGTCAGACGTGGATTGTTCAAAAGGTATACCTCATACCTATTCTGACGAGCTGCGGTAAGATGCTGAGTCTGCAGTTGCCTCAGTAGTGCGATGACCGAGTGGGAGCTATACACCGTAATATCCTGTTGGAGGGTGGGAGCATGTAACGGCTATGCGATGGCATTGATTGAACGTAAATCCTGTACTAATCGGCACTGGTCTGGTTTGGCTGGTTTAGGCACAGCAAGTATGGGGGTGTTACATTCTGATTGGCAAGGGACCAAAATACCCTGTTGCAACAGCTCTTGAATTAATTTGTCTATAGACGGAGCAGCTTGGGATTTCAGGGGGTATTGCTGAATGGAAGGTAGCTTTACATGATCCTTAATCGTTACCTTTATAGGTGTAACATTTGTCTTTCCCACTTGTGATGGGTATTTCGCCCAGACCTGTGGATTGACATATTCCAAAACATCATGTTCCCAGTGATGCTGCAGTCGAGTGTTAATTGTTTCAGGGACCTCAAAATATTTTATGGCAGTGCCGTCCGGCATGACTTGAAGTGCGTACTCTGTTGGATCCAAATGATCCACTGCCCTCCTTACCATTTGCCCCAGATCCCTGGCATGGTACTGGTCGTGGACCTGACGTGTAATATGAGGGCTTACCGAAGCTGACTGTGGCCATAAATGTGGTGATATTGTAACAAAATCGGCTGTACCTTCTTTTCCCGTGACTGTGGCTGTAACCTTGACTGGCCATTCGGTCCCAATTAATGGCCGGTATTTGTCCTCCAACTCCCTGTTTTGTCCGGTTCTGTCATAGGCCAGGGTAACGTGATGCAGTGAATGTTCAATGTCTAACGTCCACCACTGGGGGTGATAGAAATATAGCACTGTTGCCTCATCCTCCATGATTGGACCGTTACCCCTTCGTCTCCGTACTCTAGCTGTAGCTGGAAGATACACAGTAAATCTCGGGCCAACAAGTTACAGTCCAATCCAGTAGTCACTACAAACTGATGATCTGCAGACTTATTCTCGTAAGTGACTGTCACAGGTTCAGAAATAGGATATTCACACACCTGTCCTTAGAACCCCGACAATTGCTGCGTGTGGTCGGATAATGGTAGTCGAAGTTCTGATTGCACAGAAGACATGGCTGCTCCAGTGTCGTTTACAAATGAGTGATGTTAATCTCCTATCTGCAGAGAGATAATAGGTTCCCTGTCCGATTGGAGAGTCCTTATGACTAAATTAGCTAGTCAATCCTGTGTTGGGAAAGGGTTTGCCTTGGAGAAGTCAGTGTATCTCGTCTGTCCTCCCCTTGGTGGGTACCCCCTCCTTTGGGTCTGGTAGTCTTCTTCTGCTGCCTGTCTTTTAAAGGGGCATTCCTGTTGCCAGTGATCGGCACGGCCGCAATTAAAACATGCATTGTTCCCTCTATATCTGCCCCGTCCTCTTCTCCCATTAGACCAATAGCCCCTCAGAGGGGGCGGCGGTTGTAAAGCTGTTGGTGCATACGGTGGGCCATAAAAAGGAGCTGAGGGTCCCTTTGGGTGGGTTTGATATCTTCCCCCTCGCTGATCCACCCACCCAAAGTCACAATATTGGGGCTCCTGCTGGTAAACTACCATTTCTGCCGCTTGTTGGGGTCGCAGATCATCCTTTTTCATTACTTACTCAGTCTTAACCTTTGTAACTGAGCCTCCTTCCTGGCCTACACCCTCCTTCCAATAAAATCTGACTGCCCTTGCCATCTGGGAAGGGTCGTTCTCTGTCCAATTCATGTTATTACATTTCACAGCAGTAGCCACAGAAGGTGGTAGGCAATGCATTAACATAGCACAATATTGAGGGGAATTCTGACCATTTTGATATGGCAAGTCGCCTGACTGCCCACGGTAGATTTCATTAAAACGCTCCAGAAATCCCTCTGGCTCTTCAGTCTTCTTAGGTTTAAGGTCTCAGATAGCAGAAATATATATGGGCTTTTGAAATGTGCTATTCAACGCATTCAGGATCTGTGTCCGTCTATCGTCGTCTAACGCATGGGCTTGCTGAAGTGCGGCGTGGCTAGCATAATTCAGGTGATTGGTATCTTCCTAATCGGCAACTGTCCCCGAGTCTCACCAGGGGGCACTCTAGCTATTTCCTCTGGTTCTTCCAAGACTTCGACGTCCCTCCCTGTCACTAGAGGGAGTTCTTTCTCTTCAAAATAATCTGTTGCAGCTCCCTTTGTTCTGAAATTTGTGGTTTCCCCTTGGTTTGGAGGGATTTAGGTGGTTTGCTTAATTGTTTCTGGTTAGGATCAAGCCCTTCTCTTGCTGTCCGAGATCTGGTCCTAGAGCTAACTGGGCTTGCGGAACAGAGCTCCTCTTTCTCTACTGATCGTGAAGATGGTAAATCGGAACCCGCACTATCATCCAAAAGGGCTGGAGTTACTGGCATGATTGGAATCTGGGGAGCAGTGACTGGATATAAATTATTATACTCTGGTGATTCTGGAATTAGTGCAGACAATGCTACAGGTGCAGTCAAAACTTTTACTGACATTTTTAAATTATTGAATTAATCATTTTCTGTCAATTCAAGGCCAGCCATTGTACTACGTAGCTCATCTTTTGTTTGACCCGAGACTTTCCTGTCTCTACTTGCGCGTTTTTTTTTTGTAAAACGATTGAAAAGGTTCTAACAGTGTTCTTTTAAAACTTAAAAATGTTTGAAAATTCAAATTGAATTACTGCAACTTGCAACCTTAGCTCTGATCTCAACTCAGAACTAAATTTACGATTTGCTTAACACAACTTGTATAACATTTACAACTTAATTAATTCTTTATCTTAACAATTTTTCTTTTAACAAGTTTTTCTTACATTCACAAAAATGTTGGCAAAGTCAACTATCATCTCCAGATTTACACTTTTTAAAATGGTGTCAGTGATCTTCTTTAAGTTTCTATTAATTCACAAATAAAATGAGATAAACATTATTTCAAGTAAGTAAAACTTAAGATTCTGGCAATTTCAATCAATTGCTTTCGAAAATAATAACTTTTATCAAAGAGGTGGAGAAACCCACTGGTTTCCTTTAATTAATTCAAAACGTAACTTTGCTGGAGTTCACTGACTCAAAGGAAAGGTATCCGATTACACTACAGGCTGCTGCTGTTATCGCAAGGCCTGAGTGAGAAGCACTGTCTGTCGTCTTTAACTTTGGCTGCTGCTGTTAACCCTTTGAGAGACTTCTGCTTCAACCAATATGCAGCATCCAGCTTTCAAGACAGGATGTTCTTGTCTTGAAATTTATCCAAGCAATTCCCCACAATCTCAACTAGTCCTCAGAACTGCGTTTTTCGCCACTACAGTCCAAGGGTACAATTTTTTTTTTTAGCTTAATCAACTATAGATTTAAAACACTCACACATGGAATTGAATCACCTTCAGATTTAAAAACACTTATACTGGACTGAACCTTCACTACTGAAGTCCCATCAGCCATAAAAACACTTATACTGGACTGAAGCTTCACTACTGAAGTCCCATCAGCCCTAAAAACACTTATACTGGATTGAACCTTCACTATTGAAGTCCCATCAGCCCTAAAAACACTTATACTTGGAATTGAATCATCATTTTAGATGTCCCATCAACCCAAAACCTAACCCAAGCCGAATGAACAATATGAAATCCCATCAATTAAATTTCTAATCCCCAGACTGACCTTTGATTTCGTCGAGACGATCTTTCCGTACCAACTGCGAGTGACCAGACTAATCAGACGATAAGAAGAGGGGAAAAATCAATGCGCGGTCATTTTCCAGCTGTACATTGTGGGCCCTTTTTCCCCATCCTCCTGTTCATAATCAGTCTAATTCTGATTTCGCAGTTGGTCAGAACCGTCTTGAGAAATCCCGGGTTTTCGGCACCAATTGTCAAATCCCAAATTTCTTAACCCATCAGTCTGGCCTCAATAAAAGTCGAGATGGATTTGCAGGTACAGCATTAGTTATTTTATTTAGCTTGCAAGCTTGATTCATTTCACAGAGGCATAAGACACATCCAGTCTCCTACACCCCGGAAAGCGAATGAACAAAGAGACAAAGGGATCTCTGCAAATCAATTCAAATGGTATCAAGTTTCACATACACGATTCCCATAGGTCATCCTATACCCCTCCTGACCTAGTCAGACATTCTGATTGGCTCACTTCCAATCCTTTCCTCTGGCCCCTATTACCCAGCATCCTTTTCTCCTCCTTTGGTGGACACACCTCTTCCTTGCTTTGCCATGCGGTCTGAAATCCTTTGTCTGTGAACTCACCAGAATGAGACTGGCCTCTCTCTACATTACAGGAACTAATATCTCTAAAGTAACTATTTTATATCACATTCGTCAATGCCACAGCCTCCTTTTGGTTGCAGCATTGAACATTCAGTGAAATATCACAGTTCATCTCATTACTAAAGGAAAAGGCAAAGCAGAACAAAGAAGTACTAGAGTTGTCTTGCATAGTTTAGCTGGGTGCAAGGTGTCATAAAATACATCAATGGATTGGATTTTACTTTTTGTCACCTGTGCTGAGGTACAGTGAAAAGTATTGTTCTGCGTATAGATCAAACAGATTGTTCCATAAGTGAAAAAACATAGGACATACGATAAATACACATGGTAAAGACACAGGTATCAGATGAAGCATACAGAGTGTATTACTATCAGTAGAGAAGATGTGTGAAAAGATCATTTCAGTCCATAAGAGTGTCATTCAAGAGTTGTAACAACGGGGAAGAAGCTGTTTTTGAACGTCTAAGTGCGCGTTCTCAGACTTTTGTATCGCCTGCCAATTGGAAGAGGTTGAAAGAGAGAATAACCCGGGTGGGAGGGGTCTTTGAATATGCTGCCCGCTTTCCCAAAGCAGCGGGAGGTGTAGGCAAAGTCAATGGATGGGAGGCGGTTTCGCATGATGGACTGGGCTGTGTTCACGAATTTCAAGCTGTCAACCATCTCCACCTTGGCACCATTGATGCAGTCAGGGGTGTACACGATACTTTGCATCCTGAAGTCAATGACCAGCTCCTTAGTTTTGCTGACATTGAGGGAGAGATTATTGTAATTACACCACACCACTAGATACTCTGGGCGTCATTCTCCGACCCCCCAGCGAGTCGGAGAATGGCCGTTGACCGCTGTGAATCCCGCCCCCGCCGGTTGCCGAAGTCTCCGAAGGGAGAAAAGTTGGCGGGGCGTTAATGGCGCCGCTGACGTCGGAAAATGGCACGGGTCTGCGCAAGGCAGCCGATTTTCGGCCTGCCGATATTCTCCCTTCCGGATGGGCCGAAGTCCCATCGACGTGATGACCGTTCACATCGATGTAAATCAAACCTCCTTTTCATCGGCGTGAACCTGTGCTCCAGGTTCACGTCGACCAGCGTGGAAGTGAGTGACGGCCTGGGGGGTTGGCCGCTGGGCAGGCGATGGCGTGGCCGCAGTCTGAATGTGTGGGGAGAGGTGTGTCTCGGGTTGTGCGTGTGTGTGTGTGCGGCAGGGGGGGTGGTTAGAGTGGGCTGGGCTCCGGGGGAGTGCCGGGAGGGGGGTCCGTGCCGGGGAGGAGGATGGGGGGTCCGTGCCGGGGAGGGGAATGGGGGGGGGGGCCCGTGCCGGGGAGGGGGATGGGTGGTCCGTGCCGGGGAGGAGGTTGGGGTCCGTGCCGGGGAGGCGGATGGGGGGGGTCCGTGCCGGGGAGGGGGATGGGGGGTCCGTGCCGGGGAGGGGGATGGGGGGGGGTCCGTGCCGGGGAGGGGGATGGAGGGTCTGTGCCGGGGAGGAGGTATGGGTCCGTGCCGGGGAGGAGGATGGGGGGGCAAGTGAGTTGGTCCACCTGGCCAGGTGCCAGCCTCCAACAGTTGGACCCATGCGGTCCATGCCACTTGGCTGGGGGGAAGGAGGGGATATGGGTAATGATGACATGTCGTCGTTCCCCCCCACCCCCCACCCCACCAGGCCGTCATGTTTTCCGATCATCCAGCGATGTTGGCCGCCATGGCGGCAGCCGCTAATGTCCATGTTGCCCTGGATGAGGAGGAGGAGGAGCGTGCCAGAGAGGCGGCGCAGCCTGCCACAGAGGGGTAGGCGGCAGCCGCCCAGGCTGGAGGGACACCTGATTGACAGGACGAGGAAGTGGAGGAGGACGTCGCGGCCCCACGGCAACGGAGGCACCCGAGGGCGCCCCGTGTGTACCGGCCCCGGCAGTCATACCAGGACCTCACGGACCGGGAATGCAGGAGGAGACTCCGGATGAGGCGGGAAACCGTGGCACACATCTGCCACCTGCTGGCACACCTGTCACCGCGTGGCACTGGTGGGGGACACCCTCTCCTCGTGTCCGTCAAGGTTACGGTTGCCCTGAACGTTTATGCAACGGGGTCATTCCAGGAACCGAGTGGGGACCTGTCCGGCATATCGCCGACATCGGTGCATCGGTGCATCCGGGCAGTGACAGATGCCCTATATGCCATGGCGCACCGCTACATCCGCTTCCCTGTGGACCGGGCCAGCCAAGATGCCCAGGCCGTGGGCTTCTCTGCCGTGGCCGGGTTCCCCATGGTCCAGGGCGCGATCGATGGGATGCACGTCGCCGTGCGGCCACCTGCAGATAACAGGGCCGTGTTCACCAATGGGAAGGGGACCTATTCGATGAACATACAGGTGGTCTGCGACCACCGCATGATGATCCTGCACGTCTGCGCACATTACCCAGTCAGTGTACACGACTCATACGTGTTGTCGCGGTCATCCATCCTCGGCATGTACGAGGGACGCCATCCCCGGCTGAGGGGCTGGTTGCTGGGCGACAGGGGCTACCCATTGCGATCGTGGCTGATGACGCCTGTACCGAGGCCACGTAATGAGGCGGAGAACCGCTACAATGATGCCCATGTAGCGACAAAGGGAGTGATAGAGAGGTGCTTTGGCGTGCTGAAGATGCGTTTCAGGTGCCTGGACCTCTCTGGGGGCCTCTCCAGTATCGGTCAGATAGGATCGGCCGCATCATTGTGGTGTGCTGCGTCCTGCACAACATAGCCCAACAGAGGGGCGATGTGCCGCAGGCAGAGGAGGGCGGAGTGGAGGAGCAGCAGGAAGAGGCGCAGTCCTCCCCAGATGAGGGGGATGGGGGCAATGGTCAGGGCAAACGGGCTAGACACAGGCGGGTGGCTGTCCACCGTTACCGGCTGGCCCAGCGGGCACGGGACAGACTGATAGCCGCCTGCTTCACTGACTAGATGGGCGTGGGAATCGAGTAGTATGGCCACAGACCGCACACCATGGCAACAGCCGACCACCCACACCCCCCACCCATCCACCCACCCAGCACCCTCACCCCCCTCCCCAACCCCACCCACCCCACCCGCATGCACACCACCCTCCCCCATTGCTGATCCACCTGCGGCACAATGGCCGGGCTCACACAGTTGCGGGTGGACGCGTGTCTATTGCAGGCCATGGAGGATGATGACAACCCGCCCTGTGGTGAGCTCCTGGCTCCACATCGTTGGACTATGTCTGACCCATGGCCACAGTACCACCATCCACCCGGACCATCCCTGCATGCGGCAGTGACACTGCAGCGCACGGTCCCGTCCTCTGCCCGGGGGGATGTTGATGGCGGCCCAGGGGGAAGGGGGCAGACTCACCTGGGGCTGAGGTAAGACCACCCCTCACACACACACTTGCGCTCAACGTACATGACACCCCCGCACGCTTTGGACAGAGCACAAAGGCAGCTTCTGTAGGTGTAACATTGACTTTAATAACCAAAGGAGTTCATGCACGTGCCCTAGCCCCTAAAACTCATCTGTGCCCTGCACCCGTGCCAACTTACTCAGTGTCTAATTGTTTGGCCTTACGGGCCCTTTAACTACGTCTACGTGGTTCCCCAGACGGTACAGCAGAACTGGAGGTGGACTCCTGTGATTCCTGCCCTCTGACACGGGATCCCTTTGGCGGCCGTTTCCTGGGGCGTCCTGGCCTAGATGGGCCAGGCTGCGGCCCGGGCGACTGGGATGGCGAGCTGCCAGCCTGTCCTGCCCGTTGCCCACCCGATGCACCTGGGACGGAAGGGGGGAGTCCGAGGTGTCGCGGTGTTCCGGGACCTCCCCTACAGGGGGAGCCGGGACGGACCACACCACCTCCTCCTCCCTCGGGGTGCCCGATGGCCCCCAGGCCTCTACATGGGTGGGGGATGCGAATGGACTGGCCATCCGACGCCCCCCGACATCTGGCGCTGCCAGTCCTGGAGGCCCGTGCTGGTATCGACAGGGGTCTGCAGGTTTGCAGCCATGGAGCCCAGGGGGTTGGCAAACCCTGTCTGTGACAGTGTGACGCCGGCTCGCACATGGCCACTGGTACCGATGCCCTCAGCGATGGCCTGCAGAGACTGGGCCATGGCCTGCTGAGACTGGGCCATGGCCTGCAGAGACTGGGCTATGGACTGCTGAGACTGGGCCATGGCGTTGAGCGCCTCTGCCATCTGGCGCTGGCACTGGCTCATGGCCTCCTGTGAGAGGGCAGCCATGTCCTGGGCCACAGACGGCGCCTGCACGGAAAGCCCCAGGCCTCGCAAACCGTTCCCCATGTCTGACACCGTCGCACCCATTGCCTCCACCGCGGATGCCACCCGTGCGGTGTCGGCCTGGGTGGCACGCATGACCAGCACCACTTCCAGCTCCTGGACGCGGGTGGACTCCTCCACCTGCGACTGCAGCCGCCGCAAGCCGGCCGTCATCCTCTTCACTCGTCTCCGGGTCGGTGGTTGCATTGGATCTATGGGTGGGTGTGGTAACTCCAGGAACCCGGGATCCATCTGGGCGGCATATGTTCGCTTGGGCTGGGCTGCCCTCCGACCGCCCGGCCCCTCTGCTGCTCCTACCTCCACCTGCTGTACCGGGACGGCTGTGTTGTGCGCACCAGTGAGTGTACCAGACGCCTCATCACTAAAGTGCCCAACCGAGGTGAGTGTTTCTGCGATGCTGGAGGGTGTTGGTGACAGCAGTGGCGTTGTGTCGTGCTCTTCGTCCCACTCTGAGTCCATGGCACTTTGGGGTGGGGGTTCGTCTCCACCCATCCACTCTGAGTCACTGTCCGGTATTTCGTCTTCCTGGGTAGTGCTGTCCCGGGTAGGGGTGTCCTGGGCAGTGCTGTCCCGGGTAGGGGTGCCCTGGGTAGTGGTGTCCTGGGTAGTGGTGTCCTGGGTAGTGGTGTCCTGGCTCGGATGTGACGGGGGACTGTGGCTGCCCCCCTCGTCGCTGGGTGGCACACGCCTGTCTCGTCGCTCCCGCACGTGACGGGGATGTCGTCTCCCTGTTGCTCCAGGTCTCTCCGTCTCCCGTGGTGTGCGAGGGGCATCCTGCGGGCATCGCATGCCGGAGGGTCCGGGTCTCTCCGTCTCCCGTGGAGTGCGAGGGGCATCCTGCGGGCGTCGCATGCCGGAGGGTCCGGGTCTCTCCGTCTCCCGTGGCCTCCGAGGGGCATCCTGCGGGCGTCGCATGCCGGAGGGTCCGGGTCTCTCCGTCTCCCGTGGCCTCCGAGGGGCATCCTGCGGGCGTCGCATGCCGGAGGGTCCGGGTCTCTCCGTCTCCTGTGGCCTCCGAGGGGCATCCTGCGGGCGGTCTGCATCTGCGGGGATGGGTGCCTCGACGTTTGCTCCTGCGATACACAATGAAGCATGCATGGTTAGACACGCAGGCAGTGATCAGGTGATATGGGGGAGGGGGGATATGGGGGAGGGGGGATATGGGGACGGGCTGTCGGTGGCTCACTTGCTAGTATGCCCCCGACCTCTGCATCAGCAACCTCCCGGTCGTCAGGTCCGCCAGCCAGTTCCAGGGCCCTTTCCTTGTGTTCGGTCAGTGGCCTCTCATCAGCGGGGCCTCCAGTCCTCACATGCTCCCTATTGTTGTGTGTGCGCTTCTCCTGTGGTGGGGGGGTGGGTGGGGGTGGTGGCAGGGGTAAAAGGCAACAGTGTTAGGCAGGTATATGAATGCACGCCATCGGTTGCGCGTGCATTGCAGAGGTTAAGGTTAGGGCTGGATTCACTTGGGGATATGGGGGATATGGGGGAGGGGGGATATGGGGGAGGGGGGATATGGGAGATATGGGGGAGGGGGGATATGGGGGAGGGGGGATATGGGGGATATGGGGGAGGGGGGATATGGGGGAGGGGGGATATGGGGAGGGGGGATATAGAACATAGAACATAGAAAATACAGCACAGAACAGGCCCTTCGGCCCACGATGTTGTGCCGAACCTTTGTCCTAGATTAATCATAGATTATCATTGAATTTACAGTGCAGAAGGAGGCCATTCAGCCCATTGAGTCTGCACCGGCTCTTGGAAAGAGCACCATACCCAAACTCAACACCTCCACCCAACACCAAGGGCAATTTGGACATTAAGGGCAATTTATCATTGGCCAATTCGCCTAACCCGCACATCTTTGGACTGTGGGAGGAAACCGGAGCACCCGGAGGAAACCCACGCAGACACGGGGAGGACGTGCAGACTCCGCACAGACAATGACCCAAGCCGGAATCGAACCTGGGACCATGGAGCTGTGAAGCAATTGTGCTATCCACAATGCTACCGTGCTGCCCTTAAGAACAAATAAATCTACACTATATCATTTTACCGTCATCCATGTACCTATCCAATAGCTGCTTGAAGGTCCCTAATGTTTCCGACTCAACTACTTCCACAAGCAGTGCATTCCATGCCCCCACTACTCTCTGGGTAAAGAACCTACCTCTGATATCCCTCCTATATCTTCCACCTTTCACCTTAAATTTATGTGCCCTTGTAATGGTGTGTTCCACCTGGGGAAAAAGTATCTGACTGTCTACTCTATCTATTCCCCTGATCATCTTATAAACCTCTATCAAGTCGCCCCTCATCCTTCTCCGCTCTAATGAGAAAAGGCCTAGCACCCTCAACCTTTCCTCGTAAGACCTACTCTCCATTCCAGGCAACATCCTGGTAAATCTTCTTTGCACCTTTTCCAGAGCTTCCACCTCCTTCCTAAAATGAGGCGACCAGAACTGTACACAGTACTCCAAATGTGGCCTTACCAAAGTTTTGTACAGCTGCATCATCACCTCACGGCTCTTAAATTCAATCCCTCTGTTAATGAACGCGAGCACACCATAGGCCTTCTTCACAGCTCTATCCACTTGAGTGGCAACTTTCAAAGATGTATGAACATAGACCCCAAGATCTCTCTGCTCCTCCACATTGCCAAGAACTCTACCGTTAACCCTATATTCCGCATTCATATTTGTCCTTCCAAAATGGACAACCTCACACTTTTCAGGGTTAAACTCCATCTGCCACTTCTCAGCCCAGCTCTGCATCCTATCTATGTCTCTTTGCAGCCGACAACAGCCCTCCTTACTATCCACAACTCCACCAATCTTCGTATCGTCTGCAAATTTACTGACCCACCCTTCAACTCCCTCATCCAAGTCATTAATGAAAATCACAAACAGCAGAGGACCCAGAACTGATCCCTGCGGTACGCCACTGGTAACTGGGATCCAGGCTGAATATTTGCCATCCACCACCACTCTCTGACTTCTATCGGTTAGCCAGTTCGTTATCCAACTGGCCAAATTTCCCACTATCCCATGCCTCCTTACTTTCTGCATAAGCCTACCATGGGGAACTTTATCAAATGCCTTACTAAAATCCATGTACACTACATCCACTGCTTTACCTTCATCCACATGCTTGGTCACCTCCTCAAAGAATTCAATAAGATTTGTAAGGCAAGACCTACCCCTCACAAATTCGTGCTGACTATCCCTAATCAAGCAGTGTCTTTCCAGATGCTCAGAAATCCTATCCTTCAGTACCCTTTCCATTACTTTGCCTACCACCGAAGTAAGACTAACTGGCCTGTAATTCCCAGGGTTATCCCTAGTTCCTTTTTTGAACAGGGGCACGACATTCGCCACTCTCCAATCCCCTGGTACCACCCCTGTTGACAGTGAGGACGAAAAGATCATTGCCAACGGCTCTGCAATTTCATTTCTTGCTTCCCATAGAATCCTTGGATATATCCCGTCAGGCCCGGGGGACTTGTCTATCCTCAAGTTTTTCAAAATGCCCAACACATCTTCCTTCCTAACAAGTATTTCCTCGAGCTTACCAATCTGTTTCACACTGTCCTCTCCAACAATATCGCCCCTCTCATTTGTAAATACAGAAGAAAAATACTCATTCAAGACCTCTCCTATCTCTTCAGACTCAATACACAATCTCCCGCTACTGTCCTTGATCGGACCTACCCTCGCTCTAGTCATTCTCATATTTCTCACATATGTGTAAAAGGCCTTGGGGTTTTCCTTGATCCTACCCGCCAAAGATTGTTCATGCCCTCTCTTAGCTCTCCTAATCCCTTTCTTCAGTTCCCTCCTGGCTATCTTGTATCCCTCCAATGCCCTGTCTGAACCTTGTTTCCTCAGCCTTACATAAGTCACCTTTTTCCTCTTAACAAGACATTCAACCTCTCTTGTCAACCATGGTTCCCTCACTCGACCATCTCTTCCCTGCCTGACAGGGACATACATATCAAGGACACGTAGCACCTGTTCCTTGAACAAGTTCCACATTTCACTTGTGTCCTTCCCTGCCAGCCTATGTTCCCAACTTATGCACTTCAATTCTTGCCTGACAACATCGTATTTACCCTTTCCCCAATTGTAAACCTTGCCCTGTTGCACGTACCTATCCCTCTCCATTACTAAAGTGAAAGTCACAGAATTGTGGTCACTATCTCCAAAATGCTCCCCCACTAACAAATCTATCACTTGCCCTGG
Source organism: Scyliorhinus torazame (assembly GCF_047496885.1). NCBI lineage: Eukaryota > Metazoa > Chordata > Chondrichthyes > Carcharhiniformes > Scyliorhinidae > Scyliorhinus > Scyliorhinus torazame. Next base: position 213,744,776 of record NC_092708.1, on the reverse strand, counting down.
TTCATTACCCAGTACTAAATCCAATATTGCCCCTCCTCTGGTCGGACAATCTACATACTGTGTTAGAAAAGCTTCCTGGACACACTGCACAAACACCACCCCATCCAAACTATTTGATCTAAAGAGTTTCCACTCAATATTTGGGAAGTTAAAGTCGCCCATGACTACTACCCTATTATGACTTCTGCACCTTTCCAAAATCTGTTTCCCAATCTGTTCCTCCACATCTCTGTTACTATTGGGGGGCCTATAGAAAACTCCTAACAAGGTGACTGCCCCTTTCCTATTTCTGACTTCAACCCATACTACCTCAATAGGGTGATACTCCTCGAACTGCCTTTCTTCAGCTGTTATACTATCTCTAATTAATAATGCCACCCCCCCACCTCTTTTACCACCCTCCCTAATCTTATTGAAACATCTATAACCAGGGACCTCCAACAACCATTTCTGCCCCTCTTCTATCCAAGTTTCCGTGATGGCCACCACATCGTAGTCCCAAGTACCGATCCATGCCTTAAGTTCACCCACCTTATTCCTGATGCTTCTTGCGTTGAAGTATACACACTTCAACCCATCTCCGTGTCTGCAAATACTCTCCTTTGTCAGTGTTCCCTTCCCCACTGCCTCATTACATGCTTTGGCGTCCTGAATATCGGCTACCTTAGTTGCTGGACTACAAATCCGGTTCCCATTCCCCTGCCAAATTAGTTTAAACCCTCCCGAAGAGTACTAGCAAACCTCCCTCCCAGGATATTGGTGCCCCTCTGGTTCAGATGCAACCCGTCCTGCTTGTACAGGTCCCACCTTCCCCAGAATGCGCTCCAATTATCCAAATACCTGAAGCCCTCCCCCCTACACCATTCCTGCAGCCACGTGTTCAACTGCACTCTCTCCCTATTCCTAGCCTCGCTATCACGTGGCACCGGCAACAAACCAGAGATGACAACTCTGTCTGTCCTGGCTTTCAACTTCCAGCCTAACTCCCTAAACTTGTTTATTACCTCCACACTCCTTTTCCTACCTATGTCGTTGGTACCAATGTGAACCACGACTTCTGGCTGCTCACCCTCCCCCTTAAGGATCCTGAAGACACGATCCGAGACATCCCTGGCCCTGGCACCCGGGAGGCAACATACCTTCCGGGAGTCTCGCTCGCGACCACAGAATCTCCTATCTATTCCCCTAACCATTGAATCTCCTACAACTATTGCTTTTCTATTCTCCCCCTTCCCTTCTGAGCCCCAGAGCCAGACTCCGTGCCAGAGACCTGACCGCTAGGGCCTTCCCCCGGTAGGTCATCCCCCCCAACAGCATCCAAAACGGTATACTTGTTTTGAAGGGGAACGGCCACGAGGGATCCCTGCACTGTCTGCCTGTTTGTTTTTTCCCCCTGACTGTAACCCAGCTATTCTTGTCCTGTACCTTGGGTGTGGTTACCTCCCTGTAACTCTTCTCAATCACCCCCTCTGCCTCCCGGATGATCCGAAGTTCATCCAGCTTCAGCTCCAGTTCCCTAACACGGTCTTTGAGGAGCTGAAGTTGGGTGCACTTCCCGCAGGTATAGTCAGTGGGGACACCGGTGGTATACCTCACCATCCACATCCTACAGGAGGAGCATGTAACTGGCCTAGCCTCCATCCCCTCTTACCTTAAAGAATATAGCTGCTGTGTGGACTAACTAGATTTCCGCCCTCCGACTCTGCTCCCAGTCAGCTACACTTCCTGTAAACTCCTGGCTCTCTTCGCACTCTTTGCGGAAATGTCGGAAACAAAATGAAAGGAGCACCTTACTCCCTCCTCACCTAACTCCCTCGGTCACCAAACTCTCACTATCGCACTCAAAAAGCACCAAATTCAGAACTCAGTGCAAAAGATATGGGGGAGGGGGGATATGGGGGATATGGGGGAGGGGGGATATGGGGGAGGGGGAAATGGGGGACATGGGGAGGGGGATATGGGGGAGGGGGATATGGGGGAGGGGGGATATGGGGGAGGGGGGGATATCAGGGAGGGGTGATATGGGGGATATGGGGAGGGGGGATATGGGGAGGGGGGATATGGGGGAGGGCGGATATGGGGGATATGGGGGAGGGGGATATGGGGAGGGGGGATATGGGGGATATGGGGGAGGGGATATGGGGGAGGGGGGATATGGGGGAGGGGGGATATGGGGATATGGGGGAGTAGGGATATGGGGGAGGGGGGATATCGGGGAGGGGGATATGGGGTGGGGGGATATGGGGAGGGGGGGATATGGGGGAGGGGGGATATGGGGGAGGGGGGATATGGGGGATGGGGGGATATGGGGGAGGGGGGATATGGGGGAGGCTCACCCTGCCTGCTCTGACGAGGTCGTTCACCTTCTTGTGGCACTGGGTGCCTGTCCGTGGTGTCAGGGCCGCAGCGGTGACGGCCTCTGCCACCTCCCTCCACAGACGCCGGCTGTGGCGTGGGGCAACTCTGCGGCCGTGCCCGGGATACAGGGCCTCCCTCCTCTGCTCCACTGCGTCCAGGAGCGCCTCCACATCCCGTGACTGGAACCTCGGGGCTGAGCGGCGGCCAGCCATCCAGTCGGGTGTTCCGGTCGGGTGTTATGAGCCGTCACGCCGTGCGGCGTGTATGACGCTGCACGGCGTGAACCACGTGCGCAAGCGCGGATCCCGTCACGTCGCTGCTAGCCCATTTTGGGCCGGAGACTTTTGACCCATTTTTCCGACGTGCCGCAAGTCGGATTTGAGTCCTTTATTGCGCCGATCGGCGGACTTTGCGCCGATAACGGAGAATTTTGCCCTCTATCTCCCTTGCTTGCCTTCTTTGCTCCCTATTGCCACCATAGAATTTTTATCAAACATTAAGAATTCTGCTCTTTCAACCTACAACTGAGTTGTCATGACTGTCAAGTCATGCTACAGTTGTATAGAACCTTGGTAAGGCCGCTCTTGGAATATTGCGCACAATTCTGGTCGCCACACTATCAGAGGGATGTGGAGGCTTTGGAGAGGGTGCAGAGGAGGTTTACCAGGATGTTGCCTGGTCTGGAGGATGTTAGCTATGCGGAGAGGCTGAATAGACTCGGATTGTTTTCATTGGAACGATGGACGTTGAAGGTTGACGGAAGCTTACAAGATTATGAGGGGCATGGATAGAGTGGATTGACAGGCACTCTTTCCCAGGGTGGAGGGGTCAGTCGCCAGGGGGCATAGGTTTAAGGTTTGTGGGGCAAAGTTTAGAGGAGATATGCGAGGCAGGTTTTTTTACACAGAAGGTGGCGAGTTTCGGGAACGCATTACCAGGGGAGATTGTGGAAGCAGATACATTAATAGAGTTCAAAAGGCATCTTGACAAATACATGGATAGGATGGGTATAGAAGGATATGGCACAAGGAAGTGCTGAGGGTTTTGGGCAAAGTTAGTATCATGACCGGTACAGGCTTGGAGGCCAAAGGGCCTATTCCTGTGCTGTGTTGTTCTTTGATTCTTGCATGCTGCACCAGATCTAAAGGCTGCATTTATTGCATCTAGGCCAGGTTTCCCAAACCTTTCCAGCCATGGAACTTTTTTGACCTCCCAAGAGTACTGAAGGAATCCCAAAAAACATTATTATATTGAAGAGTTAAACCACAATAAAATGATTATTATTGTGTAATTGGTACAAAGATAGAAAAAGCTTCTTTAAATTTTTTGGTATTTCTTATATGTATACATTTATTGATTATCATTAACAAGTTCTCTTAAGTAAATACTTCTATGTCTTTTTGTTATTTTTAATGGGAGGCATGGTGGCACAGTGGTTAGCACCGCTGCCTCACAGTGCCAGTGATCCGAGTTCAATTCCCACCTTGGGTGGGACTGTGTGGAATTTGGGCTTTCTCCCTGTTTCTGAGTGGGTTTCCTCCGGGTGCTCCGATTTCTCCCCACAGTCCAAAGATGTGCAGGGTAGGTGGATTGGCCATGATAAATTACCCCATAGTTTTCAAAAGATTAGGTGGGGTTATTACGAGGATAGCATCGGTTGTGAGCCTAGGTAGGGTGTTCTTTGAGAGGGGCGGTGCAGACTTGACGGACTGAATGGCCTCCTTCTGCACTGTAGCGATTCTATGAATCTATGAGTGAATGTGATCTTTTGCTCACAAATTCATTGAATACGGAGAGTGCTGCTGGAGACCTGGATTCTCATTTCAGATAGATGTGCGTGCACACACGCACACAAACACATGGTAGAATTTAACACCCGACGTGCATGCTTGGCAGGTGGAACCAGAAGCAGTAGCATTTCCCAGTCCTGTCTGGATAGTTTCATCGCAGCCGAACACCTTGGCAGCTGGGTTTGGCATCTTCTGCAGGGATGTCCTAGCCTTCCCTTCTAGACCTGATTAACCTGTTCCAGCACCCCAGCCCAAGGGTGACCCCTGTGACCACTAGGCCTCCTCTCTCTTTGTTCCCTATCCTCCTCAGAGCAGGGAGTGCTCCCTGCTGAGTATACTATACTCAACTGCAGGTTTACAATTGGGGCGGATGCGTGCGCACAGGGTAACAGTGGGACCCAAATCTCTGGTACGAGAGGATAGCAATGTCCTGTAAGCTCCACACTATGATGAATCCTGTGCAGAAAAAACAATCTCAGTACTCAAAGTCATCACCTCACTCCCCAAAAACATAACTTCTCAGCAATCCTTTATTCCAGCCCCCTTTTATCCCATCGTTAATTGAAAAGAAGTGTAAAAATGGTTGATCTGCCTGCCCGTGTTGCCTGTGCAACGACCATAAAATCGCACAGGCTACTTAGTGTACTGGCCAATTGAAAGATAATCCCCTCACCCAGCTGCAACATTGTTTACGGGCGGGCTGCTGATCCACGCCTACCACTGACTGAATGTCATCAGGATGCACATCAGACACCATCACCCGCTACTTAACGTGATTCTGCTCGGATGCACAGTGCACATAAAATTCTGTCTAGCCTTGCGTATTATAATGATATGTATAGTACAAATGCAGTAAAGGGTTAACATCAGAAACTGTAACTCAACACTAGATGGCGTTACTGTGTTATTGTATGTAAAGAAGCATCTCTAGGAATTCTGGGAGAAGATGATGTGAAGCTAATGAGACAGAAAGCAGAGGGAGATTTCATTGTCGAGATATAGCACGAGGTTGAGTTATAGTGTGGTTTAATAGAGAGAGTATTGATTTCTGTACTACAGATTTAGTATTATTAGTTTATTATCTGTTACTAAGTAAAGTGTGTGTGGTAGTATGTATTAGGGGTCATGTGGGACTGGAAGCCCTAATGTCATTGGCTGACAGATCCCGGGTCCTGGTTGGCCGTTGACCTCTAGCTCCGCCCTGAAGGCGGAGTATAAGAAGCCGGAGTCCTCCCCCGCAGGCCATTCTACTATCGAGCTGCGGGGGAACAGACACGCTTAATAAAGCCTCATCGACTTCACTCTATTCGTCTCACGGAGTCTTTGTGCGCTACAATTTATTAAGCGTGCCTAAAAAGGACTATGGAACTCAGGATCATCCCGGAATGCCTGAGGATCAGCCCCCACGCAGTGAACGCGGCAGCAGCCTTCAAACACTGGCAGACTTGTTTCGAGGCCTACCTCAGAACGGCCACCGGCCGGGTCACAGAAGACCAAAAACTACAGGTCCTGCACTCGAGGGTGAGCACGGAGATTTTCTCCCTCATCGAAGACGCGGAGGATTTCCAGACGGCGTTCGCAGCACTGAACAGTCTCTATGTCCGCCCAGTTAACCAAATCTACGCTCGCTACCAGCTCGCGATGAGACGGCAAGGTCCCGGAGAATCGATGGACGAATTCTACGCCGCGCTGCTGATTTTGGGACGAGCCTGCAGCTGCCCTTCGGTGAACGCAAATGAACACACGGACATGTTAATGCGCGATGCTTTTGTGGCAGGTATGAATTCCTCCCAAATCCACCAAAGACTTCTAGAAAGAGAGTCGCTAGGACTCTCAGAGGCCCGGGCCCTAGCAGCCTCCCTAGACGTGGCCACGCGTAATACCCGCGCCTACGGCCCCGACCGCGCGGCAGCCCATTGGGCTCCGTACGTACCCGTCGCGACAAACCCACCCCCCCCCCCCCCCCGGACACCCCACAGGCTTGCGCGGTCCAAACGCCAAGTTGCACCGGGGGCGCCCACTGCTACTTCTGCGGCCAGGCGAAACACCCCCGGCAGCGCTGCCCGGCCCGCGCAGCAATCTGCAAGAGCTGCGGGTAAAAGGGCCATTTCGCGGTTGTGTGCCGGTCCCGCGAGGTCGCCGCTGTCCCGGGAGAACAGGGAGTCCTGCAAGCCGTTTACGCTCCCCAACCCCCCCCCAGCGCCCCATGTACGACCCGCAGGCGCAGTCGCTCTGGGTCCCGACCACCGCAGTCCCAGGAGAACAGGGAGCCCTGCACGCCGCTTACGCTCCCCAACCCCCCCCCCCCCAACGTATGACCCACCGGCGCTTCCACTTTGGGTCCCGACCACCGCTGTCCCCAGAGATGAGGGAGCCCAGCGCGGTCCTAACGCTCCCCAACCCCCCCCCCAGCGCCCCATGTGCAACCCGCAGATGCCGCCATTTTGGGTCCCGGCCACCTCGAGGGGAGGAAGGGCGCCGCTATCTTGGACCACCCCAGACCTGTACGACGCGTGGGGGCGGCCATTTTGTCCACCCCCGCCGCCATCTTGTGACCCCCCAGCCATGTGCGATGTATGGGGGCAGCCATTTTGTTCATCCCCGACGCCATCTTGGACGGCAACAACGGACCCCACTCCACTACTACAACCACGTCTCGCTTCAATTACGCTCGATCAAGCTCGGCCCCGGACACTCCAGACGACGACGACAACGGTGCTAATAAACGGCCACGAGACACCATGCCTAGTCGACTCCGGGAGCACGGAGAGCTTTATCCACCCCGACACGGTAAGACGCTGTTCCTTGACCACCTATCCCAGCGCACAAAAGATTTCCCTAGCTGCAGGATCCCACTCCGTACAGATCCAAGGTTTCTGCATAGTTACCCTAACGGTGCAGGGGAGGGAGTTCAAAAACTACAAACTAAATGTCCTTCCCCAACTCTGCGCCCCCACTTAACTGGGATTAGATTTCCAGTGCAATCTACAGAGCCTTACGTTCAAATTCGGCGGCCCAATACCCCCACTCACTATCTGCGGCCTCGCAACCCTCAAGGTGCAACCCCCGTCCTTGTTTGCGAACCTCACCCCGGATTGCAAACCCGTCGCCACTAGGAGCAGACGGTACAGCGCCCAGGACCGGACCTTCATTCGGTCCGAAGTCCAGCGGCTACTAAAGGAAGGCATAATCCAGGCCAGCAATAGTCCCTGGAGAGCACAGGTGGTAGTAGTGAAGACAGGGGAGAAACAAAGGATGGTCATAGACTATAGCCAGACCATCAACAGGTACACACAACTAGACGCGTACTCTCTCCCCCGCATATCCGACATGGTCAATCGGATTGCCCAATATAAAGTCTTCTCCACCGTGGACCTCAAGTCCGCCTACCATCAGCTCCCCATCCGCCCAAGTGACCGCAGGTACACAGCCTTCGAGGCAGACGGGCGATTATACCATTTCCTAAGGGTCCCATTTGGCGTCACAAACAGGGTCTCGGTCTTCCAACGGGAGATGGACCGAATGGTTGATCAACATGGGTTGCGGGCCACATTCCCGTATCTCGACAATGTAACCATCTGCGGCCACGACCAGCAGGACCACGACGCCAACCTCCAAAAATTCCTCCAGACCGCCAAAGCCTTGAACCTCACGTACAACGAGGACAAGTGAGTTTTTAGCACCAACCGGCTAGCCATTCTGGGCTACGTAGTGCGCAATGGGATAATAGGCCCTGACCCCGAACGTATGCGCACCCTCATGGAATTTCCCCTCCCGCACTGCCCAAAAGCCCTGAAACGCTGCCTGGGGTTGTTTTCATACTACGCCCAGTGGGTCCCCCAGTACGCAGACAAGGCCCGCCCCCTAATACAGACCACGACCTTCCCTCTGTCGACAGAGGCTTGCCAGGCCTTCAGCCGCATCAAAGCGGATATCGCAAAGGCCACGATGTGCGCCATCGACGAGTCCCTCCCCTTCCAGGTCGAGAGCGACGCCTCCGACGTAGCTCTAGCGGCCACCCTTAACCAAGCGGGCAGGCCCGTGGCCTTTTTCTCCCGGACCCTCCACGCCTCAGAAATCCGCCACTCCTCAGTGGAAAAGGAAGCCCAAGCCATAGTGGAAGCTGTGCGACATTGGAGGCATTACCTGGCCGGCAGGAGATTCACTCTCCTCACCGACCAACGGTCGGTAGCCTTCATGTTTGATAATGCACTGCGGGGCAAAATCAAAAACAACAAGATCTTAAGGTGGAGGATCGAGCTCTCCACCTTCAACTACGAGATTTTGTATCGTCCCGGAAAGCTGAACGAGCCGTCCGATGCCCTATCCCGCGGCACATGTGCCAACGCACAAATTAACCGCCTCCAAACCCTCCACGAGGACCTCTGCCACCCGGGGGTCACTCGGTTTTTCCACTTTATCAAGTCCCGCAATCTCCCATACTCTTTAGAGGAGGTCCGTACAGTCACAAGGGACTGCTACATCTGCACGGAATGCAAACCGCATTTTTTCAGGCCGGATGGTGCGCACCTGATTAAGGCTTCCCGCCCCTTTGAACGCCTTAGTCTCGATTTCAAATGGCCCCTCCACTCCACCGACCGCAACACATACTTTCTTAATGTGGTGGAAGAATACTCCCGCTTCCCATTCGCCATTCCCTGCTCTGACATGACCGCGGCCACAGTCATTAAAGCCCTGAACACCATCTTCACACTGTTCGGTTACCCCGCATACGTCCACAGCGACAGGGGGTCCTCTTTCATGAGTGACGAGCTGCGCCAGTTCCTGCTCAGCAAGGGCATAGCCTCAAGCAGGACGACCAGCTACAACCCCCGGGGGAACGGGCAAGTAGAGAGGGAGAATGGCACGGTCTGGAAGACCGTCCTACTGGCCCTACGGTCCAGGGACCTCCCAGTTTCACGGTGGTAGGAGGTCCTCCCGGACGCTCTCCACTCCATCCGGTCGCTATTATGTACGAGCACTAATCAAACGCCTCATGAGCGTCTCCTTGTCTTCCCTAGGAGGTCTTCCTCTGGAACGTCGCAGCCGACCTGGCTGGCGGCCCCAGGACCCATCTTGCTCCGAAAGCATGTGCGGGCACACAAGGCGGACCCGTTGGTCGAAAGGGTTCACCTCCTCCACGCGAACCCGCAGTACGCTTACGTGGAGTACCCCTTCGGCCGACAGGACACGGTCTCCCTGCGGGATCTGGCGCCCGCCGGCAACACACACACCCCCCCGACACCATTCACCCAAACCCCCCCCTTCCTGCCACCGCCGCACCCTGCGACCGCCCCCTTCCCAGGAGGATCGGTTCCCCTCCCCTCAGGCCCGACCAAGAATAAAGCCCAAGCTGAAACCGTAAGGCTCCCGGAGACGACAACACTGGTACAAGCACCACCACCACCACCGGGGCCGAGGCGATCGACACGGACGACCAGACCGCCCGACCGACTCGTGGTGTCGATCTAAATCAATATATGGACTTTTCACAAGAACATTTTGCTTTTCTCCCGATACCTTCTGTAAATAGTTGAAACAGGACAAAATTGTACAATACTGTATTGCCATGTGAATGTTTTCCTCCCAGGACCAGCCCTGTAAACTCTTACCACCATACGACGCATCACCCCGCCGGGTTCATTTTTGACAAGGGGTGAATGTGGTAGTATGTATTAGGGGTCATGTGGGACTGGAAGCCCTAATGTCATTGGCTGACAGATCCCGGGTCCTGGTTGGCCGTTGACCTCTAGCTCCGCCCTGAAGGCGGAGTATAAGAAGCCAGAGTCCTCCCCCGCAGGCCATTCTACTATCGAGCTGCGGGGGAACAGACACGCTTAATAAAGCCTCATCGACTTCACTCTATTCGTCTCACGGAGTCTTTGTGCGCTACAGTGTGCAAACCTAATCAAGTTTAGTAGTGGAAAAGAAATGTTTTTGATTTAAACTTCTTGGGCGAGATTCTCCGACCCCCGGTTGGAGAATTGCCGGGGGCTGGCGTGAATCCCGCCCCCGCCGGTTGCCGAATTCTCCGGCACCGGAGATTCGACGGGGGCGGGAATCGCACCGCGCCGGTTGGCGGGCCCCCCCACGATTCTCCGACCCGGATGGGCCGAAGTCCCGCAGCTAAAATGCCTGTCCCGCCGGCGTAGATTAAACCACCTACCTTACCGGCGGGACAAGGCGGCGCGGGTGGGCTCCGGGGTCCGGGGGGGGGGGCGCCGGGCGATCTGGCCCCAGGGAGTGCCCCCACGGTGGCCTGGCCCGCGATCGGGGCCCACCGATCCGCGGTCAGGCCTGTGCTGTGGGGGCACTCTTTTCCTTCCGCCTTCGCCACGGTCTCCACCATGGCGAAGGCGGAAGAGACTCCCTCCACAGCACATGCGCGGGAATGCCATCAGCGGCCACTAACGCTTCCGGGCATGCGCCACCCGGAGATGTCATTTCTGCGCCAGCTGGCGGGGCACCAAAGGCCTATTCCGCCAGCTGGTGGGGCGGAAATTCGTCCGGCGCGGGCCTAGCCCCTTAAGGTTGGGGCTCGGCCCCCAAAGATGCCGAGCATTCCGCACCTTTGGGGCGGCGCGATGCCCGACTGATTTGCGCCGTTTTGGGCACCAGTCGGCGGACATCGCGCCGATACCGGAGAATTTCGCCCCTGATTTTTATATTCTTTGTCAATACTACATATCTGGCTATCTTGGAGGAAAAGGCAAGGAATATAACATGGTACCAGGATTTCGAAAGTAATTCAGATAGATTAGTTAGACTCTAGCAAAAAGAAAACTAGCTCGCGACTCAGACTTCGAAGATCAGACTGCTTCCAGACCTGCTACTTCAATATACAGACACATTCCAAACTCATGGAGAAAGTGCAATCTCTATGACAGCTCAGAATTTCTGGTAAACTTGCTGTAAACTTGAAAGTATTTCAGCAGCAATTTTAGCTATACGTTTCTGCATCTGATTTAGACAATGCCAGTGATAATAGAAAATTAGCATTCTTAACAATGGCTGGACCACAGGCTATTGAACTGTATAACTGCTTTCAATTCTAAACGGAAGAAGATAAAACTAAATATAATTTGTCATTGAAAATTTTGATCTGCACTGCAAGACTCAAATAAATGAAATATATGAAAGATTTATCTTTAAGAAAAGAATGCAAAAAGATTGGGAATCTATCGATTGCTTCATAACAGATTTAAAACTCAAAGCTCAAACCTGTAACTTTTCCATATTATCAGACTTTATGATCAGAGATCAAATCGTTTTGGGGATCATAGATAAAAAGCTCAGAGCACGTGTTTTAAAGTGAAAAGATCTGAAGTTAGAAGACGCTATTGAAATGTGTCGAGTGAATGAATTGTCTAAAAGTCAATACTCTTGAGATTCTGAAAAATAGGGCGCGGAAACGAGCCTCGAGACCGACTGCGTTCGAATCTGTGGCGCAGTTCAGAAAAATGTGCGTTTCGGATGTCAACCATGTTGCGCACGCGCATTCCTCGCCCACACATGTGTACTTCACTAAACGACGCAAGATGGAAGATCGTTTTGCGCATGCGCAAAGACAATTTGCGCGTGATGAAATTTACATCATGATGTGTGGACGCTGTGGAAACACCCACCCACGTACAAAAATACCCAGCACTTGGAAAAACTTGCTGAAAATGTTGCAAACGCAATCACTTTGCTGTGCAATGCAGAACTTCACTGTGCTACCGTGTGGGCAACATGGTAGCACAGTAGTTAGCACAGTTGCTTCACAGCTCCAGGGTCCCAGGTTCGATTCCCAGCTTGGGTCACAGTCTGTGCGGAGTCTGCATGTTCTCCCCGTGTCTGCGTGGGTTTCCTCCGGGTGCTCCGGTTTCCTCCACAGCCCAAAGATGTGCAGGTTAGGTGGATTGGCCATGCTATATTGTCCTTAGTGTCCAAAAGGGTTGGGTGGGGTTACAGAGTGACAGGGATAGGGTGGTGGTGTGGGCTTGGGTTGGGTGCTCGTTCCAAGGGCCGGTGCAGACGTGATGGCATCTTTTATTTTTTATTTTTTAAACCAGCGCGGATAAATGTGTAGTTTTATTTAGTTGTCTCTTTCTGCACTAGGTTCTATGGTAAAGGAACACAATTTAAATCTTCAAATCTACGGAAGACACACATGAATATGTTGACACAACTGCAGAAATCTCTAAAATTGATAACACTGATAATGATCTTGATGTTTATAGCTTAGAAGATTCCTTTGTAGGAATTGAGAAATCATCTTCAAGTTGGACATGGGGGTGCAATTCTCCCATTGGGAGACTAAGTCCCGATGCCGGAGTGAAAACTGGAGTGTTTCACTCCGGCACCGGAGGCCGCTCCCAGCCCCCTATTCTCCCGCCCCCGGGGGGGTAGGAGCGGCGCCGCATCATTTACGTGTGCCGGGCCTTAGCACCGCGTAAAAGCGGCGCCGCGTAAATGACGCATCCGGCGCCACGTAAATGACATCACCTGCACATACGTGCATTGCCGGCCAACCCGCGCATGCGCGGTTGCCGTCCTCCCCGCGGCCGCCCCGCAAGTAGATGTCGGATGGATTTTGCGGGGCGGAGGAGGAAAGGAAGTCCTCCTTCAGAGAGGCCGGCCCACCGATCGGTGGGCACCGGTTGTGGGCCAGACCCCTTTTGAGGCCCCCCCCGGTGCAGGAACCCCCCTTCCCCCCCACATGCCACCCCCCCACACCCCCAGCGTTCCCGCGCCGTTCCCGCCGGCAGCGACCAGGTGTGGACGGCGCCGGTGGAAACCTGTCGTGTTGGGCAGGCCGCTCGGCCCAACTGGGCCGGAGAATCGCCGCTCACCCGTTACAAATGGCAAGCGGCGATTCTCCCAGCAGCCAGCCGTAATTCTCGCTGCCCCATTTTGGGGGGGGGGTGGGAGAATCGCGTGCGGGCGTCGTGGCGGCGTGGTGGGACTCGCGCGGCAGCCGGGCGATTCTCCCACCCGGCGTGGGGGTGGAGAATTCTGCCCAGGAGCTTCCATGAACTTGATAAACACTCATGACCTTTCGCAACTTCGTCAATGTCCTAGGATACAGAAACAGATTGCCAATTGTGTGATTACAATGGCAACGCAATTACCTCATTGGGATCTTGCTATCTTGTCATGACAAATCGCAACACTGTGATGTCCCTACGGTTCGAGATTGTTGAATCCAATCGATCTTTGCTACTAGGTGCACAAGCCTGTCAGTATCTTCAGCTAGTTCAAAGAATCTGCAGCATCAGCAAACCTGTTCCATCTGTACAGGAAGATATTCAGCGGATTCTCAATCAATTTCCTCAAGCCTTTGAAGGTACGGGTACTCTTCCATTTTTATACAAGATGCAATTGAAACAAAATGCCAAACCAGTAGTACACCCTCCTGAAGAGCTCCTGCTCTGCGACGTGAATGATGAAAGCAAGAACCTGCACGCATGCAGAAGCTTGGAATCATCTGCAAGATTACAGCACCGATTGATTGGGTCAGTTTGATGGTGTGCGTCAAGAAACCAACTGCAGAATTGAGAATCTGTATTGATCCGAAAGATCTCAACAAGGATATAAAGAGTGACCATGATCCAATACCCAAACGTGAAGAGATCATCAGCGAAATGGCAAATACAAAAATTTACTCTAAACTGGATGCCTCCAGAGGATTATGGCAAATGCAGCTGGATGACACAAGCAAGAAATTGTGTACGTTCAACACAACGTTTGGTCGATACTGTTTCAAGAGAATGCCATTTGGCATCGTCTCAGCATCGGAGATATTTCATCGTGCAATGGAACAAATGACTGAAGGCATCGATGGGCTACGAGTTTAAGTTGATGACGTCATCGTTTGGTCATCGACACATGAAGCGCATAATGCAAGGCTTGCAGGTCTTCCAGAGGATGGGGCAGCACAGTGGCGCAGTGGTTAGTGCTGCTGCCTCACGGCGCTGGGTCTCAAGTTCGATCCCGACTCTGGGTCACTATCCGTGTGGAATTTGCACATTCTCCCGTGTTTGCGTGGGTTTCACCCCCACAACCCAAAAATGTGCAGGATTGGCCATGCTAAATTACACCTTAATTGGAAAGAATGAATTGGGTACTTTCAATTTATTTATTTTAAAAAGTCTTCCAGAAGATACACAGATTTAGTTTAAAGATAAATAGGGGGCTGGTTTAGCAGAGGGCTAAAGAGCTGGCTTTTAAAGCAGACCAAGGCAGGCCAGCAGCACAGTTCAATTCCCGTACAAGCCTCCCCGAACAGGTGCCGGAATGTGGCGACTAGGGGCTTTTCACAGTAACTTCATTTGAAGCCTACTTGTGACAATAAGCGATTTTCATTTCATTTCATTTCAAATGCAACTTTGGTATCTCAACTTTAAAATTCCTGGGTAATCAAATCTCAGAACATGGAGTGCAACCAGACGACAACAGGATTGCTGCCATTCAGAAGATGACAGTTCCAGAGGACAAGAAAGCAGTGTTGAGATTTCTAGGCATTGTAAATTTCCTTGGAAAGTTCATCAAGGAAAAAAACAATCTACAAGAACTACAGCTTTGCGTCACCTTCTCAAGAAAACCACAATGTTCTCATGGATTGATGAGCACTACACAGAATGGTTGGACCTCAAGTCAGCATTGACTACCGCACCTGTTCTTTCCTTCTTTGACCCTGAAAGAGAAACAAAGATTTTCACTGATGCAAGTCAAAATGGAATTGGAGCAGTCCTTCTTCAAAGAGATGATGATTTTTTGTGGCCACCTGTTGCTTATGCATCGCGATCGATGACTTCCACTGAGCAACGGTGTGCTCAGATAGAAAAAGAATGTTTAGACTTACTGGAATTCTCAAATTTCCTGACTACGTCTATGGACTACCAATGTTCACGGTCGAAACTGATCACCGACCACTAGTTCACATCATTCACAAAGATTTGAATGACAAGACTCCTAGATTACAGCGTATTCTCATGAAGTTGAGGCAATATGATTTTCAACTTGTCTACACTCCAGGCAAACATTTGATAATTGCTGATGCGTTATCTCGTTTTACCAACACAGAGGAACAAC
This sequence comes from Scyliorhinus torazame, assembly GCF_047496885.1. Classification (NCBI taxonomy): domain Eukaryota; kingdom Metazoa; phylum Chordata; class Chondrichthyes; order Carcharhiniformes; family Scyliorhinidae; genus Scyliorhinus; species Scyliorhinus torazame. Next base: position 213,729,552 of record NC_092708.1, on the reverse strand, counting down.
CACCAGAGTCCATTCAACAGATTGAAGCTCAAGTGCAGCTTTGAGCTGAAACTCTTCCTGCTTCGGATGACAAACTCAAACTCATCAGTGATGAGACAAACAAACATGAAATATTGCAACTTGTCATTGAACATTTGAACAATGATTGGCCCAAAGGACACTGTTCCAAATTCAGAAACATTCAATCTGAACTCACCGTTGTAGATGATTTTCTACGCCGTCTCGATTGCATAGTTATTCCTATGACACTAAGACCCACGATACTACAGAAAATACATGAAGGTCATCTCGGCATAGAGAAATGCAAACGAAGAGCGAGACAGGCAATATATTGGCCAGGCATCAACAAGGACATAACAAAGCTGATTCTTGAATGTGAAACCTGTCAACGCAATCAATCAACTCAAAGTAAAGAAACACTTCTACCTTATGATCTTGAGAAGATTCCATGATCAAAAGTTTGAATCGATCTATTGCACTTTCATGGTTGTGATTATATTCTAATCATTGATTATTTATCAAACTATCCCGAAGTAACCAAATTGTCTGACTCAACTGCAAAATCCGTGATCAAGGCAACAAAAGAGATTTCTGCTCGACATGGGATACCGTGCAAAGCCATGACAGACAATGGACCTTGTTTTGATAGCTATGAGTGGACAGAATTTGCTACAATTTTACTCACACAACTTCCAGTCCTCTCTATCTGCAATCCAACGGCAAGGTTGAAAAAGAAGTTCACATCGTGAAACAATTTTTCAAAAAAGCTCTTGATTCTGATTCTGACATGTACTTAGCTTTATTAAATTACAGAGCTACTCCTCCAGCAACTGGTTTATCTCCTGCTCAACTACTGATGAACAGAACACTGCGTGCAGCTCTTCCATGCATAAGACTCCCTGATCCAGATCTTCAGCCAGTCATCAAGAAAATGCAACATCAACAAAACATTCAGGAGAAATACTACAATCAACATGCGACACTCGAGTTCCGGGTGCGGCTATGCAGAGCTAGGTCGCATATTCGGTAGCTCCTGCTTGGAACGGACTTTTGGGCTCGTTACAGGGCCCCCACGGCATTTGTTTGCCATTTCCCGGTGTGGGAAGAAGGCTGCAACATTCCCCCGACAGTGTCCCCCAGGAAGGGTATGTCTCTTGGTTGCCAGACACGGCAGAAACAGTAAAAGATTTGGCTGCAACTGCAGGATAAACAGGGCCTCTTGCAGCATGCAGGCGGGGGAAGGGCAAGCTTAAAGCTGCAAGCTGACCTGAGGGCCTGTGTCAAAGGTGAATTCTAGCAGCAGAGGGAACAACTGTGAAAAGATCTCATCAAGGCCACTGAAGGGACTTCCGGTTGCGGTGATGCCTAGCTAGCTGCACGTTTCGTCGGCTCCAGCTCCGACGGACCTTCGGGCTCTTTTAAGAGCCCCAACGGGGAATTTTTCGACGACGCAACCCGGTGTGGGGTGTGGGAGAAGGGAGTCCCCCTCAAACGAAGTAGGAAAAAACCGGCGGCAGCGGCTGCAGCGCGAGGAATCGTCGACCAAAGGGTCAGAAAGAGAGAAGTACAAGATGGCGGCGGAGAAAGCGCAGGCGACATGGGGGCCTGAGCAGGATGAAATTGTGAGACGGTGCGTGGAGCTGCTGAAGAGGGAGGTGCTGACCCCGTTGCTACAGGCAATTGAGGGGCTCAAGGAGACACTAAAGACCCAGGAGACAGAGCTCCGCGTGGTGGAGCAGAAGGTGACAGATATTGAGGACGAGATCCTGGGCCTGGCGGTTAAGACACAGACGCACGAGGCACTTCATAAAAAGTGTACTGAAAGGATCGAGGCCCTAGAAAATTGAGCGCGAAGGAAGAACCTTCGGATACTGGGTCTCCCTGAGGGTGTGGCAGGAGTGGACTGTGGAGCGTACGCAAGTACGATGCTGAGCTCACTAATGGGTGCTGAGGCCCCTACGGGCCCCTTGGAGGTGGAGTGGGCAAATAGGATTCCGGCGAGAAGACCAAAAGCGGGAGAACCACCCAGGGCGATAATCGTGCGATTTTACCGCCTTAAGGATAGAGAAGAGGTCCTGAGATGGGCTAAAATGATGCGGAGTAGCAGATGGGAGAATGCAGTGGTACGGGTATACCAGGATTGGAGTGCGGAGGTGGCGAGAAGGAGGGCGAGCTTCAACCGAGCCAAAGAGGTGTTGCATAAAAGGAAGGTGAAGTTCGGGATGCTGCAGCCGGCAAGACTATGGGTCACGTATCAGGAGAGACACTATTATTTCGAGACGGCGGAGGAAGCATGGACCTTCATCAAAGAAGAGAAATTGGATCGGAACTGAGGGACTGATGCTGCAGGAAATGTTATTGTTAATGTTATGGTTGAAGTTAATTGAGAAGTAAATTGGGAAGGGGGGAGACATTGGGGAAATGTGGGCGCCGGTGAGGGGGGAAAGACGGGACATAGTCGTAGAATGGGGAAGGGGAGGGGAGGGGAAAGGGAGCTGCGCCATAAGAGGCGGGTCAGGTAAAGGGATGTTCCCGCGCCAGAAAGAATAAGGCGGGAAGACAGGCGCAAGGAGGATGGGAGTTCCCCACACGGGGGGGTCGAGGAGTGAGCAGGAGTAGCCGGGGTCAGTTGAAGTCAGCTGACTTACGGAAGTAATATGGGGGGAGCAATCATGCTAGAAAGAGATCTAGCGGGAGGGGGGGGGGTGGAGGGAGGGGGAGGGGGGGGGGGACAACTGGGTTGCTGCTGCGGAAATCCAAAAGGAAATGGCTAAAGAGTGGGTGGGTGGGGATGGTGTGCGACGCTGGGGGAGCGAGCGGGAGCGCGGAGGCGGGATATGGGACTGGCCTAGAGAAGGTAATGGCTACTCGACACGGGAGGGGGGCAGGTAGCCCCCTAGTGAGGCTGATCACGTGGAACGTGAGAGGCCTGAACGGACCGATAAAAAGGGCCCGAGTGCTCGCGCATTTGAAAGGACTAAGGGCAGACGTGGTTATGCTCCAAGAAGAGACTCACCTAAAGGTGGCGGACCAAGTTAGGTTAAGGAAAGGATGGGTGGGACAGGTGCTCCACTCAGGACTGGACGCAAAGAATAGAGGGGTGGCCATTTTGGTGGGGAAATGGGTAGCATTTGAAGCAAAGAACATCTAGCAGATAGCGGAGGTAGATATGTAATGGTGAGTAGCAGGTTGGAGGGAATGGAGGTCGTGTTGGTTAATGTGTATGCCCCAAACTGGGACGATGCGGGATTTATGAGACGGATGCTGGGGCGTATACCGGACCTGGAGGTAGGAAACTTGATTTTAGGAGGGTACTTTAATACGGTGCTGGACCCGGGGCTAGATAGATCCAGCTCAAGGACCGGAAGAAGGCCGGCAGCGGCCAAGGTACTTAAGGGGTTTATGGACCAAATGGGGGGAGTGGATCCATGGCAATTTCTTAGAACTAGGGCTAGGGAGTTTTCCTTCTTCTCCCATGTCCATAAAGTGTACTCCCGGATAGATTTTTTTGTTTTGGGAAGGTCGTTGATCTCTACGGTAGAAGAAGCTGAGTACTCAGCCATAGCGGTTTCGGATCATGCCCCACATTGGGTGGACCTGGAATTAGGAGAGGAAAGGGAGCAGAGAACACTCTGGCGATTAGATGTGGGACTGATGGCGGATGAGGGAGTGTGTGCAAGAGTGCGGGGGTGTATTGAGAGATACCTGGAGGTCAATGACGACGGCGAGGTCCCTGTGGGAGTGGTATGGGAAGCACTAAAAGCGGTGGTCAGAGGAGAGCTGATCTCCATTGGGGCCCACAAAAGGAAAACAGAGGCCAAGGAAAGGGAAAGATTACTGGGGGAGATTTTAAGGGTGGATAGGGAATTTGCAGAGACCCCGGAGGAGGAATTGTACAGGGAGAGGAGACGACTCCAGACGGAATTTGACCTTCTGACCACCAGAAAGGCGGAGGTACTGTGGAGGAAGGCACAGGGGAGGAGGTATGAATATGGGGAAAAGGCTAGTCGCCTGTTGGCTCATCAATTGCGAAAGAGGGCAGCAGCGAGGGAGATAGGAGGAATTAGAGACGGAAGGGGAGACACGGTGCGATGGGCAGGAAAGATAAATGAGGTGTTCAAGACCTTCTATGAGGAACTGTATAGGTCTCAACCCCCAGAGGGAGAGGAGGGGATGCGGCAGTTCCTGGACCAATTGAGGTTCCCGAAAGTGGAGGAGCGGAGGATGGTAGGCCTGGGGGCACCGATTGGGGTGGATGAGGTTATTAAGGGACTGGGAAGCATGCAAGCAGGGAAGGCCCCGGGACCAGACGGGTTCCCGGTGGAATATTACAGAAAATATGTGGACTTGTTGGCCCCGTTGATAGTGAGGACGTTCAATGAGGCCAGGAAAGGGGGGACTCTACCCCCGACGATGTCGGAGGCGACGATATCGTTAATTTTGAAGAGGGATAAAGATCCGTTGTAGTGCGGGTCCTATAGACCCATTTCATTATTGAACGTGGATGCCAAATTGTTGGCAAAGGTACTGGCATCGAGGATAGAGGACTGTGTCCTGGGGGTGGTGCACGAAGACCAGACAGGGTTCGTAAAAGGGAGACAACTGAATATTAACGTGCGACGACTATTAGGGGTGATAATGATGCCCCCAGTGGAGGGGGAGGCAGAGATAGTGGCAGCAATGGACGCAGAGAAGGCATTTGATAGGGTGGAGTGGGAGTATTTATGGGAAGTGTTAAGGAGATTTGGGTTTGGGAACGGGTTTATTAGCTGGGTTAGACTTCTTTATGGGGCTCCAACGGCAAGCGTAGTTACAGGTCGACATAGATCGGAGTATTTCCGACTATATAGGGGAACAAGACAGGGATGCCCGCTGTCTCCATTGTTGTTCGCGTTGGCAATTGAACCTCTGGCCATGGTGTTGAGAGACTCCAGGAAATGGAGAGGGGTGATTAGAGGGGGAGAAGAACACCGAGTCTCGTTATACGCGGATGACCTATTGTTATACGTGTCGGACCCAGCGGGGGGGATGATAGAGGTTATGCGAATTTTGAGGGGGTTCGGGGATTTCTCGGGGTATAGGCTAAACATGGGGAAGAGTGAATTATTTGTGATACATCCAGGGTACCAGAGTAGAGAGATAGAAGGCTTGCCTCTAAGGAAAGTGGAAAGAAACTTCCGATACCTGGGGATTCAGATCGCTAGGAGCTGGGGAACCTTGCACAGACTTAATCTGACACGGTTGGTAGAACAAATGGAGGAGGACTTCAAGAGGTGGGACATGCAGCCTCTATCGCTGGCGGGCAGGGTGCAAGCAATTAAGATGATGGTCCTCCCGAGGTTCTTATTTGTATTTCAATGTCTCCCTATACTAATCACCAAGACCTTTTTTAATAAAATAGACAGGAGCATCACGAGCTTCGTGTGGGCAGGGAAAGTTCCGAGAGTAAGGAGGGGGTTCCTTCAGCGTAGTAGGGACAGAGGAGGATTGGCACTACCGAACTTGGGCGATTACTATTGGGCCGCCAATGTGGCAATGATACGTAAATGGATGATGGAGGGTGAGGGAGCGGCGTGGAAAAGACTGGAGAGAAAGTCCTGTAAAGGGACGAGTTTAGAGGCGCTGGTGACGGCGCCGCTACCGATCTCACCTAAAAAGTTTACCACGAATCCGGTGGTGGCGGCAACATTGAATATCTGGGGACAGTGGAGGCGACAGAGAGGGGTGCGGGGAGCCCTGGTGGGGTCCCCAATCAGGAACAACCATAGGTTCACCCCAGGAAGAATGGATGGAGGATTTCAGAGCTGGTACCAGTTGGGAATTAGGAGGGTGGGAGATTTATTTATAGATGGGACTTTTGCGAGCTTGAGAGCATTGGAGGAAAAGTATAAGTTGCCCCGGGGAAATTTCTTGAGATATAGCAGGTGAGGACGTTTACTAAACAACAGGTGAGGGAATTTCCATTGCTCCCGACACAGGGGATACAGGACAGGGTGCTTTCAGGGGTGTGGGTCGGAGAGGGCAAGGTGTCAGAGATTTACCGAGAGATGAGGGAAGAGGGGGAGGAGTCGGTGGGCGAACTAAAAGGAAAGTGGGAAGAAGAACTAGGGGAGGAGATAGAGGAGGGTATGTGGGCTGATGCCCTAAGCAGGGTAAATTCCTCTTCCTCATGCGCCAGGCTTAGCCTGATTCAATTTAAGGTGCTACATAGAGCACACATAACGGGAGCAAGATTGAGCAGGTTCTTTGGAGTAGAGGACAAATGTGGGAGGTGTGGCGGGAGCCCGGCAAACCATGCACATATGTTTTGGGCGTGCCCGGCACTGGAAGGGTATTGGAAGGGAGTGACGGGAGTGATTTCGCGGGTGGTGAAGGCCCGGGTCAACCAGGCTGGGGATTAGCTCTATTTGGAGTTGCGGAAGAGCCGGGAGTGCAGGAGGCGAAAGAGGCCGACGTTGTGGCCTTTGCGTCCCTAGTAGCCCGGCGCAGGATCCTACTCATGTGGAAGGAGGCGAAACCCCCTGGACTGGAGGCCTGGGTAAATGATATGGCGGGGTTCATTAAACTGGAGCAGATAAAGGTAGCCCTGAGAGATTTGGCTCAAGGGTTCACCAGGCGGTGGCAGCCATTTCTCGACTACCTAGGGGAACGTTAGAGGGAAGACAGATGACCAGCAGCAGCAACCCAGGGGGAAGGGGGGGGGGGCGTTAGTTTAGTTTAGGTCAAAGATAAAGGGGTTTTGTTACTTGTGTATTGTTAAAAATTTCTGTATTGTTATTGTTGCGTTTGCTTTGTAAGAGGGGAAAAATTGTTGTTTGGGAAAAAAATTTCAATAAAACATATTTTTTTAAAAAAACATGCGACACTCCTGGAACCACTGAATCCAGGTGATCAAGTGAGGATTCGTATTCCCACTGAAGGATGGTCTGATCTAGCTAAGGTCATACGTCAAGCAGCACCTCATTCATACATCATTCAGACGAATGACAGTTTGATTGTTAGAAGAAATCGTAGAGCACTTCTGAAAGTTAAATTTTCCAGTAAATTATTTCCCGATCTTCAATTCAATGAAAGTTTATTTCGTACGACAACATCTTCCAAGAGACCAGATGACTTCCAGAAGACGTTCAAGACTTCTACCACCCCACTTACTGGATTGAGGAGATCATCCAGAATAAGAAAGAAACCAAACAGACTTAACTTGTGAAAAAACACAAATTAACTGTTCGAATAATTTCTTTCTTACTCACTTGTTGACTTAGTATACATATCAATGTATTCTGTACTAATGTTATACATTTTTTTCTTTCGTAATGTAGAAAAGAAATGTCTAAAAAAAAGGGATGTAATGATATGTATAGTACATGTGTAGTAAAGGGTTAACATCAGAAACTGTGCAACTCAACACTAGATGGCATTACTAAGTTATTGTATATAAGGCAGCATCCCTAGGCATTCTGGGATAAGGTGATGAGAAGTTGATGAAGGGACAGAGAGAAAGCAGAAGGAGATTTCATTGTAGAGATATAGCACGAGGTTGAGTAATAGAATAGTTTAATAGTTAGAGTGAATATTGATTACTGTATTACAGATTCAGTATTATTAGTTTATTATCTTACTTAGTAAAGTGTGCAAACCTAATCAAGTTTAGTAGTGTAAAAGAAATTTGTTTTGATTTAAACTTTGTGGCCGGAATTCTCCGACACCCTGCCGGGTTGGAGAATCCCCGGGGGAGGCGTGAATCCCACCCCGACGCCGGCTGCCCTATTCTCTGGCGCCGTTTTTTGGGCGGCGGCGTGTTTCCCGCCACGCCGGTCGGGCCATTGACAGCGCCCCCCGGCGATTTTCCGGGCCCCGATGGGCCGAGCGGCTGTCCATTTTTGGCCAGTCCCGCCAGCGTGAATTACTCACCTCATGCACAGCGGGACTTGGCAGGTGAGTATGGGGGCCCCCATGGTAGCCTGGCCTGCTATCGGAGAATTTCGCACTTTCGGGGGCTGTTCACGCTGGAGTGGTTGGCGCCGGTTTTCCTGCCGGCGTGGGGACTAAGTCCCCAGCATGGAGAATCCCGGCCCTTATTTTTATATACTTTGTCAACACTTCATTTCTGGCTATCTTGGAGGAAAAGGCAAGGAATATAACACATCTCACACACATTTACCTCTAACACACACCCCTCTGATACATACACTCACCTCTCACACACACACTCTTGGGCCCCACGGCCATGGCCCCTCTCGGCTCCTAAGGCCCCTATGACCCCTGCCTCACTCTCGGCTTGTATCGGGTCCCCAGGGCCCTGGCCTCTCTCAGCCTTGGCCCCTGTCTCTCAGATCCCCAGCATCTCTCGGCTCCTTGAAATGAAATGAATGAAAATCGCTTATTGTCGCAAGTAGGCTTCAAATGAAGTTACTGTGAGAAGCCCCTAGTCGCCACATTCCGGCACCTGTTCGGGGAGGCTGGTACGGGAATTGAACCGTGCTGCTGGCCTGCCTTGGTCTGCTTTAAAAGCCAGCGATTTAACCCCATCCCCCGCGGCCTTGGACCCTCTCCACCCTGGGCCTGCAACCCCAATCTCTCTGTGTCCACGGCCCCGGCCTTTCACTCTTGTGGATGCGACCTACTTTGCTCCGCCATCCGGTCACCTTCGCTCTCAGCCTTGCCTGTGAGTTTAAATTAATTTTTCTGGTATTTGCAGCTCGTCCAATCAGGCCACCTTGTGCGTCTATCAGTAGTCAACAACATGAAAAAAAAACCTTTGAATGTTCAAACTGGACGGACAGCTTTTTTAAAATGTTAACTGTCGGAGGGGGAACCCAATTTGAGAAACCCTGGTTTAGGCCATCAGTTACATTATGGCCCGCTATCCTCTCTGGACATGGCTCAAGGTCGAGACCCTGGGAACAGCTATAGAGTTGGTCTGTAATGAGAATTGTCACAGGAGACAAACAAACAAATGCTTTTTCAGCCTGTTCTGGAAGACCTATGCACTGTACCTTCAAGCTGTTCGCCAGATTTGTGCTCATATGCCTGCAATAATGAGGTCCAACCCTTAGCACCACCTGGGCAACAAGAGGTACAGCAGAAATACAGAGGGTGAGGATCAAGAGCAGATGGGGCATTAATACCCCTCGTTGTCAAGAGAGTTTCACCTAAACCTTCTCTCCTATCCTCAATACTCCCAAAATTGTTACCACCATCCTACTCCCACTATCTTTTTACAATCCAACCTAATGGGTCTTGTCATTTCCTCACTATAAATGTAAACAATCATCAAATCCAAAATAAAATCAAATTGATTAATTAAATTCCATTTCCATCCAACTGTGAACATAATTGATTAAGAATTATTCTTGTGGAACCCCTCCTTAGTGCATGTCTTGAGTGGTAGTTTTCCTATCCTGGTACCCCAATAAAGTGCAACCCCAGTGACATAACTTGGGAGGTGGAAGAAGCTGCTTATCTTCTAGTGAGGACAATGTAATTGGTTGTGCTGGATCCTGATGGTTCATTGCAGCATGTTTGTGGGGTGGAGCATAGTTTATTTTTAAAAATATCATTCATTAAATACCCTTGAAATACATTTACATTCAGAACTTGAATGTCGCTGAGAAAAAGATGCTGCCGTAGCTTTTCCTCTTGCACTCATCAGGAGATTTGCAAGGATACTAAATCTAAAGGGAACAACAATTTATACTTGATGAGAAGAGAATGCTGATTGGATGACAAGCAGACACTGATTGGTAGAGGCAGATGCCATGGAGAATGCACCAGTAGAAACTGTCAAGCTTTATTTAAATTAAAACCTGGCAAATAGACTGGTTGTGGCATTGTCTCAGAGAATGGCTGTCATCTATTTTGTTCAGTTGAAACAGGTGCAGTTTATGTACATATCCTTTTTGTTCCAATAACAGGGCCCTGTGTATTAATTGTGAGGGACTAAGACCTCACACTGTATAGTTTTACAATATATATATATAGATACTCCCATGGCTTTTTCAGAAATTTTTAATACTGAAAATAAAATTCTTGAGATCCCTCAACCTTCCGTTCAATTCATGATGGTTGAAATATTTCGCTATCTCAGGGACCTAGGCGAGGGATCTAAATCCTCTTTCAAACACGGTGTGGAGAGGTGGGAGTCATGTGACATGGCCTCTGGCTTGTGAAAGGCTAAGCTCGCTCTGTTGTTAGCCATCTACCTGGCAGCCTAACAGAAAAGAAGTTTTGCCCAGGTTGAACACCTGTCGCTAACTAAACGGCTTCTGGAAATTCTGTACCATCACCCATAAGACTGATTCATATCTGTTCATCCATCTTATCATGTAAAGTCAACTCCACTGGAAAAGTGAATTACCTAACATCAGTTTTCAGCCCACAGACGTCCATGAAGCAATAATTCATTGGACTTTGATCCTGGACTCTGGAATCCTTGTAAACTGTGCAAGAAAAAAACTTTGATATGGGTCTTTTTCTAGCAATACACTTCTTTCAACTGGATCCTTATAAAAACAACCAATTACTTAAAGTGCTTAATCCTTTATTAAAGAAACATTTCAATTCATAGTCCCACTTCAAAGAGTATATAACCATTTCGAGCTATCAATAAAACTGAATGGAAGGTACTCTACTGTGATAATGGAAAGTTATGAAATCAGTCATTTAATTCAAACCATCCAGACATTTTTTTTCAATGGTTTAAAAGGCAGGAGTTTTAAATACCTTGATAGCTTGACAGTTCATTTTGGCAGTTCATTTTGACACATCTGATAATTGTGTTTTATAGTTAAGCACATAGGAAATAGGAGCAGAAACTGACCAATCAGCCCCTTGAGTCTGCTGCGTATTCAATAATGTAGCTCACCTAACTCAATATTGAGTAGACAGCATTATTAATAATAATAATCTTTTATTGTTACAAGTATGAAGTTACTGTGAAAAGCCCCTAGTCGCCACATGTTCGGGTAAGCCGGTGTGGGAATTGAACCCGTGCTGCTGGCCTTGTTCTGCATTACAGACTAGCTGTCTAGCCCACTGAGCTAAACAGGCCCTCATCTGCCTCCTTGGATGCCACAAGCAGGCATCTGAATTTATTTTTTGAAAGAATAATTCCGTGTGATGAGCCCAAGAGAACATCCAAAGAGATCATATTTGAGCACTTATATGTGAGCAGAAAATTTCTGTAAATATTTTATATGGTGGCATGGTAGATATTTTTTATGTATGTTTGGTCCTAGACTATCATGTAGGTTTGGGAATTTGTGACCTTCTATTAATAAACTACTTGCAATATGCATAAACAAACCTTTCAATATAATAATATAAGTCTACATTTTCACAGGAACTGCGAAGGATTCTGGATTTAGGGCATTTCACTGCAGCGCTGAACTTAACCTGGAATATGAAAAATGCTGACTACAATGTGGCTGTTATCAAGAAGTGCATCCAACTTCTGGACTCTGGGATGATTAGGTAATGTTTTCCAATTGGATTTTAGGACATCTGCATCATTTTTTACCAAGTTAGAAATTGCAATTCGATTTATTCCAATTTACTCATCTTTTCTCGCCAAAGTAATTAAAGGTACTATTTTACTTTGGGGTATAATTTTAAAGGTATCAGATATCTGGAACCTCATCTACATACCAACTTATTATGTGTTATTCTCAAAAGTGTAACGGCCCTTCCTGTTGATTCCCTTATTTCCCATTTCTTTTACTTTGTGGTTATCATTTTGATCCATGGATATTTAATGCACATATACCTTGAAATCGAGCAGGGGAAGTGAGGAAATCTAAAGTTGTAAAATAGTACACTGCGCTATTGGAGATTTAGCTTTTGAACTGCAGAATTCAGACTTTCTGGCACCCAAGAGATCTGAGTGATTTGGTTTGATTGGTTGGCTGGTGACCAGTGAATTGGCCAAAAGGCCGTGTTCTGCCTGTGTGGGATGATTTTCAGATAACTCAGGAAGAGACAGTTGGATCCTGGATGCAGAGAGGAGAAGCTGTGCTCTTCTCTCTCTCTCTCTTTTCCAGAAATCTGCTGTTTTCCGAAACTGCAGAGAGGTTTTGAGACTAGGATGAATCTACAGTAAAACCATTACAGCCTGAAAGCAAAAACCTCTAACTGAAGGTCTCGACTGAAGAAAGGTGTTTGGAAGATATCTGTCTGAAAATAGACTTATATCCTTTTTATTTTTCTTCACACCCATCTTTCACCTCTGTGTTTGTCTGTCTTGTGTGTGTGTAGAGGGCGGGGGCAGGTTAAACAGGGGGGTTTAGGAATTAGATAATACAAAGAACAAACAAAGAACAAAGAAATGTACAGCACAGGAACAGGCCCTTTGGCCCTCCAAGCCCGTGCCGACCATGCTGCCCGACTAAACTACAATCTTCTACACTTCCTGGGTCCGTATCCTTCTATTCCCATCTTATTCATATATCTGTCAAGATGCCCCTTAAATGTCCCTATCGTCCCTGCTTCCACTACCTCCTCCGGTAGCGAGTTCCAGGCACCCACTACCCTCTGCGTAAAAAACTTGCCTCGTACATCTACTCTAAACCTTGCCCCTCTCACCTTAAACCTATGCCCCCTAGTAATTGACCCCTCTACCCTGGGGAAAAGCCTCTGACTATCCACTCTGTCTATGCCCCTCATAATTTTGTATACCTCTATCAGGTCTCCCCTCAACCTCCTTCGTTCCAGTGAGAACAAACCGAGTTTATTCAATCGCTCCTCATAGCTAATGCCCTCCATACCAGGCAACATTCTGGTAAATCTCTTCTGCACCCTCTCTAAAGCCTCCACATCCTTCTGGTAGTGTGGCGACCAGAATTGAACACTATACTCCAAGTGTGGCCAAACTAAGGTTCTATACAGCTGCAACATGACTTGCCAATTCTTATACTCAATGCCCCGGCCAATGAAGGCAAGCATGCCGTATGCCTTCTTGACTACCTTCTCCACCTGTGTTGCCCCTTTCAATGACCTGTGGACCTGTACTCCTAGATCTCTTTGACTTTCAATACTCTTGAGGGTTCTACCATTCACTGTATATTCCCTACCTGCATTAGACCTTCCAAAATGCATTACCTCACATTTGTCCGGATTAAACTCCATCTGCCATCTCTCCGCCCAAGTCTCCAGTCAATCTAAATCCTGCTGTATCCTCCGACAGTCCGCATTGCTATCCGCAATTCCACCAACCTTTGTGTCGTCTGCAAACTTACTAATCAGACCAGTTACATTTTCCTCCAAATCATTTATATATACGAATAGTTAGACAATAGTTAGACAGTTGTATGTTCTGCCTATTTACTCATAATGTGGAGATGCCGGTGTTGGACTGGGGTGAGCACAGTAAGAAGTCTTACAACACCAGGTTAAAGTCCAACGGTTTGTTTCGATATCACTAGCTTTCGGAGCGCTGCTCCTTCCTCAGGTGAATGAAGAGGTATGTTCCAGAAACATATATAGACAGATACAAAGATGCCAGACAATGCTTGGAATGCGAGCATTAGACGGTGATTAAATCTTTACAGATCCAGAGATGAGGTAATTATAGATCATAGAATTTTCAGTGCAGAAGGAGGCCATACGGCCCATCGAGTCTGCACCGGCTCTTGGTCACCGCACAGACAGTGACCCAAGACGGAATCGAACCTGGGACCCTGGAGCTGTGAAGCAGTTGTGCTATCCACAATGCTACCGTGCTGCCCTTAAAAAAATATGAGAACTCCTCCCCGGGTCTGGTGGTATGTGGCGGAGTATTAACATTGCAGAGTAGCTACCCACCAGGTACGCGGTACATACTCGTGCGACTCAGCCAACGTTGTCTACCTCATACGCTGCAGGAAAGGATGTCCCGAAGAGTGGTACATTGGTGAGACCATGCAGACGCTGCAACAACGAATGAATGGACATCGCGCGACAATCACCAGGCAGGAATGTTCCCTTCCAGTCGGGGAACACTTCAGCAGTCAAGGGCATTCAGCCTCTGATCTCCGGATAAGCGTTCTCCACGGCGGCCTTCAGGACGCGCGACAACGCAGAATCGGCGAGCAGAAACTTATACCCAAGTTCCGCACACATGAGTGCGGCCTCAACCGGGACCTGGGATTCATGTCGCATTACATTCACCCCCACCATCTGGCCTGCGAAATCCTACCAACTGTCCTGGCTTGACACAACTCACACCTCTTTAACCTGGGGTTACCTCATCTCTGGATCTGTAAAGATTTAATCACCTGCTAATGCTCGCATTCCAAGCATTGTATGGCGACTTTGAATCTGTCTATATATATGTTTCTGGAACAGACCTCTTCATTCACCTAAGGAAGGAGCAGCGCTCCGAAAGCTAGTGATATGAAAATAAACCTGTTGGACTTTAACCTGGTGTTGTAAGACTTCTTACCATATTTACTCATAGTTATTGCTTTAATAAAAAAATAATTGTGTTTAAATTTACAAAACCTGTGACAGTAGTTATTGGGTAGCCAATAGAGACTTCGGGTATTTTCTATGAATTAATTGTTAATTTCAATTATGTTGCGACTCCGGGTCATGTGGGGTTGGAATTGACTGCGCTCTAACTCAGGGTGTCACAACAACACTGAGTGTTGGAATCTTGTTATCATCCAAAGTCCACTTTCCTTCAGATGTCACCAAATAGCAATCAAGATATCTAGATTATTTTGCCATTCAAAGATCATGCGATTACTGAGGGTGTGATTCAATGGGAAAAAAAAAATCTATGTCCAGTCTGGGCACGTTTAACAGTGACAGCAGTGCTGATCAGCAACCCTCTATTCAATGGCACTTTGTTGTTTTCTTTGGCCTCAGAGAGTTTCTCTCCACTATGGCTGCACTTTAGTCATTTCCTGCAGGTGAGCCTTGCAGATCTGGATGCCATTTTGTCTAGCTGCCAGAGGCTACAGCCACAGCAGTGAAGGCTCATCTGAAACCCACCCTTTAATCCCTGTTTTTTCATTCCTCTCCAACCCTTACCCTGTGTCTGTCTTGTGTGTGCCTGGGTGGGGGTGGGACTGGGTCTTGCGATTAGGTAGTCTGGTAGACTATTATCCTGTTATTTCCTTATATATTCATCTCTTTATATTAATAATCAGTTTGAATAATGTTTCACTTATAAATCTGGTGTCTGTAACTCATTGGAGCAGTCAAGGGTTAAAGATCTTCGGAAAATGCAAATTAGTGGTTAATTCATTTATGTTAAGACTCCGGGGTCTGTGGGACTGGAATTGACTGCACACTCACCTAGGGTGTCGTAACAAGAGATATACATGCGCTACAAGCAACAGGGCCCAATGCATGCTGTATCCAGGCAGAGGCAATAGTTGGGGGGGGGGGGGGGGGGGAATTGTCTTATCTTTCTTAAAAAGACCCAATAAGTGCTTGTGGTCGGTAAATGTTATGAAACACCTGCCAGAGACGCACTGGTGATTTTTTTTAAACACGACTGCCAAGCCCTCCTTCTCAATTTGAGAATACCTTCACTCAGCATCTGAGAAAGTCCTGGATGCATAGGCGATGGGTGGGAAAGTACCGCCGCAAACACATAAGGGGTAGCATCACATGTCAAGATGAGCTCCATTTTGGGGTCGAAATAGGCCAATAAATTGGACAATAGCAGCTGTTGCTTTCCTTTCTCGAAGGCCTCCACCTGTGACACTTCCCAAGATAATTTATGATACTTTCGCAGCAGTATAGGGGAGACAGCGAGGAGGCCAAATTCAGGATAAGCTTCCCATAATAATTGACTAAACCCAGGAAGGATTTCAATTCTGTGGTGTTTCTTGGAGTTAGTGCTTTGTCCTCCACTGGATGTAGACCTTTTGTATCCACCCGATAGTCCAAATAGGTCACTTCGCTTGGAAAATGCATTTTTCCCTTTTTAGATGTACCCAAGCTTTTGAAAATCGCCTTTAGAGTTCTTCTAGGTGTGCCAAGTGCTCTCGTTCTGAAGTCCCCGTGACCAAATTGTCATCCAAGTATACCGCCACTTTAGCATGGAGTAAGTTCTCTATGAACCATTGGAATATGGCACACGCTGACGAGACCCCGAAGGGCAAGTGAGTTTAGGCCCTTGTGCATGTTGGTTATAATATATTTGTGGGAAGGCTCATCTAATTCGAGTTGAAGATATGTGTGGCTCATATTTAACTTAATAGAATTTATAGAATTTATTTCAGTGCAGAAGGAGGCCATTCGGCCCATCGAATCTGCACTGGCCCTTGGAAAGAGCACTCCACCCGAGCCCACACCTTCAACCTATCCCTGTAACCCCACTTAACCTTTTTGAACACTAAGGGCAATTGATCATGGACAATTGACCTAAGCTGCACATCTTTGGACTGTGGGAGGAAACCGGAGGAAACGCAGGGGGAGAACGTGCAGACTCCACACAGACAGTGACCCAAGCTGGGAATTGAACCTGGACCCTGGAGCTGTGAAGCAACAGTACTAATCACTGTGCTACTGTGCTGCCCACTTTTCTGAACACCGTTGTCAAATTTCATCTCAACTGTCCTTTCTTAAAGGAGAACAATCTCATATTTGCCATTCTATCTACCAAACTGAAGTCTTTCATCCCCAGAACTATTTCTGTTAATCTTTTCTGTATCCTTGCCAATGTCTTCACATCCTTCAGAACCGGACACAATACTTCAGCTGAAGCTGAACCTGTATCAAACCTTGTTGTATTCGCATCAAAAAATTAAATCAAATAAACTAAAGACAATTTACTCTTAACAAATCATGGCAGGCTTTCCTTAATTAATCCACATTTGTCCAAGATTATCATTTCTAAAAGCTTTCCCACCACAAAGATAAAATTAATGGCCCCTAGTTGTTGGGCTGATTCTTACACCCTTTTCTGAAAAGCATGTAACATTGGCAATTCTCCAGTCCCTGGATCTAAGGTGGATTGGAAGATTATGGCCAATGCCACCGCTACTTCTAACTTTACTTGCCCAGCATCCTCAGATGCATTTGATACAGGCCTGGAGCCTGTAAACGTACAGCCAGGCTTTCTAATATCTTCTCTTTGTCTATTTTCATCTCTATATTTGGATTAGAAGCAACCACACCCTCAGGGGAATAAACATTCCTCAAGAAGTAACTTTTATTTTCCACATGTACTTGGTCACACAACACAAACAGGTGAAGCAGTGTTGGGCATTATTGCCTGCACAGTCAATGAATTGCATAAAAGTGTCATAATAAGTGGACTATGTGAAATTTAAATAAATCACCCTCATATTGCATTGGCATTGAGGCCAGATTGTAGTTTTGAATTATTTCAAACGATCACCGCACCATTATGAAATAAAATTAGGAAATTAAACAAGAACTTGCCAGTTTGAATTTTTAAAAATAAATTTAGAGTACCCAATTTTTTTTTTCCAATTAAGGGGCAATTTAGTGTGGCCAATCCACCTAACCTGCATATCTTTGGGTTGGGGGAGAATGTGCAAACTCCATACGGACAGTGACCCAGGGCCGGGATACAAACCCGGGTCCTCAGCGCCGCAGTCCCAGTGCTAATCATAGCGCTACAAGTTGAAGTTTGGTTTTGATTTTGCGTAGTGAGTGGAGGGATAAATAATGTGCCCTCCACCCCCTCCCATGACTTTACATACAATTTTAAGTTGACATAGAATTGTATTGAACTACATAAAAGTGATACTTTTTACAAATGCGTCATTATTGATTAGTTGTACCACTCTTCACTGTCAAATACAAGATGAAATTCAATAGCTGGCACTGACAAGAGTTCACAAACTCTAAAACTGGCTGTACATGCACGAATGGAATCCCATGATATCGCACTCCACTACTTCACAAACTTAGTGGAAGCCTGTCCACCTGATAGCTTGGCATAAAGGTCTTTCATTCACGGCAAGGAGTACCTATCCAGTTTGGAAACCTATTTGACCTTATAATCCCCACAGAGGCAGACTGATTTGTCTGGCTTAAGGACGGGGTTGACAGATGCTGCTCACCCTGCGAATTGCATGGGTCTTATTATGCCTAGATTGAGAATAACTCATCCAAAACTATCCCTAAAAGCTGGGTATAAAGGGCCAAAAACCAGAAGCTCTAGCAGGAGCCACCCAACATGCGACCTCCACCTACATGTTGCCACCGGAAGTCTGCCTCTCTGGTGTTGACGCCACCAGGGTTCACGCAAAGTGCCCTGTCCTCACTGTAAAATTGGGATGCTAGCCAATGACACTTGCCTGCGACATGGCACATGTACCAATGGGATTCTACTCGGCGGCTGTGAAATGCTCATAAGAGCAGGAGTAGACCATCTGACCCCTCAAAACTGCTCCATCATTCAATAACATCATGGCTGATGTTATTATGTACTCAGCTCCACTTACCCGCCTGCTCACCATAACCATTAATTCCTTTACTGTTCAAAAATCTATCTATCTTTGCCTTAAAAATGCATTCGAAGAGGTAGCCTCAACTGCTTCACTGGGCAAGAAATTCCACAGATTCACAATCCTTTAGGTGAAGAAGTTCCTCAACTCAGTCCTAAATCTGCTCTCCCTTAATATGAGGCTATACCTCTAGTTCTAGTTCCAACAGGCAGTAGAAACAACCTCCCTGCTTCTATCTTATCTATTCCCTTCATAATTTTATATGTTTCTGTACGGTTCCCCCCCATTCTTCTAAATTCCAACGAGCATAGTCCCAGTCTACTCAGTCTCTCGTCATAAGCCAATCCTCTCATCTCTGAAATCAACCTAGTGAATCTCTTCTGCATCCCCTACAGTGACAGTATATCCTTTCTCAAGAAAGGAGGCCAAAACTGTACACGTACTCCAGGTGTGGCCTCACCAGCACCCTATGCAACTGCAACATAACCTCACTGTTTTTAAACTCCATCCCTCTAGCAATGAAGGACAAAATTCTATTTGCCTTCTTAATTACCTGTTGCACCTGCAATCCAACTTTTTGCGATTCATGCATAAGGATACCCGCATTCCTCTGCACAGCAGCATGCTGCAATTTTTTACCATTTAAATAATAGTCCATTTTTTTGTTATTCCTACCAAAATGGGTGACCTCACATTTACCAGCATTGTCCTCCATCTGCCAGACCTTGCTCAATCAAACTATTCATATCCCTCTGCAGACTTTCAGAGTCCTCTGCACATTTTGCTGTACCACTCATCTTAGTGTCATCTGCAAACTTTGACACTTGGTCCCCAACTCCAAATCATCGATGTGAATTGTAAACAATTGTGGTCCAAACACTGATCCCTGAGGCACACCACTAGCCACTAATCGTCAACCAGAAAAACACCCATTTACCACCACTCTTTGCTTTCTGTTAGTTAACCAATCCTCTATCCGTGCTAAGACATTACCCGTAACACCGTGCACCCTTATCGTGTGCAGCAGCCTTTTGTACTGCACCTTGTCGAATGCCTTCTGGAAATCCAGATACACTACATCCATCAGTTCCCCAGTGTCTACCATGCTCGTAATGTCCTCAAAGAATTCATATAATTAACAATGCAATTCCCTATTAGCCCTGTGTGGTCTGAGGCTGTTTGTGGTCAGTGGGAGTTAAAGTGTCCTGCATCAAATTACCACAGACAGAGCTCCACCCTGGGGGTGTTCGGTGGGATGGATCGGCAGCAGCTGCTGTTGCCCCTGTTATTTATTTTAAAAATATTTTTATCAAGGCATTTATATCTTTAGATCAAACACAACCACAACCAAAAGAAGAAATTCCAAACAGGAATTCACATAACAAATAAATAACTAACACTCCACCGTCCCACCCTCCCTGCGGTTACCCTCCACCGACCCTAATTCCTTTTTTAACCCTAGAATCCCTCCTCCCCGATCCCCTGCTAATTTCTTAACTATCCTTGAAGAAATCGATAAACGGCTTCCATCTCTGGGCAAACCCACCCACAGTCCCTCTCAAGGCAAACTTGATTTTTTCCAGCCTGAGGAATTCCGCGAGGTCTCTCACCCACACCCCTGGTTTTGGCAGCCCCACATCCCTCCATTCCAGCAGGATCCGTCTCCGGGCTACCATGGAGGCAAAGGCCAAAACATTGGCCTCTCTCACCCCCTGGACTCCCGGGTCTTCCGACAGTGGACTCGGGACCACCTTCACCCCTAACACCTTAGACATAATGTCAGCAAACCCCCGCCAGAATCCCTCCAGTTTAGAACAGGCACAAAACATATGGACATGGTTCGCGGGCCAAGACACACCCTGCCCCACCTATCCTCCACCCTCTCAAAAAACCTGCTCATTCTGACCACCATCATTTGCGCTCTGTGGACTATCTTGAATTGAATAAGGCTAAGCCTAGCACACAAAATGGATGCATTCACTCTCCTCAGAGCCTCCTCCCATACCCCAGCCTCCAACTCCCTCCCCAGCTCTTCCTCTAACTTCTGCTTAACTTCTATCGGGGCGCCCTCAGTCCATTAATTCTTTGTAAATCTCCGACTCCCTGCCCTCGCCAACCCCTGTTTTCAACACCACCTTTTCTTGCAACCGCGGGGGTGGCAGGTCGGCAAAGGATGGCACCTGCTTCCTCACATAATCCCGCACCTGTAGATACCGGAACCCATTTCCGCTAGGCAGCTCATACTCCTCTACCAATCCCTCCAAGCTCAAAACGATGCTCCCCATGAGTAGGTCGTCAAACCACTCAATGCCCGCCTGCCGCCATCCCCGGAACTCCGCGTATAGCCCCCCCCCCCGCCCCCAAGCAAACCTGCGATTCCTGCAAGTCAGTGCCAATGCCAAGGCACTCTCCAGCCTCAGGATCCGCCGCCACTGTCCCCACACCCTCAGGGCCGCAACCATCACCGGACTTGTGGAATACTTGGCCAGCGAGAATGGCAGAGGGGTAGTCAGCTAGTGTCGTTACATGAGGCTGCCTCCATCCGCTCCCACACCGACTCATCCTCCATTACCCACTTCCTGACCATGGCTATATTTGCTGCCCAGTAGTAGTTCATCAAATTTGGCAAAGCCCCCCCCCCCACCTGCCCCCTCTTTGGTCTTTCCCGCAATCTGACCGGTTTGCACAAATCCGCAATGCGGCCATTAGATCAAACCCATTATGCCAAACTTAACAACCCTTGCTTCATCTACACTTGGAACTAATGTGTAGAGTTGGGATCAACATCTCGACATAAGTGTGAGCAAAGAAGATTAACAAGGATTATACCAGAACTGCAAATGCATATCCTTCATGAAAGACTGGCTCTCTTTTCTTGGAAAGAGATGGTTGAGCAGTGATCTATTAGAGATCTTGATTAAAGTGTCATGCGAGAGTGCCTTTAAGAACTGGATGTTTAAGCAATGTACCTTTAAGAAAACAGTGATGTCATAGAGTGGGTGGAGCTCAGCTCAGTTCAGCCATTTTGTATTTTGGTTTTTAGTTTCAGTTTTAAAAAATGCCTGGCTGTTTTGCTGTGAGTTGATTAAAAGGAGAAAGCCAGTTTGAGACAGCAGCTTGAGAAGTTCTGGTTTGCTGTGAGTTGCTTGAAGGGAGAAAGCCAGGTGGAAAAAGCAGCGTGGGAGTGTCTGTGTGTGTCCAGAGAGCTGCATGGAGAAAGCAAGGTGCTGGAGCTGAAGTCACCCAAGCTAATATATCTCTGCCATTCTACAGAAAATATATATATCCTTTAACCTGATGTGATAGTGTTTAAAGGTGTTAAGTCTCTTGGAAGTTTGAAGGAACAGTTTAAGGAGTTATTTACTGTTGCAATATTTTCTGAGTTATCTTTGAAGGAAGGGGTGTTTAGAGATCCAATGTTTATTTAAGATGTTAAGTTGAGTTCATGGGATAAACAGTGTTTTGTGTTTAAAAACCCACGTGGCCATAATTGTAATCCCACACCTAGGGAAAAAGCCGCGTGCTCGGAAAAGCAACAAATCCGTTAAAGGGAGAGGTTGGTTGAACTCCATGATACATTTTGGGGTTCTGAAAGGCCTCGCCCATAACAATTGGGGGCTCGAGGGGGATAAACATCTATCTATTGGATTGGCTTTTGTGAACTTAAAGACAGTGAAGGATTGTTGCTTTTCCAGTGTGGTAATTTAGTTTAAGTGGGGAGAGTGTTGTGAACAATTGCTCTTTCAGAGGCTCAGAAGTTTTTGGGGGTGGAGAATGTCACACGTAGTACTTTACGGACAGAAACGAAGAGCAGACTGTTAGATTTGGCAAGAACATTGCACTTAACATTACCTGACAAAATGCGAAAAGATGAGGTAATTATGGCGGTGGTTAAGCATTTAAAGTTGCCTGAGATAGAGTTTGACTCATTGGAAATGGCAAAAATCCAGTTGCAAATTAAACCAATGGAACATGAGAAAGAATTAAAGCGGCTTGCATACGAGAGTGAGAGAGAGGAAATGAAAGAGCAAGAGAGAGAGAGGAAAACGAAAGAGAAAGAGAGAGAGAGAGGAAAAAGAAAAGGAGAGAGAAGAAAGGAGAAAAGAAAGAATAGCCCTAGCAGAACAAAGCAGAAAAGAAATGGAGATACAGATCAGGGAAAAAGATAAAGAGAGGGAGTTTGAACTTCAGAAAATGGCCATGAAACATGACAACCAGTTAAAATTGGCAGACGTAAAGGGAAACGTACAGTTGGATGATAGTGACGAGGATAGTGAGAAAGAGCTTCATAGTCAAAGGCTTGGTGAGGATCTATTTAAATATGTCCAAGCTTTTCCAAGGTTTGACGAGAAGGAAGTGGAAGCCTTTTTCATTTCATTTGAGAAGGTAGCTAAACAAATGAAATGGCCACAGAACATATGGGTGTTACTGATTCAAACAAAGCTGGTAGGTAGAGCTAGTGAAGTGTTTGCATCACTACCGGAGGAGGTATCTGGGATGTATGAGGAGGTGAAGAAATCCATCTTAAGTGCTTATGAGCTAATACCTGAAGCTTACAGACAAAGGTTTAGAAATTTAAGGAAAGAATTTGGTCAAACATACATGGAGTTTGAAAGGCTCAAACAGAATAATTTTGATCGGTGGATAAGGGCTTTGAAAGTAGACCAAACGTATGAAGCTCTCAGAGAAATTATACTTTCGGAGGAGCTTAAAAATTCAATTCCTGATGTAGTGAGAACTCATGTGGAAGAACAGAGGGTTAAAACTGCGAGATTAGCAGCGGAAATGGCAGATGATTATGAATTAGTTCATAAATCAAAGATTGGTTTCCGACATCAGTTTCAGCCGGTGAGGGATAGAAATTGGGGACATGAGAAATACTCAAGTGGTAAAGGTAAAGGTGATCTGATGGGAGACAATAACGAGAGTGTACCTCAGATTAAAAAAGAAATCCAGGAAGATGGAAAATAAATGAAAAGTTTCAAATGTTTTCACTGTGATAAACTGGGCCATGTAAAGTCACAGAGTTGGTGGTTGAAGAAAAGCACTGGGAAGACTGATGTGGTAAAACAGGATAATACACTGGGGTTTGTTAGAGTGGTAAAGGTAGGCCCAAGGGAAGCGAAGGAGATGCAAACGATTGTACAGCCTGGTCAAGAAGTGATTGTTAAGAAGGTGCCAGATGTATTTAAAGAATTTACTTGTGTGGGTAAAGTTTACTCATATGTATCAGGAGGAGCATGTAAAGAAGTCACAATTTTAAGAGATACAGGGGCTGGTCAATCTTTAATGGTAAGAGATGAGGAATTATGTCGTTTGGGAAGAATATTGCCAGAAAAGGTGGTGATATGTGGAATTCAGGGTGAGAGGAGGAGCGTTCTATTATATAAGGTAAGGTTGGAAAGTCCAGTGAAGAGTGGTGAAGTGGTAGTCAGAGTAATAGATAAACTATCTTGTCCAGGAATACAGTTTATCTTGGGTAATGGTATAGCTGGATCGCAGGTGGGAGTGGTGCCTACTGTGGTTGATAAGCCAGTGGAAAATCAGTCAACTGAAGTGTTGAAGGACGAATATCCTGGGATTTTTCCGGGTTGTGTAGTAACAAGGTCGCAAAGTCACAGGTTAAGACAAGAGGAGAAATCAAAGAGTGAAGATGAACAGGGGCTGTTTAGCACAGGGCTAAATCGCTGGCTTTGAATGCAGACCAAGGCAGGCCAGCAGCACGGTTCAATTCCCGTAACAGCCTCGCCGGAATGTGGCGACTAGGGGCTTTTCACAGTAACTTAATTGAAGCCTACTTGTGACAATAACCGATTTTCATTTCATTCATTTCAAGTGGAAGTGCAATTATCAGAAACAATTTTTGATCAGGTGGTTGAAAAAGAACAAGGATGGAGGATGAGGCGGATATTTTTAGTTCAGGAAAATTGGCGGAGTTACAACAGAAAGATGTAGAAATAAAACGGATATATCAGAAAGCATATACGGAAGAGGAATCTCAGAGTATACCAGAGTGTTATTACCGTAAAAATAATGTCTTGATGAGAAAATGGAGACCTGTACATATGCAGATGGATGAAAAGTGTGCAGAAGTTCATCAAGTAGTATTGCCGGTAGGGTATAGAAAGGAGGTGTTGTGAGTTGCACACGAGGTACCAGTGGGAGGTCATTTGGGAATAAGGAAAACTCAAGCTAAAATCCAGAAACATTTTTATTGGCCTGGACTACATAAAGATGTAGTTAAATTTTGTCAATCATGTCACACATGTTAAGTGATAGGGAAACCTGAAGCAGTGATAAAACCAGCGCCCTTAATACCCATTCCAGCATTTGAGGAACCTTTTACAAGGGTCCTAATCGATTGTGTCGGACCGCTTCCTAAAACAAAAAGTGGGAATCAATATCTTTTGACTGTAATGGATGTGTCTACTAGGTTTCCAGAGGCCATTCCAGTACATAATATTACAGCTAAAAAGATTGTGGAGGAGTTACTTAAATTCTTTACTAGATGTGGAATACCCACAGAAATTCAATCGGATCAAGGAACACATTTTACTTCAAAGTTATTCAAAGAAGTTATGGATAGCTTATGAATAAAACAATTTAAATCCACTGCGTACCATCCAGAATCGCAGGGAGCGTTAGAAAGGTGGCGTCAGACGTTAAAAACAATGTTGAGGGCTTTTTGTCAAGATTATCCAGAGGATTGGGATAAAGGAATTCCATTCGTACTGTTTGCAATTAGGGATGCACCTAATGAGTCAACCAAATTCAATCCTTTTGAACTAATTTTTGGTCATGAGGTAAGAGGACCACTTAAAGTGACTGAGGAAAAAATGGTGAGTGACAAATCGGAAATTACACTATTGGATTACGTGTCAAATTTTAGGGAATGATTAAATAGAGCAAGTGAATTGGCTCGACAACATTTAAATGTTGCACAAAATGTGATGAAACGGGTAGCGGACAAGAATTCCAAAGTTTGTAGTTTTGCCAGTGGAGATAAAGTTTGAGCATTGTTACCAGTGGTAGGTGAACATTTAAAAGCTAGGTTTTGTGGACCTTATCAGATTGAAAGGAAATTAAGTGAGGTGAATTATGTGGTAAAAACGCCAGATAGAAGGAAGACTCACCAAGTGTGTCATGTGAATATGCTTAAAAGGTACTTTGAAAGGGAAGGAGAGAAAAAGGAGGAGGTTTTAATGATTCTGACTCAAAGTGACGAACCAAATCCAGGTGACTGTGAATTTAACATACCTCAAATTAAATTGGAAAATCAGTAGGTTCTCAAAAATTGGGATGAATTGTTAAGTTACCTTCCAGAGGAAAAACAAACTGACCTGAAAGAGTTATTGATATCACATGGGCAAGTTTGTAGAGATAAATTGGGAAGTACTAAAATGGCTACACATGATGTAGATGTGGGAAATGCTGTTCCAATCAAACAACATCCATACAGGCTTAACCCTTTAAAATTGGGACAGGTTAACAAAGGGATTGAGAGTATGCTTAAAAATGGCATAATTGAAGTGGGTTGCAGCAAATGGAGCTCACCCATAGTGATGGGACCTAAACCAGACGGTACCCAATGGTTGTGTGTGGATTATAGAAAGACATGTAAAGATCATTTCAAACATCGTATGGAGTTCTTCGATCGACTTCAGGCGGCGGGTTTGGTGATGAACCTAGCCAAAAGTGAATTTGGAGAAGCCCGAATCACTTTCCTTGAGGAGTTTCCGATATCCTCAAGACGAAGGGCAATAATGCGATTTCTTAGCATGAGTGGATTTGATCGAACATTTGTGCAAAGGTTTTGTGGCATGATTATTCCACTGATGGAATTGCTGAAGAAACGTTAAAAAATTCAATGGACAGCGGACTTTCAACAGGCATTTGACTGCCTGAAAGCTGTGATCGCCAATGTTCCTGTATTGGAGAATTGCAAGGGAATCTGTGGTCAGATTGAACTAAAGTATCTGATTCTAAAGAGAAATGCCAAGGAGTAGAGGAATGGATGGATCGTGCAGAGACTTTGTTCAAAGAGACTGTCAATCGAGAAGGATTTCGGTTGGAGTAAGAAGAACAAAGAAAAATGGACTATATTATTATACCTGTTTGCATGTGTTGTTTTTTTTTAAAACGAAAAGGTATATTTACTGTGTACATTTCTTAGTGGATGATGCAAAAGTGAAAAATGAAACCATCTTGAAGTTGATGGTTTTTTTTTCTTGGGGGGAGGTGTCATGCGAGAGTGCCTTTCAGAACTGGATGTTTAAGCAATTTACCTTTAAGAAAACAGTGATGTCATAGAGTGGGTGGAGCTCAGCTCAGTTCAGCCATTTTGCAGTTTGGTTTTTAGTTTCAGTTTTAAAAAGTGCCTGGCTGGTTTTGCTGAGAGCAGCTTTAAAGTGCCTGGCTGTTTTGCTGTGAGCTGATTAAAAGGAGAAAGCCAGTTTGAGACAGCAGCTTGAGAAGTTCTGGTTTGCTGTGAGTTGCTTGAAGGGAGAAAGCCAGTTGGAAAAAACAGTTTTTGTGTGTCTGTGTGTGTCCAGAGAGCTGCATGTAGAAAGCAAGGTGCTGGAGCTGAAGTCACCCAAGCTAATATATCTCTGCCATGCTGCAGAAAATATATATATATCCTTTAACCTTATGTGATAGTGTTTAAAGATGTTAAGTCTCTTGGAAGTTTGAAGGAACATTTTAAGAAAGTATTTACTCTTGCAATATTTTCTGAGTTATCTTTGAAGTAAGGGGTGTTAAGAGATCCAATGTTTATTTAAGATGTTAAGTTGAGTTCATGGAATAAACAGTGTTTTGTGTTTAAAAACCCACATATCCATAATTGTAATCCCACACCTGGGAAAAAGCCTCGTGCTCGGAAAAGCAAGAAATCCATTAAAGGCAGAGGTTGGTTGAACTCCATGATACATTTTGGAGTTCTGAAGGCCTCATCCGTAACAAAAGGTTTACATAGAATAGGTAAAGAGAAGTGTTTACACTTGTGGGAATAAAAAAACTTGAGGTCATCCGAAGATGTCCACACAGGAAAGCATGTGTGGATTTTACTCTCCTCTGCCAGCATGTTTGCAGTCAGGGGTGTTCGTAAAATCCAGTGAGTGGCCTGCCCCTGATCTGTCTGAAATTTTACAGAGGAAATATTGGATAGCCTGTTCACCTTTGGGACATTTATGTAGCCGATTAAGGCCCTCATCCTGCAACCAACAAGAGGGTAAAGCATACTTGACCTCGTCCTCACCAATCTACCTGCTGCAGATGCATCCATGACAGTATCGGTAGAGGTGACCACTGCACAGTCCTTGTGGAGACAAAGTGCAGTCTTCACATTGAGGATTACCCTCCACCGTGTTGTGTGGCACGACCACCATGTTAAATGGGATAGACTTCAAACAGATCGAGCAATTCAAGACTGGGAATCCATTAGTTGCTGGGGCCATCAGCAGCAGAATAGTAGTCAACCACAATCTGCAATCTCATGGCCCGGCATATCCCCCGCTCTACCATTACCACCAAGGCAGGGGATCAACCCTGGTTTGTGGCTGAGCAGAGGTCCCTGGACATGGTCGCCGGGGTGGAGATCGGCCGCAGGCGAGGAAGTGAGACCCCACTGAGTTGCGGTTCTCCATGCCATGTGTGTCAATGCCCCCCAACACCACCTCCACGCCACCCTCATCCTCACCACCACCCTCAGCGACAGGGTGACTGGCCCTCACCATATATGTTAATGGGATCCTTGAAAATTTGGTGAATAGATTGCAGGAGGGACCAAAAAAGGGCAAAGGAATTTGGAAGTATTTTGTGGGTGGAAGTCAGACAGAAATGGACCAGAATTTTCCAGCTGTTGGGATTCCCTTTTCCCACTGGCAGCGCACCCCTGTGTGGCTTTAATGGGAAATCCCATTGACAAGTGGTGGGAATAGAGAATCCTGTTGCCAGAGAACGGAGTGCTGCCAAGAAACTTGCAGCTGGGGGACTGGAGAATCCCAACCATGTTTTTTCCTTGCAGTATTTTCCTTTCAGTGTATTTTCCTCTCAGTGAAAAAGGATCAGCACTATTTATGTATTATGGAGTGTTGCCCTCACATACGTTTTGATTGGCAGAAAAGAGTGAACTAGAACTGGAGATGTACAATGAGTCATTTTCAAAAGATGAGGGTGAGGAGAAAGAAATAAAGGACAGTGTGGAATATAGACAGTGACATGCTCTAGGATGGTATCTTTGAAGTTGGGACCTTGTATATTTTTGGGGTTGAAACAGGACATTATATATATAAAACCTCATCCAGCAGTGGGAAGCAGAGTGAAGCCGCTGATTGGCTGTTGCAGGGAAAATTTACATCAGTACATTGCGGTCACTGTATCCAGAAGGTGTACCTGAGCAAGACACCCTCCTTATTCAAGCGAAGGCAAGCATCCAGCAGAGGGCAACAGTGCAGAGCTGCTGATTGGCTTTTGCAGGGAAAATTTGCATCAATACAGTGCAGTCACTGTATCCAGAAGGTGGTTTGTGGAGGAGCTGTTGTCAAGTGACAGTTAAACCCCAAACACTTCTTCAGTGTTTCCCTCCCTCCTCCTCCTCTAACCAAAAAAAAAAACAATCACTGTCAGGATCCCAGCCGAGTAAAGATCAAGAGGGAGATTCGAGGGCAGGCAGAAGTAGAAAGAAGTTGAACCGTGAATTCACAGCCTGCAGGTAAGTGATTGGCTGGTGACTGGTAAGTAGTTTTTCTTTCCCCTGAGGCGTCCCCCACCCTTCCACCTCCTCTAACCTAAGGGGTTGCATGAATAACAGGTAAACTCTTTCTTTCTTTCGTTTTTTTGTTTTATCTAGAGGGAATGGCAGGGAAGTCAGTGCAATGTTCCTCCTGCAGAATGTTTGAGGTGAGGGACGCCGTCAGCGTCCCTGTTGATTTCACCTGTGAAAAGTGCACCCATCTCCAGCTCCTCAGAAACCGCGTTAGGGAACTGTAGCTGGAGCTGGATGAACTTCGGATCATTTGGGAGGCAGAGGTGGTCATAGATAGTAGCTTCAGGGAGATAGTTACTCCGAAGAATCAAGATAGATGGATGACAGTGAGAGGGGCTGGGAGGAAGCAGTCAGTGCAGGGATCCTCTGTGGTCGTTCCCCTCAGTAACAAGTATACTGCTTTGGATATTGTTGAGGGGGATGACCTACCAGGCATTAGCCATGGTGAACGGATCTCCAGCACTGAATCCGTCCCTGTAGCTCAGAAGGGAAGGAGGGAGAGCAGGAGAACAATAGTTATTGGGGACTCGATAGTTAGAGGGACAGATAGACGGTTCTGTGGCAACGAAAGAGACTCACGGATGGTATTTTGCCTCCCAGGTGCCAGGGTACGTGACATCTCGACCGTGTTTTCAGAATCCTTAAGGGGGAGAGGGAACAGTCACAAGTCGTGGTACACATCGGTACCAACGACATAGGTAAGAGAAGGGACGGGGATTTAAAACAGGAATTTAGGGAGCTAGGGTGGAAGCTGAGAGCCAGGACAAACCATGTTGTCATCTCTAGTTTGTTGCCGGTGCCACGTGCTAGCGAGGTGAGGAACAGGGGGAGAGTGCAGATAAACACGTTGGCTGCAGGGATGGTGTAGGAGGGAGGATTCAGTACGTGGATAATTGGAGCACATTCTGGGGAAGGTGGGACCTGTACAGCCAGGACAGTTTGCACCTGAACCAGAGGGGCACCAATATCCTGGGAGAGAAATTTGCTACGGCTCTTCGGGGGGGTTTAAACTAATTTCTCAGGGGGATGGGAAAACGAGCTGTAGTCCAGAAGCCAGTGTTGAGAGTAGTGAGGTACTGAGGAGGGTATCAATGTCGCAGGAGTGTACCGGAAGGTAGATAGGTGGGTTGAAGTGTGTCGACTTCAATGCAAGGAGCATCCGGAATAAGGTAGGTGAAATTGGAGCGTGGATTGGTACTTGGGACTATGATGTTGTGGCCATTACGGAGACATGGTTAGAACAGGGACAGGAATGGTTGTTAGAAGTTCCGGCGTATAGATGTTTCAGTAAGAGTAGGGAAGGTGGTAAAGAGGTGGAGGAGTAGCATTGTTAATCAACGATAGTTTAACGGCTGCAGAAAGGCAGTTCGAAGGGGATCTGCCTACTGAGGTAATATGGGCCGAAATTAGAAATAGGAAAGGAGCGGTCACGTTGTTAGAAGTTTTCTATAGGCCTCCAAATAGTAATAGAGATGTTGAGGAAGAAATTGCAAAACAGATTATGGATAGGTGTGGAGGTCTCAGGGTCATGGGTGACTTTAACTTTCCAAATTTTGGTTGGAACCTCTATAGGTCGAACAGTTCGGAAGGGGCAGTTTTTGTACAGTGTGGGCAGGAGGGGTAATTATGATGCGATTAGGCAAGAATTAGGGAGCATAAGATGGGAACAGAAACTGTCAGTGAAAGGCACAAATGAAAAATGGATCCTGTTCAAGGAACAAATACTGCGTGTCCTTGATAGGTATGTCCCTGTCAGGCAGGGAGGAAATGGCCGTGTGAGGGAACCATGGTTCACAAAAGAGGTTGAATGTCTTGTCTTGAGGAAAAAGGAAGCGTATGTAAGGATGAGAAAACAAGGTTCAGTTGGGTCGCTAGAGGGTTACCAGGTAGCAAGGAATGACCTCAAAAAAGGCTTAAGAGAGCTAGGAGGGGGCATGCGAAGTCCTTGGCGGGTCGGATCAAGGAAAACCCCAAGGCTTTTTACTTTTATGTGAGAAATAAAAGAATGACCAGGGTGAGGTTAGGGCCGGTTAATGACAGTAGTGGGAACTTGTGCATGGAGTCAGAAGAAATAGGATAGGCGTTGTATGAATACTTTTCTTCAGTGTTCAGCATGGAGAGGGCCATGTTTTTGAGGATGAGAGTGTGATACAGGTGGGTAGGCTGGAGGAGATAGATGTTCTGAGGAAGAATGTATTAGCAATTTTGAAAACCTTAGGGTCGACAAGACCCTTGGGCCAGATGGGATATATCCAAGGGTTCTTTGGGAGGCAAGGGATGAGATTGCAGAGCCTTTGTCTTTGATCTTTGGGTCCTCACTGTCCACGGGGACAGTGCCAGAGGACTGGAGAGTGGCAAATGTTGTTCCTCTGTTCAAGAAAGGGAATAGGAATGACCCTGGTAATTACAGGCCGGTTAGTCTTACTTCGGTGGTCAAGGAAAAGGTCCTGAAGGATAGAATTTATGACCATTTTGATAGATGAAGCTTAATCCGGGATAGTCAACACGGATTCGCGAAGGGTAAGTCTTGCCTCACAAATTTGATTGAATTCTTTGAGAAGGTAACTAAGTGTGTAGATGAAGGTAGAGTAGTTGATGTCGTATATGTGGATTTCAGTAGGGCGTTTGATAAGGTTCCCCATGGTCGGCTCATGAAGAAAGTAAGGAGGTGTGGGATAGAGGGAAATTTGGCCAATTGGATAAGTAACTGGCTCTCACATAGAAGACAGAGGGTGGTGGTGGATGGAAAATTTTCAGACTGGAGACCAGTCACCAGCGGTGTACCACAGGGATCAGTGCTGGGTCCTCTGCTATTTGTGATTTTTATCAATGACTTGGAGGAGGGGGCTGAAGGGTGGGTCAGTAAATTTGCTGATGACATCAAGATTGGTGGAGTAGTGGATGAGGTGGAGGGCTGTCGTAGGCTGTGTGGTAATACCAGGTATTGCAGTACCTGAGAGGTGAATGACCATTGGCTAGACCGAGGGGTCTACCATTGGATAATGTACATAGCCCCGCCCTGAGAGGCGGGGTATAAGAACCAATGCCGTCCCAGCAGCCTTCACTTTCTGTATCATCGCTGCTGGGTACAGTTCTAGCTGATTAAAACCGATTAGGTATGACTCCACTTTGTCTCGAGAGTATTGATTGTGCATCAATTTAATCAGCTAGTACTTTTGAAGGATGGATCTCCGCATCAAGCCGGCGTGCCTTCAGCTCAGCCGCCACGCAGAAAACTCCGCTGCTATTTTTAAGCATTGGCTGGCGTGTTTTGAGAGCTACCTCAAAACGGCTGCCGACACCCCCACGGAAAGGCAGAAGTTACACCTCCTACGCTCGCGGGTCAGCCCGGCGATCTACCCCCTGATCGAAGGGGCGGCGAACTATGCTGCAGCCATGGAGCTGCTTGAAGGACATTACTTCCGTCCACTGAACCAGGTCCACGCCTGTCACCTGCTGGCAACGAGACGGCAGAGCCCAGATGAGACACTCGAAGACTTCTACCGGGTACTGATCGTGCTGGGCCAAAACTGTGGCTGCCCAGCAGTGACGGGGAACGAGCAAAAGGAACTTTTAATTCGGGACGCTTTCGTGGCAGGTATGGCTTCCCCCGACATGCGCCGAAGGCTCCTCGAAATGGACACACTGGGCCCTACTGAGGCACGGGCCCTGGCAGGGTCCATGGACGTTGCGTACAAGAACGCACTCGCGTATACCCCCGCGCGCACGGCGCCCCCCTGGGCTGCATGGCACCCCGCCGCGGCAGCCCCCCCAGACTTACCCGCTAACCCCGCAGACTTACCCGCTAACTCCGCAGGCCTGCGTGGCAAGACGGCCCGCTACCGGCGCCGGCCAATGCTGCTTCTTCTGTGGCCAGGCGAATCACCCGCGCGCGTGCTGCCCGGCCCGCACCGTCACTTGCAAAGGGTCGGCAAGAAAGGCCACTATGCCGCGGTCTGCCTGGCCCGCGCTGTGGCCGCGGTCTCCAGCGACCACCAACAGCCTTTCTTCCAGGTCCCGGCTGTCCAAGGCCCACCGCAGCCATTCTTTCAGGTCCCGGCAGTCCAAGGCCCACCGCAGTCTTTTTTTCAGGTCCCGCCAGCGCAAGGCCCACCGCAGTCCTTTTTGCAGGTCCCGGCCGTCCAACGTCCACCGCAGCCTTTGTCTCTCCAGGCAGCGTGTGACCCGCGGCCATGGCCATTTTGCCCCCCGGCAACCACGCTGGATGGGTGGGCGCCGCCATTTTGTCCCTCGCCGCCGCCATCTTCGGAATCCCCATCCCCGGTCTCCATGTGCGACCCATGGCCGGCGCCATCTTGGATGGGGCCTCAAGCCCCCAGCACGGCTGACTACGCGCTGCCCGACCAGAACTCCTCCTTGCTGCAGCTGGCCTCCGTTACCCTGGATCAGAGTCGGCCCCGGACGCTAGCGGAGGCCACCACAACGATCACCATCAACGGCAACGTGACGTCGTGCCTGATCGACTCCGGGAGCACGGAAAGCTTTGTCCACCTCAACACGGTAAGGCGCTGTTCTCTGGTCACCCATCCCGTCAAACAAAGGATCTCCCTGGCCTCCGGGTCACACACAGTGCAAATAAAAGGGTTCTGCCTCGCGAACCTCACCGTCCAAGGCAGGGAATTCCGCAATTTCCGCCTGTACGTGCTGCCGCACCTCTGCGCAGTCACCCTTCTCGGGCTGGATTCTCAGTGCCACCTACAAAGCCTGACTTTTAAATTTGGAGGCCCTATACCCCCCCTTACTATCTGCGGCCTCGCGATCCTTAAGGTCGACCCGCCTTCCCTGTTTGCGAACCTCACCCCGGATTGCAAACCCATCGCCACCAGGAGCAGACGGTACAGTGCCCAGGACCGGACTTTCATCAAGTCCGAGGTCCAAAGGCTGCTGAAGGAAGGGGTCAAGTAGTGGTGGGAAAGACTGGGGAGGAACATAGGATGGTCATCGACTATAGCTAGACAACAAAGAACAAAGAACAAAGAAATGTACAGCACAGGAACAGGCCCTTCGGCCCTCCAAGCCCGTGCCGACCATACTGCCCGACTAAACTACAATCTTCTACACTTCCTGGGTCCGTATCCTTCTATTCCCATCCTATTCATATATTTGTCAAGATGCCCCTTAAATGTCCCTATCGTCCCTGCCTCCACTACCTCCTCCGGTAGTGAGTTCCAGGCACCCACTACCCTCTGCGTAAAAAACTTGCCTCGTACATCTACTCTAAACTTTGCCCCTCTCACTAGACCATCAATCGGTTTACGCAGCTGGACGCGTACCCTCTTCCCCGTATTGCCGACCTGGTAAACAGGATTGCGCAATACAAGGTCTTCTCCACGGTGGATCTCAAGTCCGCCTACCACCAGCTACCCCTCCGGAATAGTGACCGCCAGTACACTGCCTTCGAAGCAGATGGGCGGCTCTACCACTTTTTAAGGGTTCCCTTCGGTGTCACGAACGGGGTCTCGGTCTTCCAGCGTGAGATGGACCGAATGGTTGACCGGTATGGCTTACGCGCAATGTTCCCGTATCTCGATAACGTCACCATCTGCGGACATGACCAGCAGGACCACGACACCAACCTCCGTAAATTTCTCCAGACCGCGCACCTCCTTAATCTGACCTACATTAAGGAGAAATGCGTTTTTAGCACCGACCGTGTAGCAATCCTAGGCTACGTATTGCGAAATGGAGTCATAGGCCCCGACCCTGAACGCATGCGCCCCCTCATGGAGTTCCCCCTCCCTCACTGCCCCAAGGCCCTAAAGCACTGCCTCGACTTCTTTAGCTATTATGCACAATGGGTCCCTAATTACGCAGACAAGGCTCGACCACTGATCCAGTCCACAACCTTCCCCCTGTCGACGGAGGCCCGCCAGGCCTTCTGCCGCATCAAAGCGGACATCGCAAAAGCCACGATGCGCGCCATCGAAGAGTCCCTCCCCTTCCAGGACGCGACGCGTCCGACGTAGCTCTGGCGGCCACCCTCAACCAAGCGGGCAGGCCCGTGTCTTTCTTCTCCCGCACTCTCCATGCTTCCGAAATTCGCCATTCCTCGATTGAAAAGGAGGCCCAGGCCATAGTAGAGGCTGTGCGACACTGGAGGCATTACCTGGCCGGCAGGAGATTCACTCTCCTCACAGACCAACGGTCGGTGGCCTTCATGTTCGATAATGCACAGCGGGGCAAGATAAAAAATGACAAGATCTTGCGGTGGAGGATCGAACTCTCCACCTACAATTACGAGATCTTGTACTGTCCCGGGAAGCTGAATGAGCCTCCTGATGCCCTGTCCCGCGGCACTTGTGCCACCGCACAAGCAGACCGCCTCCGAGCCCTTCACGAGGACCTCTGCCACCTGGGGGTCACTCGGTTCTTCCATTTCGTTAAGACCCGAAACCTGCCTTACTCCATCGAGGAGGTCAGGACAGTCACCAGGGACTGCCAAATCTGCGCCGAGTGCAAACCGCACTTCTACCGACCAGAGAGGGCGCATCTGATAAAGGCTTCCCGTCCCTTTGAACGCCTCAGCATGGACTTCAAAGGCCCCCTCCCCTCCACCGACTGCAACACGTACTTCCTGAACGTGATTGACGAATGCTCCCGGTTCCCTTTTGCCATCCCCTGCCCAGACATGACCACAACTACCGTCTTCAAGGCCCTCCAAAGTATTTTTACACTGTTCGGTTTCCCTGCATACATCCACAGTGATAGCGGGTCCTCTTTTATGAGCGACGAGCTGCGTCAGTTCCTGCTTAGCAAAGGCATCGCCTCGAGCAGGACGACCAGTTATAACCCCTGGGGAAACGGGCAGGTAGAACGGGAGAACGGAACAGTCTGGAAGACCGTCCTGCTGGTCCTTCGGTCCAGGAATCTCCCAGTCCCCCGCTGGCAAGAAGTCCTCCCAGTGGCCCTTCACTCCATTCGGTCGCTGCTATGTAATACCACAAACTAGACACCTCACGAACGTCTCCTTGTTTTCCCCAGGAAGTCCTCCGCCGGGACCTTGCTCCCCACCTGGCTAGCAACACCCAGACCCATCCTGCTGCGGAAACATGTGAGGGCGCACAAGTCGGACCCGTTGGTCGAGAAGGTCCACCTGCTGCATGCCAACCCCCAGTACGCCTACGTAGCGTTCCCCAACGGCCGCCAAGACATGGTCTCCCTTCGGGACCTGGCACCCGCCGGAGCCCCACGCGCGCCCGCACCATTGCCCCCATCCCCATCCCCCCGCAGCACCTGACCGGAGGGTCAGTATTGCCGCCGGAGCCCCTACCCAGCGCTGAACAGGCACCGACGCCCCCTACAGGCGCCCCTCCCCCTGCCCACTTTTCGCCCCAACAGCGCCGCCTAGGGGTGACGAAGCTGCCTGGGAGGAAGACACCACGTTCCCGGAGCCACAACCGCCGGGGCCCCCACCAGGATCGTCGCCGAATCTAAGCCGCTCCAGAAGGACGACCAGGCCATCCGATCATCTGATTGCTGCACCATAAAACAATAAAAACTTTCTCTGTTACCCTCGACATCATGGTACCTGCAAGACCTGGTCCTACCATGCAAAAGGCGACAGTAACACTGGCCATCACCCCGCTGGGTTCTTTTTTAACAGGGGGTGAATGTGATATATCAGGTATTGCAGTACCTGAGAGGTGAATGACCATTGGCTAGACCGAGGGGTCTACCATTGGATAATGTACATAGCCCCGCCCTGAGAGGCGGGGTATAAGAACCAATGCCATCTCAGCAGCCTTCACTGTATCATCGCTGCTGGGTACAGTTCTAGCTGATTAAAGCCGATTAGATATGACTCCACTTTGTCTTGAGAGTATTGATTGTGCATTAGGCTGCAAAGAGACATTGATAGGACGCAGAACTGGGCCGAAAAATGGCAGATGGAGTTTAAGCCTGATAAGTGCAAGGTGATTCATTTTGGTAGAAAACATTTGAATGCGGATTACGGGGGCAACAGCAGGGTTCTCAGGAATGTGGAGGAACAGAGAGATCTTGGGTGCATGTCCACAGATCTCTGAAGGTTGCCAATCAAGTGGATAGAGCCATGAAGAAGGCCTATAGTGTGTTAACGTTTATTAACAGGGGACTTGAGTTTAAGAGCCGCGGGGTTATGCTGCAACTGTACATGACCCTGGTGAGACCACATTTGGAGTATTGTGTGCAGTTCTGGTCACCTCACTCTTGGAAGGATGTGGAAGCATTGGAAAGGGTGCAAAGGAGATTTACCAGGATGCTGCCTGGTTTGCAGAATAGGTCTTATGAGGAAAGGTTGAGGGAGCTAGGGCTTTTCTCTTTAGA